>NC_052057.2:59903678-60528990 GCF_903992535.2 Arvicola amphibius | reverse complement strand
GAATACAACAAGCTAGGTTCTTGAATAAACTTGGTAACGTTTACAGTGACAAGATAAAACTGTTTAAAGAGTGAATGTTTTCTATAAGAAAATGTTTATTATTGATACGATGGCAAGAAGGATGATTATACAATCAACAACCTGGCTCACAATCATTAGAATGAGCTGATGTATTCTTTTGAAAATAAAAAATACAGACCGAACTGTAACTGAAGATTCCAATGACTCAGCAGTGCCTTCCTTACAAAGGAAGATTTTTTTTTTTGACTAACATATTTAGAGGGATGGAGTGGCCCTTAAGGAGGTTAAGTGTCACTGTCAAGGAAGAATATATCTGCATAATGTTCAGGAAAAATAGCATTAACCACAAGAGCAGCTATACAAGTAACATATGAGTTGTACAAAAAGGAATAAATTTTAACTTGATTTTAATTTAAGTTTTAAAAACAGAAGCTTGCCTAGTATATTTCATTAATAAATGTAATTTTCCTGTGACTGTCTTTCATTTTACTTATTTAAAGTGTCATTGATGTAGTAAGATAGGTATGTGATCAGTGGTATCTCCTTAATATCTTTTATATGGATTACAAGAGGCAAAGGTAATATTTAGTATACATTTTGGGTTAAACAAATATATCCTTGTTTGTTTTCGTTCATGTGTATGTGCTTGTGTGAGGGGCATGTATGTGTTCACATGTGTAGGTATGCCTGTGGATGTGTACACATGTGAGTATGCACTTGTGTCTGTGCCTGTTGAGGTGTAAGGCCAATGCTGAGAATCTTCTTTAATCACTCTTATGATTTATTCTTTGAAACTTGGTCTCACAATCAAACTCAGAACTGGATGACAGAGTTGTCTTTGCTAGCAAGAATACTTTAGGATTCTGTCTCTGCCTGTTGAAGCTGAACTTGTGGACAGGAAGCACACACAGTCATCACTTACATGGACTCTATGATTTGAACTCTGGTCTTTCCCCTAATATAATAAATGCTTTACCCTCCGAACCATAGACATAGAATCATTAGAATATATTTTAAAACATAATTTCCAGTTTTTCATTGCTATTTAAAATGTGCCTGTTTAGAAGTTGATGGAGGAGAGTTATCTGTCTATGTTTCTTTCATTGGTTAATTAATAAAGAAAACTGCCTTGGCCCTTTAAGAGACAGAAAATTAGGTAGGTGGAGTAGACAGAACAGAATTGTGGGAACAAGGAAGTAGAGTGGGGGAGACGCTTCAGGCAGTCGCCATAGGAGTCTCCATGCTGCTCCTCTCCGAGATGGACGCAGGTTAAGATCTCTCCTGGTAAGCCACACCTCGTGGTGCTACCCAGATTACTAAATATGGGTTAAAGAAAGATGTGAGAATTAGCCAATAAGAGGCTACAGATAATGGGCCAGGCAGTGTTTAAAAGAATACAGTTTCCATGTAATTATTTCGGGTGTAAAGCTAGCCGGTGGCCGGGTGGCGGGACACAGCCCTGCCGCTTCACACTACAAGAAGTTTAAAATTAAAGTTAAGATTGCACTAGATTTCTATTGGACAAAGGGACTTTAGTGTTTCCTTGATCATAGCAACTAAAATGTCTGTGTTACAATTAGGTGTAGGGCAGGGGAAATTGCTTTGTGGGTAAAGTGCTTTCTGATAAAACATGAAAATCTGAATTTGTATATCCAGCCCTCATGCATGCTTGGGACTGAGGCTGTGTATATTAATCTGATTCTAGAAAATACAGACAAGAAAATACCTGAAACTTGCTGGTCAGCCAGTCTAGCCAAAGTGGCAAATTCTACTTTGAGAAATTTATCTCAAAAATAATATGGAGACTTCAGGCATCTAGCCAAAGTGGTAAATTCTACTTTGAGAAATTTATCTCAAAAATAATATGGAGACTTCAGGCCAGGGAAGGAGGTAGACTAACTCCAGATCATAACCTCATCCTCTTCTCCTCCAAATCTAATCCCTGAGTCTCAGCCCCAGCTCTGTAACAGACTACCTGAGCAGCCTCACCTCCCTCCCCACCCCTATCTCCAGTGGATTATGCAGATCTTCCTTCTTCCCACTTTTTATCTCTTTATCCCAGTTTCCAACTCCAGAAATATTCCCTGGTAACCTGACAGCACATATGTCAAAGAAGTAAGTAGGCCAGTGAAGCATGTATGCTGGCTTGATATCTTCACTCTTCCTTCTCTCCTCCAAATCTAATACCCAGTTTTGTTTCCTTCTCTGTAGCAGACTATCCATGGTGTCTCTCCATATTCTCTTTCCCAGTTACCAGGTGACTAAGCAGATCTGTATGGAACACCCTCATTCCCCCATCTTCTAAGGTCACTGTTGGCATTTTCCCCCACTATCCTGGCCCAAACCAATTCCTAATTTTCAGCTTCCAATACCTAGAAGCTGTTTTTACATGGAATCCCCAGTGGCCACATCTGGCAGAATCTCAAAACAATTCTCTACCAGCTAAAACACTCCTAAGAACCAGAGAAAGCAACAAAAATCAAGGAACAAGATATCTACCAAATGAAGACAAGACCAGATATCAGCAACTAGAATTACGTCTTCCTAAACCTTTAAAAAACACCATCAACAACAAATAGGACAACATGTCTCTGCTAGAGTCTAGCAACTTTATCATAGCAGGCACTGAATATCACAACATGGTGGAAACACAAGACAAAGACTTTAAAATATCTTTTATGAACATGTTAGAGACATTTAAAGAAGAAATTAATACATCCCTTGAAGAAATCTATGAAAAAACCAAACAGTGGATGGAAATGAAACAAACAGTTTAGGGCCTAAAAGTGGAAATAGGATGAATAAAGGAGACCCAAAATTAAAGAATTATGAAAATGAAAAATGTAGGAACTTGACAGAAACCCCAGAGGCAAGCCTCACCAGCAGAAAACATGAGATGATATTGGAGACACGATGGAAGAAGTGGATGCCTTGGTCAAAGAAAATCTTAAATCTAAAAGTATCCTTGCATAAAACATTAAAGAAGTCTCTACACTATGAGAAAAGAAGTCCAAGAATAATATGAATTGAGGAAGGAGAAGAGAACCAGTCCAAAGTCACAGAAGATACTTTCAAGAACATCATAGGAGGAAATTCACCTGATATAAAGATGAAGATGCCTATCAATGTCCAAGAAGCATACCAAAAACCAAATAAAATGAATCAGAAAAGAAATTCCCCTTGTCAATTAATAATCAAACCAGTAAATATATAGACTAAATAAAGAATATCATAAGCTTCAAGGAAAAATGATCAAGGAACATATAAAATTAGACCTCTTAGAATAATAATCTGACATCTGAGTGGAGTCTCTAAAAGGCCAGGTTCTACAAATTCAGAGAACAAAGATGCCCACCTAGACTACTCTACTCAGCAACAGTTTCAATCACAACTGATAGAGACATTAATACATTCTATGATAAAACCAAATTTAAACAATATCTTTCTATAAAGCCAGCCTTACAAAAGGTGCTAGAAGGAAACCTCCAATACAGAGAGCTCAATCATACCCAAAAAAACACAATAATAGCCCCTGAGCAGCAAATCAAGAGAGGGGAAACACAACCAAACTCATATGTACACAAGTACACACATACCACCACCACTATATACAGCAACAACAAATAACGGGAATAAACAATTGGTCCTCGCTGGTAACTCAATATCAGTGATCTTAATTCCCCAATAAAAAGGCACAGACTAGCAGACTGTATAAGAAAACAAGACCTGTTCTTATGTTGCATCTAAAATACATATCTTAACATCAAAGTTAGGTATTTGCTCAGGGTAAAATGAAGAAAAAAGTTATTCTAAGCAAATAAATCTAAGAAGCGTGCTGGTGGTAGTTTGAATGTAATTGGCTCCCATAGACTCCTAGGGGTTGGTACTATTAGGCATTGTGGCTTTGTTGGAGTAGATATGGCCTTGTTGGAGGAAGAATATCACTATCATGGCAGGATTTGAGGTTTCATGTATGTCTAAGTGCCCAGTGCCTCAGACCACTTCCTGTTGCCTGCAACATGTAGCAGCTCTAGCACCATGTCTGCATTTATGTTGCCTTGACCCACCATGAAGATAATGGACTGAATATCTGAAATTTTAAACTACTACAACCTCAAATATTTTCTTTAAAAGAGTTGCTGTGGTCATGGTGTCTCTTCCTAGCAACAGAAACCCTAACTAAGACAGCATTTTATTATTTGGCAAAATAGGCTTCAAACCAAAACTAACCTGAAGAAATAGGCAAGGACAATATATACACATCAAAGAAAAATTTACCAAGAGTCCATTGCAATTCTTAACATCTATATACCAAACATAAGAGCACCCAAGTCAAAAGAGAATTACTACTACAGTTTAAATTACACATTCATACTCAGACATGATAGTTCAGTACTCCACTCTTACCAATAGACAGGTCATCCAGACAAAAAACTAACAGAGAAATGCTGGAGTTAACAAACATTATAGACCAAATGAACCTAACAGATATTTATAGAGACTTTACACAAATGAAAAAGAATATATGTTCAATTCACTTCACAGAATTTTCTCCAAAATTGAACACATAAGTACATACTCAGATATGAAGGCGGTCTCAACACATTCAAGATAATTTAAATCACATTCTGTATTCTGTCTGACCTCCATAAACAACCAAAAAAATCCAGAGTGTGTAAAAACTTATTAAAAAACAACTCACGCCGGACGGTGGTGGTGCATGCCTTTAATCCCAGCACTCGGGAGGCAGAGGCAGACAGATCTCTGTGAGTTCGAGGCCAGCCTGGTCTACAAGAGCTAGTTCCAGGACAGGCTCCAAAGCCACAGAGAAACTCTGTCTCGAAAAACCAAAAAAAAAAAAAAAAAAAAAAACAAAAAACAAAAAACAACTCACTACTCAATGAAAATGGTCCAATAAGGAAGTTAAAGACTTTCTAAAATTGAATGAAAATTAATACAGTACATACCCAAACTTATGGGACACATTCATATTGGTTATAAGAGGCAAGATCATAGCATTAAGTGCCTACGTTAAAAACTTGGAGAGATGTGATACTAAAAACTTACAGCATCTGAAATCTCTAGAAGAAAATTAAATCATACTCAAAGGAGTAAAAAGCAGGAAAAAGAAACCATACCCAGGATGAATATCAATAAACTGAAACCAAGAAAACAATGTAAGGAGTCAATGAAATGAGTTGGTTTTATTTTTGATTTTTGTTTTTTGTTTTGTTTTAATTATTTATTTTTTGAGAAAACCAGTAAGACTGATAAACCTTAATCCAAATTAACTAATAGGTAGAGGGAGAGACTATGTCCAAATTAACAAAATTAAAGATGAATAAGGGGGACATAGCAATAGACACTGGGGAAATCAAGAGGACATACGTTAACAATCTGTGCTCCAATGAATTGGAAAATCAAAAAGAAAAGTATGATTTTGTAGATGCACACACTAACCAAAGGTAAGCCAAGATAAGCACTTTCAACAAAGCTATCATCCCTAGTGAAACAGAAACAATCGTTAAAATCTCCCAACCAAAAATAACAATGCTCAGGGCCAGACGGTTTTCTGCATAAAATTCTGTCAGACTTTCAAAGAAGAGTTAATGCCAGGACTACTCAAATTAGTCTACAATATACAAAAGAAGAGCATGTGCAGTTAGTTTTAAGAGGCCACATTTACCCAGATACCTAAACCACATAAATATCAAAAAGAAAAAAAAAATTTAATGACCAATTACCCTTATGAAATCAGATGCAAAGATTCTCAATAAAATATTTGGAAACAGAATCTAAAAACATATCAAAGATCATCCATCATATTAAGGTAGGCTTCATCCAAAAGATAAAGGCTCGATACATGTAACCTTTAAACATAATCCACAATATAAACAAACTGAAAGACAAAAACCACATCATGTCACTAGATACAGAAATGGTCTTTAATCAAATCCACTGCCTTCCTGATAAAAGTCCTACAGAAATCAGAGATAGAAGAAAGATAATGAAAAAAAAATAAGGTCAGTTTACAACAAATTCAAAGCTAATATCAACTTAAAGTGAGGAAAACTCAAATTAATTCCACTAAAATCAGGATAAGGACAAGTTGTTCACATTCTTCATACCTGTTCCATACAGTATTTGAAGTAGTAGCTAGAACAATAAGACATCTGAAGGAGACAAGTGGAGTATAACTAGAAATGAAAAAGTACAAATGACCTTATTTGAAGATGATGTGATAAGTAATCCCCTAAAATTTCTACAGGGAACATCTACAGTAGGTAATCACTTTCTGTGATGTACAAAACTAACTCACAAATGTCAGTACCCTTCCCATATAGAAATGACAAATAGACTGAGAAAGAAAACAGGAAAATAACACTTTTGACTATAGTCTCAAACAATATAAAATATCCTGGAGTAACTATAACCAATTAAGTGAAAATCTTGTATGATTAAAAGAAGACTTTGAAGAAAGAAACTGAAGTAGATATCAGAAGAAGAAAAAAATCTCCCATGCTCATGGATTAGTAGGCTTAATATAGTAAAAATGGCCATCCTACAAAAAGCAATCTTCAGATTCATTTCAATCCTTATTAAAATTGTAATACAATTCTTCACAAACAATGAAAGGACAATCTTCACCTCAATATGAAACACAAAAATTCCAGGATAGCTAAAACAATATTGAATAGCAGGAGAACTTCTGAAGGTATTAGCATCTCAAATTGTCTTACAGCACTATAGTAATAAAAGCAGCATGGGACTGACAAGAAAACAGACCCATTAATCAATGGATTACAATTGAAGAACTAATCATAAGTCGTTTGCATACCAGTCTTTTTTTTAAAACAAGAAACCAGAAATATACACTGAACAAAAGACAGAATCTTCAATAAATATTGCAGGTAAAACTGGATGGCTGTATGTAGAATTCAAATATACTCAACTTATCACCATGCCTAAAATTAAACTTCAAGTAGATCAAAGACCTTAACATAAACCAGGGACACTGAATCTTTTAGAGGAGAAAGTTGGGGGTAGCCTTGAACTCATTGGCACGGGAAAAACTTTCCTAACAGAACACCATTAGCATAAGCACTATAATCAACAATTGATAAATGGGACCTCATGAAACTGAAAAGTTTCTCCCTAGCAAAGAACACTGTCATTTGCACAAAGTGGCAGCATAGAGAAAGGGAATTTTCTTTTTAACTACACATCAGATAGAGGGCTAATATTCAAAACATATAAATAACAAACAAAACAAAACACTGGATATCAAGAAAACAAACAATTTGATTTAAAATGTTACATTGATACACAGATATTTCTCAAAAGAGGAAAGTCAAATTGCTGAGAAACACTTAAAGAAATGTTCAGCATCCTTAGCCATTAGGGAAGTACAAATCAGAACTACTTCAGGATGTCCTCTTACAGCTTTGCTCAACAATGGTACTTTGCCTAATGATATGCTACTGCAAGAAGAGATGGAACCCATTCCTGACACTCCATGAGTGTCACACTGAAAACCTGACACTAAAAGCCCCAGGGATCTCATGTAAAAACAAACATTACTGTTCTACTAATGAAAGTAACAATAAAATGACACCTAATGATGTCTTGTAGTGCCAGAGAAGCTTCCTTCTGCAGCAAATGGGAATAAATCCAGAGACCTACAGCCAGACATGTAGAGAGTGAGAGCCTTTAGAACACTTAGTTCTTAAGGGGATGTCTTCATCAAATCACCCCTCCCTAATCTCAGGGAAGAGACTGAAAACATGTAAAGGACAGAAAGAATTTGACCAGGGAACTCCTACAGCTGATAAACATCTTTAGGGAAGTGGGTAAGTACAAAATAAAGTTAAAAAAAAAATCAGTAGCCCTCCTGTATACAAATGAAAAGTGGGCTGAGATAGAAATTAGGAAAACAGAACCCTTTACAATAGACACAAACAACATAAAATATCTTGGTGTAGCTCTAACCAATCAAAAGAAAGACCTGTATAACATAAACTTTAAGTCTTTGAAGAAAGAAATAGAAGATATCAGAAGATGGAAAGATATCCCATGCTCATGAGTTGGTAGGATTAACACAGTAAAAATGGCAATCTTATCAAAAGCAATTTACAGATTCCATGCAATTCCTATCAAAATTCTCACACAATTTTTTATAGGCCTCAAAAATACAATACTCAACTTCACATGGAGAAATAAAGAACCAGCATAGCTCAAACAATCCTGTACAATAAAAAAACAGAAGTATCACCATCATTGATTTCGAGCTGTACTACAGAGCTGTAGTAATAAAAACCGTATGGTATTGCTATAAAAACAGACAGGTTGAACAATGGAACCAAATTGAAGACCCAGACATAATTCCTCATATATATGCACACCTGATTTTTGATAAAGAAGCCAGAAATATACAATGCACAAAAGAAAGAACTCTAACAAATAGTGCTGGTCTAATTGGATATCAACTTGTAGAAGAGTCCAAATAGATTCATATCTATCATACTGCACAAAATTCAAGTCACATGGATCAAAAACTTCAACATAAACCAGATGCACTTAACCTGACAGATAAGAAAGTGGGGAACAGCCTTGAATGCATATGCACAAGAGACAACTTTCTGAATAGAACACCAATTGTGCAGGCACTAAAATTAACAATAAATGAGACTTCATAAAATTGAAAAGCTTCTTTAAGGCAAAGGGTTCCATCAATAGGACATATTGGCAGCCTACAGAATGGGAAAATATCTTCACCAATTCCACATAAGATAGAGAGTTAATATCCAAAATATAGAAAGAACCGAAAAAATAGATATTAATTAAACAAATAATGCAATTAAAAATGTTTCTGAGGTCTCTCTGAAGCCTAGATTCAGGTCCTGAGATGGGGAAGGGGCACCAACATAAAGAAGAATTTTGTCTGACCACCAGATGTGTTTCACAGAAAGAGAAACATGGTATGTATCCTAAGTGGATATTAGGAAAGGAAGTATCTAGTTTTACTGCAACTTGATATTCCATGGTGAACTGAAATACAAGGGAAGCCTGCCCTATTCTGAAGAGAAGGGAAGAGTGGAAGGAGTGTGGGTCAAAGGTGGGAGTGGGGAACAATGGATGTTGGAAGGAGGAGCTTTGAGGAGAAGAGCAAGGGAGAAAGGGAGGCAAAACTGATCTAGCTGGAAAAATAATTTAAGTAGTCTAATAAAATATAAAATTTTTCATTTCTTAAAATTTTATTTTATCTTCAATATTTTATTTTAATATATAATATTTTTAAGATTAAAATAATATACAATATATAATATCCAATGTATTATACATATATACACATCACATACCAACATTATATACATATATGTACCCTACAGATCCTTTGGATATACATTATGGCTAAAATTTAGTCAATTTAGTGTCTTTATGGGATTCTTCAGTATGTAAATTAGCAGGTTTATCTAGCAATGTCTGTTTCTTGTGCCTTTTCCTAGGCTCTTTCCTCTCTGTATTTTTGCTTTTTCCTATTATGATTGTTAGTTTTTGTTTCTTCTTATTATATCTCATTTTATACTATTATTATTATTATTAATATTATTATTATTATTATTATTATTAGAGACAAGGTTTCTCTGTGTAATAGCTCTGGCCATCTTGGAACTCAATCGGTAGAACAGGCTGGCTCTGAACTCACAGGAATCTGCCTGCCTCTGCTTCCCAGGTGCTGGGATTAGAAGTTTGTGCCACCAGCACTTGGCTACCTTACTTTATCATTGTCCCTTTGAAGTTTGTTCATTTTCTAATAAGAGACAGAAAGGGGGTTGGATCGGAACAGGGCAAGAAATAAGGAGGAACTGGGAGGTGTAATGATGAGGTGAGTAGGCCTTCTTTTCGTCCCGCCCGGCTCCTGGGACTCCAATCTGTAGAAGGAGCAGCGGGCTGCGTCCTGCTACCTGGCTAGCTTTACACCCAAAATAATTACACGGAAACTGTATTCATTTAAACACTGCTTGACCCATTAGTTCTAGCCTCTTATTGGCTAACTCTCACATCTTGATTAACCCATTTTTAATAATCTGTGTAGCACCACGAAGTGGTGACTTACTGGGAAAGATTCTAGCCTACATCTGTCTCTGGTTGAAGAATCATAGTGACTGACTCACTTCCCTTCTTCCCAGCATTCTGTTCTGTCCACTCTACCCACCTATGTTCTGACCTATCAGGCCAAGCAGTTTCTTTATTAGTTAATCAATGAAAGCAACACATAGAAAGAAGACCCACCTATATCAGGGAGGAGTAGAGGAAGGGGCAATTGCAATCAGGATATATTGTAGGAAGAAAAATCCTTATATTCAGTTAAAAAATTAATAAAAATATGATAACAAATTAAACCATATAAAAGATAATATACTTAAAAACATCTTGGAGAATGAAAACAGAAATTACAAAACTCAGCCTCTGACTTTCACATGCCAACCCTCACATGCACACACATGCTCACTACTATTTACACACACACTTAAAAGCAGAATTCTATACATTTTTTGCATAGAAAAACATTTAAAAACCTAAAATGTTATTTTTTCCTACCTTATTATGCTGTGGCCAGAGAACTCCTGAGTGAGTTAATGTATAAGGAAGGAGCATGGCAGCTTTTGGAATGACTTCCTCAAGAGAGGGCCCAAAGCAATCATCTGGAAAGGTTTGCAGGAGCTGGGATGTAGGTTCCCATCTATGTCTCATCCCATGCCAAGCAGAGTACCTGGGAGATAAAGCAATTATCTCACAGTCAACAAGCTCTGATCAGGAGCTCCTAGCAGTAACCAGGAGATAAGAGATTTGGGGACAGAGACACATATGAAACAGATATGAATTGCTATGACACAAGACTTCCTGGGGCTGTCGCAGCCCCAGAAACCTATAACTGAAGTTGAAGTATTAGTTACCTTTAGCATGTAAATATAACTACCAGCTACTGCCGATATCAAAGAAAGTATATGGAAGAAACCAATCCTGTAAATGAGTAATTAACAATAGATGGCTATCAGTGGATAAGTCATCCTCTTCCCTCTTGCTTCAGTTTGTGCTGTTTACATCGATTACTAAGTTATTCTTTCTTGAACAGAATGGAAGTATCTAAGGAAACAGTCAGCTCACCACTGATATTTGAAGTAGGAATCTGAAGTTGTCTGCTGGGTTGCAGAGATGGCTGACCAGATATGAACACTGACCTGCTCTTGCAGAAGACACAGGCTCAGTTTCCAGTACTCACAGGACACAGGACAGCTTATAACCCTCTGTAACTCCTGTTTCAGAGGATCTGATACCTTCCTTGCCTCCCTGGAACAGCACCATCTGGTACACAGATAGTCATGTAGGCAAAAAACCTACACATATTAAATAAAAATGATGTTTTATTAATTTAATATGATTTTTTTAAAAAAGAAAACAATCTTTTTAAATTTTACATATGAATCCCAGTTCCCACTCCCTCCTCTCCAACCACCCCACTCCCCAAACCAAAAAAGCAATGTTTTAAAAGTTTCTTGTATGCTATAAACTTAAGAAATGTTATGAACCATTGAGAATAAAGTGTGAAGAGAAGATATTTGAAAGAAAATACCCCATTTCAAGGAGGTTCTTATCTTAGTTTTACTGATATAATTACAAATCCCCCATTGTTGAAAATTGTTTGCTATTAACCCCCCCAAGCAACAATGAGAGATAAGTTTTCCGAAGAATAAAAACAAATGACAAATCCAATTAACAGCAGCAACAAACGACCATCTGCTTCACCATTCTGCCATTCACTTTCCCTGCAGCCTTAAGCTTCATGGTCAAATGCTGGTTCTTGGAGGCAAATGACATGGTTGAAATGGGAAGAGAGAAGCCAGAGGTGGTGAAGTCAGAGGACATTTCAATTCCTTTCCTCAGTCACTGAGACAGCAATTAAGAGCTGAATTTGGTGGTGTGAGCTAGAGTTGGTAAGATCCAAGACAGATTAGTAGAGAGACAAGGGAAGGGAATCCAACCCTGCACAGCTTGTTCCTTAGGAATTTTTTTAACTCTGAATTTAAGACAGTGTTCAAATTCCAGATGTTCCAGTTCCTCACAACTCCTGTCTTTCTTTTGACATCAGCAAGATGGAGCTGAGGAGCTTCTGATACACAAAACCATATTTTCAACACTCATCACATGATAGCAGCATCACCAAAATATGTACTGGAAGCATGCAGGAAACCTGCCCTGGGTTTAGCAGTACAGAACACAGTGCAATGCTTGTCATTTATCTGATGTGGGGAAGGGTGTGGCTGCATATCTAATGTTGCCAGAGAGGATAGCTCTTGTCACTAGCTCAGGAAGAGGTAAAACATTAAAGTTACAAATTCAGAATTTAGAGAAAAAGCATCAATTTTGCATCATAATATAAAATAAATATTAAGTTGAGCTATCATACATAAAAGAACAGCTGTATTGACATTGGTCATTTTCTTTGCACTAAGTTTGATAAATGCTCATCTATAACAAACCTGGGCCATTTTTCTGGGTCATTTTAATCTTTCCTCGCAAGGACTTACCCTACATTGCAGATTTTTCTCAATTTCAAGATAAAAGCTTGAAGATGGATGCTAAAAAGTAGTCCCATACTAGCTCAAAATTGAGTATAATAAAAGGTTATTTACTTAGGGGTAGATTCTCAGTTTCCAGAACTCTGCACAGATGGGAAACAGGAACCGAACCCAGCAGCAGGGAGAGAGAGCATGTGAGAGGCCACATCCAAGTGGGCTGGTATCTTTTTTATGATTTTTAAATTGACTTTATTGATATAAACATTTTTCTCTGCTCTTCTCCCTGCCTCTCCCCTCCTTTCAACCCTCTCTCATAGTCCCCATGCTCCCAATTTTTCAGGAGATCTTGCCTTTTTCTACTTCTCATGTACGTTAGATCCATGTATGTCTTACTTAGGGTCATTTTTGTTGTCTAGGTTCTCTGGGATTGTAAATTGTAAGCTGGTTTTCTTTGCATTATGTCTAAAAGCCACTTATGAGTGAGTACATATGATATTTGTCTTCCTGTGTCTGGGTTACCTCACTCAATATGATGTTTTCTAGATCCATCCATCTGCCTGCAAATTTAAAGATGTCATTGTTTTTTTCTGCTGTGTTGTAATACATTGTGTAAATGTACAACATTTTCTTTATCCATTTTTTTGAGGGGCATTTAGGTTGTTTACTAGGTTCTGGCTATGACAAACAATGCTGCTATGAACATAGTTGAGCACATGTACTTGTGGTACAATTGAGCATCCTTTCTTTGGGTATATACCCCAAAGTGGTATTGCTGTGTCTTAAAGAAGATTGTTTCCTAATTTTCTGGAAAATTACCATACTGATATCCAAAGCAGCTGTACTATTTTGCACTTCTACCAACAATGGAGGAGTGTTCCTTTTACCCCACATCCTCTCCAGTATAAGTTGACATCAATGTTTTGATCTTGGCCATTTTTACAGGTGTAAGATGGAATATCAGAATTGTTTTGATTTGCATTTTGCTGATGGCTAAAGATGTTAAGCATTTCCTTAAGTCTCTTTTTCTTAAGTCAGCAATTTTAGATTCCTCTGTTGAGAGTTCTCTGTTTAGTTCTGTACTCCATTTTGTCCATTGGATTATTTGTCCTTTTGATGACCAATTTCTTGAGTTCTTTATATATTTTGGTATTTCTGAAGGAGTTTGCACAGTAAGACCTGTTTATGCATTTTTTACCACTTTTTATAAGGAAGTTGTATGACAGCTCAGAGTAGAATTAATGTTTTTCCTTAAAAGATTTTATAACTCAAACTAAATTCTTGAAAGATAGTTGATTATGTTTGAAAAGCTTTTGTGTCTTCATCAGATTATCTTATTTAGAAATTAATATAGTCTTGGATAATTTATGGTTATTAAATTTGAGCTCCAAACTTAAAATGATTTATAAATCAACATATGTATAGAAAAATGAATTCAAATTAATTTAAGCATCAAGGGCAGCTTATTAATGAAGATCAGCCAATGCAGTGAATAGAGGCATTTCAAAAAGAAGTTATAGCAAAATGACAGGGAACAGTTGAAGCTTTCACAGCTGAAAGAAGCACAAATCAGCAGAGCAAATGCAAATTTTATTTTAGACCTTCAAAGGATTTTATAAAAGCCTTCTGGATTTGCTGTAGAATTTGTTCTTATAGTATTTGAAGTCAAATTTTTTATTAATTATTCAGTGATTTAACTTACTGTGTGTTTTAATATATACATATATAACTAACTATAAATACAAAAGTTTAATAGTTAACATGGTGACCTGGTTTTTTGTGGCATTTTTGCAACATCTGATACAATGTATGCAAAGCTCACCAGCAGTGAGTGTGAAGGGTAGCATCAAGGTTCTTCGTCATTCTTCCAGAAATGAAGGCGTCTGTAGACATGAGGGAGCACAAAGAGACTACAGTGAACTGCGAACTGTTCTTTCTGGGAAAACGCCCTCCAGAGCTCTTCTGTGCAACTGCCTTGTTTGTTTCTACACTTCTTTGTGTAGTGAAGATGAAAGACAGAAACAAAACAGAAAAAGAGATTCACATAAATACAAGAGACAAGCCATTACAAATGCATTAGAACAATGGGTTGAGCTTACAGTATAACCTACAAATAACATATGAATCTATATGTATCTGTTTATTTTATCTAATCTGAAATGTGAAAATGGTTGAGTGCAGTAGCAACTCAATTGTTATTAATATCTGGTAAATTCTGTAGTTCATAAACATGATCACAGAATCTGTTAATTCAGAAAATAGAATATGTGACTTGGTAGGAATCAAGAACAATAATGACAAATTTTAATAGACAAATACAATCTAGTATGAGTGATTTTAATTTATTGTGCAGTGAAGAATATCTCAGAAAGAACATATATATTTGCAAAAGAGATATTGTTCACAGAATTGAATAAAATGGTAATTGCCCAAAATATTCTGAAGTTCAGTGAGAACTTAGTGAAAACTGAAATTTACTGCTCTGATGTTGCTTTTGCCAAGACAACGAAGTCTAATTTTGGTCCCCTTGCTTTATTCAAAGAAATACAAGGTGACAAAGAATGTTTAAATTAACAGCTCTCTTCTGTGAGATATTAACAATAAAAGGAGTATTTAAAAGTGTAACTATTCTTGGAGCTTAGTATTCAGAAAAATAGTAGCAGCAGAGCACTGAGATGCCTAAATACACTTACCCAGCATGTTTATGTCCCTGTTCTCATTGTCTTACTTTGGAAAACAATTCTGGGCACAAAATATTAAAGTATTCAATTGTTAGGCAAGCATTGCATAAACATCCAATATAACAAGAAAATAATTGTATTAACATCTGCTTCTGTTTGAATGAAATCCCAAGTTAAGTTTCTGAAATCCTCTGTGAAATATCAGTGGATACAGTTTTTTAATTTCTATGTCAAAACTACTCTTTAAAAATGTATATTATGACACCAAGAAAATAAATACGTTTTGCTTTTTGTAATTTTACTTATTCATAAAATGTTATTTCGGTTTCTATCTTCTTCAAGTGTTCTCTAGTTTTTCTATCCTGTGTTTTCATATCCTTCCTTCTGAATCATTTTGCCCAAAATATACTCAACAGAAACAACAAGGGAGGTAAGAATTGTTTGACTTCTGCCTCAGAGGGATTTGTATGGTAGGGCATGCAGGGTAGTGTGAACCTGAGGGGATCACTTGTTCATGTGGCTGCTAACCAGGAAGTAGAGATCTTAAGTGGGAAGCAGGGTGGACTAAGCATCAAAGGTCTGTTCCTAGTAACCTCCTCATCCATCCAGGCTCTGTATCCCCCAATTTAATGCCACAAATTATGGACACATGGGGGATTTCAGTTTTCCAACTGAACACTTACCTTCCTCTTTTCTGTTTTCGAATCTCTACTTTATATTTTTCCCATCTCACTTATCCAGTGTTACTTAGTTGCTTTGGTTAAGGGATTAAGTAACTATACTTTAAGATCTGTAAGGACGAGAATCTTATTGTTCTTTACCCTTTCTACATACTATCAGAAAGAGTATTCCAAACATCTTGTTGAATGACTCTAAATGGGTCCAGTGACAAAAATCTCACAATGCCAAAATTGTTGTTATCTTGTCATGAGAATTATAGCCAAGAGATCATCTGTGACAGTGAATGGTGGATTAGATTCCTACAGTTCAGCCAAACCTGTCTGGGAAGCATACAGAAAATGATTGGGAAAATGCAAGTCAAAAGCCTCTGCAGTGGTTGGTCCTTGAGTCCTCACTTATTCATCAGAGTCACGTAAGCACTTTAGGAAGACTCATTCATTACTAGTCCTTGGCGTGGGTCTATTGTCAAATCTCTCCCTAAGATCTTTAACGAGGTTACTTTCAGGCTGAGAAGCAGTTTTAGCCAACAATAGTTATAACAACCAAAAAGTGTCAATGCCTTCAGAGAAAAAAAAATATAGGAAAACAGATAACCCAATAAACTTCCAATAAAGGGAACTGGAAGGACTCTCTAGATTTAGAGATATTTTAGAATCTACAAATTAACAATGTACTCAGCTCACTGCCCTTCTCAGCTTCCACTGTCTTCTAAAGCTCTTCAAAGAACCTGTCTAGAAACAGCTTGTTTACCTCAGTGCTTTTTGGTCACACTGATGGGTTGAATTTTATAGATGCACTACTGATGGATTTATCATGTATACAGATAGCAAGGCAGTATTTGTGTCTAAATTACTCAAAAATCTCCTCTGTGGTGGCCACTACTGTCCTTTAAAAGGAGCTGCACATACACTTTAGTGAGTCCATCTGAATGTAAAGTTCCTTCATTCCAGGAATGCTGGCTCTGCTTTTTTTTCAGGATCATCTTCTCCAGCACATTAGCAAGTGGAGAGCCTTTCCTATGTACCTTGACAAGCAGTACTTTCAACTTGCCCATTTCTTATTTGTAAAATCTTGAAAACAATCCATGAAATTTCACCATTTCTCTGATGGAAAACATTGTTCTTGAAGCTTACAGATAACCTATTGGCACAAGGAATGTTTTGGAACTCTTTAGAGTCTGAATTTATAAAGCAATCATACAATTTAATTTAATTGAAACTCCATCTCGAGGTGAGCTCCTCCATTCTGTGCAAACATGTATGAACTTTGGTTTCCATGGTTACTTGTTACTACATCCTGGGCTCTCTGTGGTTCTGCTCTTAGTTGGGCTAGATATAAACAAGACTAGTCATCTTAATGAGGCAGAAATCAAATAATGATGTATTTGATGGCTATGTAGCACTTTAGAACACAGACAATTTCCTGCTAAAATCACAAATTAAAATAACAGCACATTTTCCCCTGAGGACCAAATGTTCTTTTACTATTGGCATAAGAACAAAAATAAGAACAATAGGTTATGTACATAAATCTATCTATCTAGTCAACTATTTCTTTGTGCAACAGAAAGATAATCTTATTAATATTGGATTTCCCCCTGAAATTTGTGGATTAGTTTAAGTATATCATCATAATTTATATTTTTTACAGAGTAAAAGTGTTACTTTGTTAGTGTTTTGTGTATATTTTGACCTAAGATGAGATAAAAGAAAATATTCCTTTTAAGAGCAATGATGTTCCCAGAACTTTGTATTCAAGGACAAGTCTGATCTATTCTGGCCATGTTGATTATTTACTACTTCATGGGAAGCAAAAGTAGAATACAAATTTGGAATGGAGATGTACTCCAGCAGATGGCCCAATGCAGGTGCTCATTGGGGAAGCATTGAAAGACAGCTAGTTATTTAAAGGAGAGAAGAGGAGCTGGAGAGGCAGGGAAGTAATGGCTCACTACTGAAGAACATGTGCTCCCTCTACTGAAGACCTAATGTTCTGTACTCATCATTCAAAGTGGTGTCTCATAAATTCCTGTAACTCTAGTTCCAGACAACCCAACACCTTTTTTTTTTCTGGACTCTGTAGGTACTGTTCTTACATGGGAAACCAGATACATTGGCAGACACATATACATTAATTAAAAATAAAAAGTTTGGATTTGGAGAAATGGCTCGGAAATTAAGAGTTCTGATGCTCTTGCATAAACCTGGGTTCAGCTCCCAGCACTCACACGGCTCATATCATCCATAACTCCAGTTCCAGGAGATCTTCTGCCCTCTTCTGGCTTTTACTGCAGGCATGTGGTAAACATACATTCAGGAAAGCAAGATATTCACACATAACACAAAATAGATAAATCTAAATATTTTAAAAATATTAAAGTCTAAAAAGGGAATATGTTGAAGAGATTATATAAGAATTGGAGGTGGTAGATATTATTTTATTTAATTGTATACATTAATGAAATTCTCAAAGAATAAACTAAATATGATAACCCCAGAGCTGTACTTCAGAAATGATACTTTAATTGCCCATATAATGTCTATCCAAACTTTAAGAATCTGACATGACTTAGTAGCCCTTATGGGGCTGTTTCTGCATCACCTTGAAAAATGTCAACCTCATTGCACAGGATAGAATAAAAATCAGAAGAACTGATGCAGGGATTTATTGTGATAAGTCTTTGATAGATTAACTAAATATGACAGAGATATTTCAGGTGAGCCAACTCAGTTCCTTTTATACGTGATGGGTAATGGAAATACATTCTGTTTTCTCATAGTTTCTTTCTCACTGTACTTGCAGATCCAGAATCCGTACCAGGCAGCAACTGAGAGACCACCTGCATGCTTCAGGGAAGAATGTTTGCTTTTAAAGAAAAACTGAGGACAGTGGTCTCCCTTTGAAACTATCTGACACTTCATGTTCCAAAACCAGTGGTTAAAAAGGTGGTTGATAGAAAAGAAAAGTAAAAACAGAGATGCCATGAACCTGTACCTGTCTCAAACTTACTTATTGATATAATTTATGATACTGGAGTCCTAATCCATGATGTTTACCTTAAATCAATCCATTTCTTTTGATCTATGTGCTACCCTGAGGCTTATTTACCTCATCTATGTACTGTGCTCCCTGCTTTTCTGCTTCCTCCATAATGGGCTGCCTGGTCCCCCTTTCTTTCTGCTCACAATCTGCCCTGCCTGTTCCTCCTCTATGTAGCTATTGGCCACCTCCCCCCTTTTTTTTGTACCAATCAGGTTCCTAAGACAGGCAAGGTAACACATCATACATAGTTTTTTACATAGTTAAAAAATGCAGCATAAACAAAAGCAACACATTTTTATGTAGTTAAACAAATATTCTGCAACACAAACAAATGTAGCATATCTTTACACAGTTAAACAAATTTTGTATTCTGCAACATTTACCCCTTTTGTCTAATTAAAATGAAAAATTTTTTTACCTTAATTTAGTGAAATTATGTACAACAAGAGCAATTACCAAGTAAGAATTACATTTATAATATCCAGTTCATTTGTATTTGGTAAATTCAGAAAATATTACTTCATTATTCATCTTATCTTGGTGAGTCCAAAGTTTTGTATCTAATTTACCTTCTATCATAACTAAGGAAATCTATAACTACCTACTCTTCAATTTCATCAAAGACCCCAGGAGGTTATAATATTACTTGAGTAAACAGGAAGTACAGTGCAAACCACTTACAAAACTATAGAAATTAAAGAGACATGTGGCTGCCTAGACAATCACCGAAGGTTTCTCTACAATGTTGGGACGTCAATCTTCGGCCAACAGGCCTAGAATATCAGGCCTAGAATTTCTGGCAGACTTTTTATTCAGTAGTGATTTTTAAGTAATGTTTCACCTTGTCTTGGCAAAATTTGGCAGTCTTTTTCCTTTGTATCCTGCTTGTCCATTTTGTATAGTATATATCAGCCATTGAGGCAAGGATAGTTTCTTTCCCAAATGGCTAACTTTGCCAGAATGAAAGCAAACTCCATATGGAGGCTCTTTGATGCCCATCATCCTTTTATGAAGTAGATATGTCTCACTGTTATGAAAAGCTTTAGGTTATGAAATATCTTAAATGCCATATGTTGTAGGTCTCTGAAAAAATTGAAGATCACCAGTATATCAAAAGTATATCAGATTAAACTTGAAAATATGCCTACAAGTTTGATTATTACCAATGACTTAATTATACATTATATATTTTCTTAATTTAACATTATATATAATATATATTTTCTTAATTATATATTATATAAGCACAGTGACCTCAAACAAGAATAGAAAGATACATACAGCACAAAAAAGTAACTTTTAACTTGTATCAATATAAAACATCCATTCCAAGGTAAAATATTTGAAGTTAATAGTTGTCTTTTTATCATATATCTCTATATTACTACTAAATGATGACAAATATCTATAACTCATGGAATGACCAAAAACCACTCACCCAACCTCTTGGGAATGTTAGCTTTGTGTTCTCTAGACTGCTTCCTGTTTCTTGGAGCAATAGCATCCCCAGGGTACCCTCAGAAAAATTAGAAAATGCTCAAATCCTAAGAAAACTTGCTATAACAATTGTCCAATCACTGAGGGGACAGTATATACATCATCTGTCTTTTAGTTTTTCTTGGTTTATTTCTTTGCATTTGTAATCAAGATTTTCTTTTTTTTTTTACACATAGATGCATCCTTTATTTATTTATTTTTATTTTTTTTATTTTTTTTCCTCATGGTTTATTTTTTTTATATTTAAAAATTTCCATCTCCTTCCCTCCTCCTCCCCCTTCCCTCCCCTCCTTCTCCCCCTTCCCTCCCCTTCCGTCCACCCATACCTCCCCTCCCTCCCTCTCAAGGCCAAGGAGCCATCAGGGTTCCCCACTCTATGCTAAGTCCAAGGTCCTCCCAACTCCCCCCAGGTCCAGTAAGGTGATCGACCAAGCTGAGAAGGCTCCCACAGAGCCCGTCCATGCAGAAGAATCAGAGCCCAGCGCCATTGTCCTTTGCTTCTCAGTCTTTGCTTCTCTGTTGGCCAACATTCAGAGAGACGGGTTTGGTCGCATGATCCATCAGTCCCATTCCAACTGCAGTTGGTTTTCAAAGGGTTTTCCCCATCAAACAGACTTTCATTTTCTATTGGGGAAGAAAGCATAATGTCTCCCCCAGTGCAATACATTTTCTAAATTCCGTTTTAAAGTTAAGACATCCACAAAGTATCTAGTCTGGTTAATTCAGCAGTGCCATTTACAATCCAGTGTCTCTCAGCAGCTGTCATTCAATAATCAGCATTCAGAGAATTCAAAGTCAACAAAACACCATACAGGATCCAGAATTTCTGAGCATTTTCCATCTCTACATGGCTTTTTTTTTATTTATGTTATTTTACTCTGTCTTTAAAGACTGTTATTTTTAAACTTTTTATTTTTACTAATACTGTCATACACATTTTCTTTCTTAAATGCTTATGTATATTTGTAAACACACTGTCACCTATGTAAAGTATTTTTTTTTTTTAATTTTTGGTCTGGACTTGTTTTACTGTGTACCTGTAGAGTGTAGAGTTCTTTGACTTCATCAACTAAACCTTAAACTAGCTGTGAAGCTTTGGGCTGGTGTCTGTCTCCACCCCACTACAGTCTGGAAGACCCAGGCTTTATGCCCTACTGGCCTGGCTGAGAGCTGAGTTTAACTGGGAGCTGCATTTAACTGCCCCACCTCTAGGAAGTTTGTGCTTGCACTATGGCAGACATTTTCACTTAACTTGTTACTTCTACTTAATGTGCTTTCTCAGGCTGTATGTAGAAATATGTGCCCCATGTATAGTGACAAATGTAGTTGGCATTTTCCTTGTTCTGCTACCAGTTCCTAAATAAAGACACAGAGACTGATTATGAATTATGAATGCTCAGCCTTAGTTTAGGCTTGTTTCCTTTTGGCTTTTTTTTTAACCTTAAATTAACCGAATATTAATCTACACGCTGCCCTGAGGCTCATTTACCTCATTTCCATACGGATCATGCTTACCTGTGTCCTCTGTATCTGTCTGTGCCCCCAGTTTTCTGGGCTCTGCCTGGATGTCTCCCTCTTTCTCCCTGCCTGCCATCCCTGCCTATCCTATTTCTCTTCTGCCTAGCTACTGGCCATTCAGCTTTTTATTAGACCAATTAGTTGCCTTAGGCAGACAAGGCTAAACACAGCACATCTTTACATAGTTACACAAATGCAGCATAAACAAATGCAACACATCTTTACATAGTTAAACAAATATTCTACAATACAAACAAATATAATACAACTTTACATAAATAAATAAATATTCTCTTCAGCAACAAAAGATGATTTCAGTACACTAGTGATTCTTGGAAAAGCAGAAGCAAATAGAAGAAACTTTAAAAATAATTACAAATAATTTATTATAAATTTGAAGTAAATAGTAAGTGTTACTTTGCTAAAAATTTGCAAAAATGTTCAAAATTATTTCAAGAATATTCTATAAACACAGAAAGATAAGTTATAATTCTAGTCAACTTTTTTCAATGGATTGCTACATAGTTAAAAGTTTCTTTAAGCATTTAACCTCATCAATAACAGCATTGTTATTCCATAACTATTACTTTATTAAATGTAAAAAAATAAAAATTTTAAAGCTATTTTTTATTAAAATAGAAATTACAAACATTATAAATTTAATCATTGAAATCAACTTTTCATTCCATAAAAATAAGAATGAAAGTAAATTAATCAGTATACAGAAAAATGAAAAAGAAATCATACAAAATTAAAAGGAAAAAAACATAAACATATAATAAATATAATCATGATGATCAGATAAATAAGTGAAAATTTTATTTTTGTAAATTTTTACTATTATAATAGATAAGTATTTCTCATTACTCATGTCTTTTATTCATAGGTGCCCCTGCAGTTCACTTATTATTGTATCAGAGCAGTGAGAAATCAAAATGACAGTTAACAAACACCCCTTTGTAGAGTCCACACTCTATGCAGGTGTGCCTAAAACTATGACTATGTGGTTTTAGAAGGGAGGGTGTAACTTGGTCATTATTCTTTGAGTTCAAAGTTCATTCCTCACTCTACAAACTCAGTCCAGTAACAAAGCTTGCTGTGTGATTGTTTGAAAGTTAGAAATGCTACATGGTTTGGAAAGTTAAACAAGGCATTGGGATGGCAGTTGTTTTCAGGGTTTTTGAGGACTGAGGAAAATGCCTTATTCATTGGCTCTGGCTCCTGTCACATTCCCTGGCTCTCTTCCTCCTTCATTCTTGAAAGCTGGCAATGACCAGCTCAGCACATCTTGTCCAGCCTTGTTTCTACTATGCTTGGCTTCCCTGAATTTTATACAAGAGTCTCTGAGTATACTAAGTTTGTCTAGATAGGTCAGTATAATTTCTCTCATTAAGGCTAATTAATAAACAAACTAATCTTTCTTGTAGCTTTCATTTTTTTAATGTATTCTATGATATATTCACAGGTTCAAGAGAATAGGATATAAATACCTGTAATATGTCTACCAGGACAGTAATTCATATGACTCTTTTACATCTTGCCTCTTTGAAAATAATATATGTACTTTACTATGATTTGAAAAACAATAGAGAAATGAAAATATCAAAAGTCAGAGGTGATAAAGTACTGTGGGGGTACATCCTTCATTTGCATAAAGTCAATGATGCTTGAGCTTGTTCACCTTCAGTGTTTCCGTAATCACCGGAGGTGTATAGTCATACAATCAAACACACAACTATGTCAAGGAGTGTATCATCTCAGTGATGCAGGATCTAAATGAGGCTACAACTGACCTCAGACCAGGTTTCTTTGCTTCCTCTCTTCAGTCTACTTTGACTTGCTCTCTGACAAGTGCTGTCATGCTTCTGCATGCTATTCAGGTTTTGCCTTGTACACACTGACCATCATAGCTGCAGTCTTATATCCAGATCTAGAATAGTGATACACATACAAAAAATATGGTGATTGATTCTGTTCGTCGAGTTTTCACAGACTGAGAAACTATTGTGCTGTGGGAAAGGTGCAGAAAATATTTTGGGCAGTCATAAAATATATAAACTACATAAAAGGAAGCATATATAAAATATAAAAATAAATGTATTTCATAAAATATTATTAATTTAATCATTTTTTAAATTAACCATGAAGTTATCACAATAGGATTGTTATTATAAGAGCTTTTGGAAGCCAGATCCTTATTCCTTACAACTGAAAAGAAAAAAATTATTTTGTAAACTACTTTAAAAAATCTTTAAAAAGTAGTTATCAGGATATTAAATGTTTTTTAGCAAAGGAAGAAGAAAAGCTTATAAAAATCTAACAGACAAGACTAAATGCAAATTTATCAGTTATGAACAGAGATAAAATACTAATTATCATTAAATGACATCCAGCTGAATTGAAAAGACTTAATTTATCACAGGCACTGGGGCTCATTCTTAAATGCAAGAATGGATCAATACTAAGGGATCTATTAATCACTCCTTATTCACAGACCTAAATGAAATAAACTAATTACTCCATGTAAAATTTGACCGAATAGAATGATCATTGCCTTTATACAATGTATGTGACACGCACTTCAGCCTCACACTTAGGATAATTGATAATTACAACGATTTTCAAATGAAGACTACTTTCTGGGGTTTTTTGTTTGTTTTTTTTTTTTTAAATTTTTTCAACAAAATCATCAGAAAAATCATCCGGCGATGGATGGAGATAGAGACAGAGACCCACACTGGAGCACTGGACTGAGCTCCCTAGGCCCAGATGAAGAGCAGAAAGAGTGAGAATATGAACAAGGAAGTCCGGACCTCGAGGGCTGCGTCCATTCACGGAGATGGTGGGACTGATCTAATAGGAGCACACCAAGGCCAGCTGGACTGGGACTGAACGAGCATGTGATCAAACCAGACTCTCTGATTGTACAAAAACTTACAAAAATGTGGCATACACAACAATAAATATGGCTTCAGAATCTTAAAAAAATTTTTTTCATTTCTTTTTTTTCCTCATTTTTTTTTAATTAAAAATTTCCATCTCCTCCTCCCTCTTCCCTCCCCTCCCTTCCACCCATACCCCACTCCTCCCCTCTCCAAGACAAAGAGCCATCAGGGTTCCTTTCACTATGTTAAGTTCAAGGTCCTCCCAGCTCCCCCTAAGTCCAGGAAGGTGAGCAACCAAACTGACAAGGCTCACAGTGAGCCCGTCCATGCTGTAGAGTTCATGCTCATCGACGTTGTCCTTGGTTTCTCAATCCTCCTCCACTGTCAGCCACATTCAGAGAGTCCGGTTTGGTCCCCTGTTCCATCAGTCCCATTCCAACTGGACTTGGTGGTCTCCCGTTAGATCTGTCCCACCATCTCAATGGGTAAACGGCACTCCTCACGGTCCTGACTTCCTTGCTCATGATCTCCCTCCTTTTGCTCCTCATCAGGACCTTGGGAGCTCAGTCTGGTGCTCCTATGTGGGGCTTTGTCATTTTCTCCATCCAATGCCAGGTGAAGGTTCTATGGTGATATGCAAGATATTCATGAGTATGGCAATAGGATCTGGACATTTCTGGCACCTTCTCCTCAGCTGCCCAAGGACCTAGCTGGGGGCGTCTTCCTGGACACCTGGGAACCCCTCTAGAGTCAAGTCTCTGCCAACCCTAGAATGGCTCCCTTAACTAAGATATATAATTCCTTGTTCCCATATCCACCCTTCCTATATCCCAACCATCCTATTCCCCCAAGCTCTTCCCATCCTCCACTTCACACTTTTCTCTCCCCATCCCCCCATACCCCCCATCCCACCCCACCCCCATGTTCCCATTTTTTGTCCGGCAATCTTGCCTACTTCCAGTATTCAGGAGGATAACTATATGTTTTTCTTTGGGTTCACCTTCTTATATAGCTTCTCTAGGATTTTTTTTTATGAATTATAGGCTCGATGTCCTTTATTTATGGCTAGAAACCAATTATGAGTGAGTACTTCCCATGTTTATCTTTTTGGGCCTTGGTTACCTCACTCAGGATGGTGTTTTCTATTTCCATCCATTTGCATGCAAAATTCAAGATGTCATTTTTTTTTTACCGCCGAGTAGTACTCTAATATGTATATATTCCACACTTTCTTCATCCATTCTTCCACTGAAGGGCATTTCTGCCTCCTCCACACCTCCCGTTTCCCTCCCCCTCCCCCCACTCCCCTGTCCCTTCCTCTTCAGTCCAAAGAGCAGTCAGGGTTCCCTGCCCTGTGGGAAGTCCAAGGTCCTCCCCATATCATCCAGGTCCAGGAAGGTGTGCATCTAAACAGACTAGCCTCCCTCAAAGCCAGTACATGCAGTTAGGATCAAAACCCAGTTCCACTGTCCTTAGCTTCTCAGTCAGCCCTCATTGTCCGACATGTTCAGAGAGTCCGGTTTGATCCCATGCTTTTTTAGTCCCAGTAGAGCTGGCCTTGGTGAGCTCCCATTAGACCAGCCCCACCATCTTAGTGGGTGGGTGCACCCCTCGCAGTCCTGACTTCCTAACTCATGCTCTCTCTCCTTCAGCTCCTCATTTGGGCCTAGGGAGCTCAGTCTAGCGCTCCAATGTGGGGCTCTGTCTCTATCTCTATCCATCGCCAGATGAAGCTTCTATGGTGATATGCACGATATTCATCAGTATGACTATAGGAAAGGGCCATTTCAGGCTCCCTCTCCTCAGCTGCCCAAGGAACTAGCTGGAGACATCTCCATGGATACCTGGGTAAAAGCAATGACATCTTAAACTTTGCAAGCAAATGGATGGAAATAGAAAACACTATTCTGAGTGAGGTAATCCAGACCCAAAAAGATGAATTTGGTATGTACTCACTCATAAGTGGATTCTAGACATAAATAAAGATCAGTGAGCCTATAATTCGGGATCCTAGAGAAGCTAAATAAGAAGGTGAACCCAAAGAAAAACATATAGTTATCCTCCTGGATATTGGAAGGAGACTAGATTTCCAGGGAAAAATTGGAAACTGGAGGGTGGGGGTGGGGGTGGGGGTGGGTGGGGGTAAGGGGAGATGGGGAGATGGGGAGAGAAAAGTGAGGAGGGGAGGATGGGAAGACCCTGGGGGAATGGGATGGTTGGGATGGAAGAAGGGTGGGTAGGAGAGCAGGGAAGAAGATATCTTATTTAAGGGAGCTATTTTAGGGTTGGCAAGAGGCTTTAGAATCTTATATACAGCTAGACCTTTAATTGCCTTTGGTAATTGTTTAATTTTTTTTTTACAGAAGGGCAACTTTAGTAAGTTCCCTTTGGATTGGTTGAAATGGGGTGGTATTGTTTGGGAATATTACACATTTTAGACATGAAGAATGCAAGTCAAGCATTACAGTTATTTAGACTTTCTTATTTTTCATATATTTTGCATAACAATTAAGTATAAATTAGATTAAAAAATAGTAGCTATATACTAGTACTACATGTTCTGAAATTTAAAAAATACTCAGCCTCTTTTTAAAAAAAATAAACATTATCTTTTATGTCACAAAATAGTGTGTGACATCTTATATAAAGAAAACAAATTAAAAGAAATAATATCATCAGTACAAAAATATGCCATATTGATTCAATTATTATTGATTCACAGATTTCCTGGAAAAATTCTACATCAAACCAGGATTATTTGATGGAGATTATTTGCTAGAGATGTTGGTCCACATATTTTCACCTGATGAATCTGTGCTGGTACAGTACCTGTCCTAGACATTTTTATGTGAATGAACAACTGACGAGGTAAAGGGATTGGAGGTCCCCTTTTCTACACTGAGATTACTGAAGTAGGAAGAATCTAATCACTTGTTGCTCCTGTCTTGAATTTAGATGGTTTTAGTGACCCAGTTAACAACTCATATCATCCTTTTCTATAATTTCTTTCACAATAACCTTTAAATCCTCTATCTGTTATGATAAAGAGAATATTCACTTGATAGGATTTGTTGAGCAATTATGAGGATGTTAGAGCTTCTTAGCTGTTGTGATAACTTGGAAAAGAACCCAAAAGCAGTGCAGAAGATGCAAGCTTGGCTTGTGGAGTTTTGGAAGGAAGTCGAGTGTCCCTTAATGACTCTATCAGAGATGTCCAATATTTTGAACTACAAAATCTGTTTCTGGCCTACTGGAGATGAAGAACTGATTGTAATTAATAATAGATCAGAACTAATAAAATAAACCTTTGCTTTGTGGGACAATCAATACTGATCAGATAGAGCTGAAAAATCAAGGAGACGGGCATCTTTGCAGTGAAATCTTCTGGGAAGTAGTTATCAGGGTCAGCACAGAGAATCTGTACTAGTCCTTTCTGTTTAAAAAGGGAAGTAAAAAAATTTATTTATTTTTCAGGAACCCACAGTTAAGTGACTTTGGGATTTATCAGATTTGGGTATCTCAGCGACTTTGAGTATTTTAGTCAGAATTCAGATGTTTTAGGTAAACTGAACTTAGAAAAGTACTTTGGATTTAAGTTTAAAGAAACTGAACTTTTAATGTGCTTGAATTTTTAAATTCTGGAACTTAAATCTTGGAATGTTTCATGATATTAATATTAATATGAGATGTTGGAAATGAACAAAAAAGATTTCTGTTTAATGGTAATGTGTTTGTGTGTCAGCTTGAGAAGATGTCAATTGTGTTGGCTATTTTTATGTCAACTTGACTCAAGATAGGGTCATTTTGGAAAAGAGAACCTCAATTGAGAAAATGTTTTTCTCTTTTTATTTAATTGATTAGTTGGGAATTTCACAGCATGCATCCAAATCTCACTCATCTCCTAACCCTCCCTTATCCACCCTTATCTCTTGTAGTGTCCTGCCAAAGGAAAACCAGAAAAGGATAAAATTAAGATAAACATAATAATAAAAAGGAAATGAAAATATCTCTACCAAATTGATCTGTAGGCAAGCCTGTAGGGCATTTTTTTTTTTTAATGAGCAATGTGCATGTTTCCATCGTACAAGCAGCAGTGATATCCTGGATGAGTGAGCCTGTCTTGTATAAGAAAGCAGTCCAAGTAAACTATGAAGAGCAAGCCAGCAATCAAAATGCATGTCTGGTTTCTCCTTAAATTCCTGCCTGGATTTCTTAACTTGTCTTCCCTCTGCAATGGGATTGGGCCTTGGAGTTGTAAAATGAAGGAAACTATTCCTTCCTCAGGTTGCTTTGGGTCCTAGTGTTTTATTATAGGAACCCTAAGACAAAAGGTAAAATAGAAATAAAAGAAAACCAGAACAAAGGCTAAAGACACTATCATAAAACTGTGCCTTAAAAGGTGGAAAATAAAATTCAACAAAAGATGAGGCAAGCAAAATAATAGAATCCTGTGTGAGAGAACAGGGTAATTAACGTCACAGAAGTACAAGAGTAAGCAAGTATTTTTGTGAATTGAATATGGCTGAACAGTTTGAAGTGGCTGAAATACAGTCCTGAGTTGTGTCTGGTAAAGTGTAGCAAGTAATCAACGTAAGCACATGGATGAGGAGCTTATAATTTCTCCATAATGAACAGACTATGGTAAAAGTAACAAGGATGCAAATATCAAGCTCTAGCACATTTTAATGTAACAGGGGTTGATATGACTACGTTAATTTGGGAAAAGGAAGAGGTTGAAGTTTAAAGAGCCAGCCAGTGGGATGCTAATGTAGTTTGTTTCATGCCATTGGGTTGTAAACTATACTACTTGGAGATGGAGTAAAAAGAAGAGGAATTAGACCAATTTTAAGAATATATAGATAACTCGCCAGGCGTCCTAGTTAGAGTGTCATCGTATTTAAACCCTGCATGGCAATCCCTGACGCACCACCGTGATGCCCAGGGAAGACAGGGCAACCTGGAAGTCCAACTACTTCCTTAAGATCATCCAACTTTTGGATGATTATCCAAAATGCTTCATTGTGGGAGTAGACAATGTGGGCTCCAAGCAGATGCAGCAGATAGGCATGTCCCTGCGAGGGAAGGCTGTGGTGCTGATGGGCAAGAACACCATGACGCGGAAGGCCATCCGGGGGCACCTGGAGAATCACCCAGCTCTGGAGAAACTGCTGCCACATATCCAGGAGAATGTGGGCTTTGTGTTCACCAAGGAGGACATCACTGAGATTAGGGACATGTTGCTGGCCAATAAGGTGCCAGCTGCTGCCCGTGCTGGTGCCGTCGCCCCAGGTGAGGTCACTGTGCCAGCCCAGAACACTGGTCTGTGCCCTGAGAAGACCTCTTTTTTCCAGGCTTTAGGCATCACCACTAAAATCTCCAGGGGCACCATTGAAATTCTGAGCGATGTGCAGCTGATAAAAACTGGAGACAAAGTAGGAGCCAGTGAAGCCACGATGCTGAACATGTTGAACATATCCCCCTTCTCCTTTGGGCTGATCATCCAGCAGGTGTTTGACAATGGCAGCATTTACAACCCAGAAGTGCTTGACATCACAGAGCAGGCGCTGAACTCCCGCTTCCTATAGGGTGTCCGGAATGTTGCCAGTGTTTTTCTGCAGATCGGCTACCCGACTGTTGCCTCAGTGCCACACTCGATCAGGTACAAGCGGGTTCTGGCTCTGTCTGTGGAGACTGAGTACACCTATCCACTTGCTGGAAAGGTCAAGGCCTTCTTGGCTGATCCATCTGCATTTGTGGCTGCTGCCCCTGTGGCTCCTGCCACCACTGCTGCTCCTGCTGCTGCTGCTGCAGCCCCAGCGAAGGCTGAAGCCAAGGAGAAGTCGGAGGAATCAGATGAAGATATGGGATTTGGTCTCTTTGACTAATCCTCTCAAAGCAACCAATTCAGACAGCTTAATCCAAGAAACATGGAAATAAAAGCTTACTTCTGTTAAAAAAAAGAATGTACAGATCAGATATGGATTTCAGGACACATTGTAAATGGCTCTATTAATGTCAGAAACGACTTGTCAGGGTAGGAATGCCATTCACCAAGGACAAAAACAAACAAACAAGAACAAAGATTGAAAAGAAACAATATGACACAACAACAAAGGCCCCAAACACGATAAAGCAGTTGCATTTTTAGTGTAAAGTCATTTTCTTTACTCACTTTTACGTTTGCCTAATTTGAGTTATTAGGAGGATTTAGTGCAGCAATAAAAGCTGACAACAGTGTGTTTAAATTATGACACGTCTCATAATTTAAAAGTCCATCCTCATGTTCTTTAATATTTTGAATTTAGTGGTGTTAGGTATATATTTTATAATGTCATTTATAATTGAAAGTATAGAATGTATTTGTAAAGGACCTTATATGCAAATACCTCTTCAGCTTTGACTGTGTTGAGTATTAGTGATATTAAATGGTAGACTAAAGGGAAGAAAAAATAAAAAAAATAACAAGGATAATTGACATTCAGATATATACCAAGAGGATGTCAGTTGACTTTTTTTTTACTTTATGCCAATGAAGCAATAAAAACACCGTATTTTGAACCATCACTAAGTTCATGGGTAATTATCCCAGTGTACCCTGCCCATGTAATCTATGCAATTTTCTTTTCCCAGAAAGCACCAAGACTTGCTTTACTTTGGAAAGAACCAGATTTTAGATCTGTGTGTCTCAAACCCCTAGAAAAGGCTGAGCTATATTAGTGCCATGTATCCCTCCTGATGCCTGCATCTGGGGTAGGATATGGCATTTCTGCAAGTCTAACAAGCTCCAGGTAAGGTATAGCTGGTTGTCTTTCAGGGTATGAGTAGGAAAAAAATCTCTAGAACTATTTTTTAGGGAGAAAAAAGATGGAAGAGATGGTTTTATAATTTAAAATTTCTCCAAAGAACATTTTTTAGCAATCTGCAGAAAACAGAAAGCAGGGGGACATTTTGCATTGAGTGTTTGAACTGTTTTCATAGCTAGTTGAATTTGATTCTAGTTTTGAGCATTGGCCACCCTCCTGGAAATGAGTGATCACACTGTGGAATAGGAAGCCACAGTCTTTTCCAATCTTGGTTACCTGAAAACTGAATCTTGAATTGTGACGAATTCTTAATCTTGGTTCTGCACAGGCTGGCCTCAGGTGCCAGGTACATCCCTGGAAGCGGTTGCTCCACTTCTAATGTCGCTGTGAATTCTCAGCAGCCTTTTCATTTCTTGCCTTTTGGCTTTGAAGTTTCTTTGATCTCTCAGCTCCCTGAAGCGAGTGGGCAAGTCTATCATGAAAATATCACCTTTCTCCTCTCACTGTAAATAAAAACAAACAAACAAACAAACAAACAACACACTGAATTGAGAGCACTTTTGTTTTCAGTTTCTCTGGCTTTCTTTGCTGAATATTTGATTATGAGTTTAGTTACAAACTTGTGGAGTAGCTAAAGTTTAACTTCAATATATCCTCGCCGTTTATGCTTCTTTAGGCATTTATAAGAGTATATTTGTTAAAACCATTTGGTTTGTTTATATTTACATGAAGGTTAGAAATTTAAGTAATGCTTCTCCTGGGAAGAATTTGCAGTAGATTAGGCAGCTTCTACTAGTATATGTTAAGGAACCTGCAATCTTAATATACAGAGACACTGCCTTTATAGTAACTGGAAAATATGTCACAACAACAAAGTCCATAAGACTCAGGCATGTATTCAATTTCGTCATATCTTTCATAATCTGATACTTAATATATTTGATAAAACTCCTGATAATTTGTTTGGGCAAATTTTTAAGTCATTTGTTTTTTGAGAACTGCAGATGTGCATCTGAGTCCTTCCTCAGGGAAGGACTTCCAGGAGCGCATATGGAGATCTGCATCCTTCCTCAGAGAAGGACTTCCATGAGTGCATACGGGGTTTCATTAAACAGCAATGTTTGATCTTATAAGAGTTTCAGAATACTATCATAAGATAGAATGTAGGAATCAGTAGCATTTAACCCAAAGGAGGTACATTTTTTTTCTTGCACATTTCCCTATGAATTTCCTGGTTAATGTATGTTTTAATAATGGTTGTTTTCTATAAATCCAAAATTTGAAAGCTAAAAAGATGATTATGTCTAAACCCACAAAGTTAAGATATGGAGGGGATACTACTCAAATCACACAGGAAAACAGAACAGAAAAGAATTCATAGTTATCATAAGAATATCATAAGAATAAGTTATAAAAATATCTTAGTTATCAAGCAAGTGAGGGGTTTCCCCTTTTTCCTCATTTTGATGCTGTGAATTGGCCCAATGGTCTTAGGATGCTGAGTGAGCTCTGTAACACTGCTCTAAATGCCCAGGTTTACCTTTTGGTTATATCAAAGACAATATGAACATTTAACACCAACTATGAAGTGGCAAGATACACTTCTTTGAGATGTATGCAAAACATCTTGACTCATTAGTTTAAATATCTTCTTGTTATATTTAAAGTTTTTTCTATTAAAATGTCTTAATGTCTCAGTTGTTCATGTTTCAGTACAATATTTGTTTCTGTATGTTTCAAGAAACAGTGTAAGTATCATTTTAAATTTTTATTTAAAAACTATTTTTAAAAAGTTTTAACCTTTTTATATATTTTGCATACTATGAACTGCCAGTTTTTGTATGGCTTGGCATCTTGACCTTACTGGGTCAGTGAGGGAATAAAGAAAAGCAACAATAGCAGCAGCAGCAGCAGCAGCAGCAGCAGCAGCAGCAGCAGCATAGGGACAGACAGAAAATTTGGGATTGAGTAGACTAGACTCTCTGATGGAGAAGTTGCAGAATCTTGGAAGCTCAGTGTAGATTTTACATATTGTTAAATAGGAAGGCAGGGATATTACATACAGTTGATCAGGGAGCCATGTTTAGTTACTCTCAGTAGCATCACTTTCTGTGGGGGAGCAGACTTCAGGCCATAAACAACCAGTGGGGAAAAGATAAAGTGGACATTTCTACATATACTATCAATATCCACACACAGACCAAGAGGGAATGCTGTCATTTCTCTGAGCATAGCCCAAGGGTCTCCAATTTCCCATGGGAGTAAGACATTCAGATCCTTGACTGACTGTGCCCGTATCAAAAACATACATTCATGTAGGTTATCACGTGCTCTGTATGACTTTTTATTCTTTAGAACTTAATAAAAGAAAGTACCTATAAGTGCATGAAAGCAAAGACAAAAGCTCGACTAAATTTTTGACATTTTAGCGAAAAATGACAAGAATATTGCTCAGTCTATGTATTCTGAGATTACTGAGATTTACTCTCATTTTTTTTTTCTGAAGAGTGTATTTGGAGTCTCTGGCAAGGCACAGTGCATAGTGATGCTATGATTAATGATAGAAAATTCATTAAATTGTCCAGGAAGTCATTTTTCAAATTTTAAACATTTCTCATTAATCTATTTTTATGTCAGTTTTAAATTTTACAAATGAGCTATTTAGGGCATATAGTGGCATAGAAGCACATAAACACACTTTACGTTAAAAGAAATCAGTTATATTATCTACATATCTTCTCATTTGCAGAATTCATTAAAACTGTAGTATCTTTCATGTTGTTCAGTTCTTAGAATGCTGCCCTTTCTCAAGTGTTTATTTGCTCAACTGTTAGAGGAAATAACACACACACTCTCACACACACACACCCCATACATGTCATGACAAATCATGGGTTTCTTAGATTTCAAAAAGTTTAATTTTAAGGGACACAACTGAAAGATCTAATAGAGTTTTGAGACCAAAAAATATCACTTTCAGTAAGTGATTTATTTAAGTTTCTGGGATGAGGAAGTAAGTAGAAGTTCACTGGGGGGAGAGTGTAGAGGAACTGTTATTTTTTTGGGGGGGGGAGGAAAAAACATGTAAACAATCTTGAGGCAGATGTGCTTGGTTAGTTTAAAATATCCCAAATAGTCAGTGATTTTAGACTGAAGTAATAGAAACGTGTGAAGATCACAGATTAAATATTGCAATAGCAGATATCAGAAGCTATGACAAAGACCTTTATTTATTTATCTATTTATTTATCTATTTATTTATTTATCTATTTTGCTTAGACTCTAAACAGAAGTACTGGGTGGTTGAATAGGATTTTGAAAATGAGGAAGAAGTTGGAATGGGGCAACTAAAGCCTTATTTAGGAGGCAAAGTTATGAGGACATAGTGATGAACTAATAACAAAGGGAGGGGAAATTAGCACTAAAGACTGAGAATCCAGTTTGGAGCTTCTTAATAAAAAAAACTAAGTAATGGGCAGATAATCAGATAAGAACAGACTATTGACAGTTTTCATTATTAACTGTAACTTATCTTGTGTGATTATATGGTGTCAAATGAAGACATGGGGAATTTAGTGTCGACACAGAAAACATAACGCTGTATTTAGACACTGGCAGTATTTGGTATAATGATGATAGTTAATATTTTAGGGACCAACTAGATGGATCACCACTTGAGAGAAGATGCAAATAGACATGACATAATTCAGTCCAGACTCTCAGGCAGAGAAGTTAAATATATGGAAATCAGAAATATATTGAATGGTCACTTGAGGTGACAATGAAACGGTATCCAAAAATTGTCAGAAAACAAAAGTTGTAATAATATAGAAACCAGGAAAATATAAATTCCTTTGGATGTGTTTGAATGGTCTAATACAAGGAAGTTGGTGAGCCATAAGGCTCGACCTTGCATCTCCAGAGAATCTGATACCTTCAGCCGAGTTTGTTGCATTGGAAGATGTAGTGAGCCCTGTATGTGACAGCATAGATGAGAAAATCCTGAGGAATCAAGCTTGGTCGACTGTAGGTGCTACTGTCAATTTCAGATGTGATTGGTGGGAAGTTGGGGAGTAGTCACTCTGAAGGGTCAATAGAATATGAGCTACAAGGAAGCCCCCTAGAAGCAGATATGAAAACGATTTAAAAGTCATTGTGCACCATAGGTTATGTATGAGGTAGTTTGCCTTTTGTTGAGATGAACTAATGAGTTACACAAACAGAAATATCCTGTTTTTTAAAAAATTAAATTTGCTGACTATATCAATCATCATCCAATTAAAGATTAAAAGCTAGATTAAGTCATTGAAGAGGAAAGTATCACTTTCATATCTCTATCGATCTATCATCTATCTAGCTATCTAGCGATCTATCTATCATCTAGCGAGCGAGGAGCGAGCGAGCAGCGAGCAGCCAGCGAGCAGCGAGCAGCGAGCGAGCAGCAGCGAGGAGAGAGCGAGCGAGCGAGCGAGCAGAAGCGAGCGAGCAGGAGCAGAGAGCGAGCGAGAGAGCGAGCGGCGAGCGAGCGAGCGAGCGAGCGAGCGAGCGAGCAGCAGCGATGCAGCGATGAGGCGAGCAGAGCGAGCGAGCGAGCGAGCGAGCGACGAGCTAGCTAGCGAGCGAGATCTAGCGAGCAGCTATCGATCATCTATATCGATCTATCTATCTATCTATCTATCTATCTATCTATCTATCTATCATCTATCATCTGTCTATCATCTATCTATCTATCTATCTATCTATCTATCTATCTATCTATCTATCTATCATCTATCATCTGTCTATCATCTATCTATCTATCTATCTATCTATCTATCTACCTATCTATCTATCATCTATCTATGATTTTTTGGGACAAGGTTTTTTCTGTGTCACAGTTCTAGCTGTTCTGGAACTTGCTCTTGTGATCAGACTCAAACTCAGAGAGATCCACCTGCTCTGAGTCCCAAGTGCTGGGATTACAGCATAACATAATACAGTAAGACAAGCACAACTCACTTTAGTCTGGCCAGGCAACCCAACAAGAGGAAAAGAGTCCCTAGAGATGACTAAAGAGTTCCTTTCTTTCTTTTTAATTTTCATGGTTTATTTTTTTATATTTAAAAATTTCCATCTCCTCCCCTCCTCCTCCAACTTCCCTCCCCTCCTCCTCCCCCTTTCCTCCCCTCCTTCTTCCCCTTCCCTCCCCTCCCCTCCACCCATACCTCCCCTCCCTCCCTCTCAAGGCCAAGGAGCCATCAGGGTTCCCTACTCTATGCTAAGACCAAGGTCCTCCCAACTCCCCCCAGGTCCAGGAAGGTGATCGACCAAGCTGAGAAGGCTCCCACAGAGCCCGTCCATGAAGAAGAATCAGAGCCCAGCGCCATTGTCCTTTGCTTCTCAGTCAGCCCCCACTGTTGGCCATATTCAGAGAGACAGGTTTGGTTGCATGATCCATCAGTCCCATTCCAACTGGAGTTGGTGATCTCCCATTAGTTCTGTCCCACTGTCTCCATGAGTGAACTCACCCCTCACGTTCCTGACTTTCTTTCTCATGTTCTCTCTCCTTCTGCTCCTCATCAGGACCTTGGGAGCTCAGTCCAGTGCTCCAATGTGGGGCTCAGTCATTTTCTTCATCTATCGCCAGGTGGAGGTTCCCTCACGGTCCTGACTTTCTTTCTCATGTTCTCTCTCCTTCTGCTCCTCATCAGGACCTTGGGAGCTCAGTCCGGTGCTCCAATGTGGGAATGTGGGGCTCTGTCATTTTCTTCATCTATCATCAGGTGGAGGTTCTATGGTGATATGCAAGAAATTCATCAGTATGGCTATAGGAACTGGCCTTTTCAGGCTCCCTCTTCTCAGCTGCCCAAGGAACTAACTGGGGGCGTCTCCCTGGAAACCTGGGAACCCCTCTAGGGTCAAGTCTCTTGACAACCCTCAGGTGGCTCCCTAAATTAAGATATATGCTTCCCTGCTCCCATATCCACCCTTCCTGTATCCCAAGCATCCCATTCCTCCGAGCTCCCCCATTTTCCCCTTCACGCTTTTCTCTCCCCATCTTCCCTTGGCCCAGTCTCGCCCAACCCTCAAGTTCCCAATTTTTGCCTGGCGATCGTGTCTACTTCCAATATCCAGGAGGATTACTATATCTTCTTTTGGGAGTTCACCTTCTTATTATCTTCTCAAGGATCCCAAATTATAGGCTCGATTTCCTTTAATTATGGCTAGAAACTGATTATGAGTGAGTACATCCCATGTTCATCTTTTTGGGTCTGGGTTACCTCACTCAGAATAGTGTTTTCTATTTCCATCCATTTACATGCAAAATTCAAGATGTCATTGTTTTTTACCGCTGAGTAGTATTCTAGCATGTATATATTCCACAGTTTCTTCATCCATTCTTCCACTGAAGGGCATCTAGGTTGTTTCCAGGATCTGGCTATTACAAATAATGCTGCTATGAACATAGATGAGCAAATGCTTTTGTAGTATGATTGGGCATCTCTTGGGTAGATTCCCAATAGTGGAATTGCTGGGTCCTGGGGTAGGTTGATCCCGAATTTCCTGAGAAACCACCACACTGCTTTCCAAAGTGGTTGCACAAGTGTGCATTCCCACCAGCTGTCTGAGTCCCAAGGGTAAGAGAGAGTCTGCCTTCCTGATCTCACCAAAGTTTTCTGGCAACCCACCCTTGACTCCACTGTTTTAGCTGATGTTTAAAATTTTTGAATTTTTAGTTTGGCTTTTTAAAAATATGAGCCAAATATACTTTCTATTCTTTCCAGGAATTGTACAATCAAATTATGAAACATTTGATATATAAAATATAAAATAAAACAACCCAGTTGCTAGGTACAGGGATGCAATGTGTAATTATAGCACTCTAGAGCTTGAGGCTGGAGGAAGATGAGTTCAAGACCAGCCTGGGCTCTAGAAATAGACCTTGTCTCCAAAAATTATATCAGTAACAACAGAGATTATGACTAAATATGACATTTTCATCATGGATATATATGTGTATTAAAAGGTAAAATTATTAGCTTGTTACTTAACTACTTTTCTCTTCATGTGTTTGATTGTGTTAAGTTTCCATAATGTAAGTATGCATACATTTTGCACAATAGCAAGATACATTTATCTGTATATGGGACTATTACACCTGAAAACTTTCATATATACTGTATGAATGATACATTTCATATGCATCGTAGAATCCTCATATTGTTTAAATCATAAAGCCACTTTTTGAAAGAGCAATTTTTTCATAAAAATATAAGGATAAATAATAGATTGTCTTATACTGTATGAACATTCTGATTAGGATTATATCATTTTTAAAGTATTAATTATATTTAAATAATTAACTAAATACTTAGAAAAGCAGATTTTTTAGCTTTATAATTTTGATGTTTATTGCTTTTTCCAACATGAAATCTGAAAAATATTATGAGTAATTATATGTTGCAAATAGAAGGTTATTTTTTGAGACATATTGAGGGAATAAAAATGCCACTTCGTTAGAAGCAAATTCCCAGTAAAACAAATTTAGTAGTTAGTTCTTGCTCTAATAATGTACTTTTTTGTGGTCTATTTCAGCATTTCTCTAATGACACAATTCACAACTAAGAGCTCAAATTTGTGATATATTTTAATTATGCTGTGTGTTTTGGTATGAGAGGAGCTATTGTGGATATCATAAATCTCTAACTTTTATCACAATTGTTCCAATTGGAAGAGGTTACATGATATGAAGAATGCAGGAAAATATAGACAGTGGTAGTATAATTTTACCCATGAAATCATTGTTGCATTGAAGCATAATTCTAGCTGGCTTAGGAATTGGATGTCTGCCATTTTTCCTGAGATAACATGAAACAAAATTATTCTTTAAATTATTAATAAGGTTAAAAATATCTACCACAAATCTATCAAATTTAAAATTATCTGTTCAGTCAATCAACAAACTATTCTGTCATAAGTTCTTGTCGAAAATCTTAATATATGCTAATCAGCACAAAACTAATTTTGGTGCATTTTCCTTCAAGTAGGCATCCCTTCAAATTAATTCTTACATATTTTATTGGCCCTATTTTATTGAAAGTATTATGCCCTAGCAGTTATTCAACTTTAGATTTTCTCCAACTTAACTATTTATGATAATGAACTAGCAACATACTGCTGAGTTATATATGTACACTAACCCCTTCAGATGACGGACAGTGACACACATAAGCAATTTGCTGTTTTGATAAGCACCTTTGCTTTTGATAGTCTCAATATTATTCATTATTCTCTTTTTCTTATCTCAGTTCATTCTTTTTAAAATTATCTCTGGTTTACCAATTAATTTCACATGGCTATGGAACATGGCACCTAGTTTTATAAAGATCAAATACTATGAATATGTTCATCATTGCTTTGGAGAGCTACACATTCAGTTCAATCTTATTTAAAATAAGATCATAGTTTATTTTGGATGTGTGAAAACTGAAACTTAATTTTTAATTTTACTTGGACTACAAATTCTTAGAATAAGTAAAAGCAAGAGCTTCTTGACAAGAACACAATACAAAAATACATTAGAAAGCTATGACGGCAAAGACATCATTGTATTCTCAGTTATGATTCATATATATGTTATATATATATATACATTATATGTATACACCTTATATATAATATCAAATTGATGGAAGTATTGGTATTCATGGTCATGATTGCAACTCCATATTCTTATTAGTTACTGCAATACCATACCACTAAAATAATTTTGAAGAAAATGTGTCAAAAGACAAGTATATCTGTATAAAAGTCAGTGAATGAAATTAACCTGATGTTCTCTAAATCAGAGGATTCATAAATAAGGGACAATTCTTAGAGGTTGAGAGGTGATAGAATTTTGGATTTCTGATAGTAGTCTATTTCTAAATGCAATTTTAAAATTCAGAATGTTTATACATTTAAAATTAGAAGTAATGAGTATCAATAATAATGAAAAAAGAAAGGGAAAGAAACAGAAGTTGTTCTTGCCAACCCTAAAATGGCTTCCTTAATGTAAATATCTCCTTCCATGCTCCTATATCCACCCTTCCTCCATCTCCACACTCCCACTCCCCCAAGCTCTCCCCAGTCTTTATCTTCTCCCTTCCCACTCCCCCTCTCCCCTTCCCCAACCTCACTCCTACCCCTACCCCCCCCCCCTTATGCTCCCAACTTTTGCCTGGCAATCTTGTTTGCTTCCAATTTCCAGGAGGATCTATATATGTTTTTCATTGGGTTCGCCTTGTTATTTGACTTCTCTAGGCTCGTGAACTATAGGTTTAATGTCCTTGGTTTATGGCTAGAGTCCACTAATGAGTGAGTACATACCGTATTCATATTTTTGGGTCTGGGTTATCTCACTCAGTAAAGTGTTTTCTATTTCCATCTATTTGCATGGAAAATTCAAGATGTCATTGTTTTTTTACAGCAGAGTAGTACTCTAACGTGTATATGTCCCACACTTTCTTTATCCCATTGAGGGGTATCTAGGTTGTTTCCAGGTTCTGGCTATTATAAATAATGATGCTATGAACATAGTTGAACAAATGCTTTTGTAGTATGATTGGGCATCTCTTGGGTATATTCCCAAGAGTGGTATTGCTGGATCCTGAGGTAGGTTGATTCCCAGTTTCCTGAGAAACCACCACACTGATTTCCAAAGTGGTTGCATAAGTTTGCATTCCCACCAGCAATACGGGGATGTACCCAGCTAGGTCCTTGGGTAGCAGAGGAGGCCTGAACTGTCCTTGCCCCACTATCACACTGATGATTATCTCGAATATCACCATAGAATCTTTGTCTGGCAATGGATGGAGATACAGAGAGAGACCCTCATCAGAGCAATTGACTGAGCTCCCAAGGTCCAGTTGAAGGACAGAAGGAGGGAGAAGACAAGCAAGGAAGTCTGGACCGTGAGAAGTTGGTCCACCAACTGAGTCAGTGTGCCTATTTTAATGGGAGCTCACCAAATCCAGCTGGACTGGGTCTGAACGAGCATGTGATCAAATTGGACTCTGATTATGGCTGACAATGAAGAAGCCATTGATAAAGGCACTGGGACTTGTTTTTATGGCATGTTCTGGCTTTTTGGGACCCTAGTCTATATGTATGCACAGCTTCCTAGGCCTGGATGTAGTGGGGAGGCCTTGGACTTCCCACAGGGCAGGGTTCCCTGCCCTATCTCAAGCAGGGAAAGGGAGGGAGGAGGGTGAGTGGGGGAGCGGGAGGGGATTGGGAGGAGGGGAGGAAGTGTAAATTCTTGAATGGAAAAATAAATAAATAAATAAATAAATAAATAAATAAATAAATAAACAAACAGAAGTTGCTTAGAGTTTTAATGTCTAATTTCTTGAGTTTTTTTTTTTTTTAATATATATTTTGGAGATCAGTCCTTTGTCTGATGTGGGGTTGGTGAAGATCTTTTTCCATTCAGTAGATAGCCTTTTTGTCTTAATGACAGTGTTCTTTGCTTTACGGAAGCTTCTCAGTTTCAGGAGGTACCATTTATTTATTGTTGCTCTTATTGTCTGTGTTACTGGGATGATATTTAGGAAGTGGTTTCCTGTGCCCATGCATTGAAGGCTACTTCCCACTTTCTCTTCTACCAGGTTTACCAGGTTTAGTGTGGTCACATTTATATTGAGGTCTTTAATCCAGTTTGACTTGAGTTTTCTATATGGCGATAGATATGGATCTATTTTCATTCTTCTACAGGTTGACATCCAGTTACATCAGCACCATTTGTTGAAGATGTTTTCTTTTTTCCATTGCAGAATTTAAGCTTCTTTGTCAAAAATCACGACTTCATAGGTGTGTGGATTAATATCTGTCTTCATTTAGATTCCATTGGTCAATGTCTCTGTTTTTATGCCAATATCAAGCTGTTTTGATTACTGTAGCTCTGTAATAGAGCTTAATATTAGGAATGGTAATGCCTCTGGAAGTTCCTTTATTATATAGGATTGTTTTAGCTAACCTGGATTTTTTGTTTTCCATATGTAGTTGATTATCGTTCTTTCAAGGTCTGTGAAGAATTTTGTTGGGATTTTGATGGGGATTGCATTGAATCTATAGATAGCTTTTGGTAGGATTCCCAATTTTACTACATTGATCCTTCCTATCCAAGAGCATGGGAGATCTTTCTATTTTCTGGTGTCTTCAGTTTCTTTCTTCAAAGACTTAAAGTTCTTGTCAAATAGGACTTTCACTTTCTTGGTTAGTGTTACCCCAAATATTTTATGTTATTTGTGGCTATTTTGAAAGATGATGTTTCTCTGATTTCCTTCTCACCTTCTTTATCTTTTGTGCAGAGGAGGGCTACTGATTTTTCTCCCAAGGTCCAGTTGAAGAGTGGAAGGAGTGAGAGTATGAGCAAGGAGGTCAAGACCATGAGGGGTTCACCCACTGAGACAGTTTGCTGAAGCTAATGGGAGCTCACCAACTCCAAGTGGGAGTGAAAAAGCATGAGATCAAACTAGTCCCTCTAAATGTGGTTGACAGTTGGGGCAGATTGAGGGGGTCACTGACAGTGGCACTGGGATTTGTCTCTACTGCATATACTGGCTTTTTTGGGATCCTATTCTCTTTGGATGTATACCTTGTTCAACCTAGATGTACTAGGGAGGACCTTGGATTTGTCACAGGGCAGGGTGCCTTGTTTTCTCTTAGGATTGGAAGAGGAGGGGAAGTGTGTGTGGAGAGAGTGATTTTTTTTAAAGTGATAAAATAATAAAAAAATAAAATAAAAAGAAACAGAAGTTGCATTATGCATTTCATGGTTGCTTCCAAATATTATTATTTTCATTATTGGTGAGGCAATGTATAAAAATAGATAAATTCCATCCTTACTAATTCAAACATTTGTTGATGTCATGTTTATGAGACTAAATGGAATGACATAAAAATAATAGTATAAATAAATCCTGATTGATACCAAGAATCATGGAGAAGGTGTCAATTGGCTCTGATTTTGAAGAATGGGCCAGCCACTAAAATGAGTCTATCAGTGGAGTTTTGCCTATTGAAGTAGGAAAAGTAGGTAAAGAAGGAAAGTTAAACTATCAGAGAATTCTGGACTTTAATTCCTTAGGAAAAAATAGTTAGAGGAAACAGAACAGTTATCTTGCTTAGAAAATATTGAATTTAATTCTAAGTAATGTGAAATCCCAAACTGTCAACATCAAAGTTTTGTGAAAATATTTGTGTGAGAAGTTAACATTTGTTTTAATTTTGAATATTTAATTGAAGAAAATATAAACAAAATACTATACAGGAAACAATGAAAGAAATTTTGCTGGATGTTGAAAGCAATGAGTCTCTTATTTACTTAATATATGATATCAAGGCCCATTTTGGCCAATAGCATATTAAGTTATATGATAGAGTTTTCTGGGTTTTTAAAGTAAGAATCTTCCTTCTACTACTTGAGTCAATAGCAGTAAAATGACAGAAAGCAGGAAATGGGGCTATGAATAACTTCATATTCTAGAGGGACTTTGAAAAATGCAACTGACAGAATTTTGTAACTAATTAAATTGTTGGACACAATAGAGAGTACTTTTGGATTCTAGCTTGAATGACAGGAAAAAGAGAAAGTTCTTAACTAGCTCAGATGATGAACAGGTTTGTAAGAGAGAGGATGATCTTTAATTTATATCTGAATACAAATCACCAGTGTTCATGAGGAGCAGCAATCCACTGAGATGTTTTGTTCTACGTTCCTTTCTTACAGTGGCAATGATGTGTCAGAGTGATGACAGGGGTGGAGAGTTTAGAGGTTTACGTTATCCAAATGTTGATAATTAAATTTTTTGGGCAACCAGATATTTCATTTTTACCCAGTTATTCTATTATATCAAAACATCGGGAACTTTTTATTGTACACAGTGATAGTGTTTGTTGTTTTGTGCTGTCACTGCCCACAGCTGCACAGAGGAGCACAGTGGCTAGTGTTGGAAAATTAGTACAGTGTGTTTTCTGGAGTACAGTATAAACCTATTGCATGAGCCATGAAGCACAGAGCTGTACTGATCCAGATCAATGTATTCTCATAGGGTTTGCTAAATTTGTATGTATGGGGTCATGGCATGCTTGGTAATTTCATATATATATATATACATATATATATATGTATATATGTGTGTGTGTGTGTGCATATATATGATGTATATGTACATATGGATATATCTGTTCTGTGGATGTGCTTTTCATATTATTATACAATTCACCTGAATTTTTATGTGATGGTGAAAATCTTAGCAAATTTAATTAATTCTAAATCACAGTTGAGAAATTTTACTTTCTAAGCTTTACTAGACTAATCCAGTCTGTGTAATTAGTATTTTATTTTATTTATTTATTTATTTATTTTTTCTCATTTTTTTTATTCAAGATTTCCATCTCCTCCCCCTTCCCTCCCCTCCCTTCCACCCATACCCCCACTCCACCCCTCTCCAAAGACAAAGAGCCATCAGGGTTCCTTTCACTATGTTAAGTCCAAGGTCCTCCCAGCTCCCCCTAAGTCCAGGAAGGTGAGCAACCAAACTGACAAGGCTCACAGTGAGCCCGTCCATGCTGTAGAGTTCATGCTCATTGCCATTGTCCTTGGTTTCTCAGTCCTCCTCCACCGTCAGCCACATTCAGAGAGTCCGGTTTGGTCCCCTGTTCCATCAGTCCCATTCCAACTGGACTTGGTGGTCTCCCGTTAGATCTGTTCCACCGATGGGTAAAAGCACTCCTCGCGGTCCTGGCTTCCTTGCTCATGATCTCCCTCCTTTTGCTCCTCATCAGGACCTTGAGAGCTCAGTCTGGTGCTCCTATGTGGGGCTCTGTCATTTTCTCCATCCAATGCCAGGTGAAGGTTCTATGGTGATATGCAAGATATTCATGAGTATGGCAATAGGATCTGGACATTTCTGGCACCCTCTCCTCAGCTGCCCTAGGAACTAGCTGGGGTCGTCTTCCTGGACACCTGCGAACCCCTCTAGAGTCAAGTTAGTATTTTATTTTTATAGAATTTTATTAACATAGAAAGTATCTTAGCTTTGTCTCATAGAGAATTAAAAGTAGCACAGTGTCTACCTGATGACTCTGGTTCAATTCCAGAGCATATAGTCTGCTGATCAGACATCTACTGCTGATGCCTCAGGCTTCTAAAATAATAAGCCTAGGTTATCAATGCAGACACCTAAGTATGAGTCAGGGAATCATACCATCCCCCAAATACTGGCCATAGTTCAGACTCTTTATGGACAAGGCTAGCTAATGCCTTCAATAAAAGCTTTTGACATAATAATGCAAATGACACAGACAAAATCCAGGGGATGGAAGACAGAATATATGAAACATTAGTACAACGGATACTACAGGCTGTCACTCAGTTGTGTCACCTCAAAATTTGTACACAAAGAAATAGAGTGTAGAAGTCCCTCGGGGCTTAGTGAACAGAAAGAGGCAGAGCTGTATAGAGAGGAGGAATTAAGAGAAGAAAACAGTTCTAATATTATAGTATAGAAGAAGCCAACTATAGTTTTCAACTCTAAGAGTTTTTATTCAGACTCTGCTAAAGACAAAAAAATAACAACATTAAAAATATAGAAGGTGAAATTATATTGATTTTGTCATAATATATCATACATAAGAAATTAAATTATAGCAACATATTCTATACTGATATATGCAAATGAAGTATAACATTTTAAAAGTTTAAAATAAAACATTTAGTAGAAAATACCCTTAATCTAATATGAACTGAGGAATAATTTCTTATATACTACATATGAATATGGTTTTCCCTTCCCCAACTCTTCTCTGATTTCCCTGACTCCCCACCCACACAAATTCACACCCTTTCTTTTTCTCTGTTATCAGAACACAAGCAGGCATGTAAGAATAATAATAACATAATATAAGATAAAATAAAAACGAAACAGGATAGGATAGAGCAAACTAACTGCCAGAAGATAAAAAAAAAAAAAACAAAGAAAAAATACAAGAACCATATGAACACAGAAATACACACATTTCCACACACAGAAATCCCACAGGAACATAACACTAGAAATCGTAACAAAAGCCTGTAAAGGCAAAACATGAAAAAAAAAGAGAAGATAAAAGTAAAAATAATGCTGAGATAAGTAACCTCCAAAACTCCCTTGAGTTCATCTTATGCTAGTCATATGTTGTTGGGCGTGGGGACTGTCCTGAATGGTGGTTTGTATCCCCAGTGAGGCTTTGCTGGAGAAAATTAATTTTTCCTTTGTGCTAAGAATAGTGTTTTATTCTTATTGAGCTAAAGACAAATGTAGCAATTTACCCAGGATGAAATATTTTTTTACGATCTTTTTGTAAAACCTTAAGAGTTCAAAGAACAATATGGATATTCAAAGTTAAAAATAATAATAATAATAAATAATAATACCTAGCTTTATGAACCCAAAGAGATCATATTCTTGAAGGGTATATCCTATGTATTGCAATGTGACACACAGAATGGTCTTAGTGTCCTGCAGTTAGCAAGACCAATGGCTCTTGTGACATTGGTAAGTGTAAAGATGTGAAAGAAAAGCATCAGTAAACAATTTAACAAAATTTATAAATTATTCTAAAAATAGTATAGTGAATTTATCACTAAATATATAAAATCATCACATTATGCACAGAGATAGTTTACCAAGCTTATGACTTGTTAAAGAGTAACCTTACCTAACTGTATGCCTTCCCCCAGCCATAGCTTGGTCCAAAAATTAAAGAACTGTTAAGGAAAGCAAGGAGAGTGCTCCTACCATAAACTCAGATAACATCTGATGGGCCATGTCAGGTTTGAATCTGTTTGAGACAAGGTTTGGTATCACAGCTGGCTGTCAACTTCCTTGTCTTTTCCTTGTTTCAACAGATAATTGTTCCAAGAATTGACACTTGAGTCATTCACTTATTACACATGAATGCCTGCCTGAGAGTCTGCACCTGGGACATTCGACTATGAAATAATATCAACATAATGAGAACAAATCTGCAGACTAAACATGAGAAGCAATTAGCAATTATTTAAGATACGCCTTTTAGAAAAGGAAAAAGTTGAAAAGTATATCCGCAATGAAATAAAGTATGTAGTGAAGCCAGAATCACATCCCGGAAAATCTCCAGACCACTGTGACCAATAAGAAGGGGAAGCAAGGTCCCTGCCTCTCCCAAGCCTTCCCTAGTGTTCCCAGGTGTCCTGCTCCTGCACTAAGGCCATCCACCCAAAGGGGTCAGACTCTGGCCTCCAGGCAGGTCTGAGGATTCCTGCGGAGGGGTGCGGGCTCCTTCAGATTGTGCTGACAGGTTCGCTGTGTGATATTCCATCCCGCCCTGCGCCCACCTTGGCCCTTTTGTCCGGGCGGCGTCCCTGGGCTGCCTGGAATCCCTGAAACTGTGCCCTGACATTCCATCTGAACTGGTGAGTGAATGCGGACCCTGGGGCAACCTGCCCTGGAAGAGAGCACAGACCCCCTTCCCCCAGCTCCCTCTGCAGGCTTGTCTCTGTTTCTCAAGACCCTGCCTCTCCCAAGCCTTCCCTAGTGTTCTCAGGTGTCCTGCTCCTGCACTAAGGCCATCCACCCAAAGGGGTCAGACTCTGGCCTCCAGGCAGGTCTGAGGATTCCTGCGGAGGGATTGCGGGCTTCTTCAGATTGTGACAAAAGGAATAGGTCCTCCTCTGGCACTGGGGAGATCCAACCAGTTTCAGTCACAGCAAAGATTGGTCTAGGACACCAAGCCCCTCCCGGCTCCTTTTGAAAGAAGAGATGGGCAGGCGCCAATGCAGGAGCTCCTCCAACAACATGAAAGGCAACATGACATCACCACAATCCAGACATCCCGAAACAACAAGAATTGAACACCCTACCCCAGAAGATGTAGAAGAAACTGACCTTAAACAGTACTTTATGAAAATAATAGAGGACATTAAACAGGAGGTAAAAAACTGCCATAAAGAAATGGAGATGACAAACAAAAAGGTAGATGAAATAAATAAATCTCTCAAAGATACCCAAGAAAAACAAGAAAAACAAGAAAAAGCAATCAAACAGGAAAGGGAAAGAGTACAAGACCTGATAAATGAAATGGAGGTATTGAAGAAAACACAATCTGAGGGAAGATTGGAAATGGAAACTCTGAGTAAACGAACAGAAACTTCAGTATTTCCAACCGAATACAAGAGATGGAAGAAAGAATCTGGGACTCTGAAGATACTATAGAGGAAATAAATTCACAGATTAAAGAACTAAACAAATCTAACAAATTCTTAACACAAAACATTCAGGAAATCTGGGACACCATGAAAAGACCAAACCTAAGAATAATTGGGGTAGAAGAAGGAGAAGAATTACAACTCAAAGGCCCAGAAAACATATTCAACAAAATTATAGAAAACTTCCCCAACCTAAAGAAGGATGTTCCTGTGAAGGTACAAGAAGCCTACAGAACACCAAATAGACTGGATCAAAAGAAAGCATCCTCACGCCATATAATAATCAAAACACAAAACATACAGAATAAAGAACAGATATTAAGAGCTGCAAAGGAAAAAGGTCAAGTAACATATAAAGGGAAACCTATCAGAATTACACCTGATTTCTCAATGGAAACCATGAAAGCCAGAAGAGCTTGGATAGATGTGCTACAGACACTAAGGGAACATGGATGCAAGCCTAGACTACTATACCCAGCAAAGCTTGCTTTCACCATTGATGGAGAAAACAAGATATTCCAGGACAAAAACAGATTTAAACAATACATAGCCACAAATCCAGCCTTGCAGAAAGTAATAGAAGGAAAATCACAAACCAAGAGGTCCAACAATGCCCACAATAACTCAGGCATCTAGTGACCCTTCACCCGCACAACCAGAAGAAGGGAAACACACAAACTCTACTACAAAACATGACCGAAATTAAAAACCACTGGTCATTAATGTCACTTAATATCAATGGACTCAATTCACCTATAAAAAGGCACAGGCTAAGATACTGGATACGAAAACAGGATCCAACATTTTGCTGTTTACAAGAAACACACCTCAACCACAAAGACAGACATCTACTCAGAGTAAAGGGTTGGGAAAAGGTTTATCAAGCAAATGGCCCTAAGAAACAAGCGGGTGTGGCCATACTAATTTCCAACAAAGTTGACTTCAAACTAAAATCAATCAGAAGAGATGGAAAGGGACACTTTATACTCATAAAAGGAAAAATCCATCAGAATGAAGTCTCAACCCTGAATATCTATGCCCCTAATATAAAAGCTCCGACTTATGTAAAAGAAACACTTCTAGAACTCAAGGCAGCCATCAAACCACACACACTAATAGTTGGAGACTTCAACACTCCTCTCTCACCAATGGACAGGTCAATCAGACAGAAACCTAACAGAGAATTGAAAGACTTAATGGAGGTAATGCACCAAATGGACTTAACAGACATCTATAGAACATTCCACCCAAATAGGAAAGAATATACCTTCTTCTCTGCGGCTCATGGAACCTTTTCGAAAATTGACCATATACTTGGTAACAAAGCAAACTTCCACAGTTACAAAAAAATATTAGTAACCACCTGTGCCTTATCAGATCACCATGGAATAAAATTAGAATTCAATAACAATGCTACCCCCAGAAAGCTCACAAACTCATGGAAACTGAACAGTCAACTACTGACCCACACCTGGGTCAAGGAAGAAATAAAGAAAGAAATTAAAGTCTTTCTTGAACTTAATGAAAACAAAGACACAACATACTCAAACGTATGGGACACAAAGAAAGCAGTGCTAAGAGGAAAGTTCATAGCACTAAGTGCCCACTTAAAGAAAACGGAGAAAGCACTCATTGGTGACTTAACAGCATACCTGAAAGCTCTGGAAAAAAAGAAGCAGACTCACCTAGGAGAAGTAGAAGACTGGAAATAATCAAACTGAGGGCAGAAATCAACAAAATAGAAGCACAGAAAACAATCCAAAGAATCAGTTAAACAAGAAGCTGGTTCTTGGAGAAAATCAACAAGATTGACAAACCCTTAGCCAAACTAATCAAATGGTAGAGGGAGAACACGCAAATTAATAAGATCAGAAATGAAAAGGGGGACATAACCACAGACACAGAGGAAATTCAGAGAATCATTAGATCTTACTACAAAAGCCTGTATGCCACAAAATTGGAAAATGTAAAAGAAATGGACAGTTTTTTAGATAAATACCATATACCAAAGTTAAACCAGGACCAGGTAAATGCTCTAAATCATCCTGTTAGTCGCAAAGAATTAGAAACTGTTATCAGAAACCTCCCTACCAAAAAGAGCCCAGGACCAGATGGTTTCAATGCGGAATTCTACCAGAACTTCCAAGAAGACCTAATACCTATACTCCTTAAGGTATTTCATAATATAGAAACACAGTGACTAGAGTCACTGTCAAATTCCTTCTATGAAGCTACAGTTACGCTGATACCTAAACCACACAAAGACTCAACCAAGAAAGAGAATTACAGGCCAATCTCACTTATGAACAGTGACGCAAAAATTCTCAATAAAATACTGGCAAACCGAATCAAAGGACACATTAGAAAAATTATCCATTACTATCAAGTAGGCTTCATCCCAGGGATGCAGGGCTGGTTCAACATACGAAAATCTATCAATGTAATCCATCATATAAATAAACTGAAGGAAAAAAAACCATATGGTCATCTCATTAGATGATGAAAAAGCATTTGACAAAATTCAGCACCCTTTTATGATAAATGTCTTGGAGAGATTAGGGATACAAGGGTAATTCCTAAATATAATAAAGGCTATTTACAGCAAGCCGACAGCTAACATCAAATTAAAAGGAGAGAAACTCAAGGCTATCCCACTAAATTCAGGAACACGACAAGGCTGTCCACTCTCTCCTTATCTCTTCAATATAGTGCTTGAAGTTATAGCAATAGCAATAAGACAACATAGGGGATTCGATTTGGAAAGGAAGAAGTTAAACTTTCATTATTTACAGATGATTTGATGGTGTACATAAGCGACCCCAAAAACTCCACCAAAGAACTCCTACAGCTGATAAACTCCTTCAGTAACATGGCAGGTTACAAGATCAACTCCAAAAAATCAGTCGCCCTCCTATACACAAAGGATAAGGAAGCAGAGAGGGAAATCAGAGAAGTATCACCTTTCACAATAGCCACAAATAGCATAAGATATCTGGGAGTATCTCTAACCAAGGAAGTGAAGGATTTATTTGACAAGAACTTTAAGTCTTTGAAGAAAGAAATTGAAGAGGATACCAGAAAATGGAAGGATCTCCCCTGCTCGTGGATTGGGAGGATCAACATAGTAAAAATCGCAATTCTACCAAAAGCAATCTATAGATTCAATGCAATCCCAATCAAGGTCCCATTAAAATTCTTCACAGAGATTGAGAGGACAATAATCAACTTTATATGGAAAAACAAGAAACCCAGGATAGCCAAAAAAATCTTATACAATAAAGGTACTTCTGGAGGCATTACCATCCCTGACTTTAAACTCTATTACAGAGCTGCAGTATTGAAAACTGCTTGGTATTGGCATAAAAACAGAGAAGTTGACCAATGGAATCATATAGAAGACCCAGATCTTAAACCACAAACCTACGAACACCTGATTTTTGATAAAGGAGCCAAAAGTACACAATGGAAGAAAGATGGCATCTTCAACAAATGGTGCTGGCATAAGTGGATGTCAACCTGTAGAAGAATGAAAGTAGATCCATATCTATCACCATGCACAAAACTCAAGTCCAAATGGATTAAAGACCTCAATATTAATCTGAACACACTGAGCTTGATAGAGGAGAAATTGGGAAGTACTCTACAACAAATAGGCACAGGAGACTGTTTCCTACGCATAACCCCAGCAGCACAGACATTAAGGGCAACATTGAATAAATGGGACCTCCTGAAGCTGAGCAGCTTCTGTAAAGCAAAGGACATTGTCACTAAGACACAAAGGCAACCTACTGACTGGGAAAAGATCTTCACCAACCCTGCAACTGACAAAGGTTTGATCTCTAAAATATATAAGGAACTCAAGAGACTAGACGGTAAAATGCCAATTAACCCAATTAAAAAATGGGGCTCTGAACTGAACAGAGAATTCTCAACAGAAGAAATCCAAATGGCCAAAAGACACTTAAGGTCATGCTCAACCTCCCTAGCTGTCAGGGAAATGCAAATCAAAGCAAATTTGAGATATCATATTACACCTGTCAGATTGGCTAAAATCCAAAACACCAATAATAACCTTTGCTGGAGAGGTTGTGGGGTAAGGGGTACACTCATCCATAGCTGGTGGGAATGCACACTTGTGCAACCACTTTGGAAAGCAGTGTGGTGGTTTCTCAGGAAATTCGGGATCAACCTACCCCAGGACCCAGCAATTCCACTATTGGGAATCTACCCAAGAGATGCCCAATCATACTACAAAAGCATTTGCTCATCTATGTTCATAGCAGCATTATTTGTAATAGCCAGATCCTGGAAACAACCTAGATGCCCTTCAGTGGAAGAATGGATGAAGAAACTGTGGAATATATACATGCTAGAATACTACTCAGCGGTAACAAACAATGACATCTTGAATTTTGCATGCAAATGGATAGAAATAGAAAACACTATTCTGAGTGAGGTAACCCAGACCCAAAAAGAACAACATGGATGTACTCACTCATAATCGGTTTCTAGCCATAATTAAAGGACATTGAGCCTATAAATTTGGGATCCTTGAGAAGATAATAAGAAGGTGAACTCCCAAAAAAAGATATAGTAATCCTCCTGGATATTGGAAGTAGACATGATCGCCAGGCAAAATTGGGAACTTGAGGGTTGGGCGAGACACGGCCAAGGGAAGATGGGGAGAGAAAAGCGTAAAGGGGAGAATGGGGAGAGCTCGGAGGAATGGGATGCTTGGGATATAGGAAGGGTAGATATGGGAGCAGGGAAGCATATATCTTAATTTAGGGAGCCACCTGAGGGTTGTCAAGAGACTTGACCCTAGAGGGGTTCCTAGGTTTCCAGGGAGACGCCCCCAGTTAGTTCCTTGGGCAGCTGAAGAGAGGGAGCCTGAAAAGGCCAGTTCCTATAGCCATACTGATGAATTTCTTGCATATCACCATAGAACCTCCACATGGCAATAGATGAAGAAAATGACAGAGCCCCGCATTGGAGCACAGAACTGAGCTCCCAAGGTCCTGATGAGGAGCAGAAGGAGAGAGAACATGAGAAAGAAAGTCAGGACCGTGAGGGAACCTCCACATGGCGATAGATGAAGAAAATGACTGAGCCCCACATTGGAGCACTGGACTGAGCTCCCAAGGTCCTGATGAGGAGCAGAAGGAGAGAGAACATGAGAAAGAAAGTCAGGAACGTGAGGGGTGAGTTCACTCATGGAGACAGTGGGACAGAACTAATGGGAGATCACCAACTCCAGTTGGAATGGGACTGATGGATCATGCTACCAAACCCGTCTCTCTGAATATGGCCAACAGTGGGGACTGACTGAGAAGCAAAGGACAATGGCGCTGGGCTCTGATTCTTCTGCATGGACGGGGTCTGTGGGAGCCTTCTCAGCTTGGTCGATCACCTTCCTGGACCTGGGGGGAGTTGGGAGGACCTTGGTCTTAGCATAGAGTAGGGAACCATGATGGCTCCTTGGCCTTGAGAGGGAGGGAGGGGAGGTATGGGTGGAGGGGAGGGGAGGGAAGGGGGAGAAGGAGGGGAGGGGAGGGGGAGGAGGAGGGGAGGGAAGTTGGAGGAGGAGGGGAGGAGATGGAAATTTTTAAATATAAAAAAATAAAGCATGAAAAAAAGAAAAAAAAAGAAGGGGAAGCAAGTCTTCTTAAACACAAAGGCAACACATGAAGGTCAAAGCATCGAGTTACAGCATTAAAACTAGCAAATAGACTTTTAAGAACCCTAGTAATCACATTCTGAGTACTCAGTGCTTGCCCAGTACTCATAAAGTCATTTATCTACACCCAAGCAAGGCATGAATAAATACCTAGGTATAATATTAATAAAACATGCCAACAGGAATCTGGAAAGCTGAAGATTTGTGAAAGTGTTTAAAGACATAAAGTAAAACTGAGAGGTGAAAGTACATTATCTTCAGAGATGAAAAGATCCTAGGTTAAGTTAAATCAGGAAATCAAGACTATTTTAAAAAAGTTGTACAAGCTTATCTTAAATAGAGGCTAAACGAACATGTAAAACAATTGTGACTGAGTTTTGTAGAGCGAACATAAATAAAAATACATCCAAACAACAAAATACCGTGTGACTGTATAGACTTCTATTTCTTTGCCAGTGTGGTTTACACATCAGAGACAGGAAGCACAGAAGGCTTGGGTACAAATAACTTCATAGAAAAACAGCTTTAGATTTTATGTACTTTCAGTGATATTTGCTGAGTGTTTTAAAATACTCCAAAGTGCAAGTATTTAGGCAAATAATAAAATAGAGCTTTTATATCTAGTGATTGACATGGGCAATTTCAAGAAAACAAAAAGATAAAACCATAGAGGAATCCACTGATGGATTAGCTACATTAAAATTTAAACTTCTACAAATTATAAGATATATGAGTTGATTTTTATTATTTCAACATAATTTTATACTTTAAATGGACTTATGGATCTATATATGATTTCAAAATTTTTAAATATTATATGAATAGTTTTTAGTAGTTTATAAGCTTAAAATTAGTTTCTTAGTTTAATATGAATAAATACAGTGTTAGTTCATGTAGTAGTAATTTTTATAACATGGTTTTGCAAGAGTAAAGCATACACATGAGTTTTCATGTTAACAGCAAGAAAAGATATGTCTAATCTTTTCTCCTTATGAAAGACATCACTGTTTACATGGTCGTAAAATTGTGTTGACAAGACTTCTTTAAAGAATAAGTAGTCAGAAAAGTAACAGGGATGTCGAGATATAGGGCCTGAAATGCACATGGAATTTCACATAGGACATTAAGAATGATGGGATGGAGAAAGAAAACATGAAGCAAATGTGGTATGAAATTAATGTTGTCAAAAGTACTGTGGACGGTAAATGCAATGGTCATGCTGCTGTTATATGCTGAACTGCCCTTGAAGCACCCACTGATAGGGATGCTTTCTTAATGTGTTCTCACTGGAGCTCATCCTTATGTGTTTATTCATATCGTGGGCGGGCACTGTCTCATTTACTTCTTGAAAATGAATGCATGATTGATTATTTGTAGGATGCAGTCTCTAAGTACAATATAATGTATTTTATTTCTCTGTTTTATTTGAGATTACTTTTTCCTCTCAGGATAGAATCAGGCTAGATCCATTAGTACTTTTTCAACTCTTTACTGAGTTATGCTTGTTACCATTTAACTTACTGACCTTAAATCATTAATTTGAAATATACAATGTATATTTTCCATATATTCACAATTTTAAATCATCTTAATGTGCTTTTGAGCTATTTTTACCTCCTATAAGGAAACTCCAAACTATTTTCCATTTCTTTCTACATTTCCTTCATTCTGTGTCAACAAGCCAATGCATCCTTTTAGGTTTGTCTTTTCTAGATACTTCACATAGGCAAACTCATATAATATCTGACATTTTGTGTCTTGTTTCTTTTGCTCAGCATATTTTGACATTTCCCTACCTTGTAGCATGTTGACACACCATCTTCTATTGTTTCTAAATAATATTTAAATGTATGACCTTATTGTGTCAAATTCATCCACTTACTAAATTGATAGATATTAGTTTCCTTTGCATTTGCTATTTGAATAAAGCTACTATGACCATCTCTCCATAATTTCTTATATCCTTAAAATTATTCTTTGCTGAATTAATAGGAATCAATTTCTGGGTTATAATGCGAACATTTTATTATGCATGCACTTTAAGGAACCCCCCAAATGCTTAGCAAGGCTCTCATACTGTTTTATAATCCCACAAGCAATGTGTAGGTGTTTCTGACCCTTTATATCATTGCCAGCACTTATAAATCAATTAATTAAGTGGTAGTGTAGTATTATCAAATACAATTTTGAATTTTATTTTTCTGCAGGCAAAGGATATTGAGCCTCTTTCATGTGATAGACCATTGTATATATTTATAAATACAAGTTTATTCTGATAATATTTAATTGAAATATTAAGTTGTAATATTTACTTATATATTTTGGGTGCAACTCGTTTAGTAGATACTCATTTGTGAATATTTCATTTCAATCTAAGTTTTCATTTAATTTTCTTGTGATTTTTTGTGAAGCACATTTCAAAATGAAGTTAAATATGTTTGTGTTCTGTGCTGATGATGTGTGTTTAAAACGTTTTGACTAATCCATATTATAAGGACGTGTTCCTGTGTTATTTCTATGCTCATGTTGCAAATTTGTCAGTAATCCATTTAAACAAATTTTTGTATATGGGAGTAAGAGTCCAAATTCATCCTTTGAATTTGAATATCCAGGTGTATGGGTGTCATTTACTCTTGTGTTTCATCATCCTTGTTAAAAGTCACTCTAATTTAAGTGGATGACTTTATTTCTTTAATCTTGTTTCTAACTATCTAGTCCTGGGCCAGTCTCACCATGCTACTATAGCTTTGTATAAGCTTTGATACCAGAAGGTATGAGTTTCAAATTTTCCCATTTAAAGTATGTATATTATATGCTTTAGTCCATGTAATAATAAACTATACTAAGCATTAAAGAATTACATACTACATTTTTATGTTATATATTATTAATGAAATTTTAAATATTAAATGTTCATTTCTAAGATCTAAACATTACACAGTACATGTTTACAGTTTTTATGTTTTATATACTTACATATACATATGTTGTATACCTACATATTCATACTCTTCCTTCTTTCCTTCCTTCCATCCTTCCTTCTTTCATTTATTCTTTTACCACCAGAAATAGTTTTACAATGAATTTTATGTTTCTCTTCAAATTAAAAAAATACATGGTTTAATAATTGCATATTTGCTGTTTATTGAGTTTTCTGTGAAATATATACTGATTGCCTATAATTCACTTGGCATAAATACTAAGTATATTGCAGTAAAAATGTAGGAAACATTCATTGGAGTAAATACTAAGCATATTCCAGTTAAAACTTATTAGGGCTTTCATTTCTCTAGGAGGATGGGTAACATCATGCCAAAACATAATAAATTTTATTGGAAACAATTTTGAGGTAAAAGGTAATGAGATATGTTTTTGTATTTGTGAGAGTCACTAAGTATATATATATATAAGGATTCATTGAACAGATACTAAAATAACACAAATATGCAAAACAATCAAGAAAACTTATAGAAGAGTAGAAGAGTATCTCATGCAGAGCTTTCTCTTGTCTCCGTAGGATTGACACCAGCATGTTGGGTTATTGATTTTTGCTAATTCACTTCTGCTGTGCCAGCTTCAATGAGCGAATGATAACTGCTGCTTCTCTCCATTTCGCTACACGAATTCTTGCTACTCTGTTGATCAATGGTGAAATCACAGAAAATGAAAAGGATGAAGGTCTGAGTTTTATCTCTTTTTTTTGCTCCATTTTTACTAAGGACTAATTAAAATCTTTGATTTTGTTACTGGCCTGTAAGTGAAGTTTGACACCACTGTTAGCAAAAAATAAATCTCTAAGGACTGTGTAAATCACTTTAAATCTTTGTTGATAAAAATTGTGCATCTGGACACACTCCTTAGCTGGTCTATGTGGCAAATAATTTTTGCCTGCTTTTTGCTATGCTCTATTCTACTGGGTAAGTATCAAACATTTATTCACAAATATCACAGTTGTTTTAAAGGTTAAATTAATTCTTTTACTTTTTTATTGATTTTTATTGAGCTCTATATTTTTCTCTGCTCTCCTTCTTACCTCTTCCCTCCTCTCAAACCTCTTCAAAGGTCCCCATGCTCCCAGTTTACTCAGATCTTGTCTTTTCCTACTACCCATGTAGATTAGATCTGTGTATGTCCCTAAGTTCTCTGGGATTGTGATTTGTGGGCTGGTTTTCTTTGGTTTATGTTTAAAAACCACTTATGAGTGAGTACATGTGATAATTGTCTTTCTGTTTCTGGGTTACCTCACTCAAAATAATGTTTTCTAGCTTCATCCATTTGCCTGCAAAATTCAAGATGTCATTTTTTTATGCTGTGTGGTACTCCATTGTGTAAATGTACCACATTTCCTTATCCATTCTTCAGTCAAGGGGCATTTAGGTTGCTTCCAGGTTCTGGCTATGACAAACAATGCAGTTATGAACATAGTTGAGCACATGTCCTTGTGACATGGTTAACCATCCTTTGGATATAAACCCCAAAGTGGTATTACTGGGTCTTGAGGAAGGTTGTTTCCTAATTTTCTGAGAAATCGCCACACTGACATCCAAAGGGACTGTGCCAGCTTACATTCCCACCAGCAATGCAGAAGTGTTCCCTTTTCCCCACAACCTCTCCAGCATAAGTTGTCATCAGTGTTTTTGGTCTTGGCGATTTTTACAGGTATAAGATAGAATCTGAGTTGTTTTGATCTGCATTTCTCTGATGACTTAAGGATATTTGTTCTTTTGATGACCAATTTCTTTGTATATTTTGGAGATTAGACCTATGTCTGATGTGGAGTTAGTTAATATCTTTTCCCATCCTGTAGGTTGTCATTTTGTCTTGTTGACCATGTCCTTCACTTTACAGAAGCTTTTCAGTTTCAGGAGGTCCCATTTATTAATTGTTTCTCTCAGTGTCTGTGATGCTGGGGTTATATTTAGGAGGTGGTCTCCTGTGCTAATGTGTCCAAGTGTACTTCCCACTTTCTCTTCTATAGTCTTGAGTGTGGCTGCCTTTATGTTGAAGACTTTGATTGATTTGGACTTGAGTTTTGTGCATGGCGATATATATATATATATATATATATATATATATATATATATATATATATTCTTGTACATGTTATATCCAGTTATGCCAGCACCATTTGTTTAATGTGCTTTCTTTTTTCCATTTGATATTTTTTGCTTCTTTGTAAAACATTAGGTGTTCAAATGTGTGTGGTTTTATACCCAGGTCTTTGACTCAGTTCCATTGGTCCTCTTGTCTGTTTCTATGTCAATACCAGGCCATTTTCAGTACTGTAGCTCTGTAGTAGAGTTTGAAATCAGGGAGTGTGATGTCTCCAGAATTTCTTTTATTGTGCAGGATTGTTTTGTTTATCCTGAATTAGATGCTGAAAAACTTTTGACAAAATACAACATCCCTTCATGATAAAGGTCTTGGAGAGAGCAGGGATACAAGGAACAAAAAATAATAAAGGCAATATACAGCAAGCCAACAGCCAACATCAAATTAAATGGAGATAAACTCTCAGTGATCCCACTGAAATCAGGAACAAGACAACGTTGTCTTTCCATATCTATTCAATATAGTTCTTAAGGTCCTAGCTAGAGCAATAAGACACCAAAAGGAGATCAAGGGGATATAAATTGGAAAATAAGAAGTCAAACTCTCACTATTTGCTGATGATATTATAGTTTTCATAAGCGACCCCAAAATTCTACCAAGGAACTTCTTTCAGTAATGTAGCAGGATACAAGATTAACTCAAAAATAATCAGTAGCCCTCCTGTACACAGATGATAAAAGGGTTGAGAGAGAAATCAGAGAAACATCACCCTTCAAAATAGCCACAAGTAGCACAAAATAGTTAAATATAAAAATATAACTCTAACCAAACAAGTAGAAGACTTGTATGACAAGAACTTTAAACCTTTAAGAAAGAAATTGAAAAAGACATCAGAAAGTGGAAAGATCTTCCATGCTCTTGGGTAGGTAGAATTAACATAGTAAAAATGGCAATCTTACCAAAAGCAATCTACAGATTCAATGCAATGCCCATCAAAATCCCAGCAAAATTTTTCAAAAACCTCAAAAGAATGGCACTCAACTTCATATAAAAAAGCAAAACATCCAGGATAATTTTTATTAATCATTAAATTTACTGGGATTTCTTTTGCTGAATGTCAAAACATTCTTTTTACCTGATTTTTGATAATTATCTCTTAGAACCAATTTGTTTTAATGTGATTACTATTAAACATAATAGATACTGTCAAAGAGTTAAAATTTTATGGGTGATGTCATTTTTACTTTTCGATTTGAATTCACACTGTTTTCCCCATATGCTGGCACTTAAAAACTACATCATTGATTTGGTTTACTAATTAGCTGGATTAATCATTCAACTACTGGCAGTACAAACCATTATCAATTGTAATGTCATAGACTACAGTTTGAATCTGAAATCTTTCTCCAAATGCCATGTGCCTGTCATAGGTGTTTTCCACCTTGTAGTCTTTTGAGAAGTAATTAGTTCATGGTGGCTTTGAACTTATAAATGATTTAATTCATTGTTGGCTTCATGATGGCTTATTTAATGGTTTACTGAAGGGGATAGAAATTTAGGAAGTGGAACTTGGTTAATACTAGGATAAGTGAGCAGTTCCCTGGGGGCATCCTTTGAGTTCACACCCTGTCATGATCTCCCATCTCATCAATCCTCCTAACTGACTGCTATGAACTAAGCAGATCCATCCACCAAAAGCTCCTACAACCATAAATATTTTTGTCCTTTTCTTTATACCCTCAAAACAGTAGAATTAGTCTACTATAAACTGATGTCTTTGAGATCATAAGTGAAAAACAAATAATTTTTTCCTTTAATATGTTTTTCTCAGACATTTTATAACAATATCAACACTGATTAAAATATCACATGAAGGTGGTATCAAGACATTTTACAAATGATAGATGTTTATATTTTACATAATTTGGGTTTTAGTTTTAAACAAAATCCAGTATTATTGAAAACCATCATAAGAGAACTTTTATCACCTTTTGAACTACTGAAATTTTAGTATAATATTTGAAGCATACACATTTAAATTTTTTTGCAGCACACATTTTAAGATGATCCCAATGGTATCTATGGCAAAAATTGTATATTGTTAAGTCGAACTGAATTATTTGTGAACTAAAAACAAGATAATTTTCCTCCTGAAAGGTAGAATCCAACCAGGAACAGGAATTCTTGGTCCATTCTTGGACCTTCAGATGGATGGAACAGGCTAAGGGTCCAGAAACATCTTCTAGATATGAGGAATGGTTAATTTCCACAGCAAAACCAGGACTTGAGGTAGACAAATGCCTGAGACTGGATTGTGCTGGTTTCTTGGCCAAACCTGGAAGTAGGATTTCCCCCAGAGAATTCAGATAAGTGTTGAGGAGTGTCAACTTTCATTTCAGTCTGTGGGTGCTAGGCAAAGAAACTACACAAACATCTCACACACCAATAGTGTAACAGGGCCTGTTTTCAGGGCCTGTTTATAGCAATGTGTTATTCAGATAATCATACTGTCATTGAATACTAAATCTAGAAAAAACATAAAACTTTTTTAAATCATAAATTTTAAAATATTTAGTATATGTTTAAAATATACCTTAGTTTTATATAAAAGCCTGTTCAAAGAGTGCCTAGGAAAGCAAGTCAGCATGTGATATAGTTTTTTAAACTTAATACTCTTCAAAGTATATATGCAGGCTCAGGTTCGGCTCAAGGGTGTTTGATAATATAGAGTCATGACAAGCAAGTTACTTCTTGCAGGGAATAAATTTTTCCCAGTGCAAAAAATTAAACTTTGTAGAGGCTGCATGAACTACTTAAAAATCTTCCTGCTCCTTTAATATACTTTCAGTATTTTGAAAGAATTTGATCCATTTCACATGTGGGATCAGCATACTGCTAGCTTACTATAAATCAGTTGAGTAACATATATAGTTGCGCATTAAGGTTTCTGATATTCTTTATATTCCTTAGCTTTAATATTTTAGCAAGAAGCATCTGAGAAATGCTATTCCAATTCTTCATTTAAGTATATAAATAAAAGTGTATTTCTTCATAGTGATTAAACATTTATATACATGTTATAAACACATCATACTTTATTAACTTTGGAGAAGTTTGCACCATTTTACCATCTTTGGCCTTTGCTAACACCTTTGATTTATTGCCAGGTTATATTGTTCAGAAATTTATTCAGTGACTGTCTTGTAAGCGTCTTGCCCTGTGCTGAGACTGCACATACATACTGGATAACATATGTTCTTGTTCTTCAGGAACTGCATATGAACAGGTGAGAAACATAAAATGTGATATACTTTATAAATAGTGTACCAAGATTAGACAAATTTTATTTGTCATGCAGAGGATTTTACATATTAAGAAAGTTACAGTTAAAAATTATTATTAACTGAATTTTATTTTTAACTCTGTTTAAATAGTCATGGGTGATAATTTCCTAACTTCCCTCTTCACTACAAACCTCAAAATACAATGTGTAATTTAACTCTTAATAACTTACACTAGAAACAGAAAACCAGTATGTTGTTCTTTTTTGTGATTTCAAGTCATTTACAAGGCTTTATTGTAACATAATACCTGTGGAAATATGACAGATGATTGAACCACAGAAATAAGTGAACTGGATTATTTGCTTTCATTGGAGAAAATAGTACCTCCACCTTGGCACTGCGTTACCTTGTCGCTTTCCTGGTAAGACAATTTTTTTTTATTGATTTTACTGAGCTATACATTTTTCTCTGATCCTTTCCCTTCCTCTCCCCTCCCCTTCAACTCTCTTCCATGGTTCCCATGCTCCCAATTTACTCAAGAGATCTTGTCCTTTTCTACTTCCCATGTACGTTAGATCCATCTATGTCTCTCTTAGGGTCCTCATTGTTGTCTAGGTTCTCTGGGATTGTGAATTGTGGGCTGGTTTTCTTTGCTTTATGTCTAAAAGACACTTTTGAGTGAGTACATATGATATTTGTCTTTCTAGGTCTGGGTTACCTCACTCCATATGATGTTTTCTAGGTCCACCATTTGCCTGAAAAATTCAAGATGTCTATTTTTTCTGCTGTGTAGTACTCCACTGTATACATGTACCACATTTCTCTTATCCATTCTTTGGTTGAGGGGCATTTAGGTTGTTTTCAAATTCTGGCTATGACAAATAATGCTGCTATGAACATAGTTGAGCACATGACCTTAGGGTACGATTGAGCATCCTTTGGGTATATACCCAAAAGTGGTATTGCTGGGTTTTGAGGAAGTTGTTTCCTAATTTTCTGAGAAATGGCCATACTGATAACCAAAGGAGCTAGACCAGTTTGTATTCACACCAGCAATGCAGGAGTGTTCCCCCTTCCTCCACATCCTCTCCAGCATAAGTTGTCAGTATTTTTGATCTTGGCATTCTTACAGGTGTAAGATGGAATCTCATATTTGGAAAGATGGTTCAGCCATTAAAGGATAGGCTCACAACCAAAAATAACACTGTATTGTTCTTAATTTATCTTCTGACTTTCAATGTTTGAAACTGTGAAAACAAAAGGTCCAATTTATGGTATTGTAGAAACACAAAGAATTAATCTTTCCAATATGTTAACTAAATCACCATTACCATGGACAGAACTCACAAAGGAATATGTTTTATATCAATACATTTGTGACAATAGGAAGAGAAAATTCTTGGCTCTAAGTTGGTTCAGTGTGTTTTGAGAAAAGAGCATATGGGAGTTGGAAAGAAAAATTTGTGGGGGCAGGTAGGGAAGAAATTGGAGGGGAGTAAATAGTGGATGGATTTGAATGTTTATAATTCTCAAATAATTAAACAATTTTATACACAAAAGTTTTACCAGTTGCTGGGGACCCAATCTTCAATTTGATCTCCTTCAAGAATCATAAAAAATAATTTCAAGTTACCATGTCTCAGAAATTCTTTCACAACTGCACAAAATGGATAAAGCTATCAATATAATAAAGGACTAATGATATTTATAATTTGTACCTCTGAGGATTCATAGCACAATAAGGTTGGCGGTAAAATAACTGAGAACAATGTGGACATATGGCCCAGAACCGACAGCCTTATCAACTTCTTTATTTTACCCAATAAAACAAGATTCAGTAAAAAAACAAAAGTTTTGTTCATTTTTGTGTTAATCATGCTATAAGCCTTTTGCATACTTACATACGGTAAACCTATCATATGCTATTTTAGATATATTTGACTAGTTGTTTGGCTCTTAGGATGATAATATGCTCTTATACAAAGAAATCAAATCACATTGTTAGCTGTTTTCAAGGGAGAGAGGCAGGGTTAAAATCGCAAGGGCTAGTTCTGTGCAAATGGTCAACCTGTTTCCATGGTAACTGGCTGGCTGAGTAAACTATAAATTTATAGGTGTTGGTTTGTGACCTCTTATCTTAAAGAATCTGTAAGAGATTGTTTCTATAAATATAGTTTCCATCTCTAGGCTAAGTACAATTCTGAAGATAACATTTAGGATAGAGAGCTTTTGAATTATATAGGTAACAGTTCAAACTGACACCCTTTCTTCATTTTTTTGTGTGTGTGTGTGCTGATTTCTGTATGAAACATGGTTTTGTTGTGGTTCCGAGTCTTTTAATTGTAAGAAGGTACACTTCATCACATCTGTTCTCGAGGCGTTGCCTTTTATGATTTCCGGGCCACAGGTGCTGATGCAGTTCTCAGTAATGCAGAAAGCTGCTGTTGTTAATACAATCCCTTGCTTCCTCTCAGCACTGCCTGTGCTGCCTATTTCAGCAGACACAAAGATGGTTTCAAGTATGATGCAGAGGAGATATTTCCAAATCCCAACTCAGGTTGAGAAACTTCTTGGAAACTTAGATGAACATGTTTGTATCTTTTTCTTTAAAAGATGAAGAGTTTTTATTTCTTTCTTACAAAATAAGGTACATGGTTATTTTATTTGTAAATCATAATTTATTCTTCCAAACTATTTTCCCCCAAATCTAATGTTAATAATTAATTTTTTTAAATTGATGTTAGAGGTTTTGTTCTTTTCACTTCTTAGGCATTTTACAGAGTGTTTTCTTTCTGTGATTTGATTCTGCTCATTGCATGGTGCATCTCCCTCTTCTTCCTTACCAGGATCCTGATGAGCCAAAATGACTGACATTTCCATCAATATGAAGGGGAATTCATAACCCCGACACTTTCCTGGCTGTGCACGTGTGTGCACATAGCCAAATGATAAAGTGCTTGAGAATTACTTCTGCTGTGTGCAGTATTGAGATTAGAAAAATAAGTTCATCATTATCATTATTATTGCTATTAATATTTATATAACACCTTTACTCTAAAAAGCTCAAGAAACTATGAATTTTAAATCATCCAATGGACTTAGATTTTAATTGCACCCCTATGTACTGGGTAAGTCACAAAATTAATAATGGATTTGAATGATGTATATAGCTAGAGAAATCATATTCCATTACTGTTTAACTCAAGTCTGTTATTAGAAAATGGTACTATATATATTTTCCTGGGAGGTGAGATAATTGTTAGTATTTCAATTCTGAGGTCCATTTGCTATTTGTTTAAGATTAACTCCAGGTGACAGGTTATTCATAAGTAAAGAAGAAATAAACTAAATCGTAAATACAAAGATAAATTTATTCTTTGCATTAACATTCTAAACTAAACTTTGCAAAAGAATATTTGACTACCATCTTTCATTAAAGACAATTAAATTCTGCCCTTGCTTTATGCTCAGTACTTAAGTGAAGATACATCAGACTGAATTTTTCACGGTACTTTAGGGTGAATAAAACTGGGTCAACAGAATATAGCAGTAACAGATCTTTGAACCTAATGGAACTATTCAAATACTAAATCTCTCAGGAATAGTTCATTATTAATCTACTTCTAGAACTTAAAAAAAGAACATTAATTCTATTAGGTTTCAATATTGGCTTAGATTTTTTAAGCTGAATAAAAACATGTTTTCTAAGATGGATATTTCTGTTATTCTCCTTTTCAAGAAGTGGTAATTTCATAGTTTGAAAGCTTATTCCCACTTAGATTGTTTATATATGTGAAGATATTTGAAATGATATAAAAGTGCTGCTATGTAACTCTGGGCTTGTTTTAAAGTTACATTAGAAGAAATACAATTCCACTTGCAGTACAGGCTCCTAAAGGAAGTGATTTTTGAAAGAAACCAGAGGAAAAGAGAGTCTGGCATGGATGGCACGGTAGAATAAATATCACCATAAACTGTGGTTTCCCTCAAATACCCCAGACAACAAATTAGTTCTAAAAATATTCTACTTAACTATTTCTAATTAAAAAGAAGGTGAAATGGGAGAAATAAAAATAATTTCGCCAAGATCATAATGTTAGTATTTAGTAAAATAACATCTAACTACTTAAATGAAAAATTTTAAGCTCAAACCCTCTGGCTTTTCTTGTCAAGCAGATATGCAGTGAGATAGATGTCGATATAAGTGAATGTATTTTGTCTTCTCAAAAGCCCAAATGAAAAAATACCAATACAGCATGTGATCTGCCCACAATACTAATATTTCATGGTGTGAAGTTATTATTTTCTTTCTCCTTTTCAAATGTTTTTCCTGTTATACATCACCCTCACAGTGGGATTTATTTCTCATTCATTTTGCATTTATATAAATAGATGTGGTTTGGAGTTTTCTTTAGTAACAGACCCAATTTCAAACACCATGAGAGTCTCTGCAACTCACTGAATACTGGGGACTGGGACAGGGGTTCCCTTTGCTTGCCTGCTGTATGTGTCTTTCTAATCATAATCATGGCAGACCACACTCCTTCCTTATTTGTCATGGATAAGGACAGTCCCTTGGGTAGAATATAAGCATAAAAACTACAACTATATTTAGTTTTTTTTTTATATCAGGTTTTATTTTTTTTCCTTTTAGTAATACTTTATTAGTTCTTTGAGGATTTTATATATTTTTTTCTTTTTTTTTTTAAAAATTTCTGCTTCCTCCCCGCCTCCCAATTACCCCCCTCCCTCCTCCATGCCCCCTCCCTCTCCGGTCCAGAGAGCAGTAAGGGTTCCCTGCCCTGTGGGAAGTCTAAGTTCCTCCCCCCTTGATCCAGGTCTAGGAAGGTGAGCATCCAAACAGGCCAGGACCCCCAAAGCCAGTATATGTAGCAGGGTCCAAATCCAGTGTCATTGTCCTTGGCTTCTCAGCAGCCCTCATTGTCTGCCATGTTCAGGGAGACCGGTTTTATCTCATGCTTTTTCAGTCCCAGTCCAGCTGGGCTTGGTAAACTCTGAATGGATCAGCCCCACCATCTCAGTGGGTGGGAGCACTCCTTGCAGTCCAGACTTCCTTGCTCATGTTTTCCTTCCTTCTGCTCCTCATTTGGACCTTGGGCACTCAGTTCGGTGCACCAATGTGTGGCTCTGTCTTTATCTCCATCCATCACCAGATGAAGGTTCCCTCACAGTCCTGACTTTCTTTCTCATGTTCTCCCTCCTTCTGCTCCTCGTCAGGACCTTGGGAACTCAGTCCGGTATCTATCACCATGCACAAAACTCAAGTCCAAATGGATTAAAGACCTCAATATTAATCGGAACACACTGAGCCTGATAGAGGAGAAAGTGGGAAGTACTCTACAACATATGGGCACAGAAGACCGCTTCCTACGTATAACCCCAGCAGCACAGACATTAAAGGCAACATTGAATAAATGGGACCTCCTGAAGCTGAGCAGCTTCTGTAAAGCAAAGGACACTGTCACTAAGACACAAAGGCAGCCCACTGACTGGGAAAAGATCTTCACCAACCCTGCAACTGACAAAGGTCTGATCTCTAAAATATATAAGGAACTCAAGAGACTAGACTTCAATATGCTAATCAACCCATTTAAAAAATGGGGCTCTGAACTGAACAGAGAATTCTCAACAGAAGAAATCCAAATGGCCAAAAGACACTTAAGGTCATGCTCAACCTCCTTATATCAGGTTTTAATTCTTTTTGTTAAACATTTTAACTATTGAGGAATCATTCTAATCAATAAGGCAAGCCCATGAATTTGTGGTCAAGCACAAGTTAGATAGTAATGGGGGAGGAGGGAATCTGGCCTCTAAGGACATGCAGAACTTGAAATTTACATAAGCGGGTCTACATTTGCAAAACACACAATAGTTTATTTTTTCCTCCTTTTAGTTTTTTAGTGCATTTATTATTTTTATTCAGAAAATAAAATGGTTTCATTAAAGCTTTTTTGAACATAAATATAAATTCACTTTGCTCATATTCCCCCACTACCATCAACTCTTCCACTTTCTTCTTTTTATTGGAGCCCTTCCTCTCCACAAAAACCCCTTATACTTTCATGTATATGTGAAATGTAATATTCAGTTAAATATACATATGCTGTTTATGTGAGACGAGGTGATACTTTGTATTTTTCCCTCATGACTCATGTCTCCTCCTTTCTCTTCTCTTCAGAGTCCTATGCTCTTGACGTTGCCCCATTTGGTTTCTTTTTTTTTTTTTTTTCCTCATGGTTTATTTTTTTTTATATTTAAAAATTTCCATCTCCTTCCCTCCTCCTCCCCCCTCCCTCCCCTCCTCCTCCCCCTTCCCTCCCCTCCTTCTCCCCCTTCCCTCCCCTCCCCTCCACCCATACCTCCCCTCCCTCCCTCTCAAGGCCAAGGAACCATCAGGGTTCCCCACTCTATGCTAAGACCAAGGTCCTCCCAACTTCCCCCAGGTCCAGGAAGGTGATCGACCAAGCTGAGAAGGCTCCCACAGAGCCCGTCCATGCAAAAGAATCAGAGCCCAGCGCCATTGTCCTTTGCTTCTCAGTCAGCTCCCGCTGTTGGCCACATTCAGAGAGACGGGTTTGGTTGCATGATCCATCAGTCCCATTCCAACTGGAGTTGGTGATCTCCCATTAGTTCTGTCCCACTGTCTCCATGAGTGAACGGACCCCTCACGTTCCTGACCACAAGCAAGTATTCAAATTTACACAGGATGTTAAATGGGATACATTTGTCTTTTTGAGCCTATTCACAGTGGTCTCTAGTTCCGTTCATTTCCCTGCAAATGACATAGTTTCATTCAGATAACACTCTATTGTGTGTGTGTGTACATCTATTATCTATCTATCTATCTATCTATCTATCTATCTATCTATCTATCTATCTATCTATCTATCTAATCTTGTTTATCTATTCATGTGCTGATGATACTTATGGTGACCCCTGTTTTGGTTATAGTGACTCTTGCTCCAGTCAACAGGAATGTAAGGTAGAATAGGGTAGCAGACTGAAGCCTTACTAATTAGCATATACAAAAATGGGCAAAAAGTACTATTGAGCACCCCCCCACACACCTGCACAAAGTTATATAGAATCAACCACTTGTACAGGAGCAGAGGTAGTCAACAGTGTGCAAAGCTAACCTATTTTAATTAATAACTCAAAATGTATATACATATTTAAAAATGATAATGAATGACATGGGAGGATTTATAGGTACTTAGAACATTTAGAATCACCAAACTTTATATTAAACATTTTAGAATATCATCTTAAAACAAAGACAAAATTCCATCTTTTGTGATGAGAATAAGTGGGATGTTAAATGATGAGTGGTAAAGGCATTGTTAAAATTACACATCCTTTAAATGTGAAAACTGATGGTGGTTTGGAAAAAATAACAGTAGTACTGGTGAGAAATAGATGGATTTTGGATTTATTTGCAATGGGTTACAACAAAATTTAATGAATCCATCTCTGATGGCTGGTGATATTTGATAGTACATTAGAAATTACAGGTAATGATCTGGAATTCCTTGAGCTGCAAGGTAAATCATGTTACTAAAGTAAAACAGTTATTTGGAGCTGAGGTAATAACTAAGAGGTCATCTGTGGTCAGGAAGCATATCCAGCAGGCAAGAGTAGACACTGACCATATAGTTCACATCCTATCCTCTAATAAGGAGGAGAGAGACAGCATATAAACATACAAACAACTTCCAGAGAAGTGAATACCAATGGCTGAAAGCCAGAGACTGATGGAATATGCAAATACAGACAGGATGAGAGGAGACTGAGGGCTAGGGAGTAGTGTGAGGAGAACTAAGGCCTGACGTGTGATGAGTGGCGGTTTTTATTTCAGTACAAGGGACTGAATGCTAGAACTTTGAATATGCTCTGCAAGCACACTACCATGGAGCTATGGTCCAAGGCTATTTTATTTTGAGATAGGATCTCTAAGTAGTTCGGGGTGGCTTAAACTTGTAATATTTCTGCTTCAGCCTCTTAAGTAGCTGTAACACAGGCCTGAACTACCAGGACTAGTTGGTGAAATTATCAATGACAAAATTAAGAAACCATTTCAAGAAGTAGAAATTGGGTAACTGAGATAAATACCAATAAATTGGATGAGGAAATGTGAACATTGTAAACGGGTTTTGGCAACATCATTGTCAAGAGAGTCTTGTAACTTGATTGACGACCATTTGTTTACAGCATAATATCTTATGGCATAAATCAGAGTAAATGAAGAGTAAGAGGCAAAGGATAAAAAAATCTTTACAAATAATGACAATTCTTCTCTACATGTATTTTCTGCTTGCTAGAGGGTCTATGTGTAGATGTGTTTATGACTATATTTGTCAACTGGCCACTGCACTGGTGTAATAGACACATGATTTACCCATAGACTCTGCTTTGTGAAAGGAGTTGCAGTTTAGCACAGAGAGCACTTGGGGCTGTCTCCCACTATTCCCTCTGACCACAATCAGGAGCAGAGATGGACTCAGCAAGGTAATGCTAACTTCAGGGAAGTTTAGATTTAGTGGTCGATTCAGGTGGGAGATGAAGTACCTGGTCATTTTGACTAGATTCAAAAGCACTGTGTCAGCAGTAACCAACCACTCAAAAGTTCCCCACTTGGGTTGGAGAAATGGCTCAACATACAAACGCTCTTTTTGCTCTTGTAACGGACCCAAGTTCACACCTAGCTCTGTAATTCCAGCTTCAAGGGATTTGATCCCCCTTTTTGGTCTCTGCAGGCACCCCCTCTAAAATGCACACATTTACACATAAATGAAAATAATAAAAATGAAAAATAAATATACCCCTTTACTGAGTCAGTAAATTTCAGTAGCCTAACAATATAGTTTGCATATTTTAAAAAATATTTTAAAATTTATTTTTGAATTTTATATATGTCTATAAAACATGCTAATATCCTTTTCCTTATTCCCCTCTCTAACTTTGCCTTGAAATTATCTATCCTCTTCATTTTTTAACCCACTTAGCATTATTAGTGCTGTCCATATATGCACAGGTGTGGGTCTATCCACAGGTGCAAGAAAAACCTACTAGTGATCATACCTCCAATAAAGAATGAGTCTCCCTTCCTTTGCCAGCAACCATCAACTTACAATAGCATTTGATTTAAGGTTGGCACATCTATAGGTATGCTAGAAAAATTCTATGTTCGATGTTTTGTGGCTTGTCTTGTGAAAGTCTTGTATATATAACTAAAGATGCTGTGGGTTTATGAGTGTAAGTTTTCTATTTTTTCCAGAATAGCATCTCACAGTTCTACTCCTCACGCACTAGCACTTATATTCTTCCTGTCTCCTTCACAGTGATGCTCCCTAAGATTTGGAGGGTGCGCAGGGTGATACAGATGCTCACTTAGGACTGCACCTTCATAGTCATCTATTATCAGCTCTTTGGTCATTTATGAGTCTCTGCAGTAGCTGCTGCACACCTGCACCAGTTCTATGTCCTGTCGTCTAGAACTGATGTCATCTCATTTTATAGAAGTTGTTCCAGATTAAGAATCCTGTAACCCCAGCACCTGCTTCAGAAGAATTCAACCTGAGACAGTCACCATAATACTTTATTGCACCTGCTGGCCTCTGCCTCATGAGTGTGTACCCAGTAGAGCAGAGGTCCCGTGCAATGTGGAAATGGAAAGAGCACAATTAGAAGCTCTCCTTTAGCCTTTCCTTCCTTGGACTGCCATTCCCTTCAATAAGCAGATATAACAATAACGTTCTCACAAATTTGCCCATTAGCTTCTCATATTAAAGTATTCCTTGGCTGATTCTTTCACTTCTCTAGTGTTTCATTTAGGAGAGAGTCAAGGGTCTTTATTAGTTTCCCTGTTCCTCTGGAACCACTAGTAGGATATGAAAATTGTTAAAGGCCTGCATGCCTTTGCATAGTCTTGAGAAAGCAGTATGATTGCATGCAGACTTCAGATCTCCATCACGAATACACAAAGACTTCTTCAGGTTAAGGTACCGAAAAAGAAATATTCTGTTTCAATTTTAGCTTATACAATATGAACTGAAATTCTACACTATTTATTCCCACCAGAACAGTATTCTTAATGGTTATTTGCCTAAAGAAGCAGGTTAAGGGAGAATCTGCTCGATAGCAGTAAAAACGTAATTGGATAATTTGAACTACACTCATTTGAATTGACATTTGTGTTCTGTTGTCATTCTTCTCAACTGCATTTTGCCATAAAAGCTGAATGTGACATCTAAGGTATAATTGTAAGGCTACAAAATAGGTATTTCATGAAATTAAAGGTACTCTCTTTAAGAAGACACTCTTTAGCAAGGCTCTAAGTGTCATTAACCTTAGCCTACCATTTTGGATTCTTAGTGTCAAATATGCAATTACTTGATAAAGGTGTCAGGAAGGAATTGAAAGAAATCAAAAACATTGATAAAATTTCTTGCTTGTTTTTGTAAACATAAGGGATATGAGTGAGGAAACAATAAACTCCCTGCCTTATTTACATTCACAGGAGTGACTAACAAGAAGCCAGTTCTGGAAACAAGGATGAGAGCTAACAGCAGGTGTTTCCTTTAAATGAGATGGACATGCCAGTTAAGTGTCATTAGGAGTCTGGAAAATGCTCTGAACTAGGAGTGTGCCTTGCTGATTATTCCAATTAAGCAGGCCTGCTATTTAAAGGGTAACGAAAAAGGGGAACTCTTTTAATTGGGGCACTCAATTAATTTCTTAGTTCCTTCCACTCAGCAAATTGTAGCATAAAAGTTTATTTTTTTCCTATGCTATTCCAGTTTTCCAGTATGGATTCTTGGACCTTGATAATTCTCTATTTGCCATGAGGTCACTATCAGCAGGCAGACTATAAGGTTCTGAGCAGAGCTTCACTCTCAGGGCTGTTTCCTACCACTCAATAAATCTGGTTTTGGTTCTGAAAGCCTATTTTATTTTAACTTTCATGCACTGCTCCTGTGAGAAAATGTTAATTATACTTAGGTTGGGGGTCATGATGAGAGATGATTTTCATTTTCTTCCTATGAATCTTTGTATTTAAAACAGTTAGCATACAGCATTTTCTAGTAAGTGAAAACACAAATACAATTTGAAAATTCATCTTCTATAATTGGCATACTTAATGAAGGCAATGAAAGGGAGTTTAATGATCAGGAACTGAGGGAATAACTACTGCAAAAGTAGGTTCATGGGATGAGGAGCAGAGTAACTGCATTTCCTTTTTCTAGACTAATTGCTTTGATACAGTTAGTACCGGCATTTTGTTGTCTTTCATTTTTTCCACCGGCAAACATGCCTGTTACCCATCTGCTTCCCTTACAATAAGCACAGACAATGAACACAGGCACTCTTACAGTTAAAAGAGATCCCAGCTCCCAGCTTTTAAAGACAATGCTAGAAGGAACTCTGTATGCTGGTGGTGAAGTACCCTCTTGGTTTTCAGGCAGCACTGCTTAGCCATGGGGGGAAGTCAGAAACTCCAGGTTCAGCTGTGCTAATTTTGCTATATGACATCATTCCCTTAACAGCATCCACAGCATGCAACAATTCACATCTTGGTTATAAAATTTGGGACTTGCTATTAACTCTCAAGGGATCACATGCTGACCCTGGTAAAACAGTGCAAAACACTTCTTTAATCATGGCTTAGCCTCTGATGACTTTTCCCTTTCATTTGGAAGTATGAAAAATAGTTTACTTTTTATCACCTTTAGTAAAAACATTTTTTACCTTTCTGGCATCCCTGTAAGAAAAAAAACTATGACACTGAAGTATGAAATATGAGTCAGAAGATGGAGAAATAATAGCAGAGTGAGTGAGAGGAATTGCTTGTCATTCTTCGTGGTTTCTGTGCAGCTGCAGAGACTGGTGCCAGCAGAGGCAGCTGTAGAGGCAGTGTCTTCATGTCGTCATTTTCTTCCAGCAGCATTTCCCTTAAAAAGTGTCATTGGGAGGACCTTGGACTTAACATAGTGAAGGGAACCCTGATGGCTCTTTGGCTTGGAGAGGGGTGGAGTGGGGGTATGGGTGGAAGGGAGGGGAGGGAAGGGGGAAGAGGAGGGGAGGAGATGGAAATTTTTAATAAAAAAATGAGAAAAAGTGTCATTGGTTGTTATGAACATCTGTCTTATGGTAAAACAGAGTGCTATTTATTTTGAACAAAGTTGCTTTCTATAACTGTCTTCTCACAATAGGAAAATAAAGCACCCCTGGATTCCTGGCAGCCACAGTCTTAGTAGGAACCTAGTAGGGCTGTTCCTCAGATCTCACTGTCTGGTCTTTGTCCTACTTGAGTATTAACTGAACAATCTGTGACCCTTTGTTGAATGAGTCTATCAGAAATGTTCATTAAAATGTTTTAAGTCCTAGAGAAACAGACTCTTCCAGAATGTGTGAAGGAAGACCTGCTCCAGCTTGCCCTGCTGGCCTCTGAGGCCGCCAGCCTTTGGACTTGGTGGGCCCTCACTGTGGACTGATTTCCTTAGCAACTCTGTATGGGATCTCCAAACTGAATTTGGTGAGAGGACTCTCTGTGAGGTAAATGGATCTTCCTTCAAGCCTTCTTACACTGAACTTCCTGCCTGACTATGTGTGAGTAGTGAAGGAAGGGATGAACTAGAAAGGGTAGTGAGAGTCTCAGAACTTCTTCCTGAGGGAAGGCATTAGAAATGGTGAATTCTTCAAATCACCACATTTTTTAAATTATCTAAAGCTAAGACAGGGTATATTTAAAGGAGACACTTTCTATTTTATCTGATAATACTAAATGTTGTACGTGAATCTCTCCTTGTATTTCTTATATGTATGTATGTCAAGAACATGTTAAAATCATTTAAGGTGAAAATCACAACAATGAAGTTTTTTTCTTTGACTGACTGCTAAGTACAACAGTTGGTGCCAGTTGGCAACAATGCCTAACATAGAACTCATCCATGATATATAAAGAGCTGGGTGCATTCTGATCACACACAGAGCTGCTGCATAAGGCAGTAGCTGATTTATTTATCTTCTTGGGAGCTGCAGGTGGTCAGGTCTCCCTTTCTTTGCTTTTGGGATCAATTCATTTCTGAGCTGATGGAACTAACTAGCTTCACGTTTCAGGTACACGTGTCCCCATTGGCTGAGGAGGCTACTGATTTACCATCAACATTTTAATTTAAGATCTTGTGGCAATCGTGAAAGGTGAAGCTTCTCTGATTTCTTTCTCTGCTTCCTTATCCTTTGTATATAGGAGGGCGACTGATTTTTTGGAGTTGATCTTGTAACCTGCCACGATACTAAAGGAGTTTATCAGCTGTAGGAGTTCTTTGGTGGAGTTTTTCGGGTCGCTTATGTACACTATCATATCATCTGCAAATAATGAAAGTTTAACTTCTTCCTTTCCAATTCGAATCCCCTTGATCCCCTTGTTTTGTCTTATTGCTATTGCTAGAATTTCAAGTACTATATTGAAGAGATAAAGAGAGAGTGGACAGCCTTGTCGCGTTCCTGAATTTAGTGGGATGGCCTTGAGTTTCTCTCCATTTAATTTGATGTTAGCTGTCGGCTTGCTGTAAATAGCCTTTATTATATTTAGGAATAACCCCTGTATCCCTAATCTCTCCAAGACCTTTATCATGAAGGGGTGCTGAATTTTGTCAAATGCTTTTTCTGCATCTAATGAGATGATCATATGGTTTTTATCCTTCAGTTTATTTATATGATGGATTACATTGATAGATTTTCGTATGTTGAACCAGCCCTGCATCTCTGGGATGAAGCCTACTTGATCATAGTGGATAATTTTTCTAATGTGTTCTTGGATTCTGTTTGCCAGTATTTTATTGAGAATTTTTGCATCGATGTTCATAAGTGAGATTGGCCTGTAATTCTCTTTCTTGGTTAAGTCTTTGTGTGGTTTAGGTATCAGGGTAATTGTAGCTTCATAAAAGGAATTTGGCAATGACTGTTCTGTTTCTATATTATGAAATACCTTAAGGAGTATAGGTATTAGGTCTTCTTGCTAGAATACTACTCAGCGGTAAAAAACAATGACATCTTGAATTTTGCATGCAAATGGAGGGGAATAGAAAACACCATCCTGAGTGAGGTAACCCAGGCCCAAAAAGATGAACATGGGATGTACTCACTCATAATTGGGCTCTAGCCATAAATAAAGGACATCAAGCCTATAATTCGTAAAAATCCTAGAGAAGATATATAAGAAGGTGAACCCAAAGAAAAACATATAGTTATCCTCCTGGATACTGGAAGTAGACAAGATTGCCGGACAAAAAATGGGAACATAGGGGTGGGGTGGGATGGGGGGAGGGGGGATGGGGCGAGAAAAGTTTGAAGTGGAGGATGGGAAGAGCTTGGGGGAGTAGGATGGTTGGGATATAGGAAGGGTGGATATGGGAACAAGGAATTATATATCTTACTTAAGGGAGCCATTCTAGGGTTGGCAGAGACTTGACTCTAGAGGGGTTCCCAGGTGTCCAGGAAGACGCCCCCAGCTAGGTCCTTGGGCAGCTGAGGAGAGGGTGCCAGAAATGTCCAGATCCTATTGCCATACTCATGAATATCTTGCATATCACCATAGAACCTTCACCTGGCATTGGATGGAGAAAATGACAGAGCCCCACATAGGAGCACCGGACTGAGCTCCTAAAGTTCTGATGAGGAGCGGATGGAGAGAGATCATGAGAAAGAAAGTCAGAACAATGAGGGATGCGTTCACCCACTGAGACGGCAGGACAGAACTAATGGGAGACCACCAAGTCCACTTGGAATGGGACTGATGGAACATGCGACCAAATTGGACTCTCTGAGGGTGGCTGATGGTGGAGGCTGACCGAGGAGCCAAGGACAATGGCGATGGGCTTGGTCTCAACGACATGGACGGGCTCTGTGTGAGCCTTGTCAGTTTGGTTGCTCACCTTCCTGGACCTGGGGGGAGTTGGGAGGACCTTGGACTCAACATAGTGTAGAGAACCCTGATGGCTGTTTGGCCTCAAGAGGGAGGGAGTGGGGGGGTGGGGGGAGGGGAGGGAAGGGGGAGGAGGAGGGGAGGAGATGGCAATTTTTAATAAAAAATAAATAAACTGGAAAAAAAAGAAGCAAATCTAAAAAAAAAAGAAAAAAAAGATCTTGTGGCAGATGGCAGTTTGTATTACCTGTCTAAAGTTAAAGTTCTGGGAGAAAAAGACAAGAATACTTCTTTTCATTAACATTTGTATAAGAAGATAGTACTTCTCATTAATGTCAGTTTATGTCATAGATTTTATTTTATTATTAAATCAAAATATTCATGATTTGTGGGTGCCAAAAGACAACAACAGTTTACAGTTTTACACTATTTAATCTTCTGTTAGTTCATATATATATATATATATATATATATTCTAATTTTATTCATTTACCTCAAAATTCATTGTTTATTTTTTCTTTGCAACTTAATAATAGAGAATGTATACCATATTTTATCATCAATTAGAATATGTCTCTTTAAATTTATACTAACCTATTTTTAAGATCTCTTTTCCTCCAATTTCCCACATCCATTTATTTTTCATCCTTCTTTTACAGTGGTTAATATGTCAATCCAAAACCTAGTACCCAATAAGGACTTTATTCTGTCCCAATGCTCCACTCTCAGGGTGCCAAAATGTGACATTGGATATAATTTTATAAATTAGAATCCACAATTCTCTTTTTATCCTCATGTACCTAAAGAATATAATTTGGAACTAATATATTCTATTTTCATGAGCTACTTGAATATGTTTCTTATTTCACAAGCTTACTTTAAAATCATGCAAAATGTTGCTTATTTATGATTCATATACAAGTCTATAAATAACATATATATGAAAAAAGAATATGTATTTGGTACACTCCTGGCACTAGAAATGGTTAAATTTTAATTCAATACTACAAATAGATACATTCCTTGTTTTGGCAGTATGCCTAAAAATATGACAATTTATTCTATGATGGAATATTTTAAACTCTCACACCCCTAAACATTGTCTTTCATCAATATCATTTCATTTTATAGGATTTTCTTGTCTCAATAGAGATATTTGGACTATACACAGTACCTCTGCCTTAATACCCTCTATAGATTCCTGCAGATCCTGAGCTCATGAGCAATCCATGAAATCCTACACTGCACAGATGAGATGAATTGTCTTCCTGAAGAGTTATAGTAGTGTCAGCTCTGTCACGGCATCAGTGAAAACTGGGGACACCGTATAGCAGACAAGGCAGGAGTGTGAACCCTGTTGGAGTGTGACAGGAGCAGCATTTTGGATTTTACTTATGCTTTTGCCTCTGATAATTCATTTTATAAGTTCTTTCAGATTCTCTTGAAGATCCCACACTGACTGAAATACCATCTCCCCTGGGAAAGCTTTCTGAATCCTCTTTCATGATTTACTGCTATTATTTTTAACCATAGATAGACTTCTACCTATAAATGCTGCTTTCCAAGGTTCCTCACTGCACTGCGTGCTGGCCTGTGTAGCCATGCCAGTCACACTCCCCTCTGTTTTATTGGTATGAGCTGTTCTATGTGAGTGAGCTCTGGACTGGAATCCAGCTTCATTTTTAGCAATCTCTCTATCCCTCTGACTCAATTTTCTTATTTACAAAATAAGGTAAATATATGTGCTTAGCTAAGACAAACACATTCATTTTATTTGGTAGATAGATGGCCAACATTAAACAAACTAAATGATATTCCTGTAGAGTTTTTGTGTCATATTGCTTTCTTGGACATTTTATTCTTTTTTGTCTTTTTGATCTATTGCTTGTATATTTTTGTTTCTGATTTTGGAGGCTTTATGTGGTTTCTCTCTTTCTCTCTCTCTCTCCTCTCTGTTTGTGTGTGCATGTGTTTGTTGAATTACTTGTTTTTTTTTGTTTGTGTTTTAAAGAGAGAGACAGAAAGAAAGGGCATGGTGTTGGGTGAGGAAGGAGGTTGGAAGGTGTAGCATGAGTTGGGGGAAGGAAAACGTATTTTCAGAAAATATTGTATGGAAAATATTTTTTTCTCATTTTTTTATTAAAGATTTCCATCTCCTCCCCTCCTCCTCCCCCTTCCCTCCCCTCCCTTCCACTCATACCCCCACTCCTTCCCTCTCCAGGTCAAAGAGCCATCAGGGTTCCTTTCACTATGTTAAGTCCAAGGTCCTCCCAACTCCCCCTAAGTCCAGGAAGGTGAGCAACCAAGCTGACAAGGCTCACAGTGAGCCCGTCTATGCTGAAGAGTCCAAGCCCATCGCCGTTGTCCTTGGTTTCTCAGTCCTCCTCCACCGTCAGCCACATTCAGAGAGTCTGGTTTGGTCACCTGTTCCATCAGTCCCATTCCAACTGGACGTGGTGGTCTCCCATTAGTTCTGTCCCACTGTCTCAATGGGTGACGCACCCCTCACGGTCCTGACTTCCTTGCAAAAAGTATAGGCTTTGTGACTTCCAAGAGATCGGTGACTTCATCTGAGTTACGATATGTGGACAAGAGAACATAACCAGGATTTGTGTCTTCAATAACCTTATTAGTTAAAAAGTGGAAAGGATATAGATGGTAAGAGGAGCAACTACTAACACATCAGTACAGGACATGATATAAGAGTATGTATGTTTGTATGTATGTATACACACACACATATAGATATGTGTGTGTGTTCACATCTTTGCACATATAACCATAATGGCTTCTCTCTGAGTTTTGTTATGTTTATAATTATTTCCTTTGTTTAACTGTATGCTTTTTGTCCCATCATTATTAGTTATATATACAAAAATAATTTTTATAAGCTAACCCACAATTTTATTTTGGTGATGAATATACTAAGCTAATAGAATCTTGACAATCATATGGAACTCTTCTATATAGATGTATATAATATCTATTGTTTTATTGTACAGTTTTCCTTATTTCCAGATGTTTGTTCTTCTCTTTCAATTAGATTACATTTGTTTTGCTTTTCTTGTCCACTTCTCTCCTGAAACTACACTGAGTCCTGAACTCATAGTATATATTTAATTTTGGTTACTTTTTTTTGTTCTCAGTAAAAATTCTACTCTCTGATCAAGATGATATAGTCTTAGAGATAAATGAACTTCTCCATCTAAACTCAATTTATATACTGTACCTTAAGTATATACTCAGTTTGTATATATGTGTGTTTTAATTTATTGTTTTCCTGTGCTTATGATTGAACCCAGGGCCCCATTAGTGATAATCAAGCACTCTTCCACTGGGGCAGGTCAAGCTCAACTGTGATTTCCTATCTGCTTTCTGTATAACCTTAAGTAGTAAATGAAAATTTGTAATTATAGCATATACTCCAACAATTATGTGTGATAAAAACATGTTAAGCAGGGTGTTAGGAGTATATACCTTATAGTTTATCAGATCCTGATAGGAACTTTGTAGGAAACAAACTGAGGACTATACTGAGCAACAGGAAATCGTGCCAGAAACATTTGAGATGTTGGGTAAAATCAGGAGCCTTTCATATGGAGAAGGAACAGGCAGTTTCCAATGAGGACTAGTCATCATCATACTTGTTTTATTAACACATATTTCTAGACCTTACCCTTATGTTTCTTACATAGTAGAGTTGGATAGCATGTAGGCATAGCTAATTTAACTGTCCTCGTAAATGATTTTCAAACTTCTCCACTCATATGAACAGTAAATTTATTTGTCATGTATCAAACACTGACCTAAGGACTATAACACTATAAGTTATGGCATTATTAACTTCCTATTTCACAAGTGGACAAAGTGGGGTATTAATTACTTAATAAGAAATGGAGCTATGCTTCACAACCAGGCAGGTTCATTTACAGCTGAAGACATTTAATTGCTGTTAGATCTGAGTCCTAGAAAGTTCCTCCTTTATCTATTGATCTATTGAGCTTTTTCTTCTCACACCTCAGCAGATATGATCTGAGGATTATGATTTAACTTAAGAAAGACTCCTAGTGAAAATTATTGGGGGGAGTGGATGACAGATGATTTTGGCAGAATTAAGTTAGAGAAATACTTTTCCATTCTGATCCAAGTACCTTTCAGGATTTAGAGTGAGAAGCTGTTTTCTTATATAGATGTGCTAAGACTGGGGACTATATCATGGGAAACAAAAACACTTGAAGTAAACCTTTCTCAGGTGTCTTCTTGTTGGAACTATCCACAGCATTTGGGATGCTGGGTAAAGCTCTTTTTGATTATTTGTCTTCAAGAACGCTTGCTTTCCTTCTATTGTTGTGGCTTTTCTTGCATGGCCATGCTTCTTTCTTATTTCCTGTTTAGCATGGCTTGGAACTCAGTCCTCCTCAGACCCACGCACAGTCTTCCCTTCCTCTCATCTCCCATGTCATGGCTCTCAGGACATTGACTTACAGCTGCTTTGAACTTGTCTATTCCTTCACTGCTTTGCTGAGCTTGGGAGGTGAACAAGCTGCTGATAGATGCCTTTGCATATCATCCAAACAGCCCTTTCCTCCCTCACTTACCGAGCTCCATTTATAACTACACTTTCTTCCCATTTGCAGTCCAGAAATATTTGCCTTGATCCCAACCAATTATCACGAAATCCTGTCAGACACCATAAAAATGTTTCCAGAATAAAAGTGCCTCTCAGCATGTCTGTCACTACCATTTGGATCTAGGCAGGGATGCTGGGGGTGGAGAAACTCTCTTACATGTCAAGAGCTGGGCTGATGTCAAAGAAAATTAAAGTGACCCAAAATTACTTTTGTAATTTTGTAAAATTACTAGCTATTGTGTACAGGTAAACATTTCCACAGATGAATTCAATTTATTTAAAATATTAGCCTGAGTGCTGTGACTCATCACAGGAATTATCACTGTTATCTTGTTTTCCAGTTGTAGATAATAGGCAAAACACCAAAGATATTTTTTCCTGAATAGTTTTCATTGGGCATCTTATTTGACTGATAAACAATGCAGTCAGGTGAAGCAATATATGTCTTTGACTTCAAATATGTGTCTGATATTCAATTCTCATGTTTTCATTCATAAAGTTAAGAAAAGATGGCCATATGACATTTCTTTTCTAATGTAACAACCTACATAAACAATGACCTCATACTCTGCTCATGGAGATAAGATATGGAAGGGGTGCTTCAAAGAACTGCAGGTTCCTGGGAAAGATTTTCAGTCCATAGCATACTATGTTTATTATTATGCCTTTTCTTGAAATACTGGGCATTGATAGTTTGACTATGAATGTATATTACAGAGACTATCGATAAACTTATTATTTTAAATATTATTCATAGTTGCATTTACTTATTGAGTCATTTATCTATTATTTGAGACAAATTCTCACTTTTTATTCCAGACTGCCTTGGTAATGTACACTAAATTGTACAGTGTGAATTTATGGTAGTCTTCCTAGTTCAGTTTCCCAGTTTTTAGGATTGTAGGTAATTTATTTTAATAATTTCCAGGACATATAAACAATTTTTTTTAAAAAAGTCATAAATTCTATGAATTCTATATTTTGTATAATTAATCAATTTCATTTTTTTCTTTTGAAATTCAGAAATGTTATCTGAAATTTTCCCGATACTGAGTAAATTTGAGGGATTTCTTATTTCTTACATTGCTTTTGGTGTGGATTAATCATTCTTGCATTTCTCTACAGTTGTGTGGAATGTGCTTCTATTACTGCGCTTATACTTAAGAAGTTATTCCTTCTCTGTCAGTTAGTCTTTGTTTATCTGACTGAACTGTGATTCTCCTATCTTAATGGAGATGCTTGTGGCTTTAGTAAAATGGATGTCTCTCATCAATTTGTTCTTGAGCAGAGCCATGCTTTCTGTGACTATGTAAGGTCTGTGCTTACACACATTACTAATATAACTGACTGTGGGGAATATTGATGACCAGATGTTCCAGCAGCATTTGTTGAAATGATTATTTTTCTAAGCTGTATTTTCTTTGATCCTTTGCCAAAGACTGGAATGGCTTTAAATATGAATAATACTACTATGTATTATACTATTGAATTCTGGAAAACATTAAGACAAGGGAGGATGTTAACCGGCCATAATTTGCAGAGATACATATTTAGGTAAGATTTACAAATTCATATAACTTTTGTTACTTAAAATACCGAGTAAAGCAGATTCAAAATCTTAATCTAGAAGGGCACTGAGAAATGTGGCGGACGGCAAATCAGGTACAATGTTCAAGTGACTTACATCCAATTTACAAAGTGGGCCCAGAGAGTGGATTTACCAGGGAGGTCCACCATCTCTTTGTGTATAACTCTTTGGGTGTTTACAGTCAATAATCATATTTATATTCCCTTCCTTTTTCTTTGAAATTTCATTTTTTTCTTGAATAGACTTTTAAATGACCCCAAGTGTTGGGTTAAGGAAACTAGTGATAGGTGAAAATAGTAGTATTTGTTTATGATTTGGGGTAATTTAATAAAAACGGGTTTGTAACCTCAGTACTTCTAATGGAGAACAAGTTGTCCTGATTTATGACACACTCTACAAAGCCTTTTATATTTTCATGGCTTTGACTTTTACCAACTGATTTTCATAAGGGATAACTAACTGGGTGCTCAAAATTGCCACATGCTTTCCTTGTACTTCAAATGGAAAACCTCCTGGCACCCAGAGCTGGGACATGAAAGTGCTAAGCACTAAATAAAATGGATTAGCCTTTAGAAGAGAAGCTTCTGACTGCCAGTGCCAGAGGGGTTAATGGAAAACAGTGTGTCATGTTTGCCATTTCCCCTATATTATCTTGCCCAGAACACCTGCTTAATGAACTAGACATAAATTATCACACTATAAGCACATTCTATAATAACAAAAGCCTGTAGAGCATTTCTTCTTGTTGAAATAATAAGCTCAGAAAAAATGATTTTGAAGAAGTTTCCTTAAATTCGACAAGCAAAAAGAAATATTTCAAATGAATATTTCACCATCATTTTCTTCTCCCTAGCGTTGCTAAAAGGTATGTTGCATTTCATTTGAATCTGAGAACTCTTTGTCAAGGGCATAGGTGTGCATTAACTTGATATGCTCGAGCCTTTACATGACCCTGTGGAGGTTTGCTTTTCTTTTTATGCTTTTCTGAGCAATGACATGAATGCCTTGTCCTCTCACCTATACAGACTTTATATACATGGATGTAGAGATCACAGATGAACATATATAATTCATGAAATTAATGCAATGATGTTCAGAGACCACTAAACCAATTTAAAAATTATAAGGATGTTGTTTTCTTGATTTTCAATATAATGACTTAGGTATTGCTGCTGGGTAGGAGTGTTTAATTGCTTCCTTCCTTTGGCAACTTGCACAGTATTTTCTGGAAAGATGAAACTACAGGAATTAGAGTTTTGGTCCAGTCTAGATTGAATCATCAGTATTGTCTGAAGCAATAGGGATGCAACTTCAATCCCCGAGAGAGGCAACTAAGGGCTGTATTGTTTTGGAACTCACATAAACTACTGTAACTAACAATTAGAAATTAGGTTTCTTGTGCTAGTATTAGGTTTTTTGTTAGTCTATGGTTCTTGTTGGAGTAGTTTCAAATCCAAGTGTCTTAACTTCATTTAAGATATAACTCTCTCATAACATATCTATATCTATGCACAAATGTACATCTATATGTATTATGTGTAATTTTAGATAAATATAAAATAATGCTTCCCCATTTTCAAAATATGTAAATGGACATATTTTGTCCATTGAGTAGAAGTAAATAGAGTTACTTCTTTCATTAACTATGCTAGTTAATTTTTGCATGTCTAATTCATATGCTTCAAATTTGGCTTTGCATATTAGTTAATGTGTCTGTATCAATAATTTACTTGTTCATTTTAGATTGTTAAAACGTAGTTGAAATTTGCAAATGATCTTAAAATCCTTCTTCAGCAGGCCCTATTTTAACATTCAGGATAATTGTGGGAAAAATCATTAAAGCCAAATAATCTTCTTGTATATTAGAGCAAATATGGTTTTTACTGAAATACAAAACTGAGCAAAGTTATGCTAAATTAAATTTTATATTATTTAGAAAAAGAATTAGAATAACAATTTTAATAGTGTGGTCTTTCTTCAAGAATAATGTGAGTTGGTCTTTGTATCATCATTAACACAGCACACTAACATAGCAGGCTGAACTACTTCATTGTATAATTCAGCAATTTGGGAGATCTAAGCAAAATGTGCCATACATCTGTTTGCTTAATATTTTTATTCTAAATCATATATTTTAATAAATAATGTAGTGTGAGGAAGGTGTGTAGAGAGAACTCCTGGTTGGGGTATTTGGTCAGATGGAGTCTTTCATAAGTTAAGTAACACTGACATGATGACAAGAGAAAACGTTTATAAAAAGACAATGAAATGTTTTCTGTAAAGTGCTGAAGGAAAATAGATGACTTCTTTTAGTCCCTTTAGCATTCAGAAGTAGAGTGGTGATTGGTATTTGCTAATGTGATCCAATAAGGTTTGAGCAGGGTTTGGATTATTAACATTCTTGGGCTGCGTTCTCAGTGAATATCTCACCATGTAAGAAATGTCACCACATTACAGTGTTGTGCTTGGTAAGAGTTATAGCTTGTCAACAGCGTGATGAGAGGGGTGATCTTGTCATGGATTTTGACAGTTTAAAAGGCTTGCCTCTATTCTCAGCTTGATCTGTCCACTTATATCCAGGCCACCTGTGGCAATGACCAGAAATTTCCACAAAGTACTTAACATACTTGTAACCTCTCAGCAGAGATGTATGGAGACCTCCAAGTTGTGGAACACCTTGCAGGATATAATTAGAAGCTTCATATTACAGATTTACAATGGTTTTACATGAATCATGCATTCCATGGGAATTAGTTAAGAAACGCATCCCATGGTGAGAATAATGATTTATTAATTAACACTTGGAGATTATGCTAGAACTCGTCGATATCCCACAGTAAATGGGAATAAATATAGCAAACACAATTTCAGTTCAAACCCTGTCACCTTTTCTTGGCTTACATCCTGCTATTTTTTTGTGCAATCTAAATAAAAAAAAACAAGGTTGGTCTTTGTTGCTATTGTTCTTTCTTCCTTAGTCAGTGTGCTGCTTTCTAGTTTGTTCTTTTAATTTTATGCTTTCAATATTAAAGTGCCAGTGTATTAGAATATATGTTTTAAGTGATTAATTTATTTTTCCTGGTGTGGTTACATCAAAGGCTACAGAGACAAAGCACCCAGTAAAGGTTTTGCATTGCATGTACAGACCCTGAGTTCAATACCCAGAACCTATATAAAACAGCTAAACACGGTTCCCAGCAGGAAACAGTGAGTTTCCAGAGCCAGGAAATTGAAGACATGCAGATTGTCAGGGCTTACTGATTAGTCAACCTATCAACTTGAGAATTCCAGGCCAGAGAGATGATCATGTAATACTTTTCAAAGTGTCATGCTCTATTATGTCATACATTGTTGTTTGTCTATCTATAGAACCTTTGAAAACTGGAACATTCTAAAGATAAACATCTCAGGAAACTAAAAGTAAAATATGACATGTTAAAAAATGTATTAAACCAGATCTCCTTGATTGCTTTGTTTTTAGAGGTGAAAGGGGGATAAAGTAAGACAAGAATCAACTGTTGTTACCATTTATTTCACAACACAATTCATGTATTGTTTTCATTCAATTTAGAATATGTTTGAAAGTTTTATAATCAGAGCATATAGAGGTAATTTGTTTTGTAATTTGCTCAATGTATGAACAGACTCAGAAACAATCAGAAGTCCAAGGGGACCAACACTGTTGTCCCTCTGAAGTCCAGGCTCTGTACCCAATAGGACAGAACCAGTGCTGGCTCTGGCTCACTGTGGTATAACAGGCATAACAGGCAACCCAGGAGTGAAGCTGAAAGGAAGCTGCACATTAAAACAAAAACAAAACAAAAGTAAAAAACAACAATAAAAAACAAGGATATTACAGAAAGCAAAGGAAGTCAGGTGAGTTCTCAAAACCTTTAGTTTGACCGTGAAGTGACTGGAAAAATCAGAGCATTCTGCAGGAATAGGATGAAGCTGATGGGAGAGGAGTCCCGCAAGTTCAGGGTTATTTCCCAGTGTCTCCACCAAAGGGGCATGAAGAAGTTATGGAAAGTATGTTTCTACATGCTGACCAGCTTACAAGATTTGTGCTGGGCTTCATATAAGGCTTAATTTTGTTCTTATTGAGAGGCCCAACAGAGGTCTCGCTATGGAATGGAGGACAAACAAGGAGTTCTCAGAATCTTTTTGTTATGATGATACCTACTCTCCTCCTCTGATGTATCTCCTTCCTCTTATGTACTTGTCTCATCCCATGTCCAGGTCCAGGGCTGCAGCATTCCTGTTCCCTTTGAGCGGTTGTACCTTTGAATATATCAAAGGATCCTCTAGCAGCTGGGTGAGCTCAGGCACATGAGCCATCAAAGAGAAGTTCCTTACCTGCTTTCTGCCACTCATCAAATAGCTGTGATAAATCTCTCATGACCACCCAAACCCTCAATAATACTAATTAGCATCTTTGTTTTTCAACTAAGAACCACAGAGTAATACAATTTTATAATATATGGCTCCTTTCTCTATTTAATATGAGAGAGTAAAATGTCAGTTTAAAAAGGAAACAGCTCATTTTAATTACATTATTCAATACCTCCTTATCCATGAACATCTCATTGTAGATTGTTTTACATATTCAAGTATCACTACTAAATATGAACTATAGAAGTAAAGGGGTATTTCTTGCTCTTTGGTTTTGAGTTTGACTACAGTGAGTTGCCATGGCAAACATGCTCCTATGAGCTGCAAGCGTCTCCACTGCTCTAAGTCATCATTACTGCGACTCATGCTTTCTCCCAGCCTAACTAAGCTTTTAGTTATTTTTTTTATTATGGTTCCAAGAAGTGTGTTACTCTCCTTTGTTTTTATTAAATGTGGGTTTGGCTACTTATCTTTTTCTTTCTTTTTAAAAATTTTTAAAAGAAACAAACTATCTTTTTTTCATTATACATACCAATCCAAGTTTCCAGTCCCTCCCCTCCTCTCATTCTGTATACATATCCTCCCATCCCACCCCCAACCAGTACTCAGAAAGGGTAAGGCACATTGCTTTTGGGAAGGTTGAAGGCCCTCCCTGCTATATCTAGGCTGAACAAGATATCATCCAAAGAGACTAGATTCCCAAAAAGCCACTATATGCAGTAGAGATAGATCCTGGTGCCACTGCCAGTGGCCCCTCAGTCTGCCCCAGCCATGCAACTGTCAAACACATTCAGAGGGACTAGTTTGGTCCCGTTATCATTCCTTCCCTGTCCAGCTGGAGTTGATGAGCTCCCATTAGCTCAGGTAGACTGTTTCAGTGTATAAACCCATCATGGTCTTGACCTTATTGCTCATATTCTCACTCTTCCTACTCTTCAACTGAACTTTGGGAGCTCAGACCAGTGCTCTGATGCATATCTCTGGCTCTGTTTTCATCAGTTGTTGGATGAAAATTCTATGGTGATATTTAAGATATTCATCAGTTTGAATACAGGGCAAGTCAAGATTGGGCACCCCCTCCTCTATTGCTTAGGGTCTTAGCTTGAGTCATCCTTGTGGATTCCTGAGAATTTCTCTAGAACCAGGTTTCTTGCTAATCCTATAAAGGCTCTTTCAGTCAAGATATCTCTTTTCTTTCTCTCATCTCTGTCCTTCCTCCATCTTGACTATCGACTATCCCATTCCCTCACATTCTTCTCACCACTCCCATTCTCCCCTTTTCTTCCCCTTCCCCCATGCTCCCAATTTTGTCAGGTGATCTTGTCTGTTTCCACTTTCCAGGTAGATCTATATATGTTTTTCTTAGGGCTCACCTTATTACTTGACTTCTCTAGGATCATGAAATATAGGCTCAATAAATCCTTTGTTTATAGCTAGTATGCACTTATGAGTGAGTAAATACCATATTCATCTTTTTGGGTCTGGGTTCCCTCACTCAGGATAGTGTTTTCTAATTTCATTCATTTGCAAGCAAAATTCAAGATGTCATTATTTTTTAGCACTGAATAGTACTCCAATGTGTAAATTGCCACATTTTCTTTATCCACTCTTTAGTTGAGAGGCATTAGGTTGTTTCCAGGTTCTGACTATTACAAATAATCCTGCTATGAACATAGTTGAAAAAATGCCTTTGTAGTATGATTGAGCATCATACCACATTTGCATTTCCCTGCTGGCTAAGGATGTTGAATATTTCCTTAAGTATATTTTAGCTATGTAAGATTCTTCTGTTGAAAATTCTCTGTTTAGTTCCTTATCCCATTTTTAAATTCAATTATTTGGAATTTTCACATCTAATTTCTTGAGTTCTTTATATATTTTGGAGATCAGTTCTTTGTCTAATGTGGGGTTGGTGAACATCTTTTCCTATTCAGTAGGCTGCCTTTTTGTCTTATTGACTGTGTCCTTTGCTTTACAGAAGCAAAGTTTCAGGAGGTCCCATTTATTTATTGTTGCTCTCAGTGTCTGTGCCACTGATATTATATTCAGGAAATGGTTTCCTGTGCCCATGCATTGAAGACTACTACCCACTTTCTCTTCTATCAGGTTCAGTGAGGTCAGATTTTTGAGGTCCTTAATCCATTTTGACTTGAGTTTTGTGCATGGGGATAGATATGGATCCTTTTTCATTCTTCTACATGCTAACATCCAGTTACATTAGCAGCATTTGTTGAAGATACTTTCTTTTTTCCATTGCATAATTTCAGCTTCTTTGTCAAAAATTAGGTGTTCATAGTTATGTGGATTAATATCCGGGTATTTGATTCAACTACATTGGTCAACCTCTTTGTCTTTTTGCCAGAACCAAGCTGTTTTCATTACTGTATCTCTGTAGCAGAGCTTGATGTCAGGGATGGTGACATTTCCAGAAGTTATTTTATTTTGTAGGATTAAGAAAATGGAGAAAGCTCACACTACTGACTTAAAACAACACACCTGAAAACTCTAGAACAAAAAGAAGCAGACTCACCCAGGAGGAGTAGAGGACAGGAAATAATCAAATTGAGGGCTGAAATTAACAAAATAGAAACAAAGAAAATAATTCAAAGAATCAATGAAACAGGGAGCTGGTTCTTTGAGAAAATCATCAAGATAGACAAACCTATCCAACCTAATAAAAAGGCAGAGAGAAATCTGAATTAACAAAATCAGAAATGAAAACAACGACAAAACAACAGACACTGAGGAAATTCAGACAATCATTAGATCATACTACAAAAATCTGGATTCCACAAAACTGGAAAATGTAAAAGAAATGGACAATTTTCTAGAAAGATACCACATACAACATTAAATCAGGACTAGATGAGCAATTTATTTATTTATTTATTTATTTATTTATTTATTTATTTTTGCCTAAGCTATTGACTGAGCATTTTTTTATATTTTTATTTTTTTTCTCATGGTTTATTTTTTTTTTTATATTTAAAAATTTCCATCTCCTTCCCTCCTCCTCCTCCCTCCCTCCCCTCCTCCTCCCCCTTCCCTCCCCTCCTTCTCCCCCTTCCCTCCCCTCCCCTCCACCCATACCTCCCCTCCCTCCCTCTCAAGGCCAAGGAGCCATCAGGGTTCCCCACTCTATGCTAAGACCAAGGTCCTCCCAACTCCCCTCAGGTCCAGGAAGGTGATCGACCAAGCTGAGAAGGCTCCCACAGAGCCCGTCCATGCAGAAGAATCAGAGCCCAGCGCCATTGTCCTTTGCTTCTCAGTCAGCCCCCGCTGTTGGCCACATTCAGAGAGACGGGTTTGGTCGCATGATCCATCAGTCCCATTCCAACTGGAGTTGGTGATCTCCCATTAGTTCTGTCCCACCTTCTCCATGAGTGAACGCACCCCTCTCGTTCTTGACTTTCTCCCTCATGTTTTCGCACCTTCTGCTCCTCATCAGGACCTTGGGAGCTCAGTCCAGTGCTCCAATGTGGGGCTCAGTCACCTTCCACATCTGTCGCCAGCTGGAGGTTCCCTCACGGTCCTGACTTTCTTTCTCATGTTCTCTCTCCTTCTGCTCCTCATCAGGACCTTGGGAGCTCAGTCCGGTGCTCCAATGAGGGGCTCTGTCATTTTCTTCATCTATCCTTAGGTGGAGGTTCTAAGGTGATATGCAAGAAATTCATCAGTATGGCTATAGGAACTGGCCTTTTCAGGCTCCCTCTCCTCAGCTGCCCAAGGAACTAACTGGGGGCGTCTCCCTGGAAACCTGGGAACCCCTCTAGGGTCAAGTCTCTTGACAACCCTCAGGTAGCTCCTAAAATTAAGATATATGTTTCCCTGCTCCCATATCCACCCTTCCTATATCACAAGCACCCCATTCCTCCGAGCTCCCCCCGTTCTCCCCTTCACACTTTTCTCTCCCCATCTTCCCTTGGCCCAGTCTTGCCCAACCCTCAAGTTCCCAATTTTGCCTGGCGATCGTGTCTACTTCCAATATCCAGGAGGATTAATATATCTTTTTTTGGGAGTTCACCTTCTTATTATCTTCTCAAGGATCCCAAATTTATAGGCTCGATGTCCTTTAATTATGGCTAGAAACCGATTATGAGTGAGTACATCCCATGTTCATCTTTTTGGGTCTGGGTTACCTCACTCAGAATAGTGTTTTCTATTTCCATCCATTTGCCTGCAAAATTCAAGATGTCATTGTTTTTTACCGCTGAGTAGTATTCTAGCATGTATATATTCCACAGTTTCTTCATCCATTCTTCCACTGAAGGGCATCTAGGTTGTTTCCAGGATCTGGCTATTACAAATTAATGCTGCTATGAACATAGATGAGCATATGCTTTTGTTGTATGATTGGGCATCTCTTGGGTAGATTCCCAATAGTGGAATTGCTGGGTCCTGGGGTAGGTTGATCCCGAATTTCCTGAGAAACCACCACACTGCTTTCCAAAGTGGTTGCACTAGTGTGCATTCCCACCAGCAATGGATGAGTGTACCCCTTACCCCACAACCTCTCCAGCAAAGGTTATTATTGGTGTTTTGGATTTTAGCCAATCTGACAGGTGTAAGATGATATCTCAAAGTTGTTTTGATTTGCATTTCCCTGATAGCTAGGGAGGTTGAGCATGACCTTAAGTGTCTTTTGGCCATTCGAACTTCTTCTGTTGAGAATTCTCTGTTCAGTTCAGAGCCCCATTTTTTAATTGGGTTAATTGGCATTTTACCGTCTAGTCTCTTGAGTTCCTTATATATTTTAGAGATCAAACCTTTGTCAGTTGCAGGGTTGGTGAAGATCTTTTTCCAATCAGTAGGCTGCCTTTGTGTCTTAGTGACAATGTCCTTTGCTTTACAGAAGCTGCTCAACTTCAGGAGGTCCCATTTATTCAATGTTGCCCTTAAAGTCTGTGCAGCTGGGGTTATGCGCAGGAAACGGTTCCCTGTGCCTATTTGTTGTAGAGTACTTCCCACTTTCTCCTCTATCAAGCTCAATGTGTTCAGATTAATATTGAGGTCTTTAATCCACTTGGACTTGAGTTTTGTGCATGGTGATAGATATGGATCTACTTTCATTCTTCTACAGGTTGACATCCAGTTATGCCAGCACCATTTGTTGAAGATGCCCTCTTTCTTCCATTGTGTACTTTTGGCTCCTTTATCAAAAATCAGGTGTTCATAGGTTTGTGGTTTAAGATCCGGGTCTTCTATACGATTCCATTGGTCAACTTCTCTGTTTTTATGCCAATACCAAGCTGTTTTCAATACTGTAGCTTTGTAATAGAGCTTGAAGTCAGGGATGGTAATGCCTCCAGAAGAACCTTTATTGTATAAGATTTGTTTGGCTATCCTGGGTTTCTTGTTTTTCCATATAAAGTTGATTATTGTCCTCTAAATCTCTGTGAAGAATTTTAATGGGACCTTGATTGGGATTGCATTGAATCTATAGATTGCTTTTGGTAGAATTGCCATTTTTACTATGTTGATCCTCCCAACCCACGAGCAGGGGAGATCCTTCCATTTTCTGGTATCCTCTTCAATTTCTTTCTTCAAAGACTTAAAGTTCTTGTCAAATAAATCCTTTACTTCCTTGGTTAGAGATACTCCCAGATATCTTACGCTATTTGTGGCTATTGTGAAAGGTGATACTTCTCTGATTTCCCTCTCTGCTTCCTTATCCTTTGTGTATAAAAGGGCGACTGATTTTTTGGAGTTGATCTTGTAACCTGCCACGTTACTGAAGGAGTTTATCAGCTGAAGGAGTTCTTTGGTGGAGTTTTTGGGGTCGCTTATGTATACTATCATATCATCTGCAAATAATGAAAGTTTAACTTCTTCCTTTCCAAATTGAATCCCCTTGATTCCCTTATGTTGTCTTATTGCTATTGCTATAACTTCAAGCACTATATTGAAGAGATAAGGAGAGAGTGGACAGCCTTGTCGTGTTCCTGAATTTAGTGGGATAGCCTTGAGTTTCTCTCCGTTTAATTTGATGTTAGCTGTCGGCTTGCTGTAAATAGCTTTTATTATATTTAGGAATGACCCTTGTATCCCTAATCTCTCCAAGACATTTATCATAAAAGGGTGCTGAATTTTGTCAAATGCTTTTTCAGCATCTAATGAGATGACCATATGGTTTTTTTCCTTCAGTTTATTTATATGATGGATTACATTGATAGATTTTCGTATGTTGAACCAGTCCTGCATCTCCGGGATGAAGCCTACTTGATCATAATGGATAATTTTTCTAATGTGTTCTTGGATTCGGTTTGCCAGTATTTTATTGAGAATTTTTGCGTCAATGTTCATAAGTGAGATTGACCTGTAATTCTCTTTCTTGGTTGAGTCTTTGTGTGGTTTAGGTATCAGGGTAACTGTAACTTCATAGAAGGAATTTGGCAGTGACTCTTGTGTTTCTATATTATGAAATACCTTAAGGAGTATAGTTATTAGGTCTTCTTGGAAGTTCTGGTAGAATTCCGCATTGAAACCATCTGGTCCTGGGCTCTTTTTGGTAGGGAGGTTTCTGATAACAGTTTCTAATTCTTCGCGACTAACAGGACGATTTAAAGCATTTACCTGGTCCTGGTTTAACTTTGGTATATGGTATTTATCTAAAAAATTGTCCATTTCTTTTATGTTTTCCAATTTTGTGGCATACAGGCTTTTGTAGTAAGATCTAATGATTCTCTGAATTTCCTCTGTGTCTGTGGTTATGTCCCCCTTTTCATTTCTGATCTTATTAATTTGCGTGTTCTCCCTCTGCCGTTTGATTAGTTTGGCTAAGGGTTTGTCAATCTTGTTGATTTTCTCCAAGAACCAGCTTCTTGTTTCATTGATTCTTTGGATTGTTTTCTTTGTTTCTATTTTGTTGATTTCTGCCCTCAGTTTGATTATTTCCAGTCTTCTACTTCTCCTAGGTGAGTCTGCTTCTTTTTTTTTTTCCAGAGCTTTCAGGTGTGCTGTTAAGTCTCCAATGTGTGCTTTCTACGTTTTTTTTAAGTGGGCACTTAGTGCTATGAACTTTCCTCTTAGCACTGCTTTCATTGTGTCCCATAGGTTTGAGTATGTTGTGTCTTTGTTTTCATTAAATTCAAGAAAGACTTTAATTTCTTTCTTTATTTCTTCCTTGACCCAGGTGTGGGTCAGTAGTTGACTGTTCAGCTTCCATGAGTTTGTGGGCTTTCTGGGGGTAGCATTGTTGATGAATTCTAATTTTAATCCATGGTGATCCGATAAGACACAGGTGGTTACTAATATTTTTTTGTAACTGTGGAAGTTTGCTTTGTTACCAAGTATATGGTCAATTTTCGAAAAGGTTCCATGAGCCGCAAAGAAGAAGGTATATTCTTTCCTATTTGGGTGGAATGTTATATAGATGTCTGTTAAGTCCATTTGGTTCATTACCTCCATTAAGTCTTTCAATTCTCTGTTAGGTTTCTGTCTGATTGACCTGTCTATTGGTGAGAGAGGAGTGTTGAAGTCTCCAACTATTAGTGTGTGTGGTTTGATGGCTGCCTTGAGTTCTAGAAGTGTTTCTTTTACATAAGTGGGAGCTTTTATATTAGGGGCATAGATATTCAGGATTGAGACTTCATTCTGATGGATTTTTCCTGTTATGAGTATAAAGTGTCCCTTTCCGTCTCTTCTGATTGATTTTAGTTTGAAGTCAACTTTGTTGGAAATCAGTATGGCCACACCCGCTTGTTTCTTAGGGCCATTTGCTTGATAAACCTTTTCCCAACCCTTTACTCTGAGTAGGTGTCTGTCTTTGTGGTTGAGTTGTGTTTCTTGTAAACAGCAAAATGTTGGATTCTGTTTTCGTATCCAGTCTCTTAGCCTGTGCCTTTTTATAGGTGAATTGAGTCCATTGATATTAAGTGATATTAATGACCAGTGGTTGTTTACTTCAGTCATTTTTAGTAGTAGAGTTTGTGTGTTTCCTTCTTCTAGTTGTGCTGGTGGAGGGTCGCTAGATGCCTGAGTTATTGTGGGCGTTGTTGGACTCCTTGGTTTGTGATTTTCCTTCTATTACTTTCTGCAAGGCTGGATTTGTGGCTGCGTATTGTTTAAATCTCTTTTTGTCCTGGAATATCTTGTTTTCTCCATCAATGGTGAATGCAAGCTTTGCTGGGTATAATAGTCTAGGCTTGCATCCATGTTCCCTTAGTGTCTCTAGCACATCTATCCAAGCTCTTCTGGGTTTCATGGTTTCCATTGAGAAATCAGGTGTAATTCTGATAGGTTTCCCTTTATATGTTACTTGACCTTTATCTTTGCAGCTCTTAATATCCGTTCTTTATTCTGTATGTTTTGTGTTTTGATTATTATATGGCGTGGGGATGCTTTCTTTTGATCCAGTCTATTTGGTGTTCTGTAGGCTTCTTGTACCTTCATAGGAACATCCTTCTTTAGGTTGGGGAAGTTTTCTTCTATAATTTTGTTGAATATGTTTTCTGGGCCTTTGAGTTGTAATTCTTCTCCTTCTTCTACCCCAATTATTCTTAGGTTTGGTCTTTTCATGGTGTCCCAGATTTCCTGAATGTTTTGTGTTAAGAATTTGTTAGATTTGTTTAGTTCTTTAATCTGTGAATTTATTTCCTCTATAGTATCTTCAGAGTCCCAGATTCTTTCTTCCATCTCTTGTATTCGGTTGGAAATACTTGTCTCTGAAGTTTCTGTTCGTTTACTCAGAGTTTCCATTTCCAGTCGTCCCTCAGATTGTGTTTTCTTCAATACCTCCATTTCATTTATCAGGTCTTGTACTGTTTCCCTTACCTGTTTGATTGCTTTTTCTTGTTTTTTCTTGGGTATCTTTGAGAGATTTATTTATTTCATCTACCTTTTTGTTTGTCATCTCCATTTCTTTATGGCAGTTTTTTTACCTCCTGTTTAAGGTCCTCTATTATTTTCATAAAGTACTGTTTAAGGTCGGTTTCTTCTATATCTTCTGGGGTAGGGTGTTCAATTCTTGTTGTTTCGGGATGTCTGGCTTGTGGTGATGTCATGTTGCTTTTCAAGTTGTTGGAGGAGCTCCTGCATTGGTGCCTGCCCATCTCTTCCTTCAAAAGGAGCCCGGAGGCGTTTGGTGTCCTAGACCAATCTTTGCTGTGACTGAAACTGGTTGGATCTCCCCAGTGCCAGAGGAGGACCTATTCCTTGCGTCACAATCTGAAGAAGCCTGCACTCCCTTGCAGGAATCCTCAGACCTGCCTGGAGGCCAGAGTCTGACTCCTCTGGGTGGATGGCCTTAGAACAGGAGCAGGACACCATTTCAGGTGGAATTGAACTGGTGGAATACCACACAGCGAACCTGGCAGCACAATCTGAAGGAGCCCGCACCCCTCCGCAGGAATCCTCAGACCTGCCTGGAGGCCAGAGTCTGACCCCTTTGGGTGGATGGCCTTAGAACAGGAGCAGGGTACCTGAGAACACTAGGGATAGCTTGGGAGACACAGGGACTGGAGAAACCGACACAAGCCTGCAGAGGGAAGTGGGGGTAGGTGGTCTGTCCTCTCTTCCAGGGCAGGTTGCCCCAGGGTCCACATTCACTCACCTGTTCAGATGGAATGTCAGAGCACAGGATCAGGGATTCCAGGCAGCCCAGACAAAAGGGCCAAGGTGGGGGCGGGGCGGGATGGAATACCACACAGAGAACCTGGCAGCAGAATCTGAAGGAGCCCGCACCCCTCCGCAGGAATCCTCAGACCTGCCTGGAGGCCAGAGTCTGACCCCTTTGGGTGGATGGCCTTAGAACAGGAGCAGGACACCTGAGAACACTAGGGACAGCTTGGGAGACACAGGGACTGGAGAAACCGACACAAGCCTTTTTCAGAAAGGCAGTCACATCTTGCTTCTTCTGTGGCTGGTCAGGACTCTAGATGAGCAATTTAAATAGAACTATAAACTGCAAGGAAGTGGAAGCTGTCATCAAAAATCTTCCAACCAAAAAAGCCCAGGGCCAGATGGTTTTAGTGCAGAATTCTACCAAAATTTTCAAGAAGAGCTAATACCAATACTCTTCAAAGTATTCCATATAACAAAAACATAAAGAACATTGACAAACTCTTTATATGAGGCTACAGTTACCCTTATACCAAGACTACACAAAGGTTCAATGTAGTGATTAGCGTTGGGCTGCATCCCGCCACCTGGCTCCCTCTGCCTGACTAGTTTATGCCCTGAAATAACAACATAAAAACTGTATTCATTTAAACACTGCCTGGCCTATTAATTTCAGCCTCTTACTCACATCTTGATTAACCCATATCTAATAATCTGTGTAGCACCACGAAGTGGTGCCTTACGGGGAAGATTCTAGCGTATATCCATCTTGGGCCAGAGCTTCATCGCGTCTGGCTCAGAGAGGAGAGGCATGGCATCTGTCTCACTTAGGAGAGGCATGGCATCTGACTGAGCCATCTACCTCACTTCCTTCTTCTTGTTGGATCTACTCCACCCACCTAAGGGCTGGCCCATTAAATGAGCCAGGCAGTTTCTTTATTAACCAATGAATTCAACACAAACAGAAGACCCTCCCACATCAGTTCAACCAAGAAAGAGAATTACAGATTAAGCTCACTCATGAACATGGGTTCAAAAATGCTCAACAAAATACTGGCAAACTGATTCAATGTAATCCTCATTAAGATTGCAACACAATTCTTCACAGACCAAGAAAGAACAATAACAAACTTCATATGGAAAATCAAAAACCCAGAACAGTCAAAACAATCCTTATCTTTTCTTTTAAAACTCTGATTTTTTGAATTGTGCAAACGTCTGTAGTAAAAAATAGTGTAACTTATACTCTCATATGACAGGATGTAGCAATTCTTTGTACTTCATCTATTAACTGGTAAGATCAGGAAAACAGCCAGGCTCAGGTTCCATTGAGCAGTCCATATGAGCAAGTCTCATAGAACATCATGATCATGAGTATTTATGATCTGTAGGGCACATCACATCACTTGGCTTGTTCAAAATATCTTCTGGTCTGCTTCCCTGGAAGAGGTCTTGTCTCATAGTGCCACTCAGAAGATGTGACTGCTGTGTGGGAGAAGCCATGACAATGTGACCTCAAGGAATCCCCACAGATATGTGAAGTCAAAGTGCAGCTGGCCAGGACGAGAGTTAAAACAGAAATTAAATGACACAAGTAAACATACTAACAAATATAAGCAGTAGCAAAAGAAAACTCCCCACAGAGTTAAGGGCTCTTAAGGCTGAGCTTCAAATCCTACAGCTTACTTTGTGGTTCTTCCTATTTTTGAAAGATAATAGGCTTGAGATCCTCAGGTTGTGGGAAATAATAAAGAGAACCAAACAAACTTGAAAATTAACTAAATAGGCTATCAAAGAAAAGATAAAATAATTGAAAATAAAATTTAATGGGCTAATGGATGCATTTAGCTGTTAATTGAATGAAAAAAGAACATTTGTGAATTACAAGATTTAATAGAAGAAATTATCCAAAATACAAGACAGGGGGAGGATAAAAAGGAAGCCATAAAAGTAAGATAAAAACAGTAGAATAGGATCATACAAAAGTCCAACATATGCTTAACTGGAATTCCAGAAGGAGTAGACATAAAGAATAATGAGCATGTAAGTGACTTTGCAATAAATAATTCTTAGATCTAGAATAAGGTGAACAGTTCACAGAATCCAGGATTAGCTCATTCCTCAGCACCAACATAAACAGCACCAGTTGTGAAGTGATGGCATTTGTGTGCTGAGGGAAAAGAAAATAACAGCTAACATAGTATTTCATACAATGTAAAAACAAATGCCAAGATTATGACACAACAAACCCAGAGGGAAATTAAACTCATCAGCAGGTCACCAAAAGGAAATCCTAAAGGTATATTTCACACATGGAACTTTATGTTGTTAGGGAGATATTTTCACATTTTAGGAAAATGGAAAAGTAGGAAATCATGTTCAGGGAGACAAAGCCACTTCTGAATCACATGCTCGCTCTCTCTCTCTCTCTCTCTCTCTCTCTCTCTCTCTCTCTCTCCCTCCCTCCCTCCTTCCCTCCCTCCCTCCCCTCCCCCCCTCTGTGTGTGTGTGTGTGTGTGTGTGTGTGTGTGTGTTGTGAAAGTAGACCATGCACCTCGATAGAGAAAGCAGGAGGGAGGAGCAGGAATATATGTGAACTGAAGGTAGAAAGGACAATTGGAGAGAGAAAAGGGACCAAAATGTGGGGGTAGAGAACACAAAGGAGGACAAATAAGAAGCATTGTAGTAACACATATGAATATGCTATCGTGAAAACAATTACACTGTTTTAGATTATAAAAAGTAATGAAAAAAATGAAGCACTACAAAGGAAAGTAAAGGAAACACTGAAGTTTGCGAAGAGGAAATACCTGTAAAATTGTTGAGATAAGTCTAAATTATCTTTAACAACATCATATCAAAAGTGAGTAAAAAGTGCTAGGTAGAAGTAAACAGCAATAGGTGTTGACTGAGTCAGAGACTAATGTTTTTACATTCTCAGAAAAAGAATTAAAGTTGTATGTTTAATACTAAAAACTTACACATGTTTGTTGTAATTTAGCTACTCAGAGAAAAGTTTGAAGAGTGCTTCATTCAACATAGAGAGTGTAATATGGTGGCTTGGATAAAAAAGTGTCCCATATACGCTCTAGGAATTGAACATTTCCTTCTCAGTGGCATGTTCTGGGAGGTAAGATATTGCTGCTTCCTAATGTCTTTCTTGGAGGAGGGGGTGAAAGGCTTGGCGTCAACAGACACAGAAGCGGGAGGTCAGGTAGGTTTACAGCAGGCTCATTTATTTAACAGTAAGGAAAAACTTATATACCCTCCCAGAACCCAGGTGTTCTGATCCATTGGAGGTTGACATTTCATGCTCATCTCTCATTGGCTAGGCACAATCAGGACCTCTGACAGCGCCTGTTTCTAGGCACTCAGTACTAGGCATGTGTTTCCTCCAAGAGAGCTGCTCTCAAGTACACTCATAAAGCAGTTGGTTGGCCTCATAGCATCCACGCCACTATTATGCCCATGAGCATATCTTGAAATGTCAGTTATTATTATAGCTTATAGACTTCACATCTGGGTAAGGCTATTGATGACTTTAAAATCCAAGAGCAAAAATTCCTTAAGAATAGAAATACTGAAACTCTCATCTTCCATAACTATTCTAGAACTCTCCTGAGTTTCAGATTTATAGAACCTATCTATAGGGGACTGTTGTATTTAACTGAACATTGTACTTTAAAATTAGTCTGCCTTGGTTTTGTTAGCACCATGCCATTTTCTTATGTCATGTGACCTTGGGTGTATGTCTCAGAGATTAATATTTGGAGATAATTATATAAATGAAAGGAATGAGAAAACTTTAAAAATTCTGGTTACTTTTTCCCCTTTTTACTGAAATAATATTTTTTTCTCACATCCTATATCCTGATCAGGACTTCCCTGCCTCTGCTTCTGCCAGTTCCTCTCCACATCTCCTCCCATCTGTGTCCATTCCCTTCTGTTCTTCATTAGAAAAACAAAACAGGTTTCTAAGACATAATACTAAAATATAACAAAAGTAAAATGTAATAAGAATTAAAAAATCACATTAGAGACAAACTTGTTATTTTAGGACCATATGACAGCATTCCAGCAATCCCCTATGTAATACAGTGAGTACAGTCCATCTCATAACATTCAAGTGAATTCTTAATGTGTCATGCTTATGGTTTGAAATTACTAAATATATTCAGAGGCTTACTATGTTAAATATACCACTAAGCTTAGCATTAGGGGAATGCATTAAATGCCATGACTTTTCTAACATTTGTTATTCATGGTTAGCAGTTACAAAATTGGTTGATACCAATTTTATTAGAATAATATCTAACTTGTCACTGGCTTCTGAGCCTGCAGCATGTGATACATTCACTCCAGTGACTGTCCACAGCTTACTTTGCCCTTTTACTCTGATTCCCCTTGCAATTTGGTTAACAATATTTTCTATTATTTAGTCAAAATGTTTTAATTAGTTTGCTTTATAATCTTAATTAGTTTGCCACTTATTTGTGTAATAGTTGTAGTCAAGAAAGCCAGGAGAAGTATAATGTAGTGATGGAATAACTCCTAGATTATTATCCTAGGGGACTCGAGTATCAGCCTCAATACCCCCTCAGAGGTTGGAATTAGATATCTATCGCAGGCGAAGATTTGAGGGTAAAAATTAACTAAAATATGTTACCTCTGTCTGTTCTTTATTTTTTGTGTAAGGGGAAAAAGTGAAGTGAAAGGGTACAGAAAAGAATAAGGGGAAGAAAAGGAGAAGAAAGAAGGAGAATAACAGGAAAAAATAGAAGTAGTGGGGGGGAGTAAGGGCTGATCTCAACAAAGTTTCTAGTTTTTTTTTTTTTTTTCAGACATACTTGGAAAATTCCATAGGCAAGGGCAATCATAATATGCATATCAAAATCACAAAAGGGCGGGTAGAATCTGATAAAACAGTACTCAAGAACAGGTGGCCGCACCAAAGAAAGGGCCAGCATTTAAAGGGAAGTACCTGACATTCCAAACCATTAGATAAAGTTACTAAACACCCTTGAATCCTGGACTCACCCATTTTCCTCATCTAATCTCTTTTGTGATAACCAGCTTTGGGGACACCCAGATTTGTTTGTTATCAAATGCAGGGCATGCTGCCTTCCTGCTCAGTGCCTGTCTTCTATAGAAGTTTCTATGTGGTCAGTTAGCAGATTATTTTGAAGGGTTTAACTCTGTAAATTTGACTGTTAGAGCAAAAAGTGAATGCCATCCTTCAAGGTCTCCTGGTGTGGGAGAATGGAGCAAGGTCACTCCCTTGCCTGGACAGAAGTTACACTGCTGAGGTGTTTGGAAATGAATCTCATTTCAAAGGGAAGCTTCACAAGGTTCCTGACAATGACTTTTCGAAAAAACAAGTGTTCCCACAGCTCTGCAAAATGGTTTGTTCCACATGTACATGTACGTATACATTTCCTGTGGATATGTCTATTTATCTGTCAGCTGTGCATTCACTGTGAGTCCTTGTGGCTGGCCTCGAACTCACAAAGATCCACCTGTCTCTGCTCCCTGAGTGCTGGGATTAAAGGTATGTGCTACCACCTCACACCCGAGGAAAAGATTGTAGTATTTATTAAGTATTTACTACTTATTAAACTTCCATGTATTTATTCTTTTTTGTCTTTTTTACAGTTTTATACTTTTATTTCTTATACATTATATATTTAGGTCAATATATTCTCATAATTTATGTTTAGCTAACAAAATCTTTTTAAATTAGATGTTCTCTCCTTCTTCCTAATTTATGAACACTGACCTAATATTAGCATATTGATCTTGTCATGTAGTAATCTTGTTTGCCACATATGAATTGTGGTAACTGAATTTGTGTAGTATCATAGGTGTTATACCTGATGAGTTCAATATAATGTCACTTCTCTTCAAAATGGTATCAATGTGCATATCTTTGTACAAGGCTTTCCTTAGAGTACAATAAAGAGACCTCAGCACAGTTTGAAAGCTAGTGGTAATAACCAATAGTATTGATTTGTTCTTGTTGTTGCTGTTGTTTGTTTGTTTTTTTTTTTTGGTTTTTCGAGACAGGGTTTCCCTATAGTGTCTAGAGCCTGTCCTGGAACTAGCTCTTGTAGACCAGGCTGGCCTCGAACTCAGAGATCCGCCTGCTTCTGCCTCCCGAGTGCTGGGATTAAAGGTGTGTGCCACCACTGCCCGGCCTGATTGGTTCTTGTTTTAACAGAAATTCTTTTAATTATCATTTGACTGTGAAGTTTTTGTGTTTTTATTTTTTCAAGTCCTAAGCTTTGTCTTGTACTCTGATGCTTAAAAACCATCTTTATATTTCATTTTTAAAAGAAAGAATCTATCATTTATGAAAATGAGATCATGGTGTTGCTTTAAAAATCTTTTGAAATATATGCAGTTTCATCCTCAGTCATAAAACCAAGGTTTTCACAGAATATAATCATTTAATATATGATTTTAGGTTCTTATTGATCTGATAAATATACTGATTTAAAGATGAGAATACTTGTTTCAAAAAGTTATCATTAACACATCTAGCAAATATTTCACATGAATTTTATGGCAACAATTGTAAACTGCATATTGTCTAAATTAAAGAGCACACAGAAAACTAATAACACAACAATTCATAGTGAAAGTACAGGATAAGGAAATGTTAAATACAATCAACGAAATCTTCAACATAACGTGTTAGTTTTTAGATGAGTGATTTTTTTCTGTGAATGTTTCAGTAAGTACATAGAGTATAATTTTAAATTCTAGTATTTAGTTTAATCACAATGCTAGAACCTGGCCAAGCACTAGGTTAACCAGATGAGTAATGCACCCATATGCTTACACATTTTCTCTTGCCTCTGTACGCCTTTCTTCATGTTTCACTGTGCTCCATTTACTGTGGACTCTGTAAACTTTATTCTGGTTCAGTCAACATAATAGTATTTAGAGTTTTTATTAGTCGTTTTGCAAATAACTGCAGGTCATTTTATTCAAAAGGAATAATAGATCCCTTAGGCTTTGTAGAAGAAGCTTTTCCTGCCTTGGCCTTCTCAAACACGGTTGTCAAATTGAAAATAAATAAATAGATAAAATGCTTCAGTTGGACCAATTGTAGTGACAGACAATGTTCCTTCTTCTGGAAAGTGTGGCCACAGGCCTGGAGCACTGAGGAGGGATTGAGTCTGGGCCTTTATCTCACCTGCAGTGCTTGTTACCTGAAGGCATCAAGAGTCAATGATTATTTTCACTGGACCTCTGTGCTGTTTCCTAAAGCTCCTGTACATTTCACCAGCTGACATACAACAGAAGAGGCCTTCTGCTTGGGGCTGGATTAACCTGCCCTTCTCCTGACTCTTTCCAAAGAGGATGTCAAATTGGTTAAAGCATTTTCACTTGTATTTCTATGCAGTCAATCTTTTGAAAAGAAATTGCTTATTCCTTTTTTTTCCAGGGAAGGTCCTAAAGGGAGTTTTCAATTCAAATGATTAATGCACACAATTATCTTCATTACCAACAAAAACTAAAAATACTTTGATGCTAATGATTCTTCAATCTAAGTGTGTAGCGATTTGGGGACAAATAACAGTTACTAAATTTGTATATATATATCTTTTCATATCAGTGGGTATATATAATATTCATAAATATGTGAAGGTAAAAGACTTTTAGAAAAGAACATCAAATATGTTAATGTAGTAAAAAAGAATAGTGCACCCTCCATCTGGTCACAGTGCTGTCTTCCTGCATCACTCCTCAGGTGATGTAGTCCCGTGTATCATACTAAATGTCAGTCATCTTCTTATTCAAAATTCCAAAAAATACTATTGGTCAATTAAATTCAAGTGGAATCAATTCCAAAATATATATTGGAGTTATTCCTTTCTTATATGCTTAATATTTGTATAGACTATTGGATCATTAGTTCGTGGCCAGGCTTGAATTTGATCTAAGACTCAAAGCCTTGATCTTTTGGTTCATGAATATTTAATTGGACTGGTATTTTTTATTTTGCAGTGTGAGTGAAAGTACAACATTCTTTATTGCAAAGTTAGCCGTTGTGCTTGGCATTTTAATTTAGTTTCTTAAACTTTTAACCAAGGACCATTTCAATTCCAATGAGTACACTTTATCACACTTTTTCAGATGATTACATTTCCTCTTTGAAGTTTCTTCTTCTTTTTAATTCTTCTGAAGCTGGGAGATATTTCCCCTTTAGTTGTAGCTTACTAAATACAACAATAAAGTCTAAAATCCTTGATAGTAGCTTCAGCTCTTAGGTGAGTACCTACAGGTCAAGCTACCTGTGAGGTCATGAAGACCCTCTGTGCCCAAACTATTTGTTCAGGAAGTGATGAAGTGCATCATGATAGGGCTATTTGGCCAGATTGGAGGATAGAATAGATACATTTTTCCCATGTTATATGTAGCCATAAATATTCAGTGTATATATGTATATAATGAATTACAAAGTTACATTGAAACTTTTGATTTCAAATTAGTCATTATTACTAATATAATCAAAAATAATTTTGGTACCTTATGCCTTTCAAATATTTTCTGTTGCTCATTTAACTCTCATTAAATATATGATAAATAACTTATTAATATATTAAATAGTATAGTAATAATCAGAGACCAGGTTTTCTGAAGTCTATTTTGTCTGTTATTCCATCCCAACTTTAGAGATTCACACATTTTAAGAAAACTTCTGTCACCAGGTATGGTGGTGTATGCCTTTAATCCCAGCATTCAGGAAGCAGAGGCAAGCGCTGCACTAGATAGGTCCAGGACAGGCTCCAAAGCTACAGAGAAACTTTGTATCGAAAAAAAAGGAAAAAAAAAGAAAGAAAGAAAGCTTTTATCTACTTTTGGAACTTTTATGAAAAATGTATGTATTCACTGTATTTTAAGTGTATATAACTAAGAAAGTGCTAATAGCCCCAATAAGTGAATTGTTTTATAATTCTTTGAGAATTTCATACAATGTTTTTATTGATAGTCATTCCTTCTCCAGAACACACCTGCATTCAAGCCACATTTCTTATTCACCTAACGTGTCCTAATTCAAAATTAAGTTTAATTTGTACTGTCCATATATTCTTGAATCCAGTGGGACATTGGTAACTTACCAGGGATCACACTCTTACAGAGAGCCAACTTTTCCTTTCCCAAAAGGTACCAGTCACCAATAACATTTCAGCTTGAGCTGCTGATTTTTTTTCTGGCTTGAATTTGTGCAGGTCTTGTGCATTTTGTCACAAGCATTGTGATCTCATATGTGTACCACAACGCCTGCTCTATGTGCTACGGTACGTTTCATGAGTCGGGCAAGGGGTGGAGATTGAAACACACACACACACACACACACACACACACAAACACACACACCCAAGAATGCCCCTTCATTGTGTTCCAGAGCAGCTTATATAGGATCTCCTTTACTAAATAGCCACGCCCTAACTCTCATCTGCAAGCCAACCAGAAACCACTCCCCTGCCATCAGGAACTCCTGAGGGTGTCTTGCTCAAAGCAGCTGCAAGCACAGGAAAACAAGTTGTTTACTCTGGTAGGCAGGGGGGTCACAGGAAATTCATGGTCTGGGTGTCTACAGTTAGCACTACCTATGCACATTTGTGTGACTGTGTTTGGAGAACACTGTGTCCTGTTGTTATCTACTGTTTCTGGACTTTCACTCTTCCCCCTTGTACAATGAACCCCACTGTTTAGGAGTAATTATATATTCCAATCCAGGATGACAGTCCCTCATTCTCTGCATTCTGACCAGTTCTTGTTCTCTGTGGCAATCACTGTATGCTGCAAAAGGAAGCTACCCTAATGAGAGCTACATAGTGTGACCCTCTACAGAATGCAGGCTATTATATAAATTCTCTGACCTCCTCAATTTTTTTTTTGATAAGTGGAATAACTGAATAAGAAATAGTCCATGTCCCTGGGGAAGAAGTCTTCAAACAGTACTAAAAGCTCTTGTCTCCTTCATTTCAGACATTATATATCATTTATCAAATCTCTGTGTCTTCCTGATCCCAGAGGAAACATAAACTATAGACTCGAGGACAAACTACAGGGGTGAGAGTTGCTAGAGGTTGGGTCCCCTTCATGTGTGTTCATTAGGGAATGAATATTCCAGGAGAGAGGAGATAAGAACCAGGCTCAGGTACAAGTGGGAAGTTGTTAGCACCATGGGTGGCATGAAGATAAAGCAGAAAATGTAAGATGCAACAGATGTGTTGGAGAAACAGATAGTTCCATTATGAAAGTTCTTAACACAATAGCCTTTATCTTTTTCGGTAATTTAGAATTCTTTAGGCAAAAAGTGAAGGTTAGGAAAGTGCAGATTTACAACCTCAACATTTGGAGTTTAGCACAAGAGTAACAACACTTCATGACCAGTAGTAGTTTCTCATATAGTGTGTAGGCCCTCTCCAGCCAAGGTTATTTGGGTAGTTTTATAGTACCTAACATGAGTTTCCTCATAATTAGTGGAACCTGAGTCCTGTTAGACTACTGTTGGTTATACCCAAGATGTAAGTATCACTATTATACTGTTGTGGGTGTCCTTCTTGGACAGTCATTTTAATGGATGGTAGGCTTAGAAACTGGGTAGGTCTTCCACTGCTTTCTTCCTTAGCAGATTACACAAAATACTCCTATACTATCAAAGATAGAATCACAGAGGCAGTTTCCAGACCAGCTTGATTCTTCCAGGTCCTGTGTCTCCAGATGATGGCTTCATCCATAGAATCTTGTCTTCAGTTTCTGTATGGTGACTAAGGGTGATGGTAATAGCTTATGCTACTTTGCTAAACAGTTTGTTAGATAACTATATTCTAAACATGTATATTAATACTCACAGATAAGTATAGCTCTCACTTCTCATCCAAAAAGCTAACTTTTGCAGCTGATGAAGGTTTCTACAGATATCTACAATGGTTATAATGTGGGTAATACATGACTGTGATGTTCTTAGCTCCATTGTGTTTATTCACAAAAGCAATTCAGCACCTAAATCTCAGGGAACTTCACAGAAGAGGTGTTAAAAAGACTGTAGGAGCCAGAGGTTCAAGACACCTACTATGGCACAGTGTCTTCAAGACAGTGTAGGAATTCTGCATCCTTGTTAATAGTATTGCTGCCTTACTAAGCAAAATTATGCTTTTTATCAACATGCCAATGGAGTTGGGATAAAATATCCAAAGATCACTTCTAAATGAAGAGCTCTAAGCAGTCTATAGCTGCTGAAGGAGGAAAGATCAGTAGTCTACAGCATTTGTATATGTACACATAGATATACATAATAATCATAGAAGAGGAAATAAAAAATCTACATAGGGGGACTTGTAGGAGTGTGTGGGGAGAGGAAGTGATGGAAATAAAGTAAATATCACAATGTACACATGTATGAAATTAAAAACAATCGCTTAAATAAATTCAATGCCAGCCTATGCTGAATGGCATTAGACCAGCATGTGCTACAAAATGAGCCTCTCTCCCACAAAGAGAAAGAGATTAAGAGAGTGGAAAAGAGTGGCTGTGGAAAGGATACAGAGCACTCAAAGCAGCTAAGATCTGGTAGCTGAATAAAATGTAGAAACCAAAGAAAAAGGGGGCTTTTTCCTCATTTTTTTGGTATTTGGTGATTCAGTATTTGGACTGTGAAGCAAAGATAATGAAGGCTTACAGAACCGGAAAGATGTATAACTGAAATTGTAGTAACTGAAAACTCAATTTCCTATGCTATATTTGCAGCATTCTTTATTTTTCCAAGACATCAACAAAAATATAAACTCCCATAATGGTATTCTGAATTATTAATATAAGCACACAGAATTTTATAAATGGAATATTATAAGTAAGGATGCTGCCTGGAATTTTTTTATATTGGGACTAGTAAAATTGCCCTAAATTTAGTGTCTATAAAGCAGTTTCTATAACTATATATAGTTAGGTACTCCCGTTGCTCTAAGAACTATTTCCTAGTGAACTATATAAATATTTATGCATTTATACTAATAAAAAGCTATGACAATTGTTATAAAGCAGTAGCCAGTATGCTGACTACATGAAGGGTCTCCACAAGAGTTTTACATTTCTGCAGTGTAGGTAAAGGAACAAAGCCTTAGTGAGGCTAACCATAAAGTATCAAGTTTACATCCATTTTCAATTCAAAAGCCATGTGCTATACTTAAATACTACTTTATAAATGATACCCATGTGTACCAGAGTGGCTGCTGTTGGGATTGTGTTGTTCTCAAGTCTCTGGGAGGGTGATTCAGAGAAATTCTACTCTACTTCTTTCTTGTTTAACATTGCAGGGCTACATCAAGAGATGAATAAATAAAAAAACTGTGCTGTATACATGTCTTCATTCACAAAGAAGAATGAAATAATGACATTTGTAGGACAATAGAGGGGAATGGAAGGCCATCATGCTAAGTGAAATAAACTCAATTCAGAAAGCCAATTGCTACCCATTTCCCTCACGTAAGTAGCCTATCTTTAACAGTAGTTAAGAGGTACTAATTGTAAAGAAGGAAGTTATGAATGCAGGGAGGGTAATGGATGAATATGGTCACAGGACATAATATACTTGAATCCAAGTGCCACTGTCAATCCCGTCTCTCCATGCAATGAATGTGTGCTAATAAATTTTATAAACACATTGAAGCATGTCTTAATGAAAGTGCTAAAAAAAATCACAGCAAACTGCATTTGAAGTAGGTAGACCCTTTTAATAATGTTACAACAGTCTGACAACTTCATTGTGCTGAAAGGAAGCAACTGCCAGCATAGTGTCCTACTGAACTGCACATCTCCTACTACCATGAGTGTGAAGGCAAACACTTCGGTAAAACAGTGCTAGGTTTGCATTCCCACCAGCGCTGTGCAAAAGGCCCCTTTTCTCCTGTGTTTTCCACAGCATTATTTTGTATCTCTTTGCTAACAGACACTCTACATGATGCAATAGCCATTATGGTTTTAATTTTCATTTCCTTAATGATTACTGATGATAGGCATATTCATGCTCCTGTTGATCATTTTTGGAAATACTTCTGATAGATATCAATTTCAGTCATTTGTTGTTTCTTAATTGTGCAATTTGTCTTTATGCTGTTTGAGTTTTGTAGGCTTGTAGTGCCTTTTGCCTTGTCTATATCAATTATTGGAGGTACGGTTGGTAAATTGTTTCCCCTAATCTTTGACTGTTTCTTCACTTTTTTATTTGGCTTAATTACTAATCACATGTTTTATATAATCCAATTTGCCTGCTCTTGCTTTTTTGTTTGATATCTTGTCCAAAAATAAACTTCGCCATTTCAATGTCAGAAGGGATTTCTACCAAGCTCTCTTATAGCAGTTAAAAAAAGATTCAGGTTTCAGATTTCTCCATTATTTATTTTTAGGTTACTTTACAATTAGTAGGCAGAAGAACCTGGTTTCCCTGTTTGCATGTGACACGCAAGTTTCTTAAGGTTCTTTTCCTTCAGTGTGTGCCTGTGACACCTTTGTTAAAAATTTCTTGGCTGGGAGTGTATGTGTGAATTTTGATATATCTAATAATATTTTTACACATAAATTCTATTTTGAGGCATTTATTATCTTTATTTTAAATTACTCTGAAACCATTAATTATAAAGATATTTTTGTTTCATAAATTATGTCTTAGGCACCAACTCTAACTTTCAAAAAATGCAAACTTCCTCACAATCTAGGAAAGCACACACTGTACACACTTAGTCATTTATGTCTTCCATTTTTTTATTCTAAAATGACTCTCATTAATTATCTTATTTTCTTCTAGTCAATATTTTCCAATGATAATCAATATTGTTGTTATTTTTATTTGTAACAAAAAGATTGCATTTGTCCAAGTATTAGATATTTTCAGTCTGTTTTTGAAATTTTATCTTGTTTTTCAGACCGTGGTTGTTTTCCTCTCAATATCCCATTTATTAACATTTATTTTATATTTAGGCATATAAATATTAATAACAAAGAACTCTTGACCTTGTTTTATTACTGCCTAAAGGCACAGCTGTTCCTTTTGCTCACATTGAGGTAAAGACAATTATATTAGATAACCATATAATTAATATTAGTAGAAACTAAGGTCAAAAAGTGGAAATAATTTCCACTAGACTGCCACAGTCACATTGTTTGGGACACAAAGCATCATGGAATTTGAAGTGATTCACTCATCTTGCCTTTATTCTGCCTTTTACTCCGTTTTTCATGCCTTTCACAAGACTTTTTCATTTGGGGTACCCAAAGATGAGCTCTGATAAGTTATATTGCCTTGGTGTCGTCTCCTGTCAGTTTTGACACTGATTGACCCTATCAGTGAAGGGAAGTGGTAATACACTGCTTTAGTCTCGCTCTTTTTATTGCTTTCCTTGTGACAAAAGAAAAGATATGACCCTCTTGATAAAGTTTGAACTAGTGCTATGTGGGTAAAATACAAAACTGGAGAGAAATATCTCTGCAATCCTTCATGGTTTTCATTTCTCTTAAAGGTCTTTGTGCATAAATGTAGGAATTTTGCTCTGTCTTTATGTGAATAAAGGTCACTATGTCTGTACGTATGTGACTTCCTAGGAAACATTACATGAAAGTTCTGAATAAAACTGATCCTTATAAAAACGGATAGGCTTTTTCTCATACTGATAGATTCAACTCAAATCCAAGGACCATTCAAAATGGCATAGATTTTTAGCTCTATTTTATAACTGTAAAATTGCTACTTTTATGATATAACAGTATTTATCTAGTTACTTTGCATATTACAAGACACAGTACAAGGAATTAAGTGTGATTTCAAAGAAATAAATCACTTATTAGATAATTGATTTTGATGATGCTAAGGCCTTTTTTTTTTTTCAAGCAATTGACAAAGTTCCATTAAGAAGTTTCAAAGAAAAGTAAACTGAGGTATTCACAGACCAAACAGGAGTACAATATCCACCAATATCTTAGAAGGCTTAGTGACATTTCTTTGCCTATCCTGCTCGTTTCAGGTGTGGAAAACAGCAGGCTTTAGAATTCACTCTGCCCCTTCTACTGATTCTCCTGTATTGTTGATTTTTCCTCAGACTTTGGCCTTTGCCACTTACTCAGATGCTTTTAGAGACTTCAGCTAGCTGCTGTGGGCACATCCTGGTACAGTTCTTTTGTTAGTTAGCTTTCTTATTCCTCTACAATCATGTTCACAGCTGTAATGTCAGAGGTTCTTGTGTGGTTTTTCTCCTTGATCATTAGAATGGTTAAACTCGGTTGACCCCTTGACTCAACTGGAAAGAAGGAACTTGAATCGAAGATTGCTTCATCATATTGGCTGGTGGAGATGTCTTTGTGGAAATTTTATTGGTTGTTAATTGAGATAGCTGGGCCAGCCCACTTAGTCAAGCCCAATCCCAAGCAGGTGGGTCTGTGAATAAGGAAAATAACTCAGCGAGGCCGGGGAAGTGGTCAGTAAGCAGTTTTCTTCGATGGTCTCTGCTTTAGTTTCTACCTTGAGGTTCCTGCCTTGAGTTTGTGTCCTGGCTTCTCTCAATGAGGTGCTAGTACGTGGAAGTACAGGATGATACAAGTTCTTTCTTCCCTTAAGTTAATTTAGCCATGTTGTTTATCACAACAGGAACACAACATAAGATGCTCACCTCATATTTTAATCTTTAGAAAATTTGTGTCTTTAGAATTCCCAGTCTTATTTACACAAACACACACACACACACACACACACACAGAGAGAGACAGAGAGAGAGAGAGAGAGAGACAAAGAGAGACAGAGAGAGACAGAGAGATACAGAGACAGAGACAGACAGAGAGACAGAGACAGTGAGCAGGGAAACAGAGACAAGCATGGAGAGAGACAGACACATGCACACATTCCTATGTAACTCCAATCTTTTTCTACAGTTTCTTTTCTGTGATAGGTTTGAATCAAAGGTAAATCCATCCTTTTATTAAGAATTATACTTTGTACATTTTTTTCATCATTTAAAATTTAGCTCATTTGAAGAGTATCATATATAGAAGAAACATTAACTATTGTTCTTAGTCTTTCACAAAGATAACTGTAATAAATTATAAGAGAAAATAATAATCTTAGAACGTTGTATGAGATCATAAGGCAGAATTATTTCCTATTTTTAGAGGAAAAGAGAAAAGGAAATCATGGTGTGTATGAAACTATTCCTCTCATATAAAATAAATTCTAAGTGGGCAGTACACATAAGTTGATAAGTTATTATTTTTTAAAAAAGGAGGAAATGGATGTTGGGAGCTAGAGAATTGAGAGATCTAGATGGAGGTAGGGGAATAGTTGGGGTAAATATGATCATACATTGTATGAAATTCTCAAAGAAATAATAAAATATTATTAAAAATTCTCCATAAAATTTAAAATAAAAATATTAATAATAATCATTCTTATCACATCAGGACACAGAATTACCCTTAATTTATCTGGGATTATTTCACAAACCGAGTTTCTTTGATGATTTAAATCATTTTCATCTACATATTCATTTCATTTATTTCTATCTGAATCAAAAACATGCAGCTACTTGTATTGATTCAATATCAAATATCATTAGACATTTGGATTTTCCTGTATTAAATGCTAATATAGTCACTTTGTTACTAAGTATTTCATCAATTATTTTTATAACCAGTTCAAAAGCTTTTTACAATCATCAATTTTATGGATTTCTAGTTTAAATTATAGTAATTTTATTTTTAAATATCAACTATTATGAATTCTTTAATAGAAAGAAGTGGGAATTAAGAGCTCTTCATATTGTGTAACAAAATTGCATGTGCGTGAACCCACCCCCACCTCCCCCCACACACAAGGAGTTTGGTAACTATCAAGATTCTCTGTGTTATCTCCAAATAATTTGGAAAAGTTAAAATAGTGAACATAGAAAATATAGAATTTCCTGATTTGAGCACTGGCTATTGGATTTAACTCTTGACAACACAAAAATAAGTAAATGATAATAATATATTTGTAATTCAGTATATGGAGTAATGCTTTAAAATTTCCAGTTTGACTGTATTTGTAAATATAACTTATTGCCCATATGATTGCATACATGTGCATAAAATAAGTTTATATATACAATATCATAATTTAAGTAGCAATACACTTAGAGAGAAGTAAATATTGAAATATTAATTATAATCTTCCCCCTTCCCTTCCCTCCCTTCCACCCATACCCCTACTCCAGCCCTTTCCAAGAAAGAGCCATCAGGGTTCCCTTCACTATGTTAAGTCCAAGGTCCTCCCAGCTCCCCCTAAGTCCAGGAAGGTGAGCAAACAAACTGACAAGGCTCACAGTGAGCCTGTCCATGCTGTAGAGTTCATGCTCATCGCCGTTGTCCTTGGTTTCTCAATCCTCCTTCACCTTCAGCCACATTCAGAGAGTCCAGTTTGGTCCCCTGTTCCATCAGTCCCATTCCAACTGGACTTGGTGGTCTCCCATTAGATCTGTCCCACTGTCTCAATGGGTAAACGCACTCCTCACGGTCCTGACTTCCTTGCTCATGATCTCCCTCCTTTTGCTCCTCATCAGGACCTTGGGAGCTCAGTCCGGTGCTTCTATGTGGGGCTCTGTCATTTTCTCCATCCAATGCCAGATGAAGGTTCTATGGTGATATGCAAGATATTCATGAGTATGGCAATAGGATCTGGACATTTCTGGCACCCTCTCCTCAGCTGCCCAAGGAACTAGCTAGGGGCGTCTTCCTGGACACCAGGGAACCCCTCTAGAGTCAAGTCTCTGCCAACCCTAGAATGGCTCCCTTAATTAAGATATATAATTCCTTGTTCCCATATCCACCCTTCCTATATCCCAACCATCCTATTCCCCCAAGCTCTTCCCATCCTCTACTTCACACTTTTCTCTCCCCATCCCCCCATCTCCCCATCCCACCCCACCCCCAAGTTCCCATTTTTTGTCCGACAATCTTGTCTACTTCCAATATCCAGGAGGATAACTATATGTCTTTCTTTGGATTCACCTTCTTATATATCTTCTCTAGGATTTTTTTTATGAATTATAGGCTCGATGTCCTTTATTTATGGCTAGGAACCAATTATGAGTGAGTACATCCCATGTTCATCTTTTTGGGCCTGGGTTACCTCACTCAGGATGGTGTTTTCTATTTCCATCCATTTGCATGCAAAATAACTTTAAAAATCAATGTGAATACCAAATATTAAAATGTTTGCCCTCCTTCACTCTCTCCATTACCCCATACCTCACCTCCCATTTTCCTATCATTCAATTTTTTATGTCCTCTTTTCTTTATGAATGTTTTTGTGGAGCTGGTGATTTAGTGCTAGAGCCTTGTGCATACTAGGCATGCAGTTTACCCAGCCTCTCAAATGTTCAGAACTCAGAAGTCTGTCATGCTTAGAAGTCACCGTTCATATTATATTGTTTTTGCTTCTGCTGCAGAGAAAGGCAGGATTCTATTTAATGAATAATAATTATACTATAAGTTGATATATTAGCATGTTTTGCACCATTGGTTCTAAACAGGGAAGGAAGCATTGGAAGGAGCAGCAGAATGGCTACATCCAAGATACTTTTCAACAGATTCTTTGAACTATAAAAATAGATAAATAAACCGGGCGGTGGTGGGGCACGCCTTTAATCCCAGCACTTGGGAGGCAGAGGCAGGCGGATCTCTGTGAGTTCGAGGCCAGCCTGGTTTACAAGAGCTAGTTCCAGGATAGGCTATAAAACTACAGTGAAACCCTGTCTCGAAAAAAAAATAGATAAGTAAGTTACATTCTTTATTTTCTTACCTGAAAAGTTAATAGCTTTATTAGGTATATGACTTTTATTTATTTATCTCAGATTCTCTCCAGGATAATTTATGGTATATATTATTTGCTTCACAAGCCTATATAGTTTCCTCTTGAAAAGTGTTAGTTAATTTAAAAATAATTTCATTTGGAAAGCAGAGTATCGTTAAGTTCAACAAACACTTATTGGACATTGGTCTGTCCTGTTGTGTATATAGGAATAGGGATGAACTGATTTTCCCTCTGGTAAAGCTTGATAGGTAGATGAATATCTGAAAGACTCATTTCAATGCAGAGTTGTCCATTAAAATTATCTTCTGTAGAGAGGTCACAACAAAAGAACTTTAGCACAAGACTGATTGTAAATTCTTAGGTTTGACTGAGTATTTCTTTGGTCTTTAACAGAGGAATAAACTCTTCTGAATTTTATTTTGTTGTGTATAATAGGATGTGAGTATTAACTATATTGTTGTCATCTGAATTTGGTGGAAGTAATGTGCTTAAAATAGTGCTAGAACTGTTTTGTTAACAGTACTGTTTATACTGTGACCAGTAGAGCTTGTATTGTTAAGAAAGGCTAGGGATATTTCTTACAACATGTTCTTGCATAGGTGATTCAGGCTCTTGGAGGCAGATGGAAAATTTCCTCTCAATAAAGTAGGAGTGTAGAGAAAGACAGAGTGAGAAAGGCATCAACAATTGACAAAGACAAATGAGCATGATGTTATAATTTGTAAAAGTCATCAGTTATGTACTTCTAAATTGTAAAATGTGAGGTGGGAGTGGAGAGGGAGCACTAAAAAGATAAGCAGAACTTGATCAAGACGAAAAGGTGCTTGCCTCTGAAAGGATGATTTGACTTTATCTTGTAAGTGAAAAATATAAATTAAAAGCATTTTTAAAAGGAAGTGAACTGGCTAGATTTAATTTTGCATAGATTTCTGTGACAATAGCTTGAAAACATAGCATGAGATAATGAAATAGGCTGGAAGACTATGGAAAACTGGAATGAATAATATAGCTGATGTCATTCTGTTGTCATAGGGAATAATTTACATGGGTACTACTTTTGAAATAGTTCTCATTTTCTTATTTATTTTATGTATTAAAATTTCAGAGAGAGCAAGAAATCAATTCCTACGAGAAATAACTCATGGGAATATCATAAATGCAGATGTAAAATTGAAAAGAATTCCTGATAATACTGCCCAGATAAAGTCTGCATATCACATAACTATTTTCATGATTTTTATATAATTTTGTAAAAAGCTAATTAACATCCTCTGTGATTTTATGTTTATATTTGATGCCATGATTATTCCCGTTTTCATTTTATAATAAAAGTATTAATAACATTAGCAACTATAAAAATGATCTTCCATCACAATTTATGTGTCTAGGAAAGCTGGGTTAAATGAATGTTAAAATAAAAGCGTTAGAGGTTTCTGAGCTCATGCCTGCTCATTTGTGTAAGCTCTTACATTGAGGACAAACTTCTTTTCTGTGCCTCCTATCACCTTTTGCACACTGATTAACATTTCATTGCTGCTCTTTGAATATTATCATAAAGACATATTATGTTCAATATAGAGATTGTTTTTGTTTATATATAATATGTTATCTTTAGTGAACTCACACTAGTCATATCTCCTGGAGCATCTAGAATGAGATACACAAGAATTCCAGGTCGTGCTTGGAACATGAGTGCACAGGCATCATCTATTGGCTACTTGTCATTGCTGCCTCCCTGATATGAATACCCAAGCTTTTGAGTTTGTGTCTATTACAGATTTTCCTCCATAATGTTTGTGTACATGCCAAGAGCAGACTAAACGTAGAATTAGACCTGCAGTCCACAGTGACAGATAGCTGCATTTATGTATTGTTTCTGAAAATGAAAATGATATTTTGGGCCATTAAAGAATTTTCTATAAGTCCAGGTGTCAGTGAACATATGTCCTAGATCAGAGAGAAACAAGTAAAGTGCCAAAACTGTCAATACCCTGGGAATGTCATTAGATTATTTTTTGAGGCCTACTGTTTAATTTCTCCAGTTCTTTCTTGAAACAGTATGCCTTGTGAGCTTTGGCAGCTATCTGCGAAAGTCAGAGAATTAGAGTATGTCTATATGAAAAACCAAGTGCAATGCTTGGAAAATTAAGTTCTGAATACATTCAATGCCTTTTCCATTTGCTAGTCAACTATATAGATCTTTTACTGGATTTATAATTTTAATTTGAAGATTTTAAGAGGTTCTCTTAGCAATTTTATGTTTTTCCTTTTTAACTTTTGACAATTTTACATTTATATTAGGACCATCTTCACTCCCTATTGTCCTTCTTTCCCATACTTCTCCCATTCTTGCTGAGCTTTTCTTCCATCTAACTACTCCACCCCCTTACTTTTATGTATCTTTTATGATGGAGATCGTATGGCAGTAGCCAGAAATGGAATGTGTTTATTATTGCAATGACATGTCATGTGCAGAATTTAGCATTTCATAGAACTCTTTTCCACCTTTCTGTGTTTCTGCTGCATCTTCTGTGATATTCTCTGAGTCTTAAAATAGGTGCTACAGATTTCTTGTTTAGATGTCCTTAAGGCTTATTCTCAGTGTTTTCATCAGTTACAATTCTTCATTAGCCATTGCTCATTGCAAAAATAAAATAAAATAAGAAAGCTTCTCTTAATGGGACTGAGAGAAACACTAGATTGTGAGCATAAACATAAGTCCTCAGCAGGCAGTTTGATTAAAAATCTATTCAGCAAAATATCAGTAGCAGATTTCTCCTTAGGTTCAGTAGTATCCTAGCTGTAGTTTTCTGACTATATTTATAACACAGAACAAGTGTCTCCTCTGTGGAGCTGTCCTCAAATATAAGAAGAAACTAGTTACTTACCCCCCAAACATTCTCACCAAGAACTCAGTCAGTTCTAACATGATTTCATTGTGTCCTGTATCCAAACTGTGTGATGTTTTCAACAGTAGAGTCTCATCCTCTGGTACTAATTGACAACAAAGAGAAATGACAAGGTTTCTGTTGTTTGTGAGCTTCTGAGTTTCTTAGGAAGGATGGTACTTCAGTGTAAAAGTACGGTCTACGACCAGTACAGGGAAGCAGAACACCAGTGCCTAACCTAAACATTGGTGACCCTCCTCCTGAAGGGCTGAAGTAGCAAGTGAGACAATGATTTGGACTTCCTGGAATCTAGGCTGGTTGGGAAAGAAAAGAAGAGGCAACATTGCAGTAACTGTGCCTACATAACTAAAAGTTAAGTTCTGAGAAAGCTGAAGACTGGAAAGCCAACAGAAAAAGAAAATGAAACAATCAAATCAGAAGCACAAGAGAATGGGCATCAACAAAGCCATGCTCAACTGTAGAAGAAAGTACTATTGGTTTGATCAGAGTCTTTGATCTGCAGGACTATTTCTGTGGTAATAGAGGTGTGTGTACCTGATACATGGGGCTCTACTCTGCAGAGTGGGGGAAATAATGATGCATTGTTCACTGTGTACTCTGCTCTTTGTGCTCACTCCTTTTCCAGAGTCTTGAGTGAAGATGTGTTGAAGCCCGTGTGGGCTCCAACACAGAAAATTATCTTTACCTAACAGGACTGGTACCCGAGACGCGAGGAATAATCAGACACAACTCACACGGTCAACATTGAAAGGCATCTCAATCTCAGGGTCTTTTTTTTTTTTTTTTTTTTTTTGACGATCTCTTGACAATCTCCCTCGTTTATTATCCAAACAGCTTATATACCGTCACATCAATTGAGCGAGAAAATACATTAGGCTGTCTCCTAGGTAACCAGGTGAATGGCCTTTTGTCACATTGCATCTACCTGTTTGAGAGTATGCTAGCTGTCACATAGGCCTGAATTAGCATCTCTATAAGACATCCTCCAAATTACAAAAGAAAGGAGCACCAAACATCCTGATCAGCTTCAGCCAACACCTCTCCTCAAGCCATATACATTAATAACAAAAGTGGAAGGAGCAGCACATCCTGGCTACTGTTAGGCTGAGACAGCTTGTCTGCAGAGCTACGTGACCACCTCAGATAGGGCCTATGGCTTTTGTGCCTGGTAGCCACACCATACAGAAATATGGGCCTACAAAGATGCAACTGCTCAAGCATCTTTAGTAAAGGTAGGTGAGGAAGCATGATTTAGAAAATGGAAACAAATTTTCATGTCAGGTTTTAAGGTTTCATTCTGTTAACAGGTGACGCACTAGAAATGTCAGTTCCAGTGGAGAAGAGCCATGCATTACAAGAATTTTAGTTTACCTGTTTCATGTATTTACGGAATGCATTGTCCTACAAGAACAGGAAGGAAGCACTACGGTAATACATGCAGTGGGTCTGAAAGGGACAAGACTCGAATTTTTTTTTATATATATGCTGATTTTTTTCATTTTTCTTAATTATTTATTTTATTTTATTAAAAATCTCCGCCTCCACCCAGCCTCCCATTTACCTCTGCCTCCTCCCTCCCCTCCCCCTCCCTCTCTTGTCTGAAGAGCAGTAAGGGTTCCCTGCCCTGTGGAAGCCCAAGTTCCTCCCAGCTCCTTCCAGGTCTAGGAAGGTGAGCATCCAATCAGGCTAGCCCCCCCCCCCCCCAAGCCAGAATGTGTAGTAGGAGCCAAATCCAGTGCCATTGTCCTTGGCTTCTCAGCAGCCCTCATTGTCTGCCATGTTCAGGGAGTCCAGTTTTATTCCGTGCTTTTTCAGTCCCAGTCCAGCAGGCCTTGGTGAGCTCCGATTAGATCAGCCCCAACATCTCGGTGGGTGGGAGCACCCCTCGCAGTCTAAAGGGGTTCCCAGGTATCCAGGGAGATGCCCCCAGCTAGTTCCTTGGGCAGCTGAGGAGAGGGAGAAGGAAAAGGCCAGATCCTATAGTCATACTGATGAATATCTTGCATATCACCATAGAACCTTCATCTGGCGATGGATGGAAATAGAGACAGAGCCACACATTGGTGCACCAGACGGAGCACCCAAGGTCCAAATGAGGAGCAGAAGGAGGGAGAACATAAGCAAGACTGGGGTTTTGGTACTAGCAATGATAAAGATATATTTGGAAGGCTAGGTTAGAGCAGGGAACTGTGGGAGCTAAGGCCAAGGAAGCAGTCAGCTGTTGAGTCAAATTATTTGTGTGATATGAGTAAGATACATCCTCTACAGGCTGGAAATTTGAAGTCTTGGAAAGTTGTGGAACCTTTAGGAGGTGGAGCTTTGTTGGTTGAAGTAGATCATTGTTACTGGAGGAGGCAGGCTTTGAGAACTTGTTCCACTTCCTGCTCAGTCTCTCTGATTTATGTTGGTGGTTGAAAATACAATCTTTTAGCTTCCTCTTTCATGGGTCTATTTCTACACTTCCCCTGCCAATGGAAACATAAGCCAAAATAAACTCTTTCTTCTTTTTATATATGGAATATAATTATATAGTTTATTATACATTCATAACTATATGTATTTACAATTTATATTTATATATAATATTATATATTAAAAGGTAGAGATACTTCCCTTAATGGGTTCAATCTATTTTTGATAGGAGATGAAGTAGGCAAGACTATCGTAAGTGATTTTTCATCTCTTTCTAGAATGTACATGGCACTGAACACATTGTCTTCACTTACGGTGAAGCATTTTGATTTAATGCTTTCTTAGTTTCCCCTCATATCTCAGCACCATTAGCAGCCCACATCATACCTTGTGCTTTCAGGGAAAATGGTTAAAATTTGAATTTCAAGCCATTAACCAGAGCAATGACCATACCTATGTTTTATTGCAAATTACACAGTGGTCCTTTTTTGTCTTATTAGGTGATTTATATTCCTTTAAAATGTATAATTTAAAGTCCTAGATCCTAGAGTCTTCAAATTGAGCATCATATGGAATGGGTTTGTTTTTTACAATGGTTTTAGGATAAAGTCACTTTAATGAACACAAATGCAATGTGTCTCTTTTCATAATAAAAGGGGAAATTTGGGCATAGAGACAGATATGGGAAACACCTTGTTACATGGTTGCATTGCTGTTCCTGCCTCCAAGGATTGTTCAGGGGATGAGTCGGTAGTCTGAAACACATCCATCCCTCCATTCAGTACATAGAGGGAAATCAGCTCTTTGGAATCAGACTGCCAGCCTCTGCAATGATGGCATAATTTACCTCTACTCTGTAAACCTCAGCTCTGGTGCTGTGTGATGTTATTAACCCTGGAAAACAAATGGAAGAGGTAGCATGTCTCTCTGATAAGCCCACGTTGTAGTTAATAGGGCTTATTTCTCAGGATATGTTCTCCACAACTGTCCCCTTTAAGAAACTGTTCTATCGATCAACTGAAATGGCACCAGAATTATAGTCTTTCCATCGCATATAATTGCATGCCATTTTTCTCTTCTAAACATTGGGACAGTGGTGAGGTCCACTGAGATTCCTTTTAAAGTTACATTTTCTAATGCTAACATCACCTTGTTGACAGTAATTATACAGACTCTAAAGAAGCACATTTGTTTACCTGGCTATGACTAAGCATCCTTAAAGCATTCCCAGTCAGCAAGTGCCACTCCTGCTCTGAGATGAAGTCCAGTGAGAGTATCAGATCTGATGGCATCCTAGCTGGGTACTGCCAGTGTTTCCTGTGTGTCCATTGTCCTTCATTCATTATTTTCTCCCTGTGCCAGTTATATACTCTATTGCCATCAAAAAGCTTCAAAGAACTGTGAGATATGGAAGTTCTCTGATAAAAATAAAATTTGCAAAGACAGTAAATTTTTTTTTATTTTTGCAATTTGAGAATCTCATAGATAGAATCTATTAAAATGAAATGGTAAATTGTGGAATTTCAATTCTTTACTGTAAAAAGTTGCTTGTATCTGAAAATCCATGTAATTTGAATCCTTGATTGACAAGGCAAATAGGCTCGATGTTTCTCTTTTATAGAGTAGGGTTACTGTCGACCCCAGCACTCATTTTGACTCCCTAACCTTAATTTAAAGAGAAGACTGTCAACACAGCTCAGGTGATCTAAGTATTTCCCTATCTATAGAGTATCTTTTCAGTATGACATGGTCAGAAAGGAAACTGAAACAATGTAAATGAAATCTAAGCTATTTATGCTTTGGTTTTGTGCTAAGGAGTAATATATTTTTATTAGACATTAAAATGCTTTTAATGCTTAAGACAACCATAGATTTTCTGAAATTACATTCAACTACAATTTACTGTTTAAAATGCTTAATGTGTGCTAGGGGTGTGGCTGAGGAGCAGAGAGCTTGCTTAGCAAGCAGGAGGGATTTGATTAAAAATTTCCCATGGTTAAAAAAGGCATTGCTACCAGGCGGTGGTGGCATGTAGTGATGAGCTGTGGGCCGGCTTCCTGCTGGCTGGCTCCTGGCCACCAGCTAGCTTATGCCCCAAAATAATTACACAGAAACTGTATTCTTTTAAACACTGCCTGGCCTGTTACTCACATCTTGACTAACCCATATCTAATAATCTTTGTAACACCACAAGTGGTGTCTTACCGGGGAAGATTCTAGCATGCGTCCATCTTGGACTGGAGCTTCATTGCATCTCACTGCAGAGGCAGGGCAATTGTCTGAGCCATCTACCTTACTTCCTTCTTCCTGTTCTGTCTACTCCACCCACCTAAATGTTGGCCAATCAAATGGGCCAGGCAGTTTCTTTATTAGCCAATGGGAATCCTCCATCAGTGGCACACACTTTTAATCCCAGCACTCAGGAGGCCTAGGCAAGCAGATCTCTGTGAGTTCAAGGCCAGCCTGGTCTATAAGAGCTAGTTCCAGGACAGGCTCCAAAGCTACAGAGAAAGCCTTTCTTGACTCCCCCACCTAAATCATTACTAAATAGTGTATGACAGAGAGAACATACAATCCACAGTCCACAGAATGGATTGACTTCACCAATCTCAGAGGAAGGGGCCAGAGACAAAGTCATATGCTACATCACACATACTTTTAGGTACCACTTCATTTTGTTAAAGTGGGAGGGAATTTAATTACACCATAGAAACCAGGACTGTGGTTTCTCAACAGTAGCATGTGTGTGCTTGTGTGAGTGTATATGTGTGTGTCTCCTAGATGCTTTTGAGCTTCAAGTCCTCCTTAGTCCAATATTCCTAAAACTATGTCTTTATATATATAATCAATTTAAAAAGATAAACATTTTTTTGACACTAAAACGACCCATTTAAGAGATCCAGGCATCAGGTATCCAACTATTTTGCCTTAAACACTAACTACAGATTGAAAACTGAAACTTGGATTTCTAATAGGGTATAAAAGGAAAATTCTAGTCAGGTTAGGCTATAAATGGCTATACTCTCTTACTGCGTTTCTGGAGGCAGAAGTGGAGGCTTACCTACATCTATGAATCTGTGGCAAGTACTTGCAGCATAGTGAGACTGTCTAAAAAAGACAAAATTCATAAACAAAAATAATAAATTAATAAATCAAAAATTTTAGAACCAGTTCAGTCAAGAAAAAGGAAACACAAGCACTGTTAAATACAGAATTGTGATCTCCTTAAAAATGCAAATGTTTAGTCATAATTTGCATAATACTAGATTCTCAATATCTTAAAGCAGCTAGAGAAATTTTTTTTATAAAATTATACATTTGAGGGACATAAAAAACAAAATGACTAAAGTAGGCCTAAATGTAAATTATAATTCACTATGAATAAAACTTTTGTGAAGGAGATCTTGCAATAAATAATTATTACCTCTAATTCTCTTTCATATAGTTAATATTATTTATCTTTTTATTTATTATTCACTTTTATGAATGCAAAATTTTGAAAAATGGTGATGAATACTGTTTCTTCTGTGAAGAAGTTCCAGCACTTACTTCACTTTAGCCACTGTTACAGATCTTGTTTTTATTTCTAAATGTGGGAACAATTACTATTTGAAGAGTTGCACTTTAGGACATTATTGCTCCATAACAAGAGCTTTCTTCTCCTGATTATCCAAAATGAGGTTTGGAAGAATATTATGCATCTTCCAAAAATAACATAGCCGGAGTCACAGGACTGTTTCGTGTTCTTATTTTTTCCCCTCTGGTATGAGAAAAAAGCTGTTTTGCTGTTTGGCACATGAGGTATCAAGTAGACATTTGATCTCCCACTAAGGGAACACCAGCTAATCTTTGACATCAGCATAAAATAGAAATTTCGGAACAGTGAGTTCAGCCACATTTCTGCTCTCTGCTGAAGGTGCCACTAAGGAAGTATGGAGAACAATCAGTATTTTGATTTTGTGTCCTCTTCATGAGCTAGCCCCAAGATGAACCAGGTTATCTTTAACCTCTTCTGTCTTTCTCTGTAAAAACGTCTCATTTCAATCAATAAACATTATGGTCTTTATAAGAATAAAACTTGAAATTTTTGAAACTCAGAAATGGTTGTGCAATTATTTCAATTCAGCTGTAGATATCTGTGTGTAGACCTCTATGTGTGCACTATATGTAAGAACTGTCTTGAGTGGTCTCCCAGGTCTCTCTTTCTTGCTATTGGCCTTCCTGTTCTTTATAATTGGATTCTTGACCATGGTAGTTTCTTTTGTTATAACGAATACAGTCACAGTCAGTCTGGGAGCTCTTGCTTCAACCAAGGGCTAGATAGTTGACTCTGCTTCTCGATATGTTTTTGCAACATGAATTAGCTAGCCACTATACATCTTCAAAGAATACAGAACTTAAAACAATTCCAGTGCACTATGCCAGGTTAACAAGGGAGATTTCTTTCCCTTACCTTGTTTGTGTAAGCATTTTATAAATGCTACTTAATCACAGATTAAAGAATTAAAAATAAGGCTTTGATAATCAAATTCAATGTAACATGATATGCCATGGGAAGTATCTCTCAGCTTCTTTTTTTCCTTCCTAATCTTCTCAGCATATCTCTGTGTTACTCTGTCTTGGTCTCCAATCACCAGTCTAGTACTTGTTGGAAGACATATCACAAACATTAGGTGGAGAATTAGAGAGCTGCTTTTTACTTGTCAACTACTGTTACATAATAGATTATTCTGATACCTATTATCTTAGTGCAAGAATAGAGACTGTTTACCAACTGATTGTCATAATGGAGAAATGATGGTTTAAAATATTATTTTATGACAAAACAATATTGATGTCTGAAGATCTTCACAGGGCTATATATGCATGTCCTTTTTATGATGGCTTCTCATAGAGTCAGTGATCATGAACAGATCAAGTCATATTCATTAGCGTCTTGTAATCTATCCATCATTTTACAGTTACCTGGGAGCTAAATACTCTACTTGAATGAATAGTACACTAAATCATCTTGGAGTCTGAATCATAAATATTTGTAGGTACTTCATATGCCTCAAATATTTTATATCTTTCTTGTCATGTTCAGACTTTCCATATTATACATAAACTAGTTGTATCTCAGATAAAAACTGGCCAATTAATAGCTACCTGCGGTGTCCAGGGAATATTTTTAACAAACTTAGGAAATCCACAGTAAACTGAATTAGAATGTTAACAAATATGTACTGATTTAACTTTTTTAAAACCATTTTCTAAACCAGTAATGTGAAACTGTATGCGTCTCCTAACGAGGCACACAATACAGGACACCTTTGCACTCTCAGGTTTACCTCCTCACCTTAGCTTTCAGAGGAATGAAACAACTTCAGTTAACACCAGTAAATGGCTCTAGCTTAAGTGGGAGAAGTCAATCACAGAGAATCCACAGAGCATAAAGTAGCCCATAAAATAACAGTGCTAGTCTGATTTCTTGGGAGAAACAAGCATTGGAAATGAAAGATGTTTTCTGAAAGCACCCACAACCTCTCCTAGCAAAACAAAAGCTAAAAACAAAATTATAGTGTCTGTTTACACTGGAATGTCTATTACCTTAAAAAAAGATTCAGAGCAATTTTCCACAAAGAATCAGGTCATTTCATCTTAAGATAAGAACTGTCACTAAATTGATGTCAAACTTATCAACAAATAAAGTAGGAGAAAGATCATACTCTGAATATTTAGGAAATCATACAATTCAAAATTTCATTTGAAGTAATCTTTGCCTTTGTTTATTCAAATTTTGTTTTTACCTAGACTTGTTTGTCTGATTTTTTAAACATTTAATGAAAGTATATAACATGTTCACTTCTGCCTTGGAATAAAGCTGGTTTATAAACTCTCTAAAAAATTATCTAATTCCCACTAGACCAATGTGTTCTAAACATCCAAATGACAGCTGTTTAAATGTCTCTAGCTTGCAAGTCTAGAGGATAAGCAACATTTAAATGTCATTGCTAACAATATGTTAGATTTTTTTCTAATCCATGCTTGCATCCACTTGGAGAATGAAGCACAAAAATAAACATCTTTGTCCCCACTAAGACAAGCACTGGGAGTTGGTCACATTGTGCACCATTGTTATTATATCTGACATTCTTCCTGCATGGAGTTATTCATTTAGTGCCTTTAAGATGCAATTTTATCGTGTAGTAAAGCCCTCCTAACTTCTTTCAACCTTTTGTTTTCTGTCTAATGATCAATCCACATATATTTTTGCATTGTTTAACAATTCTTGGCGTATTTCTCAATTAAGTTTAGTGTAGGGTAATTGGTTTAACCCTTGGCAGTTTTCCCCATCTACAACACCATAAAAGCTCTCTGCCCCCGAAGCTCTGCTGCTCTTTATATAATATATAACCCGCATGCACTCTTTCTCCCAATAAAAGAGGATTATTGAGGTCAGTATCACAGTGTTTTCAGTTCTTCTGAAATATTACTATATTAATTTTGATTTATGGAGCTTCCTCTCTGCACTTCAAGATTTATGTGACCATATTACAATCATTTTCATTATCATGGGTTAAGTCTATACCTATGAAAGATCCATTTTGGATCCAATACTTGTGCAGAATTACAGAATATTAACATTACTCATTAGGCAATGCTCAATTCAGGATTGAAAGAAGGAATACATCCAGGTAGGGATCATCTGATGTGTTTGTAGAATGTGTACATGTATTCTCAAGTAGAACATGGATAATGAAAATTATAAATAGAATAACCACTAATGGTGATTTTATTGACTACAGATTTGAAGAGACAACAGCTATTGCAATACTATAAAGACTGAACTTAGCATACCACCATATTATTTTGCTTATTTCACTATGTGGTTTAAGATCTACAAATGCACTTTTCCCTGTGCCACTCAAATGTGAAAGGCCTGAGACACCATGAATGTTAAGTAGATAACTTATTTCTGTAAATATTTCAATTTGTGTCAACAGGTTATCAAATGTTGCTGTTAGGTATGTGCATGAGAGGAGTGGAATATGCTGAAATATGTAATGATTTTTTAATTAAATTAAACAATATTGAACATTCTTAACATGGGACCCTGTACCAATGTGTACTCAATAAAATTAATTCAATGTACAAATTCTATACTACAGAATGCAAATGAGGTTCTCATTATGGAAAAATACATTTTCTTGTTCATGCATATTTGAGGACAGAGTGTTTTATTTAAAATAGCATCCAATAAACTGTATATAAGTGATTTATATTAAAATCTAAGACACTGAAGGCTATACTGTTTTCAGAAATTTAAGCTGTGTGAAGTCATGAAACAGCAATATAGGGGGTATAATATTTAATAATACATTAGTGATATAATTTTATTGTGTATCTAATTACTAAATGGCGACTGGAAATAGAAACTCTGAAAAAGAAAAGCTTTACATTTTATCCCCTGTTTTTCAGCATCGTCACATTTACAGCACCACTGTTCAGACAAGCTGATGGGAAATCATAGGAGGTTATAATGCAGTACAGGCAGTTTCCATTCTGTGGATCAAAAGGAAAAATCACAAATCTCATTTTGATTCAAACTTCAATCTCTTTCTCTTTATAGCCATTCTTTTTAATCTTCTGCAACAAACAGTTTCAAATCTCTTTCACCTAATAAAATGTAAATTACCTCTTGGGTCCAAAATTATTAGAACAATTTTATTAGCCCTTTCACTATAAAGCATTCTGGTAAGGTACCAGGCTATATAAATAATCATTCCTTCCTTATCTCGTGGCTTCCATCTATAATTAATGGTCTATATCACCTTATCTTACAGACGACCACTTATTCATGAACAAATATGTGATCTAATGTAGCTGCAGCTGCGTATTCTAAGAAGCAATAAATCAACTTTGCTGCATTTTAAAGCCAGACATTTTATTCCTAACACACGGCATTGTAACCATGGCATTTGCAGCTCAAAGACGGACCTAGAGCACCAGAAAGAGGATCATTTCCTGGATCTGCTTTACAGCCAAGGACTCTGCAGAGCATACATTGTTAGAGCATGAGAAAGAACCACATGTAATAAAAATATTTATACTGATTTTTTTAAAACAAGATTTCTTTGGAGAATTTATTTAAAAATAGTTGCAAGCATGTGAGTATGTCCTACATATGAACACTAAGTTTTACAGCTTTCCTTCAAAGAAAAATACAGTAGCTGTATTTGATGAAGCACTCTGAGGGATAATTTAGTTTATTAACCACAACACACACAAACACACACACACACACACAAACACATACACACACACACACTCATATACCAATGTATGAACATAGCTTTTTAATGCTTTTTAAGATTGCAAAGATTTTGGAAAAGAATCCCAGTTTGATAATTGTACTGTGTCATGTACAGTTTATACATCTTGTTTTTTCTACCTACCATTTACTTTCCTTTCTTAACATCTGTCCATTGTATAGTATTATAGACACTTTTTCAACATTTCATAGAAATTTCTTTAGAGAGTAAAGTCAGGTCTGTTGCCTATAGCCTGCAGAACCTGCAGGCCCCCTTCAAATACCTACACCTGACTATTTGCCAGTAAACACCTTATTTTCCCTCAAATTAAACAAAATGCACAGGAATAGAATAATATGACCCTATTTTATGGGCTATGAGTTTTTCTTTCTACAAGAGATGAAAATAGAGGCATATTTTCATATTGTTTGTTGTTCTTTTTCTTGTCCAGGCAAACGACTTACTCATTTTAAAAAACCCAAAGTTAAACTAAGCCTAGTTCAGCTTGGTAAGAAGAGAAATTTAACTATTTTTAATGTTTTTTTTTTTCTCATGGTTTATTTTTTTTATATTTAAAAATTTCCATCTCCTTCCCTCCTCCTCCCCCCTCCCTCCCCTCCTTCTCCCCTTTCTCTCCCCTCCTTCTCCCCCTTCCCTCCCCTCCCCTCCACCCATACCTCCCCTCCCTCCCTCTCAAGGCCAAGGAGCCATCAGGGTTCCCCACTCTATGCTAAGACCAAGGTCCTCCCAACTCCCCCCAGGTCCAGGAAGGTGATCGACCAAGCTGAGAAGGCTCCCACAGAGCCCGTCCATGAAGAACAATCAGAGCCCAGAGCCATTGTCCTTTGCTTCTCAGTCAGCCCCCGCTCTTATAGTTTAGTGCAACATTTCTCCCTTCCCTTTCCTCCCTTCAATCCCTTTATAAACCTCTTCCTGCACTCCTTCAAATTAATAAATTCTCTTTACACTAATTATTACTGCATGAATATATACTTATGTATACACAAATATATTCCAAATTCCCAAATATAACCTATTCAGTCTGTATAAGGTTACTTGTTGGCAAATTTTTAGGGCTGTTTGGTACTGTACAGCCAAAAGGTATGCTGTTCCCTGGAAAAGACCACTTCTCCTTCTCCTTGGGAGCGGAAAAAGTTATCATTTTTGTCTAATTTCCATAGGTCCCTTTCTTTTTCTTGTAAAGTGAAAGGGAAGGTGGTGAACTTCTGGTGTAGGAAGTCTTTCTATTTGTTGCTTTTATTGGTTAATGAATAAATTTGTTTCAGCCAGTTGTTTAACAGAATAGAACTAACCAGGGAAACTAAACTGAATGATGGGAGAAAGAACGTGGATAGGGGAAGCCTTGAAGCTGTTGAAGAAGACAGATGCGCCAGAAACTTGCCTGTAAGCCACAGTCATGTGGCGATACACGGATTAATGGAAATGTGTTAATTTAAGATGTAAGAGCTAGCCAATAAGGAGCTAGAACTAATAGGCCAAGCAATGATTTAATTAATACAGTTTCTGCGTGGCTATTTCAAGTCTGGGCAGCCGGAAACAAACAAGCAGTGTCTGACTACTGCCATGTGAACATTATATCTGCATGCAGGCCATCAGGGAGGGAAACATTTAGTTCTTCTAGATGTTAACGTCCCTTTCTGAGGCCTGAAGTCAGGAGTGGGAAATACATCTTAGTAGGTTTTATGCTAGTGTTTGGTTAACTGACAAAGTTGGTGGTATGTATTCATTTAAATCTTTGTAAATCTTGGAATTTTTCAAAAGAAGAGTGTAAATTATTTAAGAGAAATCATCATCTTCAGTAGTCAAGGAAATTGTTTTGGCTTCTATCATTAGAAGTTCAACATTCTGAGCCATTCTTGAATCAGACTAAGCGCAAAAATCTTCTAGTTTTACCCTGGATAGCTCACTTACCTGGTTCTTATTTTCTTCAGCTATTATAAAACCAGGGCCAGTTATTCACAGGTAGTTAGTTGTTCTGTGAATTAAAACACTTTTTGCTTTTTAGCTAAAATGAAATACGTATTGTAATTAAACAATAATACAATGATGATTAATCATTTTTCACAATTTAATTTTACATGTATGATTAATCATTGTAATTTAAAGGGTGCAATAAGCAAGCAGAATAATTATTCATAATGGAACATGAGGTACAGGTTAAAAGGCATATATTAAAGTTACTAATAAGCTTCCTAGAAAAATTAACTAATGATGTAACTGAATACCTCCAAAATGTAATATCTTTCATATTGTGGTAGGCAATGAGAACTTTTTCTTATTTTCTCTAACTTGTCTCTCTAGCAGAACTTGTATTTTGAAGTGTTCTGCATTTCTTATTCAAGTCTCCTAAAAAGAGAACAGGAAAAGATCTGAGATCTTTAGAAGGATAGGATGGGTCAGCTCTTTTGGTAAAATCTTTTTTGATAGTTTACATCTGAACACATCACTTAAATATAGACTGCTTCCTTTATACAAATATTCAATCTTTAATTGTGGGATTTCTAGGTGAGTTTTTTCACACAATGTCAATGAAAGGTTTGACTGTTTCTGAGAGTTTATTTAAATAAAATAAATGGATAATAAGAAGGTCTTTTCTTCTCTTTCTTTTGGTTCTTTCTGCTTGACACTGGTAGAGAAAGACAATGCTTTCCTTTATGATAGAAACATAGGAGAAAGGATATGTATTCATTCATGTACATGCCATTTGTTTAGCAAACATTCATGTTGTAGAAATATTTCATATAAATGGTCAATGAATAAGGTCTGCAATTACAAAAATCTCCATGTAGCTACCTTACCTGGTTGGGTAAGAAATCCTTAATGAGTAATATATTGTAAATGGTGGCTACGTTTTTGGTGGAGTATGCTGAAAGACATCATATTTATAATATACTGAGGCTAACACACTAAATCAAGTGCACTTAGAATATTGTTTACGCCTATTCCAGGAAACTGACATTAATAAATACAGGAAAAGACATTCTGAGTTCTTGACAAGTGATTCAGAGTTAAATATTGAAGCACAATTTGGTTATAATTAAGGCTCTGGGCTTTATAACAAATAGGTCAAAGGATTGTATTATAGAAGCAGCAGCAAAAGTGAGGTAACATGTTCTTGCTGTAACATTCCTGAATCCATGATATTTAACTAGGAACAGTTGTTCATGAAAATGACTGAACCAAATAAAAAATTTAAAAACTATAATGCTGTTGTTGTTTACAAAGCCTTTGGTGATTTAATGTTCATTTTATGCATGAAAATAGCCCTAGACAAACTTAATAGATTCAGGGATACCCCTGGAGACTCACAAAACAATCTGAGGGTGTAGGACTATAGATACACGGTGCTATCATTTTGTATAATGCCAGACAATGCCACAGAGTTTAGAATGCTGAGTGAAAAATACTGACTATCCAAGGTATTAATTAATTATAGCTCTTTGAAGGGATCTCACGGCCAGTGAGATGGGGGTAGAGAGAACAAAGCACTGATAGAGTAGATTGAGTTGCATACCAGGAGGCTGGTACACCAGGAAACTTGGAACAAATGAGCATGTCTCCCTGCTCTTTACAGAATGAACACTTCTACTTAGTCATCCACCATGACAGTATTTAAGCTAAATTGAGTATGGTGCAAATCTATGTGCTTTTCTTAATAAAGAATGTTTGTATTTCATAATTTTTGGCATCTGTGTTCATCTAGAGAATATAAATTTGCATCCATACATACTAAGTTTATAGTTTAATTAGGGAGATACTTCTAAACATGAATGGATAAAATTTCCAAGGAACCCAGTAGGTCTAGAGCAAGTTGCCGTATAAGAAAACCTCACCTCACAAGTGACACTGAACAAGCTGAACAGCCAAGGAAATCTATCATTTATATTTCAGGGTACAACAGGCCACCCCAGTGAAATAGAGCCATGAGTGAAACTCTGCAGATTTAATGCACAGGCTAAATGAGAGACCAGATGGTTCAGTCATTTGGGTATAGCAAAAGAATGTTCTGAAACATAGCTTCTGGATGTTGAGCAGTAGTGGTGCACGCCTTTACCCCAGCACTTTGGAGGCAGAAGCAAGCGGATCTCTGTTAGTTTGAGGTCAGCCTGCTCTCCAGAGTGAGTTCCAGAGAAAACTGATCTTGGGCACCCCTTCCCCCCCAAAAATGTTATGGAGCATGAGTGTTGTTAAATTGGTAATATTTAGTTTTCACACATTTTCCCTCTTTCCTGGAATAATATTTTATAGTCTGTATTTTTGAAAGCAAGCTAGCAAATAGATGACTTTTCATTTCTAGTTAACTGACTTACTTGTGTTGTAGAGAACCCCAAAATGTGTGCCTATTCTACCTTGTCTGAAAGTCATAGAGTTTGAACTCTCTCAAAGTTGTTGACAATAGGCATGGCTAAAAATGATAGATTCTAACCTAGGGTGTGGTTAGTTAGTATTCTGAGTGTTGAAGTAGATCCCCTTCACCTGGACCAAAGGTCAAAGAATTCAAGTCTATTACTTATGTCATTCTAATAAAGTCTTCTGCCTTCCCTTCCCCCTTTTGGAGTGGAGTATATAAGCATATGGAAAATAAATTAGGCGGGTTGAGTATTCATTGAATGTCCCTCCCAGTGATGCTATCCTATGTTGTTGTCTCTTATGTTCCTACCATGGAACGTACGAGTTTTGTTGAAGCTGCTTTTTGATACTTATTGAATTTTGAGTGTTTAAGGGTTAATTTGATATGCACACTTGAGTAGAGTCTAGGGTTCAGCTACTAGTTCAGATAGTCATCTTGGTTTTGATGTGCAGGTGTGTTAAGACTGTGACCAGAGTTTCTATCAATTTTCTTTAAGTAGAAAAGAAGATCAGGGTGAGCTGAATAAATCCTTTTGAAAGGCTTTATGAGAAGACCCATGGCTCCCTCGTAGAACTAACATTCTCTGTGTGGGCCACAGTGTCAGACTATTGCGCAGTCACAGCATGTCCAGACAGAGGCTTAATTCCAGATTGGATTTGTTTTGCTTTGTTTCTCTGGTGGAACCGTGATAGACCCCAAATGCTTTGATATGTTGTGGAATGGAGGGTGTCTTAGTCAGGGGATTTATTGCTGTAAAGAGAAACCATGACCATGGCAACTCTTACAAAAAAATATTAACTGAGGTGAGTCTCTTACAATTTCAGAGGGTCAGTCCATTATCATGAAGTGGATCATGGTGGAATGCAGGCAAATATGGTGCTGGAGAAGTAGCTGAAAGTCCTATAAGTTGCTAGCAACAGGAAGTCAACTGAGACTCTGTATACTATCCCAATGATAGGAAACTTCAAGCCCACCCCCACACTGACACGTGACACGTTTCCTCTAAAAAGGCCCTACTCATTCCAACAAAGCCAGACCTCATAAAAATGCCACTTCTGGAGATCTTGTCTCTTTTTTCTATTTCCCATGTAGATTATATCTATGTAAGTCTCTTTTAGTGTCTTCATTGTTGTCTAAATTCTCTGGGATTGTGGTTTGTAGGCTGGGTAAATTGGGAGCATGGAGACCTTGGGGGAGGGTTGAAGAAGGGAGGAGAGAGGAAGGGAGGGGAGCAGAGAAAAAAGTAGGCTCCATAAAAATTATTAAAAAAGAATAAGCAAATACATTGTTGTACTTAAGAAGGCTGCTGGCTATAGTGGAATTTCATTTTTATTTTAATAAATAAAGCTTGCCTGAGAATGAGAAAAGTAAAACAGCCAAACTGGCTGGCCTTACAGACAAGACAGCGATGACACACACCTTTAATCCCAGTAGCCACACTGGTTTTCCATAGAAACCAGGCAGTGGTGGTGCATGTTCTTAATTCCAGAACTAGAGAAGATTATAAAATGGGGAGACAGCTCTCAATCTCAGTCTCATTCTGAGATTCCTGGAGGCAGGATCACCATTTCAGACTGAGGTAGAGGTAAGAGCCAGTGGCTGGCTGTTTTGCTTTTCTGATCTTCAGGATGAATCATATTAAAAAGTGCCACTCCCTATGAGATTATGTGGGCTAATTACAATCAAACTACCACATACCACTATCTAGCCCCCATAAGCTAATAACAACTATCATAACGCAAAATGAATTTCATCCAACTTCAAATGTACCCATCGTCTATCATAGTTTCAATGTTTAAAGTCCAAAGTTCAGTCTCTTCAGAGATCCATCCAATCTCTTAACTGCAATCCCCTATAAAACCAAAATAAAAAAAAAAAAGATAGCATACTTCCAACCTCTTTCTCTTCCTGAGGGCCTTGAGCTTAGTTTAATCACATATGTTTCAGGCCAGCTTATAGGGTTACACTTCAGAAACCTACACACCTTGGGCAACTAGAGTGAGTTATCTGCTGTGTTTGTTGTTTGCCTTTCTTTGTTGGGGTTTTAGAACAGCTGTCATAGATAACCTATGTGTAAATGAGCAAACTCTATAAGACCATAATGAAAGCATAATTTTCCAAGAAAGGCTGTGTAGAAGCCAGAGCCAGAAGAGAACAAGAGAACATTTGTCTGGTCTCAGTGATGTTGTATCAGTTACAGTACATAATAAAAAATAAAGATTATTGCAAGCAAGAGAGAACATCATAGTTAGTCATTACAGATGAAATGCCATGATGGATTTTCTTTCTCCAAACCTTCCTTGTTTTAATAAGCTATGAGCAGAACACACAGCTTTGTCATACAAATTAACAAATCTTTTGCAATATCTCAAACTGAATAAGTTGCTTTATAGTAATTGGAAGTGAAGCCTACAATAAGTTAAAATGAACACCATATGGGTATAAGAAAGAAATAGAGAATATGAAATAAACTTGAATTTGAGATGTAAGTTGCATTTTTTAAATTAGGAATTTTAGTGAATGTGTTAGATCTGATAGTTCAAATAAGTGGGACATGTAATTATTTAATATATGGTATCAGGAAACATAATTGCTCCTCAAGTAAGATAATTTTCTCATTATGTATTGTAAGTTACTCATAAGTTATAGTTAATTTTTGGTGGTGTCAAAAAATAGCAAAAATTATAGTGGAGGTTTAATTTGGTTGTAGGACATCTTTTCAAAATGTGTTTCCTAATCATTCTGGACATTAGCCTTCATTTTCCTTTCCTAATTTCATATATTAGCATTAAGCACATTAATGGCTAGCAGGTTTTCCATTTCATTGTTTCTATTAGTGTCATGCATCAGAACATACAAACAGTTTGCATCTTATCTTGGGTTTATTTCCTTTTCACTAAACGCAACTCAAGAATAAAGATAGAAGCCAGGGAAAGGAATATTGCTGGCCTACCACTCTTCATGAGTCCATGATAGTAGACCTGTGCATTTATGTAGTTAGACTCAATGCTTGCACTAAATATGTTCTTGATGAAGACCTTCCTTAATCTTCTGATATAAGTTCCAGATTGTCACTGATCACTTTTGTCTTTAAAAATAAAAGTATATCTCAATGTTCTACATACAGAGCAGTTCATCTAGTTGATTTATACATATTCTGCACACACTGAGCTCTTGATTCTTTTCAGATAGATAATATCTCTTTTATACATATATATTTTGAATATGGGGAAATTTCATTTCAGATTATCCTCTTATCTTTCTCAGACTGACACACTTCTGTTTTCCCAAAAGCATATTCCATCTTTTTGTGTGTGATTTTTTTTTGATCTATTGAGTTTAATTGTGCTTGCTTGCATGAACACAAGTCCTGGGGTATATTCACTGAAACATGGTGACTTCTTAGTGACTATACCATTGAAGACAATGAGGTCTCATACAAGATTCATTATTATGTCAACAGTTCCTCACTAATGGGTGAAGAATCATGACCTCTCATCTTATGATAATGAAGTGGTACCAGGTCCCATCTTGAACATGCGACCACATTGTAATTAGTTGCTGCATGTAAGGCCCAAGTCATTTCCAGGTGTTATTAATTGTAATTGTCATCTTGTGCTTTTTTTCTGTTTAATTACATTTTCATTCAGGGTTAAACATACAGTCTTTTTCTACTATTATTTCATTTTCTTCATTTCTAAACAATAGAGATTTTTTGCTGTCAGATTACAGTCTTTAAATAATGTCTCTTTTCATTTATTAAATGTTTCTATTAGCCTGTCAAGTGATCTGTCCTGGGAATAAAGCTGTATTTAAGACAGAACCTCTGTCTTAAACATTTTATCTCTTCATGTGAGCTGCCAATAAGCAGAGAAGAACAATATGATATAAATACTCTGATGATGATAACTATTATTTGCTGCAGGGAACACAAAGCATTGGGATATAAATATTTCATCTCTAGAAGTCCAAGAACTGTCATGTATGATAAAATTGCAACACTAAATTCTTTTAACAATGAAAATAAGAGAAAGAGAAGTCCAAATCGCATTGAAAAGCCTGTTGGATAACAAAGAAGTTTGAAAGCATGTATTTCTTTTCTAATTGTTTTTATTGAGCTATATATTATTCTCCATTCCTCTCCGTTTCTCCCCCCTCTCCTTCTACCCTTTTTCATGGTCCTCACTCTCCCAATTTACTCAGCAGATCTTGTCCTTTTTCTACTTTCCATGTAGATTAGATCCATGTGTGTCTCTCTTAGGGTCCTTGTTGTTGTCTAGGTTCTCTGGGATTGTGAATTGGTTTTTCTTTGATTTATGTCTAAAAGTAATTTATGAGTGAGTACATATTATATTTGTCTTTCTGGTCTGGGTTATATTAATCAATATGGTGTTTTCTAGATCCATCCGTTTGTCTGCAATTTAAAGATATCATTATTTTTTTCCTGCTCTGAGTCAGTACTATAGCAGTAGTCAGTATTGTGTTACAATACCACATTTTCTTTTTCCATTCTCTGGTCGATGGGGCATTTAGGTTGTTCCTAGGTTCTGGCTATTGCAAATAATGCTATTATGTACACAGTTGAGCACATGTCCTTGTGGTATGCTTGAGTGTCCTATGGTTATATACACAAAAGTGGTATTGCTGGGTCTTGAGGTAGGTTGTTTCCTAATTTTCTGAGAAATTGCCATACTGATTTCCAGAGCAGTTGTACAAGTTTGCATTCCCACCAGCAATGGAGGAGTGTTCCCTTTACTCCATATCCTCTTCAATATAACCTTTCATCAGTGTTTTTGATCTTGGCTATTCTGACAGGTGTAAGATGGAATATCAGTTGTTTTGATTTGTATTTCTCTGATGACTAAGGATGTTGAGCATTTCTTTAAGTGTCTTTCAGTCATTTTAGATTTGTCTGTTGAGAATTCTCTGTTTACGTCTGTGCACCATTTTTAATTGAATTATTTGTTCTTCTGATGACCAATTTCTTGAGTTCTTTGTATATTTTTGAGATCAGCCCTCTGAGGTGGGATTGGTGAAGATCTTTTCTCATTCTGTAGGCTGCTGCTTTGTCTTGTTGACGTTGTTGTTTGCTTTACAGATGCTTCTCAATTTCAGGATGTCCCTGTCCCATTTATTAATTGTTTATCCCAGTGTCTGTGCTACTGGGGTAGGAAGTGGTCTCCTGTGTCAGTGCATTCAAGTGTGCATTCCACTTTCTATTCTATGAGGTTCAGTGTGGTTCATTTTATGGATCCATTTGGACTTGAGTTTTGTACGTGGCACTAAAAAGCATGTACTTCTAGCCCATTCAAGAGGTAGAATTAGGTTGTTGGTGTTCATGCCAAGAACACAAGGAGAGTAATAATAAAACTCACAACATGGAAGGTTGGAAGTATTTGGTATTTATAAATGATAGTGCCTGCTTATGCTTCCTATAATTATTATTGAAAACTTTGGCATAATAGTAGTGTGGAACTTTTAAAAAACTAATTTTTTCAATATTTATTTGATTATTTTTAAATATTTGTGGATTTTTGTGTATGTGTGGATATGTGACTAGAGGAGAACAGAAGTGTTGGATGCCCTGGAGTTGAAGTTACAGGTAGCTTTAGACTACCCTACATGGGTACTTGGAATTAAATTCCAGCCCTCTGCAAGAGCAGTGCATTGTCTTAACTGCCAAGGCATATTCAACCCCTAAAACTAAGAATTTTTTTGCGCTAATTAAATTGTTTAATTCATTTACTTATGTGTATGTGTGTGTATGCCTGCTTATGTATGTGATGATACAGGGTCACGTGTACACAGATAGGTACAAGTGGAGGTCAGAGGTTAGTTTCAGGTGTTGTTCCTCAAGTGCTATCTATCCTGTCTCTTAAAACACAGTTCATTGCTCATACCTGGAATTTGTCTATTATGTCAGTGTGACTAGCCAGAGATACCCCTGAATTCTTCTGACTTCATCTCCCCACATCTATGTTTACAAGAACATGTCAAAGTGCATGACTTTTCACATGGATACTGGACCTGGAACTCAGACACTGTTTCTATGGTACATCTCTTTTCCTCCAATCCTCATCTTTGGCTAATTTTCTTTCTCCTTTTTCTTAAACATTTTCATTTGTCTCTAGGCCCTTTGAAGACTTAAAATAAATCAAAATGATTTTATTGGCACACAGGTAGGAAACTGCAGAAATAATTTTTATCAATCTCATTAACTGTGATGGTGGAATCTTGCTCTGGGGTTGCTATGGCTTCTGTTCCTCATCAGCACCACTGAACCAGTTGAGACGCACCTCAGAATGTAGTGTAGATTATGGAGTTTATCCCACAGTAATGGAAACATTGTCAAAGGTGAGCATGGCAACAGCAGAGACACGTGTGGAGAAAACATCTTTAGAGCGTGGATGCAGAAAAGAGCTGTGGAAACCAATGTATGGATCTAAATATTTTGGTAGACTTTATAAAGTTTTCTAAAGTCTCTGAAAAGGGATTCTCGTAGGTAAAATTTCCTTATTCAAGTGACTGAGAATCCCATTTGGATTTACTCCATAGAGAAGTCAGTTGTAGGTTTTCATTCTTTATCAGTGGTCTCCAGATATCTTATTATTTGGGGGGCAGTTTTTATGGCAATTTCTCTATACAAGGCCAAAGATGCATTGAGATCTGTTTCCTTTGACCAGTTACCAAAGTTCTGGCAGAGTTAGTTCCTGGTTTTACAAGCTATTGATTTTGAAGGAGAGAATCACAATGGTCTTCCTACTTGCTAATAATGTAGATATATAAAGGCATGCTTTGAAAACAAAAGATTCCTTTCTATGTAGTTTTCTCTGTGTATATTACTTTTTGATTTTATTGGCTATGCTGTGTATAGATATGTATAGTTATAGAAGACCTTAAGACTAAACTCTGTAATCAGATTGCTTTTAATTTTACTAGATGTTAACATGTACCTCTCTGTGGGCTGGATGGTGACATATACCTCTCTGTGTGCTGGATGGTAATGTGTAGCACTCTGTGTGCTGGGTGGTGATGTGTACCTCTCTGTGTGCTGGATGGTAATGTGTACCTCTCCATGGGCTGGGTGGTGATGTGTACCTCTCTGTGTGCTGGATGGTGATGTGTACCTCTGTGTGGGCTGCTTGACTTTCAGGATATGATTATATCATAGACTGAAATACTAGTTGAAAAAGAGTGTCCCTTTCTGGTGCCTAATAAAAGACAGTGTAAGCAAAGAAGTCAATTGAGGTCTGCAGGTAGGGGGGCAGGGCTGGGGTTTTGTTATTATGTGAAGAAACAAATTGTACAGCAAAAGTAATCTACATAGGTCAACTTACCCCTCGGAATTGAGCCTGGGAAAATACAGATCAGCATTCTGCTGCCATTTATACTTATGCTACAGGTTATTATTTATTATTGAACATTATTTTAAATTTTTAGGAGAAAATGATATAATTTATTTTAAAGTAACACTAAACTCTGTGGGGGCTGTGTATGAAACTTGAAATGACTGTTTTCATTTACTGGACAACAGGGTGCTTTTAAAGAATTACTTCTTATAGTTCTAACTTCACGGGCTTTTATCACTTTGTTAACAGGTTGCTTCATTTCATAGTCAACAAAATTGGTTTTAATATATTGAACTTTGTGACTCATTTCCTCTAACTTTGATTATCTCCTTGTATACACACACACACACACACACACACACACACACTCACACACACACATATGTATACATGCCATTTATGACTGCAATTTCTCCTCACCCCTTCCCTCCTGTTCTCCTCCCATTGATTCCCATCTGCTGCCATCCATTCCTTCTCGTTTCTGTTCAGAGAGGGGCAGGCCTGCCATGGAGTCAAAAAGTATGGCATACCAAGTTGGTGTAGTACTAAGCTCCTCCATTTTTATTAATGGTGGGCAACATGACCCAGTATGGGAAATACGTTCCCAAAAGCCACTTCAAACATTAGGTATAGGCTCTAATTCCATTGCTAGGAGTCCCACATATAGTTCAAGCTACACAATTGCATCATCTATATCTATATCTATACCTATACCTATATCTATATTTATATCTATGTCATAGTATGGTCCCATGCTATTGGTCCAGATTATTTGAGCTCCTTTGAGTTTTGGTTAATTGTTTCTGTGGGTTTCTTAGTGAAGACCTTGACCCTCCTGGCTTGTACAATATATTTAACTTTGATATAGATATGAATAATTTACATTGGTATAGATTTTGCTTTATTGATATAAATTTAAGGTCAATCTTGTTATATGTATATGTATTTCTGCTCTTGATTAATGTATTGTGATTGTGTAGTTCATTTAAAAATGTAATATTTAATTAGGAACTATAGGTAATTAATGGATAATCATCAATAATAGTCAAACTTGTAGTCATGTTAGTTAGATTTTCTAGATATATGGAGGTATATTTTAGTTAAATAGACATTTTTCATATCTTTCAAAGACTACAGAATATGGCATTTAAAATGTTTTAATAACTTAGGGCTTTTTATGACAGTGAGACGCGTCTGCTCCTGGCGGCACCAATCTACTTCAAGAGAAAGATGGGCATCGAAGAGGCTTCTTATGGAGTTGGTTAGCCATTTGGGTAAGAAACTGCTCTTTTCTGGACTATTGCATAAACTGGACATGAAGAACCTGCAGATAGTGGACTATTAAAATTACCTAAAGGTGAGATGATCTTTCAGGGTTCCTGTTTCATGAAAGAGTCTGTGAGACATTTTGTAGGATACAAAAGAAAGTGACTGAACTGTCTTTGAAGTTTCCTGCTTTGTGTTGAAAGTTTTTCTGTTTGTGTGTTGCTTTTATTGGTAGAATAATGAGACTGCCTTGTCCTTTTGATAGGGCAGCCCTTAAGTGGGCGGAGTAGACAGAACAGAATGCTGGCAAGAAGGGAAGTGTGACAGACGCCATGAATCTCCAACCTGAGACATACATAGGTTAGAATTTTGCCAATAAATCACAGTCACATAGTGATACACAGATTTAATAGAAATGGGTTAATCAAGATGTGAGGATTATCCAATAAATGGATAGAGCTAATGGGTCAGGCAGTAATTTAATTTATACAATTTCTGTGTTGTTATTTCGGGGGTTAAGGTAGCTGGGTGGCAGGACGTGGCCTACTCTTTCCTACTACACTGATTCATGGAAAAGTCTGCTGGATACTATGGGCCTAGAGGCTGAAGATGGATGTCCCAATGGCACAGAATAACTTTGGGTGACTGTCTAGGCAGCGAGATGTCTCTATCATTTCTAGAGTTTTGGAAGCTGCTTATAATGTACTTCCTGTTTAATTAGGTAAGATTATATCCTCCTGAAGTCTTTGATGGAGTCGAAGAATGGATAGTTATTATTATAGTTTTCCATTGTTATGATAAAAGATAAAATAGATATAAATATTATGACTGTAATTCTTGCTTGATAAATGCTTTCTTATATGTAATTTTACTATGTTAAAGTGAAAGCCATTCTGTTTTTTGTTTAAACAGAAAAGAGGAAATGGTGTAGGAGGTCCTTCTGTATTTGCTTTCATTGGTTGAATAAAGAATTTGCCTTGGCCTTTTGATAGGACAGAACTTAGATAGGAGGGGAAAAGAGAACTGAATGCTGGGAGAAAGAAGGCAGGGAGGGAGAGCCACTGTGGAGTCGCCAGAGTCAGACATGCTGAATCTTTCCTGGTAAGCCATGATCTCATGGTGACATACAGATTATTAGAAATGTGTTGAATCAAGATGTGAGAGTAGCCAATAAGAGGCCAGAACTAATGGGCCAGGCAGTAATCTATATAATACAATTTCTGTGTGTTTATTTTGGGCAATAAGCTAGCTGGGTGGCCGGATGCAGCTCCCTCCTCCTACTACATAACTTGATAAAACACATAAACCCCATCAACTATAAATGTTAAACAAAATTTTTATTTGAATCATATTTCTTTGCAGATAGAAAGAACATTTAAGATCTTACACTTAATTCTAGATAATATGGATAAATCAGAAATGAAAGCCTAATAGTTTTTTCTATTGTAAGATAAATTTTATAAGTATAGTAAATTGATGTCAAAAATATATGGCTACTTATCAATAAACTTTTTAAAAATTTTAAGAAACCATGGGACAAGTGATATACTCAGAAACTACCTGTATTTTCTTTACATTAATGAGATCGTTTACGTGTGCAAATTAGTTTTGTTACTTTGTTCTGGAAGTCGAGAAAACTAATATGATTCATGAAAAGTAACCAGACAAAAGGAATGAGACAGTTATTGGTAAGATGACAGTAAGTGAAATCAAATTCATAGGGAATGGAGGTGAGGCTCTCAGAGCTCAGAAGTAAATTTTATCAAGTTGTTTAAGGATGATTGGGTAATAGAATTGGGGATACTTTTGGATAGCTACAGAAAATGGACCATTATCACCAGAGAAGCTTAAGAGAACCTGGAAATAAGTATGACATTGCTTGGTGTGCTAAGGGAATGAGAGTGAAAGTAACATGATTTCTTTTTCAGAAAATTGGTTTGTTGAGTAAAGTGTGGCATTGGAGAAGCTTTATGTCTGTAACACAGATGCACACAGTGTTTGTAAAAACTCTGTGTAAATATTGGTAGCAGTTTCCTTTATAGCTGATGTGACAAAGTACCAGCAAACGCTAGGGTGAAATGACTTATTCTAAGTCAAACTGCCATATTGTGCTCTACATAGTGGGTAAGATAAGGTGACAGGAACTGAAGCATCTGTGCACATTCAAGTCAAGGGCAGACACCATGAATGCATGCATACATGCCTTTGCTCAATTCACTCTTTATACAGTCCAGGACCCCAACATAGGATAAACTGCCACCCAATCTTAGGCCGTGTTTCCCTCTACAATTAGCAAACCAAAACAATCCTCTACAGCTATGACTACAGTTAACCTGATCTATGCAATACATCATTGAAATTCCCTTCCCAAATGATTCTAGTTGTAACAAACTGAAAAAAAAAACAATCCATTTGCTATCTCCCAATTCACAAATTGTTGAAAGCCTTGAACAATTCCCTTATGAACTGATACTGTATGGGGAGAAACAGAAAATCAATTTGGATGAATTTTAACTTAATACTTTTTGTACAAACCCCTCCTCCAAAATATGTTGTTTGTTTTGATACAGCCTCACTTCACACTTTTGGTTTGCTTAGACTCAAAGAATGGTCCCGTTTCAGCTTCTGTGGGACTTAACTTGCAGAAATGAACCACTGCATCTAGCTGTTTGTGTTTAATCACTTACCTAACTTATATGAATTATTTTTTTTTGTATTTAAAATAATTAGTTGATTGGTGTTAAAAAATAAGTTAGCATCAATTAGCTAAAGTGTTTTGGAAACATGAATGGAAATATTCATAAACATTATGTTGCTATTCATTTGGTAATACCCTGAGTTCGATGATTTTATCATTTAAGAATATAACAATTTGCCGGGCGGTGGTGGCGCACGCCTTTAATCCCAGCACTCGGGAGGCAGAGGCAGGCGGATCTCTGTGAGTTCGAGGCCAGCCTGGTCTACAAGAGCTAGTTCCAGGACAGGCTCTAAAAATGCTGCAGAGAAACCCTGTCTCGAAAAACCAAAAAAAAAAAAAGGAATATAACAATTTAGACGCATTAGGAACATGTGATCATGTGATTAAGCAAATATAGTGTCTTCAATTTAAAGTACATGTTTAATGTAAGCTTCCCTTTCACATTGTCAGTGGTTGGGTTTTATATATATATATATAAAATCAGCTTTACCTTCACTCACTTCTAAAGTATTGTTTAGTTTTTACTGTCCCCTGCTCATGTGGCCACCTTGGCACAAAAACATCTTTATCCTCTTCACTTGCATTTGATGCAAGCAAAGGTGAGCACCTGATCTAGGCTGAATCAAGTAGTTCGGATCTTTTCAGAAACTGAATTTTATTTATCAGTTTCGGTGTTTGGTTTTATCAGTTGCATGTTTGGTGTGGCATGCATGGCCATGTACCATGTGCATGCAGTGTCCATGGAGGCCGGAATGGCTGGTATGCCTCATGGACTTACAGGTTGTTGTAAGCCACCATGTGGATTCTGAGAATCAAATCAAAATTCTCTGTAAGAGCAGCAATGCTCCTGGCCACTGGGCTGTCTCACTAATCTCTCCTATAGACCAAGACATTCAGAAATGAATATAACTGCCATCTCCAGGGAGGAGCATGAAACAGGCATAGATTGAGAAGTAGAGATACAAAGCAGTCTGTTTCATTGTATAATTAAAAATCTTTATTATATCCGTTTACTTAAATAGACATAGATCTCTAGGTTCAAAATACTATCTTAACTGCAAATTAAAATTATAAAATTATTAATTTATAATATCTCCATGGGTAAAAGGAATATCACATCTTAAGCTGATTTTAGCTCTCTGACTTATTTTAGTAGAGTTTATAAATTTGCCTTTTTTTTTTATTTCTTTTGGTTGTTTAGGACAAACATCTCAAAAGCAATTTTGAGTTACATATCTAAAATATGATGTATTGGCTTAGTTCTGTTTCATAAAATTTCACCTAATACTTTTTAATGTTACTGTAGATGTAATAAGTTTATGAAAAAATAAAAGAAATTGAATGGCATATCTTAGAAATAAATTAATTTTATTTACTTCTTGTGGGAGGATATTAATACTAACATTATTAAGCAAAAGTTAATTGCCTTAAGTTACTAGAAAATACTATTTCCAAGACTTTTTCAGACAACTATCACTTGTGAATATCATGCAGTAATAATCAGACAAATTTCAGAATGGATAAACAATGACTCTTAACCACTAAGGCAGTAACTAAGTAACTAAGGCAGTAGTAACAGGGAACTATAACTAGTATTGGGTGTCCTTTATGGAATAAATTACTTATAGTATTAATATGAAATATAATATAATGTAATATTAATTTTTGAGATTGTATACTACTTAAAAGCTAATAAAAAATGAACACCAACATGGAAGGGAACAATACCTCTTTTCTTATATAGTTAGGTGAGATGATTCAAAAGTGAATATAATTTCTTTGACTATCATTTTTTCTAATATAATTTCATTCAAGGGAATATAACAAGAGCAATATTAGTGCTTAGATTATTATACATTATCCTAAGAATGTGTTTAGATGGCTGATGGCATTTGTAGCTGCAGAAAAAGAAACCTTTTTCCATTCCTCTTCAAGCAAACTTTGACCTCACTTTAGGTAACAAAAGAAAGTGGAATGACAGGAAAAGTTGTTAAGAATAGCTCCTACATGTTTTAGAAAGGTTCTACAAACTAAATTCTCTAAACATGGTGACAAGTTTGTGCCACACACTCTTTCCAATGTCCAGAAACAATTGTCATGACAAACAGACAAATATCATTACTCTTTCTAAGCATATACTTTTTTATGCATTCATTTTATATGCTTAACTAAAGGAACCATAGTGCTTTCAGGATTTGCAACTAACACAAAATCTGATGAGTATATGTGTCTTTTCTTTGCATACACATCTTTCAGTATTTGAGAAATGTGAAGAGAAGAGTAATTGCATGTCTCTTATAAGGACTGCCTATGGAGACTCTCAGAAGTGGCCTTGCAGAGTAACATGTGCTATAAAAAGTGTTCACGTCTTTAGGGTACCATATTTAAAACTCAGATTATTCATAGATGTTAATTAGCAAAAATAATTTTGGGAACCATCTACAAGTCATGAACATACTTAGAATTTCATTTATACACAATGCTTCATCAGGAAGATGTGAAATAGAGAGTACAGGGAAGATAAATTCATGGTTCCTGCGACATTCATTTAAAATTTTTGTCTAAAACATTGTGTGAAGACACCACTAATACTAAAAGGCTGTGTACCATATGGAAATAAGATATCACATAATATTGGGTGGATGAGTCAGGGAAAAGTTGAGAGTGAAGTGAGATCTGAATATATACTACATTAAATCCTCAAAGAATTAATGGAAATTATATTCTTGAAAATATAACCTTGAACTGAGAAAGTGACTCATTGGAAAGAATGATAGAATACAATGCTTAGAATTTTATTCAAATCCCAGAAATAAAATGAGATGCAGAAATGTTTACCTCTAAACACACATTTCCTAAAATATGTAGAAGGTGGAGCCAAAATAATTCCAGAAGATCATGGAAACAGGAGGCCTGCTGTTCAGTGACGAACAACAAGGAACTCTGTTGTAAACATGGTGGAAGGTTGAACCAACACTGTGGTTGACCTTACTGAATGTGTGCACTGCCATGTTCTCACACCTGTGAACATAGGATCACTGTGGTTGTTCTGTCCTCCACAGGTGTGCCTTGTCATGTTCTCACATATGTGAATGTAGGAGGACATTCACACATGTACATCTGAATTAACATCAGTGAGCTAAGATCCAATTTACTCAGGGTAAATTCAGGGTAAAAGTAAAATAAAAAAGTCAGAGTAGACATTTTGCCTTACAAAGAGTGTTTCTAAAGTGCTTAGTAAAAAGAATTGAAGGAAGTGAATGGCACAGTCCTTGTCACTACAACCAAAAAGCTATAGAGGATGAAGTCAGTAGTGAAACTGAGAAGTCTATTCAATGAATACAGGGAAATGGGAGCCCAAATGTTGCTGCTGTGATAAACTGCAGTTAGTTCCTAGAAATAACTGGAGAATAGAGAAGATCTTCTAATTCCTCTTGACAAAGTTCTTGTTATTAAAAAATGATGGTTACAGAAACTAAAGCTAGCATTCAAAATACTTGTAATATAATATCAAGCAAAAACATACTATGTGCAACTTCCTATGTAACTGAGAATAGTATTTACAAAAATATAGATATAGGTGTGCATGTTCATATTTCATTAATGGGATGAATGGCATAATGGATGATATATTTTAATAGCAATATTTAATTTAGGTACATTACATGACTTATAGTGTTTTTCTTTATTAATGTACACTAATTACTATCAAGTTTTGTGTGATATTCATACTACTTCTGACATAAGGTTCTGTCAAGGTCAAGTTGGGAAAGCCTGACACTTTAGAGACTGGTCCATAGTGTGGATCACAGTGGACTATAATATACAGAAAGAATTTCTGTGGGGTGAGTAACAGTTTCATGAGCAAAGCAATGGGAGAAAAGATACATGCCTACTTTGAAGATATTTGTATAATAGATGAAAATACAGTAACTACATTACTGGATCCAATTCTCATAGAAGGCAAATAGATTAAATTATGATATATGTATTTGAAACATGTACAAGAGATTTTTAAGGCTGTCGTAGCATGAAAATATTCCACTTGGAAAACTAGTCATAGTTATATGGAATTCAATTTTCTTTAAAAGGATTTTTCTTAATTTAAAAAATTTCATTAAAATATAATTTTATTTTTCTCTCAACATCTCCCCATCACCCCTTCCCACCACCCCACCACCACCCCCAAGATCCCAATTTTTGCCTGCCATTCTAGTCTACTTCCAGTATTCAGGAGGATAACTATATGCTTTTCTTTGGGTTCACCTTCTTATTTAGCTTCTCTAGGATCAGGAATTATAGGCTCACTGATCTTTATTTATGTCTAGAATCCACTTATGAGTGAGTACATACCAAATTCATCTTTTTGAGTCTGGATTACCTCACTCAGAATAGTGTTTTCTATTTCCTTCCATTTGCATGCAGAGTTCAAGATGTCATTGTTTTTTTTACCACTGAGTAGTACTCTAATTTGTATATATTCCACACTTTCTTTATCCATTCTTCCATTGAAGGGCATCTAGGTTGTTTCCAGGTTCTGGCTATTACAAATAATGCTGCTATGAACATAGATGAACAAATGATTTTGTAGTATATAGGGCATCTCTTGGGTATATTCCCCAGAGTGGTATTGCTGGATCCTGGGGTAGATTGATTCTGAATTTCCCAAGAAACCGCCACACTGATTTCCAAAGTGGTTGCACAAGTTTAGTTTGCATTCCCATCAGCAGTGGATGAGTGTACCCCTTACCCCCTTACTCCACATCCTCTCCAGCAAAGAGGAGAGTATGGGGAGACCCTGGGGGAATGGGATGGTTGGGCTGGAGGAAGGGTAGATAGGGGTGCAGGGAAGAAGATATCTCAATTAAGGGAGCCATTTTAGGGTTAGCAAGAGACTTCATTCTAGAGGGGTTCCCAGGTATCCATGCAAATGTCCCCAGCTAGTTCCTTGGGCAGCTGAGGAGAGGGAGACTGAAATGGCCCTTTCATATAGCCATACTGATGAATATCTAGCATATAACTATAGAAGCTTCATCTGGCAATGGATGAAGATAGAAACAGAGACCCACATTGGAGCAGAGGACTGAGCTTCAAAGGCCCAAATGAGGAGCTAAAGGAGGGAAATCAAGACCGCAAAAAGTGCACCCACCCACTGAGATGGTGGGGCTGGTCTAATGGGAGCTCACCAAGGCCAGCTCGAATGGGACTGGAAAAGCATGGGATCAAACCGGACTCTCTGAACATGGCGGACAATGAGGGCTGACTGAGAAGCCAAGAACAATGGCACTGGGTTTTGATCCTACCACATGTACTGGCTTTGGGGGAGCCTAGTCTGTTTAGATGCATACCTTCCTGGACCTGGATAGAAGGGGGAGGACCTTGGACTTCAGCAGGGCAGGGAACCCTGACTGCTCCTTGGATTGGAGAGGGAGGAGGAGGAGAGTGGGGAGAGGGGGAGGGAGATGGGAGGTGGGGAGGAGGTGAAAATTTTTAATAATAATAATAATAAATAAAAAGGAAAAAAAATCTAAAATTTCATCATTTTTTCCTTTTCTTTCCTCCCTCTAAAATCTTTTGTGTCAAAACTCTTGTTTCTTCTAAAATACATAGCATATATATATGTATATATACATATATATGTGTGTGTATACATATATATGTGTATATGAATGAATATACATATATGTGTATACACACACACACACACACACACATATATGAGGGGTAGGACAGGGAAGCACAAGTTATGACCCATCTAATTACTGAGCTCACCTAAATGGTGACAAATCAGTCTTTTTGTTTGTTGGTATAACAGGTCTCCTTATGAACCTTAGGCCGACCTTTAAAGAAATGATCCTCAAGACCCAGTCTCCTTAGTGCTGGGACAGAAGATATGAGCCTCTAGACCTGGTTTATAGCTAGTTGTTGCTATAGTTTGAATTTGCATTGCTCTGCAAAAGTCTCAGGATGGGACACTGGCTGACCGTGGGTTCTTTAGGAGGTAGTCCATAGAGAATGTCATCACATCCTCAATGTTGTCCTATTGAAAGCATGCGGGATCCCAATCCTGTTAATTTTTCATGGTTTATTCTGTCTTACAAAGTGGGGAACACTTGCTGTGTCAAGGCTGTTTCCTTCACTGAAGCCATGACCTCTTCACTCTGAGATGTATGAGTGTAGTTTTGAAATCTGTGATCCAAAATATTTTTTTGTATTTTATAACTTAATTATCTTAAGGATGTTACTAACATTTTTATGAACAAAAAGTTAATATACTCTCTCTAATGAAATAAATGAACAAGAACAGAAAATATCAATAGCCCAAACTAGTTCTCTCAGGTAGCTTAAACCATATATTTCTCAGATAGAAACAGATTGAAAACAATGTATCTATGATTTATTAATGTTCTCGACAGAATATTAGTCAATACAATGCATACGTAATAATAAAACCGTTTAAATACACATGACAATAAAATGACAGGTATCTTAGCATGCTCATGATCACCCTCAAACTATCTGTAGATTCACAAATGTCTACAGGGCTTCAACTTGATAACTTTCAAGGATCATTTTGCTGGAGCAAGCAACACCTAACTTCTGTGCATTCTTGAGGGTTAGAAATGTCAGCAAAGACTAAGGATTCTTCTCTTAATTAAAAAGAAAGAAAGAAAATGTATCCAGTGAGGTTGCCTATAAAAAGTCCATGGTCATGTATATTTAATGATACAATAGGAGCAAAAATTTTAAAGGGTTTCCTCAACAAATTAAGAATCTCCAGGGAAGGAAATATAGCAGCACTAACAATAAAGGTGAGTGAGATTACATTTTCTGTTAACAAAAGAATATGTTAAACAAAAGACAGTACAATAAAAAATGAGGCCCTTCATCATGTTGCTTTCTTATGCTCACTATGTGAAAATCCAGATAATCACATTTTGAATGTTCTTTATTTGACTTAGCCCTCATCTCAAGACTGAAAACATTTCTCAGCACCCCCTTTGACTTACCTCTCAGGAACAATAAGTGATTTTTTTTACTGCTTTCAATTTCACGTTGTATTCTATTTCTGAATCTATAACTAAATACCACTTCTGACAAATGTCACTGAGAGGCAAACGCTTGACAGGGCTCTCAGATCCTAGACAGCCCTGGTCCTACTTTTTTAAGATTCTTAGCCTTTACATTCATGACATATCTTTGACAATCACAGCAGGAACAAAAGAAAGATTTTAAAATGAAGCAAGTAATAAGTATATGAAAAGCCTCTTTCTGGCCAGGTTCCTACGTTTTCAATAAGCTACAGAATTTACAGTCTATGATTTTTCTTTAAGAGAAAACTTGACCTTGGTCCATGCCACATATTGTTGACATGTAAGCTGTAATAAAAGGCTTCTCTTTCTGTTTTATATTTGTTTTCTTTCAAAAATTAAATCTCACATAAGGAACCTTCTATTCTAGGTCATCTAATTCTTACCATTACTATATATTTCTTATTATTTCTGAGAAATATATTCTCAAGATTATATTCAAAGATAAATCCATGTGGAAGACCTTTAGCTTCCTCCCTAAAGCTGTGGAACAACAGTGTAGTTTCTCTGACGATGGAGATAAGAAACAAAGTAACAAACTAAATATCTAGAAATTTGATTTTTATCCCACAAATAAAAAATTATCAGTACCCAGTTCTCACGAAGTGGGCGCCCTTATAAAAGCTTCATATATCTCATTTTTCAAGTTGACATAAGAAGAAACAAAAGCTTTAAGAAGTTAAATAAAGATCCCCTGTCTTTCTGGGCTAGAAGTACAGAAATAAAATATTTATGCATTCACAGATCATGAAACTCTAAGGACAATGGTACAATGCTCTTAAACTCTGACTTAAATGCTGGCTTTCCAATAATTGTAAAGCATTAAATCAAAGAAAAAGAGATCAACAATCTGAGGACGACTGAAAGGTGGCATGAGAGGTATTGGAGGCAAGAATGGCAAGAGGGAAAGTGAGTAGTTATATTTTAACTAAAATTATATTTTAAAATAAGCCCAAAAATGTTAATAAAAATTCAAAAAGACATGTCATATGAAATTCAAAAGAATTTTAGCAACTTGTAAGATTATGTCATTTTTCTATTCATGTATGTCATCAAAGTGCTGACTATTATGAAAATATTCTATGCATTGTCAAGCTTTAACCTACATTTGTTCTACACTTATTTTTATGTTTCTTTCTAAAACTAAATTATAGTCAGGGTCTCGCAGAGTCAGTTTAGCTGGGCCTCTATCTTTTATATCTGATACCTCTGAAGATCAAGGCAGATTCCCATTCTCCACTTATCCTCAGGCTATATGGTGGTCTTGGCATCTCAGGAGTTTTTATTTTCTTCAGTAAGAACACACACACACACACACACACACACACTTGTATGTGCGTGCATGAATGTGTGTGTATTGCGGGTGGATTCAGATGTCGGTGTGTATTGAATGTCTTCCTCAGTTGATTTCTACCTCGTTTTTGAGCTCACTGTTTAGCTAGACTGGCCACACTGTCCCAGGGACCTTCCTTTCTCTGCCTACCCAGCAATGGGATCTCAAACATCTTCTTCCACACCTGGTTTTGAATCAGATTCTCATGCTTGCATAGCAAGGACTTTGCAACTTGAATTATGTTTCTAGCCTCAAATCTTCTGTTTCTGACTACAGCTTCTTGTTTGGTCATGTGGTGAGATCCCCTCTCCAAGACTGGAGCATTTTTATGTTTTTTATTACTGTGAACCCTTCGATAAACTTTGGCTTTGTGTTTTAACAAATGTTTTGAGATCATTTTAACAAAGTTAACTTAAGTTTTGTTATTTGGTCTTGTCTTTTTAAAGCAAACATGACTGGTAAATTTGCAGCTTTCCTTTTGGAAGACAAAATTAAAGAACAATATTTTCATTACATAGAATGATCTTTCTCAGTATATACTTTTTTAAGTTGATTTTTATTGATCTCTACATTTTTCTCTGCTCCCCTCCCTGCCTAATGATTTGTTTGTGTGTGTTTGTGTGTGTGTGTGTGTGTGTGTGTGTGTGTGTGTGTGTGTGTGTGTAAGATGCACACGCTGAACCCATTGAGGACACAGGAAACTGTAGGAGTCTAATCTCCTTCTACCATGTGAGACTCCGGGATCAAATTCAGATTCTCAGGTGTGAAGGTATTTGGATTTTATCCACTGGCCATCTTGCTAGTCTTGGTTAGTATATATTTAGACAACTTCCTGAAAAATAACAAAATATTGATCATGTCTGACTTTCATTAATTATAAATTCATGCAGTTTTATATATAAATTAATGGGTTTAGTATTCCATTCCAGAAATCCTTGTACTCTGGAGGTTAAGACAAGAGTAATATTCAAAACCAGCCTAGGTGTACAGTAAGATCCAACCTAAAAACAGTTACACAGCAGGTAAAATAAGGAATTCACTAAAGAATATTCTAAATGAATGTAAGAAAGGAAATCTGCATGATAAAATAAACAGGAATTAGAGGAACACTCTTGATCTGATATGTGTCCAGGAGAGCTACATAGTAACCATCTAGAGAGATGTTCATTTTCTTCCTCAAGATCATTGTCATTCCCTGTGTTGTTGTATTGTTTCCATACAATCGTATTCTTGGAGGATTAGGAAGGTAATACCTCACTCACCAAGAGAATAAATTAAAAAATGTTTTCCATATATCTTATAACCTATGAACATACACACACACACACACACACACACACACACACACACACACACACACACACACACATATTATTGCAGGGACTTACATTTTACTACACTTTTAGTCCCCAAACTAATTGTAACCAGACAGCTATTGTTGGGAAATACTCTCTTAAAAAAGCACTTCCATAAAAGTTATAAATAGCAAGCCATGAACATTCTCCATTGCAAAGGCCTGGAGAAAAATGTTGTTAAAGATGCATTAAAATTTCATTACTATCGAAAGCCCGGGAATAAAAACATCTTCAGTTGCATGCCATAAAAAGCATTTGAAAAACATGAACTTGAATGAAAAAAATACCATTAAAGCCACATCTATTCCCATCCTGGCAAAAAGACATTCAGCAAATGACAAGAAGGCATCTCATTTTACTCAGTGTGAGCTGGCTTTCCAGCACTTATGAACTCAGTATCCTTTTATTAGAGTGGTCCCTTCCCATTATTATCCATGTGCAAGCATCCTGTGGATGCTGTTGTACTCCCTGACATATTATCCATTGAGTCTTCATATAGAATTTTAATTGAATCTAGGAAGATTTACTTCTACATTATCAGAAGATTGGAATTTGCAGGTTGCAGTGTTGGTATGCAGTCCACTGCTATGTGCATTGCTATGTGAAGCCGCTATTCAGTATGTATCATTGCTATGATTCACCTCTTCTTTTCCTAGTGTTCATATCAACAGAAGCTGGGGTACCTGAGTGGTGCAATATTTGTTCTCTATTCTTAATTCAGACAATAATGACAATAATTGTTCCTGGTGTATCACAACCAACTTTAAAAGTTCTGTAATCACTAAATTATGATAATCATAATTCTATGAGATGGCTGCATGGGAGATTGAGAAAAACATTTCTAGTTTAAAGGGTTTTTATTTCACATGTTTTAAAGTGAGCCTGCTTAAAGTAATACACAACAGTATTTCAGTTATGCATTTCCACGGGCTATCTTTGAAATCACCTACTTGGAAATGATGAAAAACTTTCCATTTCTTCACATCCTGCATGATGAGAGCTTTGTGTGCTAATCTTTTAGATTGGCTGGCAATTGGGAGCAGTATGATAGCCTATTTATTCAAATGCTTAGGCGATGGCTTACAAAACAGATTGGAAAATGAAATACATTCATTTATCTTTATCGAAAATAATTTGCACATTGAGTAAATTTTATGCTCTATTTAAATATTACTTTACTTCATGCAAAAGTAACCATTTTATGAACCAATCACATAAGTGTTTGTCTACTATGTAAGTTGACTAAATTCTGCTTTTACTCCAGAAGAACATATTCTTTTGTATTTGTTAAGATTGAAGGACAAAATAAAGTCTTGTTTTTTAATCAGTTAACACTTCCTAGCGTTTTAGAAAATAGGCAGATATTTTAAACTAAAAAAATTGAAGGGATTTTAAGTATTAAAATTTTAAATATAAGGTTTCAGAATTTATTCCTAAATAGAAAGATAATATCACAATTTAACATAAGGATGAAGTTGAGCTCAAAATGAAGTGAAACCTGAATGCCATAATAACATATCCTGGGAGTGATTTCTTGTTGTTTCATTACAGAGACTTTGCCTTGTTATTCTGAACTAACTCTCTAATACTACAGAGCAAGAAGCAGAACTTAAAAACAATGCAATAAACTTTCTACATATTTTAACTGATATTCATTATATTAAAGCACTGAAAAATATTAGAAGTATTAGTTAAATGTGTGTGTGTGTGCATGTCTGACAGAGACAAAATGCAGAGATTGTGTGTATGCACATACACATATATAGAGTACCTAATACATATAAGTATGTACATATAAATAGACACACACATACATATATGTATTATGTACATAAATGTATTTGAATTATACATACATATTTGAATTATACTTCTATTCAACGTATTTTATGTTGAATTGTCATATGATGTACATTGAAAATGGTATATTTTACTATTAAAGTATGTTTATTTATTTTTGGTTAAGTAGACATATTTATTCAAAAACCTTAATTACCTTTCTTATAGATAAGCAAAAAGAATTAACCAAAGATAGTTTAGATTTTCTTTGGCCGATGAGATTATAGTTTAATGCTATCCATGTTCATCTATAAAAACTATAGTTTTAGGATGTCCTGTCATAGCACTCGTTCATTTAGATGAAATATTCGAACTCATTTCTGATACAATCCTTGCTTTTACTCTTGGATAGAAAAGTTATTACAGTCTCCCCTTTCTTTAGTAGTGGAGCTTAGTGTTGAGTGGGAATGTTGATCTGAGACAAGAATTTCATTTCTGATTCAAAAATTGTGGCCTAAGGAGCTACATTTTCAAGAAAGAGAGTTTTTAGGGTAGAATCACAGAACAAAAACCACACTGTATTATCTCTGCTGAGTGCAACCTCTTCAAGGAGAGTGGCTGGGAACAGCAGGCTGTCTTTCAGGTAGGAAACAGGTCAATACGTTTCAGAATACATTTTTCTAATATCGAACTTGCTCTTATGAAGTTTATTCAATACTTTTACAGGAAGGAGAGATTGAACTTGAACTGGTTCTTTGTTTAACCACAATTGTTAACAAGACTGAAGGTGTGCAGAGTTGTACTAACATGGATTCAAAAGCCCCATTAATGTTTTTCAGGCAATTTGTACTTTAGGAGTCAAAACAGGTGATGTCTACGCAAAAATATTTAAAATATGTTTCATATTCTCCTCTGCATTTTCAACGTTATCATTTGAGAAAAAAAGTGACAGCAGCCGAACAGGCAATCAGAAAGGACTGGAGGGGAATTCAGGCCATTCTTGCATAGTAGAACAAGGAGGCAGTGAGATGTCGCCCTCGAGCACATTATCCTGGATGGACTGGTGAGCCCTCCTCGAGACATCCTGCCGAATACTGATCCTGTGGAAGCCTGTGAAGGGGAATGATCATTCCATGTATTCACTCAGAAAAAACAAGGTCAGGATTATGCATCCTGAAAAAGGCTTAGCAAATAATGACAGACTGTCTAGGCTTGCTTTAGTTTTAGGATATTTTCAAGCATAACATTTAAAAAGTTTCATATTTCTGAATGTTTTTCTACTACCATTTTTGAAAATATAGGTGCAACTTTATATGCATACATATCTATTTATACAAATGTAGAAACATAAAATGTGTTTATATTTTCCATATGTTTTAAATATTAAATCAGAAACAAAAACTCAGTATTGAGACTTGAAGCACCCTCTGAGTATATTGTTTCAGAAAACAAACAAACTGAATAAATCAAATATTGAATCTTTAAAGTTTCTCTCAAATTTCACTGGCCGTGGTAAGATGAGCCCGGTAGCAGGAGAGCAGAAAAGAATAATCATACCCAGCAAAAGTGAGATGTGTAAATTCCTAAAAATCCAAAAAATCCCAAATACTAACTAAAAGTATACAATGGCAACATCCACAGAAATACCCACAGGCCAATCTGATAGAGACAATTCTTCAGTACAGCTTTCCACGTGTGTCAAGCTCAGAACAAAATTAAAGAGGATAGGGATCATGGGTATATTTGAATTGAACTTTCCCTTCAGCAGCTTTTGTAGGGAACAAAACTGAGGAAGACATTAATAATTTGGCATGAGATTGAATCACAGAAAGATGGATGGTTGGAAATAAAATGCTGGTGGAAGATGATGAGTCTGGAGTTGATTCCTCTTAAAGAGAAGGAAAGGATGAGGCTGAGGTGGGAGTAGGTGGAGACTTAAGACTGCAGGAAGCCAGAGGGGCAGGTGCATGCTGTGTAATTACACTTGGAGATGAGGGAAGATGAGCTCTGGAAAGAAACTATGAGGTATTACAATACCTCATAACGTAGAGTATTGAGAAGCAGGAGTATTTGGAGGCAGATGGGTCTTCATTGGAAGGACATACCAGCTCTGAAGAACTGAAGAGAGGGACCTGCTGCTGGAAAGACAGGTAAATTCAGAACTGAAGACTTCCTTTTTGACCAGCCAACTAGGTGATTGATGAAAAAAACAACCTTTCAGTTTTAAGAAGTTGATATTTTTTCGTGTGTTGCATTCTTTCTAAAACAAGGCTTAGTTAAATGTGTCACTCATAAAAGTGTGTGTGGGATAATACACTTTGACTTGAGATTTGAATATCATAAATTGGGGAATAAAAATAAAGGGAAAATGGATGATTTTCATTTTCCAGTCAATACTGCAGAATTAGCGAATGATTTTGATGACAAAATTTTCACAATGTTGAGTTACTTACGTATTCATTAGCAGCTTTGCTCACCAGGTTGAATGTACTCAAAGGAAATATTGGCATTTGTCTACGTGGATGGTAAGAGAAATTTGATAAGTTGTTTGAAAAGATGGATCTGATCATCTAAACTATGTAGGAGGGAAATTAAGAAGAGAATGTAATTAAATTTTATAGCACAGATAGTTTCTATATTGCAGATACAGGCAATTTTGAAACAAATGTTAGGACTTCAAATTGAACATGGCAGGCAAAATTCACTTGTTTACTTTTATTCTCTTTGACTCACCAAGAAAAAGAAAGCTATAAGAATTTTTATAAAGGCATAGTTCTGGAGAGGCAAAGAAAACTTGAGAGAAGAGGTGGACAGCAATATTTGGAAAGCGGATTAAGTAGTAAAGAACTTGGCAGACCTTAGCAAATTAATTATTTCAGCCCCAGGGCCAGTGCTGAATCAGGCTCAGTTAGTAACTCAAAAAGACTTGGAATTTGCATATACAAAATACTTCTAAAATCAGGGCTATAGGAAATCAGAAAAGAGGAGCAATGGATAAAATGTACCCTTCAAATTTCCATGGCATTATCAATAGGTAGTGTCTCTTGACTACCACACCTTGACAATGGGCATATTATCAGCTTATCATTTCTTCTATCTATTCTCTCTTATATCTATTCTTGCAAGTCTCACATATTCACTTTTATATTTGACCTTTAACTTTGTATATGAATTTCCTATTTTTGCTTTAATATTGTAGTAAGGCATATAGGGTGGTGATTCTGAATGCTTAAAGCTCTCTTTATCACTTTTTAAGAAAAGTAACCAAATGAGAGAGGAAGAGATAGTGACTCAGACAGACACACAAAGATAAAATATTCACCCTAATAAATAGAAACACAATGCCAAGGCTAATTGATTTAATTCAGAGAAAAACTGATTGAATAGGTCTGGAAAGTCAGGTGTTCCAATTTTCATCAATATTTCTTTTATTGTTGAATTATCTACATTTAGTCAATTTGATTATGTTTTGATCATTTTTTGTCATGAAATGCCTCTCTGAAATCTATCGTAAACTTCTGGTTATATATTCATATTTGATGTGAAACAATTCTAAGGATAATTGTAGTTTTGTATGTGGATCTCATTTGTAATTCACTTCTGCTTTGGACTAAGCAGTATGTTTTATTAAGGCTGTCAAGGGAAAAGATTCTAAAGACCTCGGTTTGGAATGCTAAGATTGCCCTAACTTACCCCAGCTGATTTATTTCAGTTTTATTTTGTTCTTTTCATCTCCGGAGATAATAATCAATTTGTTCAGTGACTTAAATGTTCTTGACTTACAGTGCAGTATTTTTTTGCTCCAAAGATTGAGAGAATATTGGGATCATTGACTATTCTCTGTCTAAAACTTGAGATAATTCCTCTATTTCCCTCTCCTTTTCTGAAACTCAACTGCATACTTTTATCCTTTGAGTCTGCAACTTTCTCAGCCAACTTCTAGGCTAGCTACTTTCCCCCAAGAATTCTGTGTGATGTCTTACTACACTCCTCTCATCTGAATTGCTGTATTAAAAGAGAGAAGCAACAAACAGGAGAGATGGAGAAGATGAAGTTTCTTTAGTTCACATCATTAATGAAGAAAAAATGTTATGGGAATGGATGCAACAGGTAAGAGTACATTTGATGATTTGTTGAATGAATTCACATTTCTCTAGTTTTGCCTTTTCTTTCTAGTTTTAGGAACTCTCAACTGACTTGTTTTTTGAAGAAATTATTCTAATCTTTTCATTTTCCCTTTATAAAAAAAAACAGCACCATTACTTTTGTTTTAGTTAAAAGTATATTATTTTTATTTTATTATTTCTCTCTAAATATAGTCCACCACATTTAAGGTATTAGTAGTCATTATATTTCAAAATTATGAAAACATTAATGTCTGTTGCTATCTTAAGGTAACTTCAGATACAAACTTGACCAGAAAATGTAACATTACAATCCTCTGGCTATAGGACCAGGATTAATCTTATAAGATATTTCATTATAAAGTTTCATAGCTGTAACTCAGATTCCCTTAAAGCATATCCTGTTAAAAATTCCAGCCTTAAATTCTCTTGAGGAAGGAAATAAGCATATGAGATGCAAAGAACCAGTTTTCACATTGGCATTACTATTTTTTTGTTAGAACCTTAATCACACTGTGATATAAGTGTACAGGATCAAGTATTTGCTTTGTCCACGGTATCCACATGAACAAGTGTTATGCCTTTCTCATGGGTAGATAGTACTTAGAAATCATTCCTGTATATTTACAAATGGCAAGCACATGTGTTAAAAAGGAGTTTTACTTTTTTTTCCTCTAAAAGAGGTTTTCTCTGTGTAGCCCTGGTTGTCCTGTAAGTTGCTTTGTAGACCATGCTGGCCTTGAACTCACAGAGATACCCCTGCATCTGCCTTCTGAATGCTGAGATTAAAGGTGTGCACTACCACTACCTGGCATGGATTTACTGTTTTAAAGAAATTAAAGAACAAACAATCCTGTTTAGGGTTATTAAGTACAAGTCCCCCCTTTGTTAATTTATCTAAAGCCTTAACATCTGAATCATACACATCATAATTTATTGCTATGAAGGAGAACTGAAGAGACGGATAGTGCAGTTTGTCATTAGAAGGTAGTGTATTCATGGCGTTAATCAGCACAAATGGGAAGAATCTGTAATCAGAGTGACACCTGAAAAGTGATTTGTGATCACAGATACTCATCAGAATACATTTCATGGTTTTTAATTTAGAGGTGGCCTTGAGGGATAAAATTGTTCTAAAACAAAATTCAGGTAGAAAGTCCATGGATATTTGAACAAGATAAAGTGTAAAGGTTTCCCAAAGGAATGTGTGATGGGATTGAACACTGGATTAGGCTTGCTTTTGATGAATTCGTGAGTAAAACAGGACATCAGAACTGGATATAATCACCAACAAACTGATACTAAAGAAGGTAACAGTGCTTAATTATATTCCAGAGAACCTTGACAGTGTCCTTAAAGAACACTTGAATGCACAGTTCTAAATTTTCTAAGTGGAGCCCAGACTGGCCTCAGACTCACAATTTATCTGCCTCTGCCTTGTTCAGCAAATCTCACTGGCATGTGCCATCACAACCAGCTAAATTATTATTTGTATTTTTATGTATATTGGTGTTTTGCCTACATGCATGTCTTTGTGAAGGTGTTAGATCCCTTGGAAGACTTACGGACAGTTGTAAGCTGCCATGTGCGTGCTGGAATTTGAACCTGAGTCCTCTGAAAAAGCAAACAATGATCTTAACTGTTGAGCTAATGAAAGAGATGTCTTGATAGAGGGTGCATTTTTGGGTCAGTAGAAACCTGGTGCAAAGGAAACTCCCATGAATCTACAAGGATGACCCTAGCAATAGTGGATAGGTAGCCTAAACTGGACATCTCCTGTAATAAATTTGGTAGCTATTCCAATAGTCCCCAGATAGCCTTCATCCATTGACTGATGGAAACAGATGCAGATATCCACTGTGAAGCACTGGGCCAAGCTAGAGGAATCCTGTTGAAGAGAGGACGTAAGTATTATTTAGTCAGTGTGTGTGTGTGGGGGGGTCAAGCTTATCACAAATAAACCCACAGAAACAACTAATCTTGTCTCATAGGAGCTCACAGACTCTGGACTGACAGTTAGAGATCATGCAAGGACCCACCTAGTCCCTCTACATATGTGAAAGAGTTATGTAGTTTGATCTACTTGTATGTCTCCTAGTGGTGGAGCAGAGCCTATCCCTGCTTTGACTGACTTCCAGGAATCTATAATTATACTGGGTTAACTTGCCTGGCCTTAATACAGGGGAGGAGCTAAGTCCTACCTCAGCTTTGTATCCCATGCTTTGTTGACACCCAAGGGAGGCCTGTTTTGGTAGTGTATAGGGTGTGTGTCTATGGAGGGAATGGGAAAAGAGGAGGGAGGGAAAACTATAGTTGGGATGTAAAATAAATGAATAGGTTTAACAAAAAATAAAAATAAATACATTTTAAGTGATAAATTTGGGAGAAGATAATAGATAAAAATGAATGATGATTTAATACTAAAGAGAATAGATTTAAATTCATCATGACCTTGATAGTCCTCTAATTGAATTTAAAAGTAGATATATAGGTACAGGATAAAATGTGTTTAGCAGTAGGAATGACATTTCAACATCTTTTTATGTAATTTTGACACATAAGCCTCAATACTTGAACCAAGAGGTCAGAAATCTTGCAGAATCCTTGTTTGTCAGACTACATGCCATATGTTCTCTTTGAACTTTGAGGAAAACTTTATTTAGAAATTTATTTCTGGAAGACAAGATGAATCGTTGACAAGAGAAGAAAGACTGTCAAGTATGCTTGCAATTGATACTGTCAATTGAAAAGAAGGCAACAGGAATGGAACAGTGTATACTGGTGCATTGTTAGTCATATTTTATAAACATTGGACTGTCCTTAAAGCATTAGAGTCTTTGATTGCCACATGAACACCCTAGTTTCCTCTTTTGTCACATAATTCTGTTAGGAATGAAGAATGGAAGAGTGTATTGCACACTTCTAAGATAGGCTACCATTTATCATTAGGGCTTTCACATATGTCCAACTCCAAGAACATAATTAGTAGGAAAATAAATGTGAAATTTAATATCTTATAAATTATATTCTTTCTTCTTGTTCTCTGTAATTATCGCGTGCTTATTTAAAGTTGGGTTTTGTTGTGTGCATTAATAATTGCTGTAAGAAAATATAACTTGTGAAATTTAGGGGCTTACTAATTCTGATGAGTTATGATTTAGGAAATGGATTGGAAAACTTTCAAGTTAATGAAGGTCGTTTAGTTTGTCATCAGGCTAAAATATTAACACATGGGAAAGACTTATAAATAATTTTGTGAGCTCTGTAGTTGCAGGGGAAAAGTCATTACACAGCCATTACTGCTATAATTTGTACAAAAGACAATAAGACTCACAAGCAGGAATAAAGCAAAGAAAATGGAATTAGAAAAAAAGGAAATGGAATTTTTAAAAATTGTATTATTTTAAAACAGAGTCCTCATGAGTGGTCAGAGCTTACCAGGAACATACTGTATAGCCCAGGCTATACAGAAGCTTTCCATCTCCCTGTTTTCATGCCTCAAGTGTTGCAACTTTAGGCAGAAGGCACTATATTTGGCTGGGAAAGTTATCTTTTTTCAAACATAAGATTTTTGTTGATTATTTAGTAATTTTACATCATGTAAAATAATCACACTCACTTCCTAGTTCCCTAGGTCCTCCACCCACAATTTGTCACTTGCCCAGGAAGATGAAGGAGGAGGAGGAGAAGAAGAAGGAGGAGAAGAAGAAGGAAGAAGAAGAAGGAGAAGAAGAAGAAGGAGAAGAAGAAGAAGAAGAAGAAGAAGAAGAAGAAGAAGAAGAAGAAGAAGAAGAAGAAGAAGAAATAAAGTCTTATTTGTGTTGCCCATTTGCTTACTGGAATATGGTCAAACTCTCCATAGCCACTCCTTAAGGAAAACTGAGTGTTTCCCCACATCACCCCTGCTAGAAGTCATAAGGTGTGGAGAGCTACACTTTGGCATGCTTATCTTTAAAATGATGAGTAGGTGTATTATCTTTAGCACTCAACCTCACTTTTAGTTATTCTGATGTCTGAGGTCAACTTGGTTCTAAAATTACTTCATAAAGCAATCCAACATTTTGAGACTATATTTATGGAGTATTTATTATAATTCAATATATGAGTTTATTTTATCATTGTTCATATGAATATCTTGTTGTATCTAGTTCATGAATTTAGCATTACCATAAGATGATGTGCATAGGAACAGTACATAGAGTCACCAATACTCTCTAGTAATAAAATTTCAAGCTTTTGCTGATAGGTCTAAGACAATTTCCTCTACAGATAAACTACTAATTAGAAATAAATATATTGTCTTAGCCAAACATGAGATTAAATATTAATTATTGATGTTTTGTTTAGAAATGGTGTTGTGTTGTTTTGAGAATAAAATACAAGCACAATAATCACTTGATTACAATATTGATAGCAACAAAGTGTTGCCCATTTCTGACTTTTCCCTTATAGTGATCATTTTTACTCATTCAAAGTCCTAAAATGTGTAAAGGACAGGCCTGGCACACAGAGTTCTCTTATGTGCTTTCTGAGGGTTTGGTGAGAAAAAAAAAAAAGCTACATCCATAAAAAGAGAAGAAAACACCAAAAGAGAAAGCCATTAAACAAAATAAATTCTTTTTTTTCTCATTTTTTTTATTAAAAATTTCCGTCTCCTCCCCTCCTCCTCCCCCTTCCCTTCCCTCCCTTCCACCCACACCCCCACTCCACCCCTCTCCAAGACAAAGAACCATCAGGGTTCCCTTCACTATGTTAAGTCCAAGGTCCTCCCAGCTCCCCGTAAGTCCAGGAAGGTGAGCAACCAAACTGACAAGGCTCACAGTGAGATGGTCCATGCTGTAGAGTTCATGCTCATTGCCATTGTCCTTGGTTTCTCAGTCCTCCTCCACTGTCAGCCACATTCAGAGAGTCCGGTTTGGTCCCCTGTTCCATCAGTCCCATTCCAACTGGACTTGGTGGTCTCCCGTTAGATCTGTCCCACCGTCTCAATGGGTAAACGCACTCCTCACGGTCCTGACTTCCTTGCTCATGATCTCCCTCCTTTTGCTCCTCATCAGGACCTTGGGAGCTCAGTCCGGTGCTCCTATGTGGGGCTCTGTCATTTTCTCCATCCAATGCCAGGTGAAGTTTCTATGGTGATATGCAAGATATTCATGAGTATGGCAATAGGATCTGGACATTTCTGGCACCCTCTCCTCAGCTGCCCAAGGACCTAGCTGGAAGCGTCTTCCTGGATACCTGAAAACCCCTCTAGAGTCAAGTCTCTGCCAACCCTAGAATGGCTCCCTTAACTAAGATATATAATTCCTTGTTCCCATATCCACCCTTCCTATATCCCAACCATCCTATTCCCCCAAGCTCTTCCCATCCTCCACTTCACACTTTTCTCTCCCCATCCCCCCATCCCTCCATCCCACCCCACCCCCATGATCCCATTTTTTGTCCTGCAATCTTGTCTACTTCCAGTATCCAGGAGGATAACTATATGTTTTTCTTTGGGTTCACCTTCTTATATAGCTTCTCTAGGATTTTTTACGAATTATAAGCTCGATGTCCTTTATTTATGGCTAGAAACCAATTATGAATGAGTACATCCCATGTTCATCTTTTTGGGCCTGGGTTACCTCACTCAGGATGGTGTTTTCTATTTCCATCCATTTGCATGCAAAATTCAAGATGTCATTGTTTTTTTACCACCGAGTAGTACTCTAATATGTATATATTCCACAGTTTCTTCATCCATTCTTCCACTGAAGAGCATCTAGGTTGTTTCCAGGTTCTGGCTATTACAAATAATGCTGCTATAAACATAGTTGAACAAATGCTTTTGTAATATGATTGGGCATCTCTTGGGTAAATTCCCAACAGTGGGATTGCTGGGTCCTGGGGTAGGTGGATCCCAAATTTCCTGAGAAACCTCCACACTGCTTTCCAAAGTGGTTGCACAAGTTTGCATTCCCACCAGCAATGGATGAGTGTACCCCTTACTCCACATCCTCTCCAGCAAAGGCTATCATTGTGTTTGTGATTTTAGCCAATCTGACAGGTGTAAGATGGGATCTCAACGTTGTTTTGATTTGCATTTCCCTGATTGCTAAGGAGGTTGAGCATGCCCTTAAGTGTCTTTTGGCCATTCGAACTACTTCTGTTGAGAATTCTCTGTTCAGTTCAGTGCCCCATTTTTTTAATTGGGTTAATTAGCATTTTAAAGTCTAGTCTCTTGAGTTCCTTATATATTTTGGAGATCAGACCTTTGTCTGTTGTGGGGTTGGTAAAGATCTTTTCCCAGTCAGTAGGGTGCCTTTTTGTCTTAGTGACAGTGTCCTTTGCTTTACAGAAGCTGCTCAGCTACAGGAGGTCCCATTTATTCAATGTTGCCCTTAATGTCTGTGCTGCTGGGGCTATATGTAGGAAGCAGTCTCCTGTGCCCAAATGTTGTAGAGTACTTCACACTTTCTCCTCTAACAGGTTCAGTGTGTTCAGATTGATATTGAGGTCTTTAATCCATTTGGACTTGAGTTTTGTGCATGGTGATAGACACGGATCTACTTTCATTCTTCTACACATTGACATCCAGTTATGCCAGCACCATTTGTTGAAGATGCTTTCTTTCTTCCACTGTGTGCTTTTAGCTCCTTTATCAAAAATCAGGTGTTTATAGGTTTGTGGGTTAAGATCTGGGTCTTCTATTCGATTCCATTCGTTGACTTCTCTATTTTTATGCCAATACCAAGCTGTTTTCAATACTGTAGCTTTGTAATAGAGTTTGAAGTCAGGGATGGTAATGCCTCCAGAAGTTCCTTTATTGTATAAGATTGTTTTGGCTATCCTGGGTTTCTTGTTCTTCCATATAAAGTTGATTATTTTCCTTTCAAGATCTGTGAAGAATTTTGATGGGATCTTTAAGGTGATTGCATTAAATCTATAGATTGCCTTTGGTAGTATTGCCATTTTTACTATGTTGATCCTCCCAATCCAAGAGCAAGGGAGATCCTTCCATTTTCTGATATCCTCTTCAATTTCTTTCTTCAAAGACTTAAAGTTCTTGTCAAATAGGTCTTTCATTTCCTTGGTTAGAGTTACCCCAAGATATTTTATGCTATTTGTGGCTATCGTGAAAGGTGACGCTTCTCTGATTTCTTTCTCTGCTTCCTTATCCTTTGTATATAGGAGGGCGACTGATTTTTTGGAGTTGATCTTGTATCCTGCCATGATACTAAAGGAGTTTATCAGCTGTAGGAGTTCTTTGGTGGAGTTTTTTCGGGTCGCTTATGTACACTATCATATCATCTGCAAATAACGAAAGTTTAACTTCTTCCTTTCCAATTCGAATCCCCTTGATCCCCTTGTTTTGTCTTATTGCTATTGCTAGAACTTCAAGCACTATATTGAAAAGATAAGGAGAGAGTGGACAGCCTTGTCACGTTCCTGAATTTAGTAGGATGGCCTTGAGTTTCTCTCCATTTAATTTTATGTTAGCTGTCAGCTTGCTGTAAATAGCCTTTATCATATTTAGGAATGACCCCTCTATCCCTAATCTCTCCAAGACCTTTATCATAAAGGGGTGCTGAATTTTGTCAAATACTTTTTCTGCATCTAATGAGATGATCATATGGTTTTTATCCTTCAGTTTATTTATATGATGGATTACATTGATAGATTTTCGTATGTTGAACCAGCCCTGCATCTCTGGGATGAAGCCTACTTGATCATGGTAGATAATTTTTCTAATATGTTTTTGGATTCTGTTTGCCAGTATTTTAATGAGAAATTTTGCATCGATGTTCATGAGTGAGATTGGCCTGTAATTCTCTTTCTTGGTTGAGTCTTTGTGTGGTTTAGGTATCAGGGTAATTGTAGCTTCATAAAAGGAATTTGGCAATGACTGTTCTGTTTCTATATTATGAAATACCTTAAGGAGTATAGCTATTAGGTCTTCTTGGAAGTTCTGGTAGAATTCTGTATTGACCCCATCAGGTCCTGGACTCTTTTTGGTAGGGAGGTTTCTGATAACAGTTTCTAATTCTTCGTGACTAACAGGACTATTTAGAGTATTTACCTGGTCCTGGTTTAACTTTGGTATATGGTACTTATCTAAAAAAGTGTCCATTCCTTTTACATTTTCCAATTTTGTGGCATACAGGCTTTTGTAGTAAGATCTAATGATTCTCTGAATTTCCTCTGTGTCTGTGGTTATGTCCCCTTTTTCATTTCTGATCTTATTAATTTGCATGTTCTCCCTCTGCCGTTTGATTAGTTTGGCTAGGGGTTTGTCAATCTTGTTGATTTTCTCCAAGAACCAGTTTTATGTTTCATTGATTCTTTGGATTGTTTTCTGTGTTTCTATTTTGTTGATTTCTGCCCTCAGTTTGATAATTTCCAGTCTTCTACTCCTCCTAGGTGAGTCTGCTTCTTTCTTTTCTAAAGCTTTCAGGTGTGCTCTTAAGTCTGCATTGTGTGCTTTCTCAATTTTTTTAAAGTGGGCACTTAGTGCTATGAATTTTCCTCTTAGCACTGCTTTCATAGTGTCCCATAAGTTTGAGTATGTTGTGTCTTTATTTTCATTAAATTCAAGAAAGACTTTAATTTCTTTCTTTATTTCTTCCTTGACCCAGCTGTGGTTCAGTAGTTGACTGTTCAGTTTCCATGAGTTTGTAGGCTTTCTGGGGGTAGCATTGTTGTTGAATTCTAATTTTAATCCATGGTGATCTGATAAGATGCAGGTGGTTACTAATATGTTTTTGTAACTGTGGAAGTTTGCCTTGTTACCAAGTATGTGGTCAATTTTTGAAAAGGTTCCATGAGCCACAGAGAAGAAGGTATATTCTTTCCTGTATGGGTGGAATGTTCTATAGATGTCTGTTAAGTCCATTTGGTTCATTACCTCTATTAAGTCTCTTAATTCTCTGTTAGGTTTCTGTCCGATTGACCTGTCCATTGGTGAAAGAGGAGTGTTGAAGTCTCCCACTATCAGTGTGTTTGGTTTGATGGCTGTCTTGAGTTCTAGTAATGTTTCTTTTATATAAGTGGGTGCTTTTGTATTAGGGGCATAGATATTCAGGATTGAGACTTCATTCTGATAGATTTTTCCTGTAATGAGTATAAAGTGTCCCTTTCCATCTCTTCTGATTGATTTTAGTTTGAAGTCAACTTTGGTAGAAATTAGTATGGCCACACCGGCTTGTTTCTTAGGTCCATTTGCTTGATAAACATTTTCCCAACCCTTTACTCTGAGTAGATGTCTGTCTTTGTGGTTGAGGTGTGTTTCTTGTAAACAGCAGAATGTTGGATCCTGTTTTCGTATCCAATCTCTTAGCCTGTGCCTTTTTATAGGTGAATTGAGTCCATTGATATTAAGTGATATTAATGACCAGTGGATGTTAACTCCGGTTGTCATTTTTTATTTGGTAGTAGAGATTGTGTGTTTCCTTTCTTTGAGATGTGCTGGTGAAGGGTCGCTAGATGTCTGAGTTATTTTGGGCAATGCTGGACTCCTTTGTTTGTGAATTTCCTTCTATTACTTTCTGTAAGGCTGGATTTGTGGCTATGTATTGTTTAAATTTGTTTTTATCCTGGAATATTTTGTTTTCTCCATTTATAGTGAATGAAAGCTTGGCTGGGTATAGTAATCTGGGCTTGCATCCATGGTCTCTTATTTTCTGCAAAACATCTATCCAGTACCTTCTGGCTTTCATGGTTTCCATAGAGAAGTCAGGTGTTAGTCTGATAGGCTTACCTTTATATGTTACTTGACGTTTTTCCTTTGCAGCTCTTAATAGTCTTTCTTTATTCTGTATGCTTTGTGTTTTGATTATAATATGACGAGGGGATTTTTTTTTTTTTTTGATCCAGTCTATTTGGTGTTTTGTAAGCTTCTTGAACCTTAATAGGAATATCTTTCTTTAGGTTTGGGAAGTTTTCTTCTATAATTTTATTAAATATATTTTCTGGACCATTGAGCTGTAATTCTTCTCCTTCTTCTACCCCTATTATTCTTAGGTTTGGTCTATTTATTGTGTTCCAGATGTCTTGAATGTTTTGTGATGAGAATTTGTTGGATTTGCTGTTTTCTTTGATCAGTGTGTTTACTTTCTCTATGGTATCTTCAGAATCTGAGATTCTTTCTTCTATCTCTTGTATTCTGTTGGTTATGCTTGTTTCTGTAGTCTCTGTTAGTTTACATAGATTTTCCATATCCAGCTGGCCCTCGGGTTGTGTTTTCTTCCTTGCTTCCCTTTCAGTTTTCAAGTCTTGCACTGTTTCCATTATCTGTTTGATTGTTTTTTCTTGGTTTCCTAGGATATCATTTACGGATTTACTCAATTCTTCAAACTTTTTGTTATTCTTCTCGTCCATTTCCTTAAGGGAGTTTTTCACCTCCTGTTTAAGGGACTCTATTACTTTCATAAAGTCAATTTTTTCTACTTCTTCTTGATTAGTGTGTTCGAGTCCTCCTGTTATAAGTTCGCTGGGTTCTGGTGTTTTCATGTTGTTTTTCGAATTGTTGGAGGAATTCTTGCATTGGCGCCTGCCCATTTCTTCCTCTGAATAATCCCCTTTGGGTCTTATTTTAGAAGTTCAATTCACCCCAATGAATTCAATTCACTCACCCCAATGAATGATGGATCTTCTGGTAAACAATCAGGTCTCCTTGCTGGCCAAACGAATCACTGACAAAGGGCCTACCTTTTTGCAGGCAGACTAATGAAGGAGGGGACCTCCCACCGGCCTGGGTGCACTCAATTCCAGGTCCCCGGCTCCCAAACAGGCTGAGCTGTGGGATTTTGTGGCCCCAAAGACGGGAGGATGAAGCGGGGGTGGGGGGATTCTGGGTGAAAGCTGGGAAGGGACAGGAAGAGAGAGGCAGTATCCGGGGAGAATAACCCCTGCAGGAAGAGCAGGAAGTGTGTGTGTGTGGGGGGGGGTTGGGGACTGTCGGTGGTCCCTCTCTGGGCAGCTGCCGAGGTTTAGGCACTCACTCACCCCAATGAATGATGGATCCTCTGGCAGACAATCAGGTCTCCTTGTAGGCCAAGCAGCTTGCTTACAAAGGGCCTACCTTGCTGCAGGCAGGCTAATGAAGGAGGGGACCTCCCACCGGCCTGGGTACACTCAATTCCAGGTCCCCGGCACACAAACAGGCTGAGCCCAATGAATGATGGATCCTCTGGCAGACTGTCAGGTCTCTTTGCAGGCCAAGCAGCTCGCTGACCAACAAAATAAATTCTAAAATGATGAATCATTTGTTGGAGCTAGTGACTTAATTGGGATGTTTGAATTTTACTTTCTATAGACCACTGTCAAGCTAAGATGCTACAAATAGCCCTGTGTCTCCCACGGTAAAGTCCAGTCATGCTAATGCTGTGCTGATGGTACTCCATATGTCAATCATAGCCTTACTTTATCTTCTCAGTGGAAGTGGATATGTGTGTTTGCTTTACTCATTTTATTCTTACTCTTTTTAGTTTCATGTATTCCTCCAATCACATGTATTCATATCAATGGTCATTATTCTCCTATAGGATATATACATATTAACAAATGAGTAGATTTATTTACTATATGTGACTTTACTTAAAGTATTATATCTTTATATACCAAATTTATAATGTGATAACACACAATATTTGTATAATTTTATTTACCTCTCTTAACTACACATTTTAAGAGAAATGAAAGTCAAAATTTTTTGCTTATATGGTTTAAGCTATATATAATGTGGGAATTAACAAAACATGAACCCAACATTCTCAGACCTTAGAGGTACTGTGAAGAAAATTTCCTAGCAGAGTTTTCACATATATTAAAATTATTATTTTTTGACAATTTTTATTCCACATATACCTGCAGAAATCACACTTTGAGCACACTGGAGATGGGTTAGTAAATCCCCCAAAATTGGGAGTTGTTTCTGTCTTCAAGAAACTTAAGCAACACATTGATACTAAAGTAATCAAGTTTTACTTCAGTAGTTTGGAGACATGTGACATCTTGACAAGGCTGAGCAAAATGTAGACAATTGCCCATCATCATGTCCAAGCCTTCCCTTTACACAGTCTTTTTTGTATTCTATGCAGCACCTCTCCCTGTTTTAATGCCCAGAAAAAGACAGTGGCAACAGTATCTTATTTAAATCTTAATCTTTCAGAATGGCTGGTTGCTTATTTATTTTTATTCTCTCTCTCTTTTCTTCTCTCTCTCTTAGAGTGTGTCTCTTAGTGTGTGCATGTGTATACAATTGAATGTCTGTACCTCAGTGTTTTTGTGTTGAATAGTTTTATGTTAACTTGACACAGGCTATCCTTATCTGAGAGGAGAGTGTTCTGATTTTTGGTGCGAGTCCTGAGCAGTGGGGGCCAGGCAGTGGGTCCCGAGAGCTGCCAGCCCTGGGCAGGGCCCAGCCATGTGGCAGTGGGTGGGTCCCGCTGACAGTGAGTCCCTGGAAAGTATAAGTTCCTGGCAAAGGTGCAGGTTCCCAGTGGTGAGCGGCGTGTGGGCAGACATATGGACAGACACATTGTACAGAATAGAATTGGATATTTATTAGTTGAGTTATGGAATGGGAAGGAAAGAGTGGAGAAGAGGGAAAGAAAGGAGAGAGAGGGGGGAAGAAGAACAAGAGGACAAAGGGGAGAAGAGAGAGAGAAGAGGGAAGAAGGGAAAGGAAAAGAGGGAACCTAGAGAAGCCAAAATGGCGAGAGGAGGGAGGGGCTGCAGGGAGTGGGCATGGCTTGTCTCTTAAAGTGAAGAACAATCATAACATTCCCAGCTCTTTTTTTGTAATAAAAGGTGGGAGATTAGATACCACAGGTTGATGGAATTGGGGCGGCGGATTCTCAAGACTGCTTCCGGCTTATTTGTGGGCATCATCTTTGGGGGGACCTGAGAAGGCTGGGTGCTGGCCACATCCTGGCATAGCTGGTCTCTTTGCTCCTGTCAGGTATTTGTGGCATGGAAATGTCTGGTGTCTCTTATACCAGTTTAAGGTGTTGGGAGAACAAAGAACAAAGTCAAATTAAGGAAAAAAAATTAGGACCAGGGAATTGAGGGGTATGTATCTGACCTGTTTAAGGTGAATCTTTTAATTCAGATCCCTGAAACTCACAAGAGTTGTTTGGGTTTGTGAAAATAGAATTTTTAGTCATAAATATTGTATAATGACTGTGACATATTTTTCTACAATGAAAAGTATTTTTTTAAGACTATGGAAAGCAGCATAAGTGAAAGATTTGATCTGAAATTTGTTTGGTGAGGTTGTTTTTTTTTTTTAAACTGGTAAAACCTCTCAGCTATCAAACTGTATCAGAGGTCTTTGAAAAGGATAAGATTTTACTTGAGTTACTGATTATAAAACAACAGAGAACTTATTGGTTGGCACCTAGAGCTACTTCTCAGGGTCCTCCATGGTTGTCGAGGGTCATATTTTCCTTTTGCTGTTTAGCACAGGGCCTGCCAGGCTCCAGAAAATCCTGTGGGCTAAGAAATCTAAGACAAACCTACCTTGACCTGAGCAGCTAGGCTGTTGATTCCAGCGATTCTGTCCACATCAGGAGATCGTCAGCTTAGATAAAAGGCAGTTTTGCCCAATGGTCAGCACTTGGCAGTTGAAGCAAACTGTGGATGGACATTGTCATGTGCCCATTTGTCTTCTGTCTTCTTTGGAGGAAGTAGAGTGATGCTGCTAGGAGCCAACTTCTCTCTTTTCGTTTTGAAAAGTTTTTTTTAGTAATTAAATATTTAAATATCACATTCCCCAGATCTCTGAGCAGTTGAGGGCTGTTTATTAGGTATAACTACAGTATAGAATCTGTCTGGAAGGTTGGGTCAGACCTTGACTGTACTAGCTCTTAACAGGTAAGTTTTACACTTGTAAAAAGGTAGAAAGAAGAAAAAAACTGCTTGCAATATAAGGTTAATGACAGAACTGAAAATAGTAGAGAACAGCTTAATATATTTTAAATGAGGGTTGGATTAGAAATAAGGCATTTTTGTGAGAGAATTAAAAGTACATACCAGTTTAAAACATGAGACTTATTGATTTTGTAGTCTGAAATGAGATATAATGAACAATTATTATACACAGCAAACACATGTAACAGAGTCAACAAGAGGAATGTAGTGAAAACTGGGGGACAAGGCAGGATATACTTCAGTAAAGATGGGAGAGCTTGGTCATATGACCTGGCTCTCAGCCAAGATGGTGGCAAAGTCACCTGACCCCAGTAAAAATGGCAGCTGTCTCGTGTTGTATGAAAAAAGCCACAATTTTTGAGAGGATTTTAAGCTTAATAAGAGGGACCTAAGGCATGATCTGCCCTATTGCTGAGACACCATGCCACACCACAAGTTGCAGAAGGGGGGCAAAAGGCTGGAACTGAAAAAAAAAAAAAAAACTGCACCATGCCATGGCTGGAATTGAAAAAGCTGACGGGAATTCAAAAAAAAAAGCCGGGGAACTGACGTGGGTGGCTGCTATCCACAGCCAAAATTGTGAAAACCCATGAAACAGCAGCACCTCAAGGCCTATAAGGGGAATATCTTCCCGTATAGGTGAGGTGCGAATCAGTACAAACACCCAGGACTCGTGGATGAGCGTCCTCTGACCGCAAGTGGGGTGTTATGGCCTAGGTGGATCTGGTTGGGTGACTCAGAAACCAGAGAGGCCTAGGGCTGCTCTGAGCAGCATTTTACAATGAGGGAAGAAAAAGAAAAGGGTAGAAATGGAAAAAAAAGATGAAGAATCTGGGGGACACTGGGTCCCCAGTTGAATGTACTGCATGGGGAGTGTATAGTGCTAACACAGGCTGACTGACCGTGAGTCAGTCCAAATACAATTCCAGTTAAGGGAAGCAACCGTAGAAGAACTAGAATGGGGATACTCACCAATTGAAGCCAGGAAGCCAGTGGTGGGAGTGTGAAAAAAAAAAAAAAAAAAAAAAAAAAAAAAAAAAAAAAAAAAAAAACCTGGTTCAGGATCCTAACCCCGGGAAAGTAGTCCAGGGCAGGAGCGCCTATCCGAGTCACTCGGCACCAAATGTTATGATTTTTGCTGTGAGTCCTGAGCAGAGGGGGCTGGGGGTAGCAGGTCCTGAGAGCTGCCAGCCCAGGGCAGGGTCCAGCCATGTGGCAGAGGGCAGGTCCCGCAGACAGTTAGTCCCCGGAAAGTACAAGTTCTCAGTGAAGGTGCAGGTTCCCATCAGTGAACTGCTCATGGGCAGGCACATGGACAGACACATAGTACAAAATAGAATTGGATATTTATTAGTTGAACTATGGAATGGGAAGGAAAGAGGGGAGAAAGGGGGGAAGTGAGGAGAAAGAGAGGGGGGGAAGAAGGAAAAGAGGACAGAGCAAGAGAGAGAGAAGAGGGGAGCGGGGAAAGAAACAGAGGGAACTGAGAGAAGCCAAAATGGCGAGAGGAGGGAGGGGCTGCAGGGAGTGGGCATGGCTTGCCTCTTAAAGTGACAAACAATCATAATAGAGAGAACCTTGGTTGAAAAGAAATGCTCCCATACAATAGGTGTGTAAGTTAGTCTGTAGTGATTTCTGGCCATGGACCTAATCCCTTGTGGGTGGTATCACCCCTGGACTAGTGATCTCAATTTATATAAGTCACTTGTGGAGCTGGAGGATCCTAAGCTGCGGCTCACTAGTGCGTGTTTCCTAAAGGAGGTGGATATCTACAAGGTCAAGGAGGACCTGACATTTATGCCTCCCTTTTGCTTTCAAGTAAAGAGGAATGAGGACATATACACTGGTGACAGTTTATCAAGAGGATTAATTTTCTACAAGTCCAGAGTCTCCAGTACACACACTAGAAGAACACTGTGTTCTGCATGGAGAACAAGGTAAGGAGAATTTTGGAATCCCTGGAATGCCACCCAACACCAAAAACAATTGGGACCTGGGGAATTATCACTGACATGTATGTCAAGTACCATCTGTATGATCTTTCTTATTCCACCAACTATGCACATGGATGCTGGGCTTGGGGATGGAGGGGTCATAACTGTATTTTCCCTAACTTTTGCTTTCATATGGTTGTTTTCACCAAAAAAATACTTAGTATAAGTTGAAAGAGGAAAGAGAGATAGAGATAAGAAGAAGGAGGAGGAGGAAGCGGGAAAGAAAGAAAGAACAAGAAGAGAGAGAGAGAGAGAGAGAGAGAGAGAGAGAGAGAGAGAGAGAGAGAGAGAGAGAGAGAGAGAGAGAAATGAGAAATGATAGAAAATGGTGAAGAAAGCATGGTGAGCATGCTCTAAGGAGCAAGCCAGCATGCAGCACCTCTCCATGGCCTCTGTCTACCTCCTGCCTTGAGGTTCCTGCTCTGTTTGAGTTCCTGCCCTGACTTAGTTTGATGGTGAACTGATTTGAAGTGTGAGTCAAATAAAGCGTTTCCTCTTCAAGTTGCTTTTGATCATAGTGTTTCATCACAGCAATAGTAACCCTAACTAGGACAGTGATCATGTAGAGACTGGCCAGAGTCAGTTTTCTCCTATCATCATGTGAGTTCCAGTGATAGAACACAAGTCATTAGGCTTGATAACTAGGGTCTTCCTACCATGAGTTACCTCAGTCACCTTAGAATGGTTAGATCTTAAACAATCATTAGCTGTTTAAGCTACATTAACAGCAGTGTGTGTGTGTTTGTATATATGTGTGTGTGTGTGTGTGTGTGTGTGTATGTTGTGTGAGAGAGGGGGAAAAGAAAGATAGAGGTGGGGAGAAAAAGAGGGGGAAGATTTGGTCAATTCCTGGTGAAATTATTTTTATTGTTGTTGTTATTATTATTATTATTATTAATTATTATTATTATTATTATGTAATTATATCACTCACCACTTGCCTTTCATCACTCAAAGCCCTGCCATATATCTCTTCTTGCTCTCTATTCAATTTTTCTCATTATTTTTACATATATATGTGAATATACAAATGTATCCTTGAATATATTTAGTTTTCTCAGTCTATATAATATTACTTGTATGTTTGTTTAATTATTTTTTAGAATTTTACCTCTAAACTTGATTGCAAGTTGTGAAAATCTAGGAAATTCACCCTTTTCAAAATGTTGACCATTCTCATCAAATTGATAAGCATTAGATTAGGTCTAATGCATCATCATCTGTAGCCACTGTAAACTGAGAAAAGGAAGTTTATCCTGAGTTCTTTCCTTCTTCTACTTTTATAGCCATTTTTTCATCTGGAAAAGAGAAACATGGCACAATAAACATGTGTGGACCCGTGTGTGTGTGCGCGCACACACACACACACACACACTCACTCACTCACTCCCTCCCTCACTCACTCACACCTGGGTCTAATACATTTGGCACACGATATGATCTCCAGTGCCCCCATTTTTCAGTGTTCAAATTAATGGTTTAGTGGCAGTGTCAGCTAATCTGCATACTCCTTAGTCAGCCTCTGAACATTTAGGGAAGACCTTCGATGGAGTCTATGTGTATGAATAGATCAGCGTTTTAATTTAGCTCTGCTCATGAGGTTGACTGCATAGGTGATTTAAGAGAGGAGGTGCTAACAGCCATTCAGGGGATCAATAGTTCTAGCTATAGCAATGGCAGTCCTGATGAAAAACAGATTATTTGACGACAGAAAGATAGTCTTATTTAAACACACAGTCACACACACACACACACACACACACACAGTCACTACATTTACACAAACCTTACATCTTAGCACCATATTAACGGTATGAACTGCAGCTGGCTAAATTTATGTGTCTAAATCTCTAACATACTGTAGGCCTTTTTGATGGATCAAAGGGAGAATATCTTTCTTTGTTCTTTTTGTTGTTTTATAATTTATTTAGGATTTTCCATCAGGAGTCGATTATGCTCCTAGAGGTTCCTTCATTGCTGTATTTGTGCTCTAGTCCCTTCAGTTTAAATTTTGAAAAGGACAAGAACCTTTATTCAGATTGCATTCTCTAACCTGGTGAGGGGTCACAGAAACAAGCAAACAAACAAATAAAAACAAATCTACCTTTTTTGGGGATCTACTTTTCTCCATCTCCAAATTCATGATAAGAGACTTAAGGGAAAAAGTTTTTTTTTTTTTTTTTTTTTTTTTTTATTCATGGTTTGAGATTTGTGGGTATAGCCCTTTTTTGTGAGGGAGTCATGACAGTGGGAGTATTCACCACTCTTGTAGAAGAAACTTGCTTATATATTTAAAGACAGCAAGTCGGAAGAGGAACTGGGGCTGGTGCTGGAATGGGGACTGGACTTATAGGTGCCATAGCCCTCAAAATCCACTGACCTATGTAACTATATTTGTTTCACTTGATACTTAGGATTAATGTGTGTGTATGTCTGTGTATGTACCTACCTACCTACATACACACACATTTATCTGCACCTTAGATTGGTTCTTCTGTACATTCCATTGCAATATATATTTTCCCAGTTACAGTGCCATGCATAGATATCAGGTGTTGTCTACAAGCTGTTATTCTGCTTTTCATAAAAATATTGAATTAATTATTGTTGATTGGATTAAATATCACTGAATTCAAATTGATGAATGCACACTTTATTGAATGGCAAATGGAGGAAAAAGAACAACTTTTCACATTCAAGTATTTTAATCCAGGAATGTAGAAGTAATGGGGCAAATAAAAACATGGAAATAATTATTGTATTCATGATCAGCTAATTGATATGGGACTAAGTGAGACAAATTTGAAAGATGTTATTGGCATAGTTTCAGAATATCTTCTTAAATATTTCAATTCACCATAAAGGGTAAAGGAAATGGTACAATGGAGAAGCCTATAGGCATGAACTTAAACAGTGATTCAAGAAAGTGCCCCCAAAGAAGATCTTTTGACATTATATGTAGACCTTGGTGTTATGCTCTAGAAACACATCACTTTTGCTCTGGCCCCACTGAAACTAATTCAGTAGTCAGGAGGAGACATCAGACCCTCCAAAACTAAAGCATGTGACCAGGACTTTCCAGAAAAAAAAGTAAAACCCTGAAAGAGAAAGAAAGACTATTCGAGGAAACCTAGAAGATATGGATGTGTCAAACAGCACAGGAGCCCTGGACAGAATCTGGAACCAAACACAAAGTCAGGAAGGAACAAAACTAGTTTGTATAAAAGTAACAACTTTAGAATCTGAAAACAAAGATTCTCTGTCATTGACCCTGCTTTTGCAGATTCCATTTTGAATTCTGTGCCTGCCAAGCCACGGTTTATTCATCAGTGATTATAAAATTATCTTTGGTGGTTGCTTTTGCAAAGTTCTGGGATGTTTGCAAAAGCTCTTCACTTATGCTTACCACTACTCTTTCAAATGCCCAGCTGATTAGTGGGCCATAGGCACAGAGCATTCTTGTGATAACTGAATGTAGAACGCTAAGGGAGCTCAATGCCAAAGCTTTTTCTGCCCTGCTTAACTGAAGTGTGGCTGCAGGGAAGGCTTTTTTGTGCAATGTAAGATGAGTGAGTACTTTTCTCTCCAGAGGCCTCACTTAGGATGAAATATGTATGGAAATTAAATCATTTTTAGTTCATCTTGATTTTTGTTGCTCTCCCCATACCTCCTGACCTTCCTTTGCCTCTGTGATTTTTTTCAGTGCTGCATGATGATCACGCATGTAGAAATCATATGGAAAGCTCATCATTCTGCGGCATGCACACAGATGTAGGAATTTAATCTTTTCTTAGTGAAAAGCAGTCCTGCCTCCTTAAGACAGATTCCTCTTTATGATGAAATCTGCAAAAGTGTATAGAGAGGAAGTTCTCCACTTTCAATACATTCTGATGCTTGTGTTTTACATGAGGTAATTTATGGAGTTCATTTAAAAAAACTATCTAAGCAAACCGAGTTTTCAATCTAAGATGAAGACAAACTAAGGGGAGAAAACATAAAAATGTATGGGAATCTTTGTCATTGCAGCCCATCAGCTCAGTCAGCACCGCCTCACGTATAATTCATGTCAGTTGGGAGGATGGTTTAAAGACTGACAGGAGTATGGCTGGGGGCTCAGAAACATAACTAAAGCCATCAGATAGCAGAGATATCAAAGACGATTCCTCGTGTAGATGAGAATGGACAGAAACAGAGAAGAGTAATTTGGATTTAATACTTGATTCTCAGGGCAAATGTTCTAAGGAAATGGATAGAATATGAAAGGTTCTATGCATGTACTACATGAAAATTAAATATGCTTATGACCTGAAAAATAAATATTCTTATTTCTAATGTAATTCCTAGTTAACAATAACTGACAGACTAGTAAAAGTACTAACAAAAGGATAAAACAAAGAACAAGCCCCTTATCTCTGTTTAGATGTTTGTCATTTTGTTTCAAAATTTCAATTTAGGACTCAGAACACAGGCACTGCCCACGAGACAGTCCCTTTTCATCAGAGAATTCTTGATCCCTTTATTTTACTTACACAGTAGCAATAATAAGGTTCATTCTGACACAGAATGAAAATGATAGACTACAAAGGGTCATATCAGACAAACATGGTTAGTATATCTCTACAGGTATTTTTTTCCTTGTGGGAGAAAAACAGTTCCTATCCCGGTCACGCTATTCTGTTTTTGTAGATGAAATGAGTCACTGAGGACTGGTTATTGCCTGTGAATGAGGCAGTCCACTCATCTTGTGATTGTATGTGTTTTCTGTTTTAGAGTCTACACATTATTCTAAGTTGCCATGCATTGCCATAGAAATTAAATGTCTTTCTTTGCACCAAGAAGAGGATGCAAAAAAGCTCATTCCCCTTTGGTGAGAATTCAGGCACAAATAAAATTATTCTTAATATAGATGAACAATGTTTACCACAAAATATTGAAATTATCTTTTAGATATGCATAGCAGATTATAAAGAGAGATTTACACAATCAGTAACACTGATTTATGTAGGAGATAATTTGAAAAAAACCTTAGAAAGTCTGGGAAGCCAAGACTATCACACAGCTGCTCAATAGCTTTCAGTCTATGTACCATACAGTCATTCACACTCACTTTTGTGAAACAATGTTTCTTTTTAATTTAATTAATTGTTTTTTTTAAAAAAAAAACAAACTATCTTTTTATGATGTAGGTGTGTCTTCTATATATCTGTTGCTTTCATTGGTTAATTAATATAGAAAGCTGCTTGGCCTGATATGTCAGAACATAGGTAGGTGGGGAAGACAGAACAGAATGCTGGGAAGAAGGCAACGAGGCAGACGCCATAGCTCTCCTCTCCGAGATGGATGCAGGTTAGAATCTTCCTGGTAAGCCACCAACTTGTAGTGCTACACACATTAATAGAAGAGGGTTAATCAAGATGTGAGAGTTAGCCAGTAAGAGGCTAGAGCTAATGGGTCAAGCAGTGTTTAAATGAATACAGTTTCTGTGTAATTATTTCAGGTAAAGCTAGCCAGAAGCCAGGCCGCAGCCTGCTGCTCCTATCACTACATTTTTTTTTATTTTACATGCCAAGCCCAGTTCCTTCCTCTTGTCCCATTGCCTACACCTACCTCACCCACCCACCAGCCATCCATTCCTCAGAGAGTGTAAGGCACATTGCTTTGGGGAAGGTCCAAGGACTTCCCTACTCTATCTAGACTGAGCAAGTTATCATTCAAAGAGAATGGTTCTGGAAAAGCCAGTACAAGAAGTAGGGATAAATCATGGTGCCACTGTGAGTGGACCCACAGTCTGAGACAGCCATAAATCTGTCACCCACATCCAGATGGACTATTTTGGACCTATTCTGTTTTTTTCTTGTCTGGCTGGATTTGGTGAGCCCCCATTATCTCAGGTAAACTGTTTCAGTGTGTATCCCCATCATAGTCATGACCGCTTGCTCATTTCCTCAATACTCCTAGTCATCAGCTGGACTTTAGAAGCTCAGCCAAATGCTCTGTTGCAGGTATCTGCCTCTGTTTCTCTCAGTTGTTGGATGAAGGTTCTAAGGTGATATTTAAGATATCAATCAGTCTACAGGGCAAGACCAGTTTTGACACCCTCTTCTCTATTGCTTAGGATTTTGCTAGCCTTGTAAAGGCTCCTTTAATCAAAATATCTCTTTCTTGCTCTCTTCTTTGTCCTTCCTCCATCTCAAGTTTTCCTCCCTTCCCCACCTCTTCCCCTTTCACCCTTCCTTCTCCCACACTCACATACTCCCAATTTGTCAGACGATCTTGTCTATTTCCCCTTTCCAGGTGGATCTATGCATGTTTTTCTTAGGGTTCACCTTATTACTTATCATCTCTAGGATCATGAACTATAGGATCAATATCTTTTGCTTTATAGCTAGTATCTACTTATGAGTGGGTACATACATATTCATATTTCTGGGTCTGGATTACCTCACTCAGGATGAGTTTTTTTGTTCCAGCCATTTTCATGCAAATTTCAAGATGTCATTATTTTTTACTGCTGAGTAGTACTCCATTATGTATATGTGCCACATTTTCTTTATCTGTTCTTCAGTTGAGTGACATCTAGGTTGTTTCCAGGTTCTGTCTATTACAAATAATGCTGTTATGAACATAGGTGAAAAACTGTACTTGTAGCATGATTGAGCATATTTTGAGTATATGCCCAAGAACAGTATTTCTGGGTTCTGAGGTACATTGATTCTCAATTTTCTAAGAAACCACCATATTGATTTCCAGAGTGTTTGTACAAGTTTGCATTTCCACCAACAAATGAGTTGTGTTCCCCCTACTTCATATCTTCTCTAGCATAAGCTATCATTAGTTTTTTTTTTTCTTAGTCATTCTGACTGGTGTAAGATATTATCTCAGAGTCATTTTGATTTTCAATTCCTGATGGTTTAAGGATGTTGAACATTTCCTGGTGTGTTTTAGTCAACTGGGATTCTTTCATTGAAAATTTCTGTTTAGTTCTATACACTATTTTTAAAATAGATTATTTGTAATTTTGATGTCTAATTTCTTGAGTTCTTTATATATTTTGGAGATCAGTTCTCTGCCTGATATGGGGTTGGTAAAGATCTTTTTCTATTCAGTAGGCTGCCTTTTATCTTATTGATTGTGTCTTTTGCTTCACAGAAGCTTCTCAGTTTCAGGTGGTCCTATTTATTTATTGTTGCTTTCAGTGTCTGGTGTTATATTTAGGAAGTGGTCTCCTGTGCCAATGCATTGAAGTCTACTTCCCACTTTCTATTCTATCAGGTTCAGTGTAGTCAGATTTATATTAATTTTTTGATTTATTTCTACTTGAGTTTTGTGCATGGGAATAGATCTGGATCTGTTTGTATTCTTCTACATGTTAACATCCAGTTATGCCAGCACCATTTTTTAAAGATGTTTTCTTTTTTCCATTTTATAATTTTAATTTCTTTTTCAAAATCAGGTGTTCATAGGTGGGTAGATTAATACCTGGGTCTTTAGATCAGTTCCATTGATCAACTTGACTTGTCTGTTTTTATGACAATACCAAGTTGTATCTCTACAACAGAGCTTGTTGTCGGGGATGGTGATGCCTCCAGAATTTCCTTTATTATGAAGGATTATTTTGGCTATTTCCTGGGTTTTTTGTTTCTACACATTAAGTTGATTATTGTTCTTCCAAGATTTGTGAAAAATTGTGTTGTGATTTTGCTGGGGATTACATTGAATCTATAGGCTGCTTTTTGGTAGGATTGCCATTTTTTTTCTTTTTTTCTTTTTTTTTGGTTTTTCGAGACAGGGTTTCTCTGTAGTATTTTTAGAGCCTGTCCTGGAACTAGCTCTTGTAGACCAGGCTGGCCTCGAACTCACAGAGATCCGCCTGCCTCTGCCTCCCGAGTGCTGGGATTAAAGGTGGGCACCACCACTGCCAGGCTTAGGATTGCCATTTTTATTATGTTGATCTTACCTATCCAAGAACTTACCACTTTCTGGTATCTCCTTTTTTTTTCTTCAAAGACTTAAAGCTCTTGTTGAACAGGTCTTTTACTCCTTTGGTTACTAGTACCCCCAAGATATTTTATGTTATTTGTGGCTATTGTGAATGGTGAGTTTCTCTGACTTCTTTTTCAGGTTCTTTATCATAGGAGGGCTACTGATATTTTTGAGTTGATCTTGTAACCTGCCACATTACTGAAGATATTTATCAGCTGTAGGAGTTCCCTGGTAGAGTTTTTATGATCCCTTATGTATACTATCATATCATCTGCAAATAGCGAACGTTTGACTTCTTCCTTTCCAATTTGAATCCTCTTGACCTCCTTTTGTTGTCATATTGATCTAGTCAGAACTTCAAGAACTATATTGAATAGATATGGAGAGAGTGAACAACCTTGTCTTTTTCTGATTTTAGAGGAATCACTTTGTTTTTCTCTCCATTTATTTTGATTTTGGCTCTTGGCTTGCTGTATATTGCTTTTTATTATGTTTAGATATCTTACTTGTACCCATGATCTTTCCAGGACCTTTTACATGAACGGGTGTTGAAATTTGTCAAATGCTTTTTCAGCATCTAATAAGATGAACGTATATTTTTTCTTTCAGTCTATTTATATGGTGGATTACATTGATAGATATCCATACGTTGAACAATTCCTGCATCCCTGCAATTAAGTTGACTTGATTATGGTGGATGATATTTTTTGAAGTATTCTTGGATTTGGTGTTCCTGTATTTTATTGAGTATTTTTACATCTATGTTCATGAGTGAATTTAGTGTGTAATTCTCTTTCTTGGTTGACTGTTTAGTTTCATTATCATGGTAACTGTAGCCTTATAAAAAGAGTTTGCCAATGTTCCTTCAGTTTTTATTAAATGGAAAACTTTGAGGAGTATAGGTACTAGCTCTTCTTTGAGTTCTTGTAGCATTCTGCACTGAAATTTTCCAACCCTGGACTTTTTTTGGTTGAGAGGTTTTGATGACTGCTTCTGCATCCTTGCAGGTTATAGGTCTATTGTTCACCTGATCTTGATTTAATTTTGGTATGTGGTACCTATCTAGAATTTTCTATATTTTTATATTTTCCAATTTTGTGGAGTACAGGTTTGTGTATTAATGATTCTCTGGATTTCCTCAGAGTCTGTTGTTATGTCCCCTTTTTCATTTCTGATTTTGTTAATTTTCTAATGTTCTCTCTCTGCCTTTTGATTAGTTTGGATAAGAATTTTTCTTTCTTGTTGATTTTCTCAAAGAACCAGCTCTTTGTTTCATTGATTCTTTGTATTAATTCCTTTGTTTCTATTTTATTGACTTTAGCCCTCAATTTGACTATTTCCTGTCATCCACTTTTCTTTCGTGAGTGTTTTTTTTTTTTTTTGATCTAGGGATTTCAGATCACTGTTCAATCACTAGTGTAATATTTCCCCCCTTTCTTTACATAGGCACTTAGTGTAATAAACTTTCCTCTTAGCACTGCTGTCATAGTGTCATAAAAATTTGGGTTTGTTGTGCCTTCATTTTTGTTGAATTCTAGCAAGTCTTTAATTTCTTTGTATTTCTTCCTTGACCCAAGGGTGGTTCAATAGAGCACTGTTCAATTTTCATGAGTTTGTAGGATTTCTGTGATTAGGGTTATTAATCCTAACTTTAAACCATGGCAATCTGATAAAATACAAGAAGTTACTTCAATTTTTTTTGGTATCTGTTGATATGGTTTTAGAGTTGAACAATGGCCCTGTACTTCTCTAAATTCAAGCTTGTTTCCTGTAGGAGAAATTCTGGAAGGCAATATGATTAGAATACAATTAAGATTTGGATTCACCCTATCCATGTGTGCTTTCTGTAATTTCTCCTCAACAATCATCAATTCCTTTTCTGCTTCAGCTATTAATTTTCTGGGACTATTTAAGTTTTAGTTACTATCTAAGGTTTTGTTTAAATAAATTATTAGAACAGGTGTTATCACAACAGCCAGTTGTAGATTGGAAATGTCTCCCAATAATATTTGAAAGTCATTAAGGGTCCAAAAATGGTCTCTCCTAATTTGTGCCTTTTGTGTTCTAATATTCTGTAAACTTATTCTATACCCTAGGTGACTAACAAAATCTCCTCTTTGAATCTTTTCAGGAGCAATTTGTAATCCCCATTTAGGTAAAACTTTCTTTACTTCTTCAATCATCCCTTCTAAAGTATCTGTATTTGAATCAGATAACAAAATATCATTCATGTAATGGTAGATTATAGAATTAGGAAATTGCTTGCATATTATTTCCAATGGCTGGCTGACAAAGTATTGGCATAGGGTGATATTGAGCATTCCCTGTGGGAGCATGTTCCATTGATATCTCCTAGTAAGCTGAGAATTATTATAAGTAGGCACTGTGAAGGCAAACTTTTCTCTATCATTTTCTTGTAAAGGTATAGTGAAGAAACAATCCTCTAAATCAGTATTTATGAGAGCCATCCCTTTGGTAACAGAGAAGGCAGAGGAATTCCACATTGTGAAGGGCTCATGGGTTGAAGAACCTTGTTGATAGCTTTAAGATCTGTCACCATTCTCTATTTTCCAGATTTCTTTTTTACAACAAATACAGGAGAATTCCAAGGGCTAGTAGATTCTACAACATGTTGAGCATCTGGTTGCTCTTGTACCAGCTGTTCCAAAGCCTGCAACTTTACCTCAGCTAGAGGACACTGCTTAACCCATATTGGTTTCTCAGTTAACAATTTTAAAGATAGCGCTGTTGGTACCTCTGGAGGTGTATCAGTTGCTTTGTGTTCTTGTACAGCCCGATTGGCTGGTGTCCATCACGTATGATATCTTCTAATATTTTCCTCAAAAAACATAAATTATGGGGGCTTCAGGAATGTTAATCTAGGTATTCCATTGCTGCAATTAGTCATGGCGCCACAAATTCACTGCAAAACAAACTGATATGTGAGTTTAGATGTGTGAGTTAGGCATTATTAAATTCTATAAGTTCTGTGTTATTACTAAAACTACTAAAATCCTGAATGATCATAATATGATACCTAAATATAAACACATGAAACCTCCAAAGGGAAAAATATGACATGTTTTAGTCATGGATTCAAATATGTAGTGTTTTGAACAGTAAGTTTTGAATCTAAAATTGTAATTTAGTTATATGAAATATAAGTTTAAGTTTATAATTTAATATAAAACTTTAAATTTTAACTGTCTCATGGGAGAGAGGAACTACAAATGTTTGGAATGAATTAACAATTTAACACAGTTGTCAAGACATGAGGGAAGTGTCAATGAGAGTATGTTACTAGCAGCATTATATTAAAAATTGGAAAGAGTTGTAAATGTTATCACTTTAACATTGGGATGTTTTGTAGAAAGTTATTAAATTTCTAAATCATCTCATGTTGATGACAATGGTTGAATTTGAAAAACTCTCTCTTATTAAATGACCGTCATATATGATGGAACACAAAAAATTAAAGTGATTCTGAAGAATAAAATCTTGTCAGAAAATAAAGACAACATATCAAATGGGGATGGCCACACTGGTGTCTCTTTTTGTCTGCAATGTGACCACTTATGGTTTTCTTCAATAGTCTGTGACTACTGCAAAAATAAATTTCTTTGATGAGTGGGAAGGAAGAGCTACACTTATCCATCAATAAAAATTTAGAATGCAGTCAGAATGTATACTGATTTAGGGAAGTCGCAGTAGTAAGGGGTAGTCTTCAGTAGGGAGGTATCCTGCAGCTATATTCCTTTAATTTTTCTAGCTAAAGTGTCTTCAGCAATAGGCTATTACTTTCAAATTCTTGGAAGTTACCCAACAGCAATGACAACAGCTTAAAATATTCTCTATTTTTAATTGGGGAGGGCATGCTCTTGGACTCCCCTGATGGACAATATAAAGAAGTTTTCTCATACCTTGTACATTTTTTGATAGTTTTGTTCTTTTCTGCTGTTGTTAGGCAGTCTCTATGAAGTTTAGAGAAAGCATTGTTATCCAAGTGGTATAATTTTATTAAAAAATACATACACAGATATATGTAAATTTAAGTAATCACAAGATAATAATTTATTATGAATTTTTCATATATCCTCAGCATTATTTACTCCTTTTCCTCCTTTACCCCCTGTGTTGTTCTTTTCTTTCTTCTCCAGTTAAGTATCTCTGCTCCATATTACCATTTCTCCATGAAAGAATTATATCAGAAAGTATTTAAAGATTTTATAAATCCCTTAAGGCCTAACAATCCTGAAGAATTGTAAATTTCTGCCAGTATGTGGCTATATAGTTGCTCCTGACTATGATAAAGCAAATAAAAATTTCTTCTCAACAGTAATTCAGTTTTCATTCAATATAGCTTTCTCTTCCTCTCTTCTACACTACTTTCTTTCACTCACTGATAGTGTGAAGAATAATTGTATCATTTCTTGGCTCAGTTTTAAATCAATTAAAATTAGGTATAAATTATTTGAAAATTATTGTAAAAATGGTCTGTCAAATTAAGCATATTTTATAATATATTATAATTAGTCTAAACAAAGATTGACATTTTGACTTGGTGAGTGACATATTGGTACTCTGGCTTAGATAATGAAGAAGTTTAATATTCTGGAAATTATTATTTGGAGTAGATATTTTTACATTGTCTTGTTTTCCAGCATCACTTTCAGATGAGTAAGCGTCTCTATCAGCTTAACATTGATAATTGAAGTTTCTACAGGCATTTTGTGAAGATAATTTTACTACAGTTGGAATTATAAAATGGCTAATTTGGTACATATATTCTGAGTTTTGTTTCCAGTTGATAGGCTTTTAAAGAAGATTATATCATGAGGCTTTTGTCTTCAAGGTCCTATTTTATTTATTTATTCTAGGGCATGCTCTAGTTGAAGGTAGAGCTTGGATGAAGAGATTGCATCTTTTGCAGGGAGTATGTTTTTAAAATGTGAAAGCTTCTCTGGAACTACTCTGTTTCTTTTTTTCCAATTCCCCGTGTTGGGAGCAGTTTGGTCTTCCACATCCTTCTGCCATGGAATTCCTCCTTACCATAGCATATAAGCTACAATAGCATCAGCCATGCTCCAAAACTCTAAAACTGTGAGGCAAACTAAATATTTTTTCAAGTTATTGCTTTTAGATATTTTACTATAATGATGACAATGGCATATGCTACTTGATACTGGCATTGGTAAATGCCAATGTATGTAAAATGCAATTTAAAAGATTTTATTAGCTCATGTCAGTCCATATGTTTCCCTCACCTAAGTACAGTGGGAAATAACAACCAAAGGGTGTTTAGTGTGTGCTATATATTATTTTATTTTATCTTTTTGTAATTTCATTGGATTTATTTATTTAAGTTTCCTTTCTAACAACTCTAAATAATAGAGCTTATTTCTTAAATTGTTAATTTTTAATAGGTGAGGTCAAAGAAAACAGTAAATCCAACAAATTATTTTTTCTCTTTTTATTATTTTTATTTTTTCGTTCAAAAATTTCCACTTACTCCCCTCCTCCCATTCCCCTCCCACTCCCTCCTCCTCCTCCCTCCCCCTCCAGTCTTCAGAGATGGCAGGGTACCCTGCCCTGTGGGAAATCCAAGGCCCTCCCCCTCCATCCAGGCCTAGGAAGGTGTGCATGCAAATAGACTAGGGTCCCAAAAAGCCAGTACATGCAGCAGAAACAAGTCCCATTGTCATTATCAATGGCTTCTCAGTTATCTTCATGTATTCTGAAATGGTTCATCAAAGTTAATAAGAACATAGATCAAATCATGTACTGAATTTTAGTTGTCAAAATTATATTTAAAATCTCTTATTGAAATAATTAAAATATAATATTGCTTTCTTTTCATTGTTGAAGTTGTATATCCAAGGCAAGATTACCCACTTTACCTCTTTTATTCCACAACATCTTCACTTGTTCGACAGAAATTAAGCAAGAGAAATGTTACCAAGGAGGAAAGGAAATAGTAAAATTTTCTGCTTATAGATTACATAATTTTATACAAAGAGTGTAAAAATAAACACACATACACACAAAAGTATTGAAATTTCACCAAGAGGGTAGGATAAAATTTAACATGAAATCTTTAGTTGTGCTTCTACAAATTAAAAATGACCAAATATTAAATTAAAACAATTTATTTGGAAATTAATATAACATTTAGGAATTTACCAAAGATCTTGGAGACTGTATAGTGTAAAAATTATTTGATAAAAATATTAAAGTAACATAAATATTGAAAGGCATCTCAAGTTCATGGATTGGGAATAACTATTATCATCTCAACAGTACCAAAATAATCTGTCAATTCAATCCTCATCAAAATCCTAATGATATTTTTTTAAGAAATGGAAAAAAGCCACTATGAAATTTGCATGGAATCTTAAAAGACCTTAAATAAATGGAAGGGTTTGTACATAGAAAAATAATTGATACATTTACTGTTTCTTATATTTCTTTCTTTTTTTGATGAGGGGGGTCATTGTCTTGAGCCAGGGATTCTCTGTAGTTTTGATGCCTGTCCTAGATCTAGCTTTGTAGACCCGACTGACCTTAAACTCCCTTCCAAATGTTGGGATTAAAGGTGTGTGTCACCACATCCTAGCTATGGTCTCTTTTCAAAACTCAATACAGATTTACAACTATGAAAACAGTGAGGATTTTAACACAAAGACAACCATGTAGACAAATTGAATAAACTATTAATACATGAAATCCACTCACACACATATGAAAATTATTTTGTTATAAGGATTTCCAAAAGAGTACAATAAAGAGGACCATTCCTCTCAAGAACTAGTTCTACAAAAGCTGAAAACCCTCCTGCAGTGGAATGAGTGTGGTTATTTCTCTCCAGCCATCTAAAAGACTAAATCAAGATATATCAAAGGTCTAAATGTAAGCTACATCGTATTAAATGTTTAGAAAACATGTAGGGCAATCTTCTTGATCCAATTTGTCAATAGTTTGTTGAAGATAATACTAAATGTATGGGCAACAAAAAGAAAATAAAGTAAAATAATACTTCAGAACACTAACAGTTAAAAAAATAGGGCATGAAAGAGCATAACCAAAAGTAAAAAGCAATGCATTAGAAGAAAATATTTAATAACATATAATACAGAAAATAAGTGTCCAGACTACACAGAGAAATCCTAAAATGCAGTAAGAGAATAGACTCAGGCATAATAAAATAATTTGAATAGCTAATTTATACTAAGATGCACAAATACTTTCTAAGCACATAAAAGGTACTTAACATTTATACACAATAGGAAAATCAAAATCAAAATTATAATATTATCTCATTCATGTTAATGTGGGTACACTTTAAAACATCCAAAATAAGAAGTGTCCTTGTGGCAACACATGTTTATAGTCCCAGCATATACCAGGCATAGGTGGAGTGTCACAATATAGATGCTAGGCTGGGATATACAGCGAGACCCTGTTTCTAAGGAAAAACAAAAAGAGCAAAATATACTAAGTAAGTGATTTAATATAATTTTATGGCAAAGATTTGAAGAAATTGAGAACCCTGCACACTATTGGAATTGTAAAAAGGTGCACCTGTGGTGGAAAACAATATGAAAGTGACTCAAAAACAGAATAAAAATAATAGGTACATTGAAGGATGGCAACAATAGACATGACAAATGGATAAGGAAAGCAGAAAGTGGCCTCAACCCCACACAACCATCTACAGGCAATCAAGAAATGCTGGCAGGGCAAGAACTTACCTAGGGACAAAGACTCCCATTGGTTATTCATTATCCAGTGGTCATCCCTGAAAGCATACATACAAGTGCCATTATATAGAGTGAACAGGTTATGTTTTGGAACATATTACTAAATATACTCCTAAATAAATACAGTTTGCAAATTTTATGATATGTACACACATATACACAGACATATGTGTGTGCTTGTAATAAAATTAATGAAAGAGACCATGAATATGAAAGAGAACAAGAAGGGGTATGTGGGAAGACCTGTAGAGGGGAAAGAAAGAGAGAAATTTATGATTTCAAAAGTTAAAAGAAAATAATTTAAAATTAGGCAATTAACTTGAAGTTCTTTCAGCTATTTGAGTTAATCTTGGTCCTTTTGTAGTGAGCTTTGCCAATTTCTGTGTTTGATATAGATGTTTTACCATTATTTTGGTGTAGGTATTCATTATTCTTCTCTCACTGAAAATGTCCAATCTGAAATTTTTATTTTTTATATATTTTATTTATCATTTGAAAAATTCATGTTTACTATTTATTTTGGTCATATTCACCCAGCTTCCTTTCACCCCAAATATGTGCTATGGAATACAGATATGGTAAAAATAGTGAAGAAGGCTAAGAGTTTGGAAGTGTTTTCTAATGTAGCATGAAATCATTGGCCAGCACGGGCTGCTTCTCTCCTGGAGTATAATACACTCTGTCAGCTAAAGACTGATTTGTGTTTAAGTCTGAAATGCTTGAATGAATACACTGTGAATATAGAGATGGTGTATTTTATCATGCAAGTAGAAGTGTAAGCATCTGGCTGCCAGAGCTACATTATTCCCTGAGGCCCAATAAATGTGGAGATGGAAAAAAAAGGAAAGGGCCACAGAGAGAAATGATTTATAATAAAATATTTTCAAAATTACAGATGGATGCTTTGCCCAAACTTGAAGCAATGTAGGAAGTGAGAAGAAATGGATCATGTATTTTATTCCCTCCCAAAGTAACTCAAATGTCCACATTGAAGTTGCTTGTGGAAATGTGAGATGATGGGTTCCAAGGCTACAGTGAAGGTGATTAAAGTACTGTCTCGTTTGTAATGTTCCTTTAGCGACATTCTGTCATACATTTTCAATGATTTTACCTTGTTTTCTGATGGGCAGACTCAGTCACAAATACAAAACTTCCTGTTCTGAGTATCATTTTCTTTTTTTATCCTACTATTGACAAATTATTTTTTTAGCATGATTCATGCATTTCGGATGCATTTCATTTTATTTCTGTTGGTTTTGACTTATGCTGTTGAGTCTTAAAAATTCATTTCAAGCTATCTAAACTTGATTGGGATAAAGACTAAAAAACTGAATTTAGAAATGTTCTTTTAAAGAATGCCTCCAACTAAGAAAGGGTCAGACAGCATATTTTATTTTAATTTGGAAGACTGAGAACACCTCTTTAAAAAATTCTTACATGTTACACAGAGAAAATATACTTTATGTTAAATAGCACAGTTTGGCTAGATAAATGATTCAGAAGACTTTAATAGTAAAAAAACAAATCTGGACTAAAAGAGAGGTCTCCGCTATTAAACAGTGCATTTTGTGCTTTCAGAGGACATTTGTTTCTACCTAATTCAAGAGGATCACAACCACCTGTCTCACTCTGACTCCAGGAGAATCCACATACTCCCTCACTCCCTGGTAATGAGACAGACAGACACAGAAACAGAAATACGAAGAGACACAGAGAAATGACAGCGAGACAGCGAAGGAGAGACAGAGATAGAGAGACTCACGTTAAAATGAAACCAATATTTAAAAAATAAAACTATAGGATGGAATGTCAGAGTGTTAATTACAGCCACACATTTCCCTACACCTGTCATTTGAAACAACTTAGAACTCCCTTGGCCTCCTCTACAGGACAGAGACAATCCTGCTACCAAATATCACTTGTGTATTGGGAATAACATGTAGTACATAAAGATGCTTGGTAAGATTAGTTGTTGTGAAATGCTCCTGAAGATCCAGGAAGGAAGTTGATACAATAGGAAGAAGCCTCCATTTTCCCACCTTTATCCATGAACAGATCATCAGCAGTATCTCTCTCAGTTCATGTGAATGGAGATGGGAGGTGGTAAGGAAGTGAGTTGCCTGGGATCTTCAGCACACTGCACTGCTTGAGATTTTTTCAAAGAATACTCTGATCCTGAACTCGATACCAGTGGATTCGATTCCTTTATAACCACTGTCTAGTAATTGGATTCTGGGTCAGTACAGAGACTAAATTCAATCCAATGAAGCACGTTTAGTGAAGAATAAAATCAAAGCAAGACTATTTGAATCCCTGATATAGAAAGCTCAGAAGAGACAAAACATCATTCTCATCCTCATGCATTTTATTGTGACATCTATTTTTAATAGGAATTATTGGTCACGAGATGAAATAAATCTGACTTTTCCTTTTTGAAGCCTTAAAGAGAGTATTTATATATAAAGGATAGAGCTAATTGGACTTGTGATAAACTTCTAGAGACATTTCTCAACATGATACATAAGGCACTTTAAAGCATGCACTGTTTGTGTTTATTTTGTCAGTGCTGTGTCTGAGTTGCTGTGTTGCCTCCATCCTCTTCCAACACCCTGATTTCAGAAGCAGTCAGTCATTAATCTCAAGTGATCAGTGCATCTTTCATTTTTCTTCAGTGAATGTCCTCAACACATCCCATCACCTGCTCTGCAACCACTCATGCAATACGCAAGCAGTGGCTTTAGTATTTAGCATTTACGGTCTTCTAGTCTGCATATAAACTATCCTATATGATGGTTTTTAGGAGCTTTTCTGACTAGGTGATCCTTTTTCTAAGAATGTCCCCTACCTAAAATAACTCACATGATACAAGAAATAAAAAAAATGCCTTCTCATATTAAATGAAAACGTTATTTACTAACTTCTACCCCATCTCTCAGTCTTTTCCCAATGTACCCTACTTTAGAAGTTATTTTAAGTTTCTCAAATAGTATGTGCATTATGCCTAATATTCTCCAAACATTTGAGTCCTCTCACCATAGCTGGAATGATCATGGTGAGGGCGTAGTTAGCAGAAGCATTTGAAGCAAAGAGGATTTTGAAACTAAACTACAAACACAGTATCCACACAGCTAACTGGAACCTGTGTCTTAGAGGTGACAGCAAGTACTGTAGTGAGATAGAGGGGTGTTCCAGACATGGCTACAGAGAGTAACCAAGTCTGGTCCAAAATGAAAGAAACTACACTCATCTTCTAAGCTGTAACTGTTCCATTCTTTTGTGTTTTTCTCTGAATAAACATTATGTATACATGTGACAGCTCTATGATTTGGCTCTCAAGAGCCAGGTCCTCCTTCCAACAGTAGGACGCAGGGATTGATCTCAGGTTGCATGGCTTGACAGCAAGTGTCACTGAGCTATTGTGATGGTGTTGCAAGGGCAAATGGTGGAGGACAGGTTGCAGGGAGGTGAGTCAGCTTGGAATGTATGATGTAAAATCCACAAAGAATCAATAAAAATTTAAAAATGAGATTTGACTCTCAACCAGATTTTATATAATGTTTTTTTTAAATATCATGTTTGACATATCTTTATTGCAAATTGATAGCTGTCACCATTTCCTATCTGCAATCAGAAGCTGAAACCAAAGAGTATTAGTGTGTCATGTTTCATCAACTAGTGATTTGCCTGGTACTCAGCTTGAGGAGTAATCTATTCAATGTATAGTCTGTCACTAGTAGTAATGACATGTCTATATACATGCCTATCATCACACTTCTGTTTAACATGGTCCCTGCTTACCTGTCATCTCCTCATGAAACTACTCTGTGTATTCAATGACATCTTAGGGCTCTAGGAGTACACAATGTGTCCTCTCTCTGATATTTATCACTCTTAAACTGATGCCCCACAATGCTATGTGAAGAACCTGTTTTTTAACCATAGGCACACTGTTCTCTGAGCAAGGTCTCTGTGTATTATTTGCCTGGCATGCTTTGTGTAGTTTCTACTATGGGCCTTTGTCCAGGCTATCAAATGTGAGGGAATATACTCTATAATACCCCTGAAAATATCCTCCCTCCACTAACTCTCTGCCTTCTCTGAAAATCTTTTTTTTGAAAGTAATTATAAAGATCTATCTTCTTGCTTTAAAAGCCTTCTAAAGCTATAAATTTAATATAACGTGGAATGTTTTGTATTGTTGCCTGTTCATTTTTCTCTCATTGTGGTGCTTGTGTTAATCTGTCAATATAGGGCTATGTGTTGAAAGTTTAAAAGACACATATCTGCAAGGAGAAGAACATTGGCCATCTTTTCAAAAAAATTTTAGGAACTTCAAGTAGAGAGCCACTGTTGATTATATATATTTTGGTTTGGTTTCTGTCATTACTACCTTGGAGAAATTTTAATGGATGTTTATGGAGTTTGCATTAATTATAGTTTATTTTTTATATCCTTTCTCAATCTCTAAATTTTATTTGCTTGTGAGTTTCTTTCATTTCTCTAATCATTGCATGAGGTTAAAATAGCTAAACTTTTGCATCTTTGAATTGTTTTACTTCAAATAAAAATGACAAGTAGTGAAGAAAATGGGGATGTTAAAGAGAGAGGAGGAAGGAAGGAGTGTGTATTTTCTCTGTGAACATGTGTGTGTTTCTATCTTTAAAATAGGATGAAAATTCCACATTTCAATCTTTTTAATTATGGATAAAGACTCTAAATCAGATGAGGGTGACCAACAGAAGTATTTAAATATACTTACAAAAGTAATATATTTTGAAATTTACATATAGGCAGTGGAATTCAAATAAAGAAATATAAGTTATTCTCTGTTTTGAAGTAGAGAAGAAAACTCACTTGTTCAGAGCAGAACATTTGTTAACAAGACGTATGCTCGTATGACTTTGACCATCAAATTGGACTCATCTCAGCAATATTTGCTGATTTGTGAGAAGGTGAGAAGTTCAACGGAGAATGTTTGCTTCTTGAAAAACTAATGACCTGTGTGTTCTTCCTAAATCTCATGTAAAGGGAAAATAAAAGAAAGTACTTATGTAGCAATCTTTGGCCTCCATGTAGCAGCCGAGGTGCATGTGCCAAAATGTGCACCATGATCACATACATTAATCAAAAATTTTAACTGGATTATTTGTAATTTCAAATTTCAATTTTTTGAGTTCTGTATATATTTTTGGAGATCAGTCTTCTGTCTGATGGGGGGTTGGTGAAGATCTTTTTCTATTCAATAGGCTACCTTTTGTCTTAAAGAATGTATCTTTTGCTTTACCGAAGCTTTTCAGTTTCAAGAGGTCCTATTTGTTTATTGTTGATCTCAGTGTCTGTGCTACTGGGGTTATATTTAGGAACTGGTCTCCTGTGCCCATACATTGAAGGCTACTTCCCACTTTCTCTTCTATCAAGTTCAATATGGTCATATTTAATTTGAGGTCTTTAATCCATTTTACCTTGAGTTTTGTACATGTGGATAGAAATTGATCTATTTGCATTCTTCTACATGTTGGTATCCAGTTATACCAACAACATTTGTTGAAGATGCTCTCTTTTTCCCTTGTATAATTTTAGCTTCTTTGTCAAAATCAGGTATTTATAGGTGTGTGGATGAATATCCTGTTCTTCAGTTCAATTCCATTGGTCAACCTGTCTGTTTTTATGCTAATACCAAGCTATTTTTTTTACTGTAGCTCTATAATAGAACTTGATGTCAGGGATGGTGATGCCTCCAGAAGTTCCTTTGTTTTGCAGTATTGTTTGGGCTATCTCATGGTGATTTTTGTTGATGTTGTTGTTGTTGTTTTTCCATAAAAAGTTGATTATTTTTCTTTTAAGGTCTGTGAATTAATGTGTTGAAATTTTGCCAGGGATTGAACTGAATCTGTAGGTTTCTTTTGGTAGGATTTCCACTTTTATTATGTTAATACTACCTAGTCAAGAGCATGGGAGATATTTCCATTTTCTGATATCTTCTTCCATTTTGTTCTTCGAGACTTAAAGTTCTTGTCGATCAGGACTTTTACTTCTTTGGTTAGTATTACCCCAAGATATTTTATCTTACTTGTGGTTATTGTGAAGGGTAATGTTTCTCTGATTTCTTTCTCAGCTTCTTTATCATTTGAGTATAGGAGGGCTACTGATTTCTTTTTGAGTTTATTTTGTATCCTGCCACATTACTGAAGGTATTTTTCTGCTGTAGGAGTTCCTTGATGAATTTTTGGGGTTGATTATGTATACTATCATATCATCTGAAAATAGCAGAAGTTTGACTTCTTCATTTCCAATTGTATTCCACTCATATCCTCTTGTTTTCTTATTGCTCTAGCCATAACTGAAGATCTATGTTGAAGAGATATAAAGAGTGGACAGCCTTGTCTTGTTCCTGATTTTAGTGGAGCTGCTTTGAGTTTCTCTCCATTTCATTTGATGGTGGCACTGCTGACCTCCCAAAGTCCAGTTGAAGAGTAGGAAGAGTGAGAATATGAGAAGAGATTATGATGGGGACACCCACTGAAACATCTTGCCTGGGCTAATGGTAACTGATCAATTTCAGCTATACATGGAAGGAACCAGCATAGAACCAAGCTAGACCGTCTGAATGTGGGTGACAGTTGTATGGCTAAGGCAGACTGCGGGACCACTGGTAGTGGCACCAGGATTTGTCCATGTTGCTTATACTGGGTATTTGAACCCCATTCTCTTTGGATGGATACCTTTCTAGTCTGGATATAGTGGGGAGGGCCTTTGTCCTTCCTCTGAGTAGAGATCTTGCCCTCTCAGGGGAGTGAATGAAGGGTGGCATGGGGAAGTTGGAGGGAATGAGAGGAGGAGAGCGAGTCAGAACTGGAATTGGTACGTCATATGAAAAAAAGATAGATTGTTCTTTTTTAAAAAAATAAAATAAAATAAGGTTAAAAAAAGAAATTTTCAAAATTAGTAAAAAATGTGCCACTATAAATGTTATACAAAAATGACAGAGATGAAACTTTTCACAGTAAGCATTGAAAATAACAGTATAACTATTGTTAATGGGATAAGTTATAAAACAAATGTAATTTTAAAATCACCTTTCAGTTTAGAGAATTTAAGAAATGGAAAACAAAACTTTTTGAGTAGTGGCACCAGTTGTGGCTGCTCACATGTTCCGACAGTTCAGCACTTCCTTATCTATTAGGATTTAGACCAGAATATCTAATGTGGAACACAGGGTCCTCCTATTTGAAGCCCCAATTTGTGATGTAATATGTAGCCATCATTTTGAATCATTTTTAAGGAAAACATCCAATAAAAGAACATGATGATCATAAACACAAAATGCATTTTCCCCAAGCAATGCTGTCTCACGATAACATCTGCTATTAAGGAATTGTCACATGACTGTGATTTAAGAGATGAACATGTGACTTTTTTATAACTCATATAAAAATATGTTTAGATAATTATGTAATGTGAAATAACATTCCTGATTCCCCATAGTCACTATGAACTGGTGTCTCCTTTGTGCTTTCTGGTGGCTTTCTGCTTGTCTTCTTTTTTGTATCTTGTTTATTGTCCTTGCAGTTTTCAAAAAGCTCCTACAATTTTTTCTCCCCACATGTATTCACTGTGGATTTATTATCTGTCTTTGTAATTTAGGAACTTTGTAATTGGGTCCTGCATCTTTCTGTGGGATGTACTTTCTGGGAATCAACCCAGGGGAACTGGTGAGGTTGCATTAGCCTTGCCTGTGTGTGTGATTACAAGCTATATATTTTTATCTTCTTTTAAATGACTATAGGCAAAACACTTGAGTGTTTGTGCTTGAGGAAATTTCCTTTTCTGTCTGTTAACTTTACTAATCTCTGGCAGACAGAAAATGTTAGACGGAAAAATATCTACTGTTGAGATATTTTTGTGATTTTTTTCACAATGAGAGAAAATTTTTTAATATTTGAAGTTTTTTCATTTTTATATATCCATGTAAACATTCTTTTAATGAGTCAAATGATGTCAGAATTGTTTTTTTTATTTCTAAATTTGTTTCTGAAGAATCTTATCCTTAGTATACATAAAGGTTCAGTCTTTTCATTACACATTATACATTTGTTTATGAGGGTATAACATGATGAATATATGGAGGTAAGAGGAAACTTGCAAGAATGAGTCCTTTTTTATACTATGTAGGTTATGGGGTTGAAACTCGGGTCACCAGTTTTGGTTGCAAAAGCCTTTACATAATAAGTATCTCACTCACTCCAGATTTGCTCATTTTAATGTACTAGGATCTCTTGCCACTGTAATCCAGAATTGGAGTAATTTGGATATTGTCTCAAAGATTGTGGAGCAATGCCTGAAGAATGAATAATATTCCTGAACCACATAGGAATTTGAAAGTTGGAGGATAACTATTCATAGAACTGCAGATCTTGCTTATAACTTTAATATTTTCAGAAAGTTATAGTCTGTAGAAGAATGAATAGTCTAATCAGAGTGATTTCAAGTCTTTAGGTCAATTCAGTACAGTTCGCCATACTAAGAGGGCGTCCACCTTAATACTAAAACTAACTAAAACCAATTATTCCTTACTAACATCCCACAAAGGCAGAATAAGTTTCTGCAGAACTAATTTTAAGTACTATATGTCTCTTACTGGCCTCTGCCTTCTCTTCCATGTTCTTCCCCCTCACCATTCTTGCTCTACCTCTTCTCTTCCTTATTGTTTCCTCTCCTCCTCCTCCTCCTCCTCCTCCTCCTCCTCCTCCTCCTCCTCCTCCTCCTCCTCCTCCTCCTCCTCATCATCATCATCATCATTATTTTTTTCCTGAGAACTGCTTCAACTACACAGTTGGAAAGCTACATATGCTCAGGAATTTTGGAGTTCTGATTAGATATTTTAGAGGGTGGCTTCTTAGATGATAAAAATGTGAAACACTAGGCAATGGCTTGTGAACTAAGAACAGATTTGGGTTTTCAACTTTTAAGGACATAAATGCTGAGCTGAGGATGTAGAATGGGAGTAGTTTAATTTCCTGGTGTGTATACTATGGAAAGCAAACAAAATAGAAAAGAACATGAATTTAAATCTTTTAAAACCACTACAGATAAAAATTCCATCCTGCAGAAAGGACAGTGACCATTCATGTGGTATGAGAAATAACCCACCACAGGAAAGAAGGCTTCTGGGGAATCTTCCACTTGAGTAACACAGTGATGACACTCCTATCACAGGCTGCAATATGGAAAAATGTATAATGGTACAAGCCAGTCACAAAGCACAAATATTGTAGAATTCTGTTATGTAAGATACTTAGAAGTAGAAAACAGAATGGTAGTTAGAATCTGATGAAGGGCAATAGAGTACTTTGATAAATGTGGAATGGAGGCACAATTCTCAAGTTGAAAAGGTCTTGAACATTAGAAAACAATATAGAGATAATCCCTATGTGAAAATTCAGAGTTAAAATGATTAAAAATGCTTTAACAACTAAAATGAAAATGGAAACTAAATGAAAACAGGAAATATTTATCAGATTTTGTGTAAGATTTCTGTACCAAAAAACAAAAGGGAAAGAGACACAAATGTACATAAAGATAGATATTTAATTGCTTTAAACTTTTAAAACTTCTATTTAGCTTATTTATTTTGACATATGTATATAATATATATATACATATATATATATATATATATATATATATATATATATATATATATATGTACATACACACATACAAATAATAAACCAGAGTCAACTTCTCTGAAGAATGCTTCCAAAAAAAGGACAAAAGATATTGGAATGTTTATATGGAAATTCTGAGTCTGTAGAGACAGTCAAAGCAACTTTTAGAACAGTTTTTCAAATTTTAATTTTTCATTAATTTTTATTTTTTAATATTTTTCAGATAGGGTTTTTGTGTAGCTGTGGCCATCATGAATCATGATCTGTATGTCACCTAGTTCCACCTGCTTCTGTCTTCTGAGAGCTAGGCAAATATTTTTAGTTAAAAAGTTCCATGTAATATATTTTGTTAAGATTATTCCCATTTCCCCAAAGTATCAGAAAGCTCCTCATGACCAAGCTTAAGAGGCTATGTGAAGCTACATTGATCTAAGCATTTTGGAACTAGAATTAGTTGTATTTATTCAGTAAACTTATGAAAGTCAAGTTGTAGTTTATGAAGAAAGAGGCATCGACTATACATTATTTACTGTAGAAATTCAATAAAATTGGTATTTAATAATGAAACTTAGAAATAGTTTCATAAATATGAAATACTACTGAGAAATAAATTGTTACATAAAAATTTTACCCTCTTCTACAGATGTATTCAATTTTTAACTAAACTAATGATATAACCATTATAATAATTATCCTGTTCTCCACGTAATCTAATACTAATTGATTGAATGACTTTGCTTCAAGTTAAACTTTTAACAAATGGGAGGCATGAACTTTGATTTGTGCATTAATTTTGTAATGTATAACTTTTTCATTTTTTAATATTTAACAAACGAATGGAGACTAGGATTCTTATAATCTTCCACAGCCATCCATTTGCATGTAAAATTCAAGATGCCATTGTTTTTTTATGGCTGAGTAGTACTCTAATGCATATATATTCCACACTTTCTTTATCCATTCTTCCATTGAGGGGCATCTAGTTTTAGATGTGAGAATTTTAACAATTTATGTTGTATGGTTGATGTTTAATTAATTTTTTATTAAATTATATAATTTTACAAATTTTCACCTCCTCCCCTCCTCCCAGTTCCCCTCCCTTCTTCCCCCCTCCCCCTCCCTCTCCCATTCAAGGAGCAGTCAGGGTTCCCCACCTTGTGGGAAGTCCAAGTTCCTCCCCAATCCATCCAGGTCTAGGAAGGTGAGAATCCAAACAGACTAGGTTCCCACAAAGCCAGTACGTACAGTAGAATCAAAACCCAGTGCCATTGTCCTTGGCTTCTCAGTCAGCCCTCCTTGTCAGCCATGTTCAGAGAGTCCAGTTTGATTACATGCTCCATCAGTCCCAGTCCAGTTGGCCTTGGTGAGCTCCCATTAGATCAGTCCCATTATCTCGGTGAATGGGCATACCACTCATGGTCCAGAATTTCTTGCTCATGTTCTCCCTCCTTCTGCTCCTCATTTAGACCTTGGGAGATCAGTCCAGTGTTCCAATGTGGGTCTCTGTCTCTATCTCCATCCAGCACCAGATGAAGTTTTTTGATTTTAGCCAATCTGACAGGTGTAAGATGGTATCTCAAAGTTGTTTTGATTTGCATTTCCCTGATTGGTAAGGAGGTTGAGCATGCCCTTAAGTGTCTTTTGGCCATTCGAAATTCTTCTGTTGAGAATTCTCTGTTCAGTTCAGTGCCCCCTTTTTTAATTGGGTTAATTAGCATTTTAAAGTCTAGTCTCTTGAGTTCCTTATATATTTTAGAGATCAGACCTTTGTCAGTTGCAGGGTTGGTAAAGATCTTTTCCCAGTCGGTAGGCTGCCTTTGTGTCTTAGTGACAGTGTCCTTTGCTTTACAGAAGCTTCTCAGTTTTAGGAGGTCCCATTTATTCAATGTTGCCCTTATTGTCTGTGCTCCTGGGGTTATACATAGGAAATGGTCTCCTGTGTCTATATGTTGTAGACTCTTTCCCACTTTCTCTTTTTTTTCTTTCTTAGGTTCAGAGTGTTCAGATTGATATTGAGATCGTTAATCCATCTGGACTTGAGTTTTGTGCATGGTGATAGATAAGGATCTATTTTCATTCTTCTACAGGTTGACAACCAGTTATGCCAGCACCAATCGTTGAAGATGCTTTCTTTCTTCCATTGTATACTTTTAGTTCATAGGTTTGTGGGTTAATATCCGGGTCTTCTATTCGATTCCATTGGTCGACTTCTCTGTTTTTATGCCAGTACCAAGCTGTTTTCAATACTGTATCTCTGTAATAGAGTTTGAGGTCAGGAATGGTAATACCTCCAGAAGTTCCTTTATTGTATAGGATTGTTTTGGCTATCCTGAGTTTTTTGTTTTTCCATATAAAGTTGATTATTGTTCTCTCAAGGTCTGTGAAGAATTTTGTTGGTGTTTTAATGGGGATTGCGTTGAATTTATAAATTACCTTTGGTAGAATTGCCATTTTTACTATGTTGATCCTACCCATTCAAGAGCATGGGAGGTCTTTCCAATTTCTGGTGTCCCCTTCAATTTCTTTCTTCAAAGACTTAAAGTTCTTGTCAAATAGATCTTTCACTTCCTTGGTTAGAGCAACCCCAAGCTATTTTATGCTATTTGTGGCTATCGTAAAAGATGAAGTTTCTCTGAATTCCCTCTCTTAGTCTCTGTCCTTTGTGTATAGGAGGGTTACTGATTTTTTTGAGTTGATCTTGTAACCTGCCACTTCACATATCATCTGCAAATAACAAAAGTTTGACTTCTTCCTTTCCGATTTGAATCCCCTTGATCTCCTCGTGTTGTCTTATTGCTATTGCTAGAACTTCAAGAACTATGTTGAAGAGATATGGTGAGAGTGGACAGCCTTGTCTTGTTCCTGATTTTAGTGGAATGGCTTTGAGTTTCTCTCCATTTAATTTGATATTAGCTGTTGGCTTGCTATATATTTATTTTATTTTTATTTTTTTATATTTTTTATACTTTTATTGTATTTAAGTATGATCCTTGTATCCCTAACCTCTCCAAAACCTTTATCATAAAGGGGTGTTGAACTTTGTCAAATGCTTTTTCTGCATCTAATGAAATGATCATATGGGTTTTTTCTTTCAGTTTATTTATATGATGGATTACATTGATAAATTTTCATATGTTGAACCATCCCTGTGTCTCTGGGATGAAGCATACTTGATCATAATGGATAATTTTTTAATGTATTCTAGGATTCTGTTTGCCAGAATTTTATTGAGAATTTTTGCATCGATGTTCATGAGTGATATTGGTCTGTAATTCTCATTTTTGGTTGGGTCTTTGTGTGGTTTTGGAATCAGGGTGACTGTAGCTTCATAAAAAGAGTTTGGCAATGACTCTTCTGTTTCTATTATGTGAAATATGTTAAGGAGTATAGGTATCAGCTCTTCTTGGAAGTTCTGATTAAATTCTGCATTAAAAGCATCAGGTCCTGGGAATTTTTGGTTGGGAGTTTTTTTTTTTTTTTTTTTTATGACAGCTTCTATTTCCTCACGACTTATAGGTCTATTTAAATTGTTCACCTGGTCTTGATTTAATTTTGGTAAATGGTACTTATCTAAAAACAAGTCCATTTCTTTTACATTTTCCAAGCATATAAGCATATATAGCATATAAGCTTTTGTAGTAAGACCTAATGATTCTCTGAATTTCCTCAGTGTCTGTTGTTATGTCCCCCTTTTCATTTCTGATCTTGTTAATTTGCATGTTTTCTCTCTACCTTTTTATTAATTTGGATAAAGGTTTGTCAATCTCATTGACTTACTCAAAGAACCAGCTCTTTGTTTCATTGATTCTTTGGATTGTTTTCTGTGTTTTTATTTTGCTGATTTCAGCCTGCAGTTTGATTATTTCCAATCTTCGACTCCTCCTGGGTGAATCTGCTTCTTTTTTTCTAGAACCTTCAGCTGTGCTGTTAATTCTCTAATTTGAGCTTTCTCCATTTTTTTAATGTGGGCACTTACAGCTATGAACTTTCCTCTTAGCAATGCTTCCATAGTGTCCCATAGTTTTGGGTATGTTGTGTCTTTATTTTCATTGAATTCAAGGAAGACTTTAATTTCTTTCTTTATTTCTTCCCTGACCCAGGGGTTGTTCAGTAGTTGACTGTTCAATTTCCAAGAGTTTGTAGGCTTTCTGGGGGACAAATTATTGTTAAATTCTAACTTTATTCCATGGTGATCCGATAAGACACAGGTGGTTACTAATATTTTTTATATCTGTGGAAGTTTGCTTTGTTACTGAGTATGTGATCAATTTTCGAGAAGGTTCCATGAGCTGCAGAGAAGGTATATTCTTTCCTATTTGGGTGGAATGTTCTGTAGATGTCTGTTAAGTCAATTTGATTCATAACCTCCATTAATTCTCTTATTTCTCTCTTAGGTTTTTGTCTGATTGACCTGTCTGTTGGTGAGAAAGGAGTGTTGAAATCTCCTACTATTAGTGTGTGTGGTTTGATGACTGCCTTGAGTTCTAGTAATGTTTCTTTTACATAAGTGGGTGCTTTTATATTAGGGACATAGATATTCAGGATTGAGACTTCATTCTGAAGGATTTTTCCTGTTATGAGTATAAAGTGTCCCTTTCCATCTCTTCTGATTGATTTTAGTTTGAAGTCAACTTTGTTAGAAATTACTATGGCCACACCTGCTTGTTTCTCAGGTCCATTTGCTTGATAAACCTTTTCCCAACCCTTTACTCTGAGTAGATGCCTGTCTTTGTGTTTGAGATGTGTTTCTTGTAAACAGCAGAGTGTTGGATTCTGTTTTTGTATCCAATCTGTTAGCCTGTGCCTTTTTTATTTTATTTTATTTTATTTATTTATTATTATTATTTTTTTTTTTTTGGTTTTTCGAGACAGGGTTTCTCTGTGGCTTTGGAGCCTGTCCTGGAACTAGCTCTTGTAGACCAGGCTGGTCTCGAACTCACAGAGATCCGCCTGCCTCTGCCTCCCGAGTGCTGGGATTAAAGGCGTGCGCCACCACCGCCCGGCTGCCTGTGCCTTTTTAAAAGGTGAATTGAGTCCATTGATATTAAGTGATATTAATGACCAGGGGTTGTTAACTCCGGTCATCATTTTTTTTTTTTGGTAGTACAGATTATGTGTATCCCTTCTTTGAGTTTTGCTGGTGAAGGGGAGCTAGATATGTGAGTTATTTTGGGCATTGTTGAACTCCTTGGTTTGTGATTTTCCTTATATTACTTTCTGTAAGGCTGGATTTGTGGCTACATATTGTTTAAATTTGTTTTTATCCTGGAATATTTTGTTTTCTCCATTTATAGTAAACAAAAACTTGGCTGGGTATAGTAGTCTGGGCTTGCATCCATGGTCTCTTAGTTTCTGCAAAACATCTATCCAGGACTTTCTGGCTTTCATGGTTTCCACGGAGAAGTCAGGTGTAAGTCTGATAGGTTTATCTTTATAAGTTACTTGACCTTTTTCCTTTGCAGCTCTTAATATTCTTTTTTGATTCTGTATGTTTTGTGTTTTGATTATAATATCGTGAGGGGATTTTTTTTTTTTTTTGATCCAGTCTATTTGGTGTTCTGTATGCTTCTTGAACCTTCATAGGAATATCTTTCTTTAGGTTGGGAAAGTTTTCTTCTATAATTCATTAAATATATTTTCTGGGCCATTGAGCTGTAATTCTTCTCCTTCTTCTACCCCTATTATTCTTAGGTTTGGTCTTTTTATTGTGTTCCAGATTTCCTGAATGTTTTGTGATGAGAATTTGTTGGATTTGCTGTTTTCTTTGATCAGTGCATTTATTTTCTCTATGGTATCTTCAGAATCTGAGATTCTTTCTTCCATCTCTTGTAATCTGTTGGTTATGCTTGTTTCTGTAGTCTCTATTCATTTATGTAGATTTTCCATATCCAGCCAGCCCTCGGTTTGTGTTTTCTTCCTTGCCTCCATTTCAGTTTTCAAGTCTTGAACTGTTTCCATTATCTGTTTGATTGTTTTTCCTTGGTTTCCTAGGATATCATTTATGGATTTACTCAGTTCTTCAAACTTTTTGTTATTCTTCTCATCCATTTCTTTAAGGGAGTTTTTCACCTCCTGTTTAAGGGACTCTATCACTTTCATAAAGTCAATTTTTTTTCTCCTTCTTCTTGATTAAGGTGTTCAAGTCCTCCTGTTGTAAGTTCGCTGGGTTCTGGCGCTTTCATGTTGTTTTTCAAATTGTTAGAGGAATTCTTGCATTGGAGTCTGCCCATCTCTTCCTCCGAATAATCCTTTATGGATCTTCTTTTACAGATTCAATTCTCCTTGCTGGCCAGGGAGCTCCCAGGCAAAAGGCCTAACTTGATGCAGGCAGGCCCAATGATGTATCTTCTGGTAGAGAATCAGGTCTCCTTGCTGGCCAGGCAGCTCACAGACCTTAATTAATTTCTTTAATTCAGGATTCTTAGCTTAACCTTTGCAATGAATGGTAATTACTGTGTTTTGGGCATAATTATTTCTTTACATTTTTAATTTTATATTACTTGCTGATTCTAATGGTAAGATTATATATATATATTATATATATATATATATATATAATCTTACCATTGTTTGTAAACAATTCTCTTGAGATCGTTGTTTGTATCATTACATGAAATATACTTTTTATGTGTTTTGTTTTTAATACATCCCAAATATAAGTTCCCTTCATTCCTTTTATTCCCCTCATCCCACTTCCCTCTCCCCCAGATCCACTCCTCCATTTCCCTTCAGAAAAGAGTAGACCTTCCAGTAATATACATCCAACATGATATGAAAAATACAATAATACTAGGCACAAACCCTCATATCAAGGCTGGGTAAAGTAACCAGTAGGGGGAAAAAATCCAAAGAACAGACAAACGCATAAGAGACACCCCTCTCCCACAGTTAGGAATCCCATTAAAACTCCAAACTAACTAGTGTATCATACATTCAGAAAACCTAGCATAGATTCATGAAAGCTCTGTAGTTGTTACTTCAGTCTCTGTGAGGCCCTATGAACCTTGCTTAGCTGATTTTCTTTGGGCCATGTTCTCCTGATGTCCTTAAGGTCCTTGCCTTTTACATTTCTCCCATCTTATCTTCCATGGAATTCCATGAGCTCCAAGCAGAGAGATCCAAAGGGCATCTTCAGTTTGGTCTTTCTGTCCATCTAATGTTTTTCTATGACTCTCTGCATCTGCTCCCATCATCTGCCAGTGGTAGTCTCTTTGATGAAGATTAGGCTAGGTACCTCTCTATGAGTATATAGGATAGCATTAGGAATCATTTTATTGATTTTCTTCTATCATAGATGGTCTGGGATATGCAGTCTTTAATTCCTGCTCATTCAGGCAGTATCAGGCCTGGTTCCCTCTAGTGGCTTGTGGGCCTCAAAATAGACCCCTCATTGATTGACCATTCCCACAAGCTCTGTGCCTTCATTGCCCCAGCACATCTTTCAGGCAGGATAGATTGTGTATTGAAGGTTAAATGGCTGGGTTGTCCCAATCACACTTCTGGAAGTCTTGTCTGGCTACAGAGTATGGGTGATTTGGGTTCTGAATTCACTATAACTAGTATTCTTACTATTGCCACCATTATGGAATGATGAGAATTTCTACTTGTGTAGGTTTCCACATCACGCCTTCCTCAAATGCCCTCAAGTTCCAGTCATCATTCCTAGTACTCTCATCCTCTGCCTCTAGCCTGTTTCTGCCTGTTCCCATCCCTACTCACCCAAAGTCTCTCCCCAAAATCAATTCTATTTCCCTTCCCAGGGAGATATACATGTCCCAATTAGAGCACTACTTGTTATCTAGCATCTCTGGGTCTGTGGAATTTAGCATGGTTATCTTTTACTTTATTGCTAATATCCGCTTATGAGTACCTACATCATTTGTCTTTCTGTAGTCAGGATTACGTCACTGAGGTTGGATTTTTGTAAGTAGACTTTTCTGTCTCTCCTGTCAGCTCTCAAATAAACAGAGACTTAATGGTAAAAATAAATGATTGACCTATAGCTTAGACTTCCTTGTAACTGCTGTTATAACTTAAATTAACCCATTTCTACTAATTTATGTGTGCAGAGGTTCATTTGCCTCATCTATGTACTTTTCATGTTGTTTCTTCCAAATCTGTCTGACAACTCATTCTACCTTCTTCTTCCCAGCGTTCTTTTAGCATGCTTCTCCTACCCAACCTTATCCTGCCTAGCAATAATCCAGTCAGCTTCTTTACTAAAACAATCAGTCTGATGTGTATTCCCACAGTATAAAGGAATATTCCACATTTCTCCTCTTTTGTCTAAGTGAAAAAGGAAGGTTTTTAACTTTAACATAGTAAAATTATATGCAACACAAACAGCAATCAAGTAAAAATTACAATTGTGATACCCAGTTTATTTACATTTGGCAAAATAGAGAAAGTACTCAGTAGGCTGTTTTCTTCTGAAGAATGCAGAATTTAAGACTCAATTTTCTTTCTACCATGATTAGGGAGAACTGTAGCTATAACTATCTTGTCTTCAATACCATCAAAGAACTGAGAAGGATATAATATTACCTGTGTAAGCAGGAATTATAGAGCAAGCAGCCTCCCAATTTAAGAGAAATGACAGAAATAGCTTTCTGTCTGAACATTCACCCTAAGTTTCTTTAATGATGTTGGGGCTTCCAAGTTTGGCCTACAGGCCTAGTAATTTTACAGACATTTTTGAGAAGTAGGAAATTTTGAAGGACTCTCCTACCTTGTCTTGGCAAAGTTTAACATTTGCCTTCTTTTGCATCCTGCTGGTCCAATTTGGATAGTATACTGTCAGAAACTGAGGCAAGGGCAGTTTCTTTGTCCAAATGACCAAATTTTACCATAACAAAAATAAACTCCATACAGAGTTTATTTGATACCACAATCCTCTTTTGAAGTAAATTGATGCTGTCCAGAGCAGACATGTCTCCCCATCAAAAAAAGTCTTATGTTATTAAATATTTTAATGCCATATTCTGTAGGTCTTTACAGTGTTTAAGGACCATCTGTCTATCTTAATATATCTGTGCATGACTTTGAAAACATATGTGACATGACTATGAATTTGACTATTATAGATGATTATTAATCTATTTTATTAATCACACATTCCAATTTTAAATGAGCTATATAAACTCAATACCCCAAACATGAGTATAACAAAATTAACTTTAAATTTGCATCAATAAACCAAAATCCATACCAAATAAAAATATTTTGAGACAAATAGTTGATTTTTTAGATTAAAGAAGATTCAATAATCTACCCATTTTTATCTTCCTATATAATTCCCCCTTTATCTCCTTTAGAAAGAGATCTTTGAATTTAACTGCTTTGCTTAGCTTTTTTCCTGACTATTATGAAAAACAACTTGTAATAAGTCTCCTTAACAATGACAAACATTCATAATCTATTGAATAACAAAAACCTGTCTATATTCCATCTCTCTGGAATGTAAATATCATTCTCTTGTCTACTGTTTATTGTTTGTAGGTTCTGGTATCTTTGAGAGCACCTTGAGAAAATCAGGATAATTGTTAAGTCTTTTTTAAAATCCCAGTTTAAAAAAGATTTAATTATTATGTATACAGTGTTCTGTCTGCATGCATGCCCACAGGCCAGAAGAGGGCACTGGTTATCATTACAGATGGCTGAAAGCCCTCATGTAATTTGTGGGACAGTCATCTCTTCCTCCCTAATTGTTCAGTCTTGACTGGATTATTCTGTGAAGCTGGACCATTTGAGCCAGCAGCCTTGAACCTGTTTTCAATGCTGTACCACCGGGGCCATCTGTTTTTATTGGTGTCTGGTCCCTTTCCTCTGAAAATACATTAACTTTTAAAAGTAATGCAATATCTACATTAATGCATTTTTCATAAGTCAATGAAAGATTATTTTTTTGTTTTATTTTTGATCAGGTAAAATATACATCACATGTCTTTTTTCTTCTAGGTTTATTTCTTTATGTCTGTAGCCAGAAACTTCAGTAGGTCTTCCCCAGACAAACTTGATCCATATCAACTAATCCATTCCCTTTATTTCCTGTGAAAATATAAGCACAATCTTTTCCCCAAAGTAGCATATCTTTTGACTTCTAATTTGAAGTGAAGACATTTTAAAAAATATATGAATTTCTTAATCCAGATCTTTGCATAATCCAATGAGTCTTAGCAGCAGCCTTTCATTCATCAGAAATCACAAAATTCCAAGACAACAAAACAGCGTAGAAGATGCAGACTCGCCATGTCTTTTATTTAATCTTAAGTGGCTTTTCCCCTTGATATTACTTTATTCTTTATTTAAACTCTTTATATTATTATTTTTAAGCTTTTTAATGATTATCTGTACTATTTTTTCTTTTCTTTTTCCAGCTACGTATATTGTTAAGCACACTATAACCTGTTTAGAGTTTTTTCCATCTTTATTGAGCATCTTATTGTTCTTTGATCACATGAGTTGACTCTTAAACTACTATGTTAACTGCCAGCACAGCTCAGCTTAGTGCTTTGGTACATGACATTGGTGGCTGGCTTCTCCCATCTTGGTTTCCTGAGAGCCTCATGGTGGAGGTACCAGTAAAAGCCATGTTTACTGCCCCAGCTTGGAAAGTTTTGTGGTCCAGACCATGCTGCCAATGAATAGTGTGCCTACTGATGCTTATAAGCCCCATTTAAGTGTTTGGTAGCAAGACCTCTTAAAAGAGTCATGCCTCTGTTTGCTGATAGCACTAAGGCAAGGAAGCCACCTCTTAAATGAGCCATACTTCCGTTTATTGCTAGTTCCCAGCCTACCAGTGAAAATACATTTGTCAGGAAGCCATGTATGGCTCTGTTTTGTGTGCTTAGAATCTTTTTTTTTTTCCCAAAGCTTCGTTAGGTCTATGTGGATGTAGGTGCTGGATGTTTGTGTGCCATTTGTACGCCGAATTTTTCAGTGTCCTGGCAGTGGCTCACAAATAATTAGGAACTTAATATTAATTATAAATGCTTGACTGATAACTTAGGCTTACTACTAGCTAGATCTAACATGCTAAACGAACCCATATTTCTTTCTACCCTCTTCTACATGAGGTATCTTGTTTAAAAACAGCACATTCATCTTTCTTCTCTCTGTTTCCTTATGACACCCCGGTTTCCTCCTTCTTTTTAGCATTCTCATAGGCCAGTTTTCTGAGATAATGAGGTAAAGGTGATTGCAGAAGCTTTTATTCCAACCAGCAGTGGAGGAGGTTCCACTTACTTCACATCCTCTTCAGCATGAGCTGTGACAATGTTATTGATCTTCATCATTCTGACAGGTGTAAGATGGACTCTTAAACTGGCAGTTTGATTTAACTATTTGAAAATTTCTTTTTTCTATAATTTTTTATTTATTTTAAATATTTTTATTTAGTAAAAATTTCCGCTTCCTCCCTACCTCCCATTTACCCCTCCTCCCTCCTCCACTCTCCCTCCCTCTCCTGTCCAGAGAGCAGTAAGGGTTCCCTGCCCTATGGGAAGTCCAAGTTCCTCCCCCCTCCATCCAGGTCTAGGAAGGTAAGGATCCAAACAGGCAAGCCCCCCCCCCCCCCCACCAAAGCCAGTATGTGTAGTAGGGTCCAAATCCCGTGTCACTGTCCTTGGCTTCTCAGCAGCCCTCATTGTCTGCCATGTTCAGGGAGACCGGTTTTATCTCATGCTTTTTCAGTCCCAGTCCAGATGGGCTTAGTAAGCTCCGAATAGATCAGCCCCACCATCTCAGTGGGTGGGAGGACTCCTCGCAGTCCAGACTTCCTTCTGCTCATTTGGACCTTGGGCGCTCAGTTCGGTGCACCAGTGTGTGGCTCTGTCTTTACCTCCATCCTTCTGCTCCTCGTCAGGACCTTGGGAACTCAGTCCGGTGCTCCAATGTGGGGCTCTGTCTCTAGCTCCATCCATCGCCAGATGAGAGTTCTATGGAGATATGCAAGATAATCATCTCATGGAACTAGCTAGGGGCATCTCACTGGATACCTGGGAACTCCTCTAGAGTCAAGTCTCTTAATAATCCTAAAATGGCTCCCTTAATTAGGATATATGCTTCCCTGCTCCCATATCCATCCTTTCTATATCCCAAGCGTCCCATTCCCCCAAGCTCTCCCTATCCTCCCCTTCACGCTTTGCTTTCCCCATCTTCCCTTGCCCCCCAACCCACCCCACCCCCAAGTTCTCAATTTTTGCCAAGCAAACTTGTCTGCTTCCAATATTCAGAAGGATAACTATATGTTTTTCTTTGGTTTCACCTTATTGCCCTGAAAATTTCTTAAATGCATAAAATGCACACTGGTAACTACTCTTACCATTGTCTTTTATTTACCTCCTATTCACATAATCTCTTATTCTCACTAACTGTATCTTTCCTAAATTAATGATACCATGGGACTCTACTTGATAGCCTCAATCTAATGGTTACACACATGGACCTGGTTAATTGAATTGGGTCAGATATTGTGCAATTTTAAAGAATGATTTTTAATCTCATTCTACTCAGAAGAATATGTAGATTTTGTTTATAGCATCTAAAGCTGTATTTATTTTATTTTTACATGATCAATTCCTGTAATACTCATACTGAGTGTGTAAATATTTGGATTTGTCAAGATTTTTCAAATTTCACCATTCTTTGAAATATCACTGGTAAACATATAAACAAAAATTTAAAAGTTTCTCTAACAATTGTTTTAGCAATACTTAGCAACATTTAAAAAATTGCACATTTTCTTCTTGAAACTTACCATTTGGGCACCCATAGACTTTGTAAATATTTGTAAATATTTTATTGTTTTATTAATTTTAGTTTTATTAATTTTTTTATTAATTTATTTAGTTTTATTAATTTATTAATTTATTTAGTTTTATTAATTTATTAATTTAGTTTTATTAATTCAAAACAATGGCATCATTGTGACCTTTCTGTATGCATGCTTTCAGAGTACTCAATTCATTTGTTTCCTACTGGAATAGAAACTGTTATAGTTCTCTTTAATAGGTAAAATAAGATGTGATTTTATATGGTTCTTATTCCAAGCAGCACAGTATGTATAATACATAACTGCATCTCTATCTGCCCATTACTCTTGACATAATTGATTTCCTCACTCTTTGTTCCTTTCCACCATGCTTGATTGCCTTGGAATTTGTATGTTCAAAACTAGAGACTGTGTTACCATTTGCAACATTTGAGATTGCTATAGATATGTGCATTTGTTTTAATTTCTTCCTACATATCACTTCTTTTCCATGAGTCTTCATTTTGGAATCATGTCATTTTAATAAAGCACCTTTTATATTTCTCTTTGCCAGTCTTATTAGACAGAAGTTCCTCTCTGCGAATGTTTTTTTTTTCCAGTTTAATTGTATTATCATTTAATTAGTTCCTTGAACACATAGCTTTTTTGTGCTTGGATTTCTTGAAACAGAGACCCTACGATGTATCTTGAGGTAGTGTTGAACTCTGTCCTGATCCATCTTCATGACTGCTGGGGTTATTGACATTGTTATCAAGTTCGGCCTCCACATACACTATTGTTTGAATTGCTATAATTTGTGTATTATAGCAAAACACGCACACACACACACAACTTTGTATTAAGAAAATGTCTTAAATCTCTACATATGTTCCTTAAAACAACAATTTGTTACTTTAAAGGAGATATCCCTTTAAAAATTCAATGTTCCTTTTTTTAGTTTTGAAATTATTCACTCATTTTTAACACTACTTTCAATGCTCCAGGGACACTGTTTCCCTCTCTAGTAGTGGAATCTGCTTTTATTCATCACTTCACAGAGTTAGTAGTGTCTCATGGGCATTGACTTTAAAAGAGTATCTTGGAAAAATACCAAGCTCCTTGGGTATGTTAGCCTGAGCTTTAAGGGCAAATACAGCTTCATCTTTCTCTAGACTGCCTTCTGAACTCTCAGGATTTCTGTTAGTTTTGACAGACTTATTTCTGTATTTAACTGGGCATTACTGCATTTTACACGGCATTCTTAATTGTTGAGGATGAATATTAAGAGAAATCGATTGTGCTATTATGACCACATGTACACACCATTGGTTTACCAACATTTTAAAAGTCTTCCTTTTTTTCAAGTACTTTTTATCTTATGGTCACTTCATTCACCTGTGTTCGTTGATATTCACTTTCATCTTAAAATAGTCTAGAATTGAAAAAAATATTGACTACTTATTGTAGCTCTTCAGGGTTCTCTGCAGGTTCAAAGAAGAAAGAAATGGAGTCTTTTAAAGTCATTGGCCAATTAGTGTTTGCAGTAGGCAGTAGGAGGTCTTGATAAAATCACTTCCTTTATTTCTGTGAGAATGTAGGAGTAGAAATCTTCAACAGAAACTCCAAAAGTGAGAATTCTCTTAACTGAACCTTGAACAAGTTACCACAATTTCAATAACATCACCAGCAAATCAGGATGATGAAAAGTGTTATTCTTTTTAAAATGATAATATAATTATAGGAAGGCCAAAGAAACAAAGCTTACTCTAGAAAATCAAGACAGAGTATTTAGGCTCCAGCAGGCCAATTTATAACCACATTTCCCTCTTCAAAATCAATCTATAAGTTCTGTTTAATAGTGATGAGTTCAGAGACTGATTATATTTAATATTTAATCATATTAATAGTAGGCACAGTGATTTAAAAATTTTAAAACTCAAGTGGCAATATTCCCCCTTGACCATTATGCAGCTACAGAACTTAGAATGGCATATGCTTATAAATGTTTAAGAATTTCAAACTTTCTAAGTTGTAAAGGATGCTGTATGCTCTCTCTCTCATAGCTAAATTATCATTCCAGATAGGATATTTATTATTGGAGAGGAAAACTTGGAGTCAAGTATTGATGTGGATATAAGTTACTCGAGTTACTTGTGCTTGTATGATGAACAGAAAAGAGAAGAAAATGCTTAGTGAAGTGCAATTTATTTAAACTTAGGTATGGAGGGAGAGCGAACTGGGATTGGTATATAAAATAAAAAGGTTGTTATAATATTTTTAAAAAAATTTAGCCATTGTTTCATCATAAATAGTACTGATCCCCTCTAAAATGACAAGGTGATTGTGGAAATGTAAGTCTTGATCTTACAAGATGTTAGGGCTATTTTAATACTTTGGACTCTTTTGTTAAATTTTAAAGATAATTTTGTATTGATTCATTGGAAATTTCACATCAAGCACCCGAAACCCATTCACTTCCCAGTCCTTCCATATCTATCCCTCTACCCTGCAATATGCTCCCCCAAAACAATTGTCAAAAAATCCCTCACTTACTCTTCCTTCTTTCCAACACCTCATCATTCGTTCTAGTGGCATTGGAAGCTGTGGTGTGATGCACAGTATACTCCCTTTTTACCAATCAGTTCCAATAGGAAAGTGTTCATTACAATGGGTTTTTAGTCTAATTCCAAAGCCTCTGGTTTGTGGTCCACCATCATCACTGGGCCCTCATCGAAAATCATCCTCTTGGATATCCTGTTGTCGCCCCTAATCATGGAAATTCTGCAGTTATAGTTCCATAGGACCATCCCCTTCCTGCATTGCAGCAGTCATAGATGGGGAAGCTGTTAGTGTGGACCAATCCGAGGCCCAAGATATGGGTCTGGGTGGTAGTTGAGTGGTGGGTCTTGGCTATTGGGACCACTTCCTCTGGCAAGGGGCAAAACCTAGGCCATGACACTGAGGTCTGCTCTCCCACTTCTATGGTGAAGTGTTTGGCCATCTATCCAGAGTGGTGTGGTTCAGCTCTCCCATTGAGAAAGAGAGGTGGTACCAGATCTCCTGCAACAGTATCCAGTGAGGGACAGGCCTAGCTGAACACAGTCCTCGGATTTCAACAAGTGTGGTTCCTGTAATTCCCTATAGTAACACAAGCCAAGGACATCAACCCAGACCCTTGCTACTGAGACATAACCCAAGGTATCAGCCCAGGACTAGGTCCATGTAGCTGTGCAGGCAACCTAGATAGGCATGGCTTCTGATACAAACATGAACCTCAGCAGCAAGCTTGGTCAGGACAGCACCTTGACCCCAGATAACAGCAGCACAGGCCACGCAGATTGGCCTGACCCTGGTGGTGGCATGGCCCTCAGGCACCAACATAGTCTGGACTTTGATGTGATATTGGCCTCAGGTGGCAGCACAGGCCACTCTGATTAGTAAGATTCCAGTTGCAGTGTGGTACTTGGACAAATATTTTGAATTCTTGATATGAACTAAAGAAAATTTAATAATCTGCAGTGGGCTATGTAAATTAAATTTCATATTGTACCAATATAAGAAGCCAAAGAAAACCATAAAGCTTATTCCATGGCTTTTTTTTTCTTGGTTTTTGAGGCAGTGTTCCTCTGTAGCTTTGGAGCCTGACCTGAATCTAGCTGTTGTAGACTCTACTTATGATTTCTACTGATTCTGCCTTTATAGATTTAAATGATAGTCATGATCTCATTGTTCTCATAAGCTCAAGAAGATGTGAGGCTTCCTCCTGTTTCTGTGTTTTGATTCTAGTGTTTTCTCTCAATGGGTAATGATGTAATATCCCTTAATTCTGTAAACATCTGAAATGAAAATATAGAGGAAGAATAAGAATTTGTAATACATGTTTTTATTCATGTCCTACCTCTTCTATTTTCCCCTCCCCTTCACCTTTCCTCATACTCCTACTTTACTCAGGAAATCTTGTCTATTTCTCCTTCCCAGGGGATCCATGCACGTCTCTCTTAAGGAATCCCCCCACCTTTCCCTCACCCAACTCCCCATCCATTTCTCAGAGAGGGTAAGAGCTCCTATGAGGAGTTAAAAAAGTCTGTTACATCACTTGAGGCAGTACTAAGGCACTCCTCCCTGTATATAGACTGAGAAAGGTATCCCTCGATTGGGAATGGGCTACAAAAAGTATATTTATGTACCAGGATTAAATACTGGCTTCAAGGCCAGTGTAGAAATTCTGTTTCCCTACCTGTGGCGCCACAAGTGCCCAAGCCACAGACCTGTCACCCATATTCAGAGGGCCTCATTTGGTCCTATACAGGTTCCCCAGCTGTCAGTTCAGGGTCAGTGAACTCTTCCTAGCTTGGGTTATTTCTTTCTGTGGGTTTTCCCATCATGATCTTGATCTCTTTGGTCGTATTATCACTCTTCCCTCTCTATAACGGGACTCTAGAGGCTTGGCCAAGTGCTGAGCTGTGAATCTCTGCTTGCACTAGGGAAATTTCCAGAAATCCACAAGGATGACCCCAGCTAAGAGTCTACATAATACTGGAGAGGGTGCCTTAACTTCCCTTTTCTTTCCCTGTAAGCAGATTGATGCCTAGCTTGTTTGTCATCATAGAACCTTTATCCACTAACTGACTTCCTGAGTAAGTGGTAGCATATCTCTTTCCTTGATCTCCCTCTTTGTCTTACCTTAATTCTACCTTCACAATCCTTCATGTTATCCTTCCACTTCCATTCTCCCATGTCCCTCCCCTTCACTCCTCCTCTCACTCCCATGCTCCCACTTACTCAGGAACTCTTGTCTATTTCTCCTTCCCACATGGATCCATGGATCCATGTATGTCCTCTTAGGGTTCTTAGGGTTTCCTTGTTTTTTTTTTTTTTTTTTTTTTTTTTTTTTTTTTTTTTTTTTTTTTTTTTTGATTCTCTGGAGTTGACTATCCTTTGCTGTATGTCTGTTATCCACTTAGTGAGTTAGTGAGTTCATACTGTGTTTGTCTTCCTAGGTCTGGGTTACCTCACTTAGGACTTTTTTCAAGTTCTATTTATTTGCCTGCAAATTTCATGATTTCATTATTTATTTTATTGCTGACCAGTACTATCTTGTATAATTGTACCACATTTTCTTTATCAATTCTTTGATTGAGGGGCATCTAGGTCATCTCCTGGTTCTGGCTATTATGAATAATGCTGCTATGAACATAGTTGAGCAAATGTCCATATGGTATGAGTGTGAATCCTTTGGATATATGCCCAAAAACTGTATTTCTGGTTCCTGATGTAAGTTGACTTCCAATTTTCTGAGAAATTGCCATATTGATTTCCAAATTGGCTGTACAAGTTTTCATTCCCACCAGCAATGGAGGGGTGTCTGCCTTATTTCACATTTTCTTCAGCATGAGCTGTCATTAGTGATTTTGACATTAGCCATTCTGACAGGTAAAAGATGATATCTAGTATTGCTTTGATTTTAACTTCCCTGATGGCCAAGATGTTGAGCAATTCCTCATGTGCCTTTCAGTCATTTGAGCTTCCTCTGTTAAGAATTCTCTGTTTACATATGTACACCCCATTTTTAAAATCAGATTATTTGGCATTTTGATGTCTAGTTTCTTGACTTATTTGTATATTTTGGAGATCAGCCGTCTGTCCAATGTGGGGATAATAAAGATCTTTTCATATCCTCTAGACTGCTGTTTTGTGTTATTAACTGTTTCCTTTGTCTTACAGAAGCTTCTTAGTTTCAGGATATTCCATTTATTTATTGTCAATCTCAGTGTCTGTGCTACTGATGTTCTATTTAGGAAGTGATCTCCTGTGCCAGCACATTGAAGACAACTTCCCACATTCTCTTCTACAAGTTTTAGTGTGGCTGGATTTATGTTGAGGTCTATTTTCTATTTGGACTCTAGTTTTGGGCATAGGGATCGATATGGGTCTTTTTGTATTCTTCTACATGTTGACATCAAGGTGTTCCCACACCTTTTGTTGAAGATGTGTTTTTTATTGTTTAATTTTAGCTTCATTCTCATAAAACAACTGTTTATAAGTGTGTGAATTAATGTCAGGGTCTTTGATTGAATTATACTGCTCCACCTGTCTGATTTTATTCCAATACCAAGTTGTTTTCATTACTATGGTTCTATAGTAGTGCTTGAAGTCAGGAATGGTGATGCCTCCAGAAGTTCTTTAATAATACAAATTGTTTCTGATATCCTGGGTTTTTTGTTTTCCATGTGAAGTTGAGTATTTTTCTTTCAAAATCTGTCAAGAATTGTACTGGGATTTTGATGGTGATTGCTTTGTACTGTAGATTGCTTTTATTAAGATTGCATTTTTACTACCTATTGATACTACCTATCAAAGAGCATATGAGAATTTTCTATTTTCTGATATCTTCTTCAATTTCTTTCTTCAAAGTGTTAAATTTCTTGTGATACAGGTCTTTCATTTGTTTGGTTAGAGTTAACCTAAAATACTTTCTATTGTTTGTGTCTGTTGTGAAGGATTATGTTTCTTTGATTTCTTTCTCAGCCCAGCTATTATTGACATATAGGAGGGCTACTGGTGTTTTTTAGTTAATCTTGTATCCTGCCACATTACTGAAGGTATTTTTTACTTGTAGGAATTCCTTTGTGGACTTTTTCCGGTCAGTTATGCATACTATCATATCATATGTAAATAGTGAATGTTTGACATTTTCCTTTCTGATTTGTATCCCTTTGGTCTCCTTTTGTTCTCTTATTGCTGTATATAAAACTTAGTATTATATTGAATAGATAAGGAGAGAATGGACAGTCTTGTTCCTGATTTTACTGGAATTGCTGTAAGTTTTTCTCCATTTATTTTGATGTTGGCTGCTGGCTTGCTGTATATTAACTTTATTATGTTTAGATATGTTCCTTGTATTCCTTATCTCTCTAAGACTTTACCATGAAGGGATGTTGAATTTTGTCAATGGCTTTTCCAGCATCTAGTGAGATGATCATATAATTTTTTCTTTCATTTTATATATGGTGAATTACATTGACAGACTACATATATTGAACCATTCCTGCATCTTTAGTATGAAGCCTACTTGATTGTTAGATAATTTTTTGATTTATTATTGGACTTGGTTTGCCAGTAGTTTATTGAGTATTTTTGCATCATTGTTTATCTGTAATTCTTTTTCTTAGTTGAATCTTTGTGTCAATCAGTATCAAGGTACCTGTAATCTTCCAAAAAGAGTTTGTTAATGTCCTTTTTGTTTCTATTGTATGGAACAATTTGAGGAGTATTGGTATTGCCTCTTCTTTGAAATTCTTATAGAATTCTTCCATGAATCTGTCTAGTCCTGGGATTCCTCCCCCATTTGGTTGTGAGAATTTGATGATTGCTTTTATTTCCATAGGGGTTATAGATAAATTTAATTTTTTATCTGGTCTTGATTTAATATTGGTATGTGTACCTATCAAGAAAATTGTTCATTTTCTTTAAATTTTCTAATTTTGTGGAATCAGGTTTGTGAAGTATGACCTGACAATTCTCTGGATTTCTTCAGTGTCTGTTGTTATGGCCAATTTTCCTTTCTGATTTTGCTAAGTTAGATACTCTTCCTGTGTGTTTTGCTTAGTCTGTAAAAGGTTTGTCTATTTTATTGATTTTGTCAGTGAATCAAATCTTTTTCTCAATTATTTTTTGTGTTTTTTATTTCTATTTTATTGATTTCAGCCCTCAATTTGTTTATTTCCTGCTGTATAGTCCTCCTGGGTGTTTTTCCTTCTTTTTTTTCTAGAGTTTTCAGGTGTCCTGTTAACTTGCTAGTATGAGATTTCTCCAGGTTGTTTATGTAGGCACTTAGTGCTATGAACGTTCCTCTTCTTTTTATTTTTTATTGATTTTATTGAGCTATACATTTTTTCTGCTTCTTTCCCTTCCTCTCCTCTCCTCTCCCTTCAACCCTCTTCCATGGTCCCAATGCTCCCAATAGTCTCAGGAGAGCTTGTCTTATTCTAGTTCCCATGTAGATTAAAGCTATGTATGTCTCTCTTAGGGTCCTCATTTTTGTCTAGGATCTCTGGGATTGTGAATTGTAAGCTCAATTACTTTGCTTTATATTTATAAACCACTTATGAGTGAGTGCATATGATAATTGTCTTTCTGGGTCTGGATTACCTCATTCAATAAGATGTATTCTAGATCCATCTATTTGCCTTCAAATTTCAAGATGTGGTTATGTTTTTCTGTTGTGTAGTACCCATTGTGTAAATGTACCACACCTTATTTATTCATTCTTTTTTTTTTCATGGTTTTATTTTATTTAAAAATTTCCATCTCCTCCGCTCCTCCTCCCCCTTCCATCCCCTCCCCTCCACCTATACCCCCCTCCCTCCCTCTCCATGCCAAGGAGCCATCAGGGTTCCCTACTCTATGTTAAGTCCAAGGTCCTCCCAACTCCCCCCAGGTCCAGGAAGGTGATCAACCAAGCTGACAAGGCTCCCACAGAGCCTGTCCATGCAGAAGAATCAAAGCCCAGTGCCAATGTCTTTTAGTCCAGGGGCATTTAGATTGTTTCCAAATTATGGCCATGACAAACACCTGTCAAAATGGCCAAGATCAAAATCACTGATGAAACTTATGCTGGAGAGGTTGTGGGGTAAAGGGAACACTCCTGCATTACTGGTGGGAGTGTAAGCTGGTACAGCTTCTTTGGATATCAGAATGGTGATTTCTCAGAAAATTAGGAAACAACCTTCCTCAAGACCCAGAAATACCACTTTTGGGTATATACTCAAAGGCTGCTCAATCATACAATAAGGACATGTGCTTAACTATGTTCATAGCAGCATTGTTTGTCATAGCCAGAATGTGAACTTTCTTCTTAGCACTGCTTTAAAGTGTTCCATAAGTTTACATATGTTGTACATTCATTTTCCTTGAATTCTAGAAAGCCTTTAATTTCTTTATATATTTCTTCCTTGACCCAGGGACAATTCAATGATCATTGTTCAGTTTCCATGAATTTATGAACTTTCTGCAATTAGTGTTCTCTTCGATTTCTAACTCTAAGTCATGGTGATCTGATAAGATACAGGGGTCTAATCCAATGATTTTGTATCTCTTGAGGTTAGCTTTGTTTCTGAATATGTGGTTGATTTTAGAGAAGGTTACATGAGGTGCTGCAAGGAAGATAAATTCTTTTGTGTTTGAGTGGAATCTTCTATAGCCATTGATCAAACCCCTTTGAGTCATACATCTGCTAGTTCCTTTATTTCTCTGTTAAATTTCTGTCTGACAGTCCTGTCCAGTGGTGAGAGTGCAGTATTAAAGACTCCCACTATTAGTAGGTGGGGTTTGGTGTGTGATTGTGGATGCCTTGTATTTGGGGCATAGATGTTTAGAATTGAGACTTTAGCTTGATGGATTTTTCATGTGATTAATATGAAATGTCCTTCTTCATCTCTTTTGGTTAATTTTAGTTTAAAGTTTATTTTGTTAAGTATTTGGTTTGCTAAACCAACTTGTTTCTTTGGCCCATTTGATTGAAAAATCTTCTCCCAACCTTTTGCTCTGAGGTTATATCTGTCTTTAATGTTGAGTTTTGTTTTATTGTATGCATCAGAAGGATGGATCCTGATTTCATATCTATTCCATTAGCCTGTGTCTTTTTATAGGCAAATTAATACCATAGATATTAAGAGATATTAATGACTTGTGATTGTTACTTCCTTTTTTGGGTTTTGTTGTTGTTGTTGTTTGTATTGTGTGTTCCCTTTTTTGGGTTTTGCTGCTGTGTAATTATCTATTCTCTGTGATTTTGTGGATGTACCTAACTTCCTTTGGTTGTAGTTTTCCTTCTAGTACTTTCTATAGAGCTAGATTTGTGGCAAGGTATTGTTTAAATTTGTTTTTTTTTTTTTTCATCGAATATCTTGTTTTCTTCATCTATAGGGATTGAAAGCTTTGCTGGTTATAGTATTCAGGGTTTGTACCCATGGTTTCTTAACGTCTGCTGAATATCTATGTAGGACCTTCTTGCCTTCAGAGTTTCCACTGAGAAGTTGGGTGTAATTCTGATAGGTCTGCCTTTATATGTTACTTGACCTTGTTCCTTGTAGCTCTTATTATTCTTTATTTATTCTGCATGTTTAGGGTTTTGATTATTATATGGCAATGGGACTTTTTTCTGGTCCAGTCTATTTGGTGTTCTGTTAGCTTCTTGTACCTTCATAGGCATATCCTTCACTAGGTTGGGAAAGTTTTCTTCTATGATTTTGTTGAATATATTTTCTGTGTCTTTGAGCTGGAGTTCTTCTTCTTCTATCCCTATTATTCTTAGGTTTTTCTTTTCATGGTGTCCCAGATTTCCTGAATAGTATGTTTTAAGAATTTACTGTATTTAACATTTCCTCTATTCTATCTTCAACACCTCAGATTCTCTTTTCTATCTTTTTTATTCTGTTGGTTATGCTTGCATCTGTAGTTCCTGTTGTTTACTCAGATTTTTCATTTCCAGAATTTCTTCAATTTGTGTTTTTTTATTGACTCTTTTTTCAGTTTTCAAGTCTTGAACCATTACCTTCACCCTCCTGATTGTTTCTTTTTTCTTGACTTTCTTTGATTTCTTTGATGAATTTGTTTATTTCTTTTAATTTTTGTTGTCTTTTCATTCATTTCATTAAAGGAATTTTTCATTTTCTCTTTAAGTGCCTCTATTATCTTCATAAACTTATTTTCAGGTCATTTTATTTTGCTTCATCTGTACTGGGATGTTCAGGTATTGTTGTTGTAGAACCATTAGTTTCTGGTGGTACCATATTGTGGTTTATGTTTTTAAATGTATCATTACCCTGCTGTCTACCTATCTCTTCCTTTAATGGGTACAGGTGGGGCATGTGCTTCAGGGAACATCTTTATCTCCAGTTGGTTTAGATGGTTGTTCTTTCTCCAGGTGCAGGCAGATCAGTGCCTCTGGTGATCACTGATGCATCTCTGGGTGTGCTTTTCCAGATGCAGCCATAACCAAGTCTCCTATTGTTGCAGATGCAGTGAGGGATGATTGTGGGTATGGGGAGGCTACTCTGGGTTCTTTGGATCTTTGGTGAGTGTGGAGGGCCCATGGGACCTGCCTCTAGGGAGTAGGGTTTAGAGGCCAGGGCCCTACAGTTGGGAACCTAGACACTCACCTCTTCAGGGGTGGTCAGGGCCAAGGTTCCATTGGTCATATATGCAGTGGGGGATAATCGTGGGTATCTCTCATGGCTCAGGGGCTTCAGTGTGTGGGAGTGTGTCATGGATGACCACTCTCGAGGGTCTAGGGTCTAGAGAGTAGTGCCCTCCAGCCAAGAACCTAGACACTCACCACTCCCAATGACTAACAACAACAAAAAAGCTATTAAGCTATGGTAGATATTTTTCAACAAAATTTGTAGAAAGCATTTTATAAAATTGAAATTATGAATTAGTCATATGTGGATATCTATTAAAACTGAAGAGACTATGAAAAGGTTAACAACCAAAAGGTGAATATTATAAATTCTAAATATTAGAAAACTAATGTAGATCAATTAAGAGACTCAGTGAATGAACTGAATATGTGCTAATGTGTTATACTGGCTTTTAAATGGACTTAATAATGGCCTTCATCTTGAATGTAACATCTTCAGGAAGCATAACTTTCAGCAAGACAAATCTGTTACCATGACTGTATCTGCATTTTACATTTTATATTTCTTCTTTGGATATTATATTGATATATTAGAAATAAAAGACTAAAAATGACTACCTATAAATGTATTGTTTATTTTCTATAAAAGTGTATTTCAGTGATTTAGCCGTATCTGGTTACCACATTGAGTTAATTGAAACTTAATGTCCACTCACAGTCATCTGTTTTCAGACACGCATTTGATCTGCAGTGAATAAGCTTTGTGACTGTGTTCAATTATGGAGAACACAGTTGCTCACTGACGGGTATGAGGTCACAGTCAGAGGGAAGGTGTTTTAAAATGCACCCGAATGAAAAGGAAGAGAATAGCATTTTCTGAAATGGTTGCATCAAGGTGCTTGAGAGTAATTATGTAATTTAAATATGGGCAGGGATCCCAAGCATGTGTTCATCAGATGTTATGCAATTTTTCCAAAGTTGAACTCCTTGAAACCTCAACATCTTTTCACAATTCCCTGTCAAATCTGTTGAAAAGACACATGGAAAAAAAATTTAAAAAGTGGAAGATAAAGCAGGTTTCCTACATTCAAGGGAGGAGTTGCTTTAATTTTCTTCATTATTGTGATGTTGAGCATGGCAATCTAAGACTTGCATAGGCCAATATTTAATAGTTTTAGTCAATACATGTGAAGATGTTTTTCTGTCAATATTGGATTGCTGTTTGAGTAAATGCACTCTTTCCTTTTTGTCTTTTGAGAGAGCAGTCAGTGGTTAAGTAAGATATTTGATATATTTTTTTCCTAATTTGCTGTGAACAAATGTATCAGAGTAAGGTAAATATAGATAAAAAGTAAGAAACTTGATTAGTCACAACTAAACTCTAATTGACAGTTGTTGTATGACTTTCATAAATTTCTCTAGATCATGGATCAGTGAACTTATCAGAGGCATTTGTTGAGTCCAATAGCTGACATATCAACATGTGGGATTGGTGAATCTAGCCAGAGTAGGTGGCCTAATTATTTCTACAGAAATGTAAAAGTTAAAAGTCAGAGAGTTAACCCTCATTCTGTCATTAGCAGTGACTCCCAGGAAGCAGAGCAGACAATTTATTGACTTGATTTTGGGGGAACTGTTCTTCATAGAGTAAATAAAAATGTGCCATATTACATGCAACTGAAATGACAGCCTTCGTGTTATCCATTGGAGTCTACACAATGCATCCCTGGGTTAAGTATGTTAGATGACTGGTAGAAAACAATTGTGATAAAATTGAAGAAAAAGCCACTCTAAAACACATAGTGTGTAGACGTGATAATACATGGAAAAGTGAAATCAGATTAAAGATGGCCACAAGAACTTTGAGCTTCTCCTATCAAAAGATGGGTGCCCTTATGAAAAAAGGTAATATTAATCCTAAAACTAAAAGTATTTTATTTTGAAACATATGATGATAACCAGGCTAAGAAGAATCAATGACTAAACCAAAACCATCAACAAAAATAAAATGTAGAACCATTCAAAAGTGAAATAACAAATTGTACCATTAGCAACAACAAAGAGTAGTTGTAGAATAAATACAGTTCTTAAAATTGTATGTGGGTGCAGATCTAGAAAGCCAAGGGTCAGTGTAATATATTTTCTTCAATCAATCCCTACTTTATTTTTGAGACTTATTTTTCTGCTGTACTGTACTTGAGATATACCTAAGAACAGAATTATAGACACGTAGAAATTACAGAAATTTTTGCTGAGCTTTTATGTTGGTTCTGGTTATACAAACTTACATTCTCACTTTTTAAATAAATAAACTTATTTATTTATTTACTTTTCTAAATGACAAGGATTTACCTACTGAACCATCTATCAGACCTCAATAGATATTTTTCTTTCATTATTTATCTTTCTGTACATATTATAAGGTTAAATTTGTATGTCAGTTTGAGTTCAGTAAAGGCTAACATATAAAATAATGTATTTAAAACTATTCTGAATTATTCTTGATCAGATATTTATGGCAGAAAGGTTGTAAATTGTCCTCATAGAGAGAAAATTATCTATACTATCTTTATTTTCTATCAAAAGAATCAGTTTAGAGCTAATAAAATTCTTACAGCTAACTTTTTACTTATAATTTTCAAACTCTATTTTTAAAAGTTCAGATAACTCTGTCAGAAAAAAATCAGCTATTAAATGTCCTCTGTAAAAATGATAATGATCAAAATAATGAATAAGCATTGAAAATATTCAAATGCTGTCAAAGACATTAATTGACTGAGTAGTCATCTAATGTGTCGTTAGATGGCCATTTTTATCACTTCAGATGAACATAGCTACAACTAAACTTAGATAACCTTCCGGTTTTAAGGTGGCTAATTCACACTATATGCAATTATGACTGCAAGGGTCACCTTTCCTCCTTCACTAAACGAAAGACACATATTATTCCTGCCACTCTTTGACAGTTTTACTTTAGCAATGGATCCTCACATTGGCCCATAAAGGCTCACACCTACTGCAGAATGGAAGTATAATATTTCAGCCTCAGCATAATTAACAAAACACATTGACATGGACAGTACTTAGTGGATCCTGATAGTTAATTTATTTTTACTATTTACTCCTTACAATTTAAGGGTGTTGGCTATAATATTTGATAGCCAAGGTGGGAAGGGTGCTATAGTTAGAACAAGAGCTGATATTTTGTTAAAGTAGGCACACAGGTCTACACCTAGGCTCAATGCTTTGCTCTTTTCTCTTACAAAAGAGTCATTCTTTATGGCAATGGCCCTAGATTAACTCAGTTTTCCTGAAAGGAACAATTACACTTATCTGTGGTTTCAATCTGAATAAACCAGAGAAGACAGGGAAGTGTATAAGACTGAGGATTTAAAAACAAAATGAGCTTAAGTGTTTTGTGTAGGTCAAGAAAGTTACTATATCTGTCATGTTTTAAGCCTATAAAAGATTAAATAAAAATGGGAAGTAATATTCAAGAACTAATTTGAACCTTGACAACCAATGACTAAGAGGCTTAGGACAAGAGAGGGTACAAATCTCACCAAAAAATATTAACAGAATGTTATTCTGAGGCTAGCTATTATGCCATGGTTTGATCCTCTAGTACTCAAGGGTAGATGGTTTGGCCAGAGGCTGCTGATTTTCTAAGCAAGAACTCATTCTACTCCTTTCATCTATGACTAGTGTTTTTTCAGAATATAATTGCACATTCCTGAAATATCATGATAGAAACAGTTTACTGAAATAGTAAAAACAAATTTTGACCAATATTTATCCATGATACTTGCTGTATCCTAACTGCAATGGTACTCACTAAACATTTTACCGCATTGAATCTTTACAGTATCTATATTGCTATAGTTGGAGCATAAATGTTATTTTGTAAAAGCCTGGTGTTCCATGCCGTGTAATATTTGCTTACATTGTGAAGATGTATCTTTGGCAATGTGCTTTCTGATTGGTTTTATAAAGCTCTGAATGGCCAATAGCTAGGCAGGAGATGTTATGCATGATTTTTTAAGACAGAGAGCTCTCTCAGAATAAGAAAAGTGGACTTGCGAGGTGATGCAGGTCAAGCACAATGTGCAGGATGAGAGGTAATAGCCACAAGTCACATGGCAGAAGGTATGTTAATATAAATAGGTTAATATAAGTTGTAAGAGTTGGTTAGAAACAAGCCTAAGGTACAAACTGAGCTTTCATAATTAATAAGAAGTCTCTGTGTCATTGTTTGAGAGCTGATGGGACAGATAAAGGCCCATCATAGTTTCAGTTGTTGCTGCCAGCAGAAGATATACTACAAGAATATTATGGAATTTTAATCTCTTCCTTCCCAGTTATAAGGAAAATTGTTCGGTTTTGCATTGGGTTTTTCAATGATATGCTACTACTCACAGCTCCAAAGCAGTCATCCAATTGAATAGACACTGAGAGATCTAAAACTTGAGATAAAATAAATTCATTTAATCTAATAAATATTTAAATAAATGCTCATTAACTGAGGTACTTGTTAAATGAGAGGATAATTAACATATATTTGAAGTTAATAGTATTTCTCCTAATTTCTACTTTAGGAACCAAGATAAGGTTTAGAGAATTCCAGTTGTATAATACAGATATACAAAAGGAGTAAAGTTGACACAAACTCCAAGCTAGTATGTGAAACAATCCTCAATAATGACATGGCAAGGGACAGAAATTAGTAAGAGATGGCATATTAAAGGGACCGTCTATGTGAAGTGGTGAAGCATAATGCTACTATACTGCCTCAGTAACTAGTATAGGATATACTGTCCCCCACGAGAGCTAAGGGAACTGCATTCCCTATCCATAAGGTTCCCTTAGGCCTTGAGTAAAGCTCTTTCCAGGAGAGTCATTTCAGCAATTTTAGCCTGTCATAAGCAGTCAAATTATGCCCAGGGTCCAAAGAATGCCCCTCTGCTCCCTGGACCATTCATGGACATTCTGGCTTATCCACTAAGATTGTGGGCTCAATGGTGAAGACACTAATTGCTACAACTGACTAATCTCTAGGTCTTTTCCCTATTTCAGGAAGATTGTCCTGTGTATCTGCTGATGAGTTATAATATCTCTTTCCTCTAAATGTCTGGGTAATTTACTTTTTCAATTCTCAAAAATGATATCTTGTTCAGCTAAGTGAGATCAACATTTGACGTTTAATGCAAATGGTTGGAAGGCATATTTTTGGATGGGTCTGGTTCTTTCTTACTCCTCTAATATACACTGTTTAATCTGCATTTGATTCTCTTTTCCAAATTTATTTGGCAGAATAGCCAAGATCATTTGTGAAACTTCACTTATTATCTCCATCATGTACTTAGAGATTTGTCCATTTCATAGTCTTGAAATAAATAATTTCCAAATCTGACTTCAGTACTGAGAGTCAGATATGCTTTATTGTCAACCATCTAATTATACCAGATTGTAAACTCATAATTGTTCATGTCAGTGGGACTTTGATGTCCATTTTACATGACTCAGCACCATTTTTACCTCTTTCTTTCTTCTGGGTCAGTTGTGTTTTGACATCATATTGTTTTGTCCTTGGTGAACATCATCAGGAGGCAGAGTGAGGAAGAAGAGAAGCTTTGTAATACTCTTTCTAGGCTTAACCAATGGGTCTCAGGGGTCTTTGGGATCTTGTTCATCTCCAAAGGTCATTTTGATATGGCCGTTTCTAGTATATCAGTCTTGTGAGCACTTCCCCCTCTCTCTTCAGACAAAGCTTAAGTTTTGTCCATTCTCTGACCACAACTTTATATTGTCCCTATTGAATTCCCTTCAATGTAATAAGGCTGAATATGTCATCTCTCTCCTTATGAATGTGTTGAGTGTTGAATCAGGTGGTGAACAGCATCAGTGTCACAGGCCTGAAAAAAAATTCATGTACACTTTGTACTATTTCACCCATCTCCTGGCTGACAATACTCAATTAAAATATAAACTCCTGGTCCTAATTTCAACGTTTGAATGTATAGCCAATCTAATGTCAACTTTTTGTTGTTGTTTTTGTTAGTTGATGGTTTTCAGTTACTATTTTAGATTTTTTTTGTAAGCAAGTTTTATTAATTAGTGGATTGATAATGATAAAATAATGATCCAGTAAAAATATAAAATAATTTATTGGTATATACATGCAAGAATACAGGTTTCAAAATAAATCAAGATGAATTAAAAACAGAAAATGGCAAATCTATAGTCACGTTAAGCAAAAATAGAAAACAATTACAAGGAAAAAAATCACATACATATCTGTCATGCAGATTAATACAGCTATATCTGCCAATTCTTAATTATGATTATTAGTCACTACAGCTGAGATTTGAGGGGGAAAGGTCTAAAATTAGACTAACTTCTGTACTGTCCTAAAAAAGACATCCTTGCTTATAAATTCCCAGTTTTGTGTGATCAATTCCCTTTCTTTGGAGTCCATATACTTCGGAACTACTTAGAATCTGATTAGAAGTACAGGAACCTGAAGAATCTGACTCTTCAAGGCACATAAAATAGGGGGGAGACTGTTGACTAAGGTTTTCTGTTCTGCCTAGTTCCTACAATTGTTAAGTTCCAATTAGTTATAAACTGATCAGCCTATTGGCTCAGGCTTCTTATTAACTCTTTTTTTTTCTCATGGTTTATTTTTTTTATATTTAAAAATTTCCATCTACTTCCCTCCTCCTCCCCCCTCCCTCCCCTCCTTCTCCCCCTTCCCTCCCCTCCCCTCCACCCATACCTCCCCTCCCTCCCTCTCAAGGCCAAGGAGCCATCAGGGTTCCCCACTCTATGCTAAGATCAAGGTCCTCCCAACTCCCCCCAGGTCCAGGAAGGTGATCGACCAAGCTGAGAAGGCTCCCACAGAGCCCGTCCATGCAGAAGAATCAGAGCCCAGAGCCATTGTCCTTTGCTTCTCGTCAGCCCCCGCTGTTGGCCACATTCAGGGAGATGGGTTTGGTCGCATGATCCATCAGTCCCATTCCAAATGGAAACTGAACAGTCAACTACTGACCCACACCTGGGTCAAGGAAGAAATAAAGAAAGAAATTAAAGTCTTTCTTGAATTTAATGAAAACAAAGACACAACATACTCAAACCTATGGGACACAATGAAAGCAGTGCTAAGAGGAAAGTTCATAGCACTAAGTGCCCACTTAAAGAAAACGGAGAAAGCGCTCATTGGTGACTTAACAGCACACCTGAAAGCTCTGGAAAAAAAAGAAACAGACTCACCTAGGAGAAGTAGAAGACTGGAAATAATCAAATTGAGGGCAGAAATCAACAAAATAGAAACACAGAAAACAATCCAAAGAATCAATGAAACAAGAAGCTGGTTCTTGGAGAAAATCAACAAGATTGACAAACCCTTAGCCAAACTAATCAAACGGCAGAGGGAGAACATGCAAATTAATAAGATCAGAAATGAAAAGGGGGACATAACCACAGACACAGAGGAAATTCAGAGAATCATTAGATCTTACTACAAAAGCCTGTATGCCACAAAATTGGAAAATGTAAAAGAAATGGACAGTTTTTTAGATAAATACCATATACCAAAGTTAAACCAGGACCAGGTAAATGCTCTAAATCGTCCTGTTAGTCGCGAAGAATTAGAAACTGTTATCAGAAACCTCCCTACCAAAAAGAGCCCAGGACCAGATGGTTTCAATGCGGAATTCTACCAGAACTTCCAAGAAGACCTAATACCTATACTCCTTAAGGTATTTCATAATATAGAAACGCAAGAGTCACTGCCAAATTCCTTCTATGAAGCTACAGTTACCCTGATACCTAAACCACACAAACACTCAACCAAGAAAGAGAATTACAGGCCAATCTCACTCACGAACATTGACGCAAAAATTCTCAGTAAAATACTGGCAAACCGAATCCAAGAACACATTAGAAAAATTATCCATTACGATCAAGTAGGCTTCATCCCAGACATGCAGGGCTGGTTCAACATACGAAAATCTTATTAACTCTTATAACTCATATTAGCCCATTATTCTTGTCTATGTTAGCCACGTGGCTTGGTACCTTATTCTGCAAGGCAGTCACATCTTCTGTGACTGGATCATAACTTCAGACCAAGTCTTTCTCTTCCCTGATTTCTCCTGTGCTTGTCACCCTGCCTCTACTTCCTGCCTGCCTACTGGCCAATCAGCTTTTTATTAAAGTACAATTGACAGGGTACAAAGCATTGTCCCACAGCAGGAGACTTCACGGCAGGACCCAGGTCACTTGAGCTTCCATTTAACCACGCATACACAAAGACTGCTTGAACGGTGTATATAGCTCTTCTTTATTTGAGTGCTTTGCTGATGCAGCCTCTTGGAACTCCAGATGACTGTGTTATGTACAATTCTGCTAAGCAATGAGGAGTCTGTATGGCAAAAATACAACCCAGTATGTGTGACTTCATGACAAAATATTGGTCAACGGACCAGAGCTTATTTCTCGGCAGGATATTTTCTCTCACGGTTTAAACTTTGCCTAAAAATGGAAATAAAACCACTTACTCTCCTATCCTGTGGGAAAATATATGATAGTAAAAAAGAAACAAAATAGTCACTTCTCCTAGAGAAATGTCTAATCTAGTTAGAGGCACAAAGCATACCAGTATGAAAGAAACCCTTCCTAAAAATGCATGGTGGTTACGGGTGAGAGAAAGTCTTCCCAGTGTGAGTTCCACCAGCTTTTCCTTCCCATACCTCATGTACTCAAGGCTACCTGTGGAGATAATCAAGAGAGGTTGACTTCTACAGTAAGCTTTCTGACTGTTTCTATGGCAACCAAGTGAAAATAATCACAGCACTTCACTTCAGTCCTTAATGCCATTTAGTCTTCAACAGAGGCAGAGCACCCACTGTGTGCAGAGAAATATGCTGGAAGGTTGTAGCAACAAGAGTTTTTATTGTTACGAATGGAAATTACTACTAGAAAATAACTCTCTTACCAATACAGTGTCAAAAAAAAAAAAAAAACAAGAAAGTCAGGTTTATTATTTTCACATTAGGGTTCCCTGTCTTACACTGAGCTGTACATGCTTCTTGGCAACTTAGACATAAGTGCTGTTATCCAGGAAAGAATCAAGTTTGTCTTCTACACTTGAAATTACATTCTACTAATCCTGGAAGATTTTTCCCTAGAATTTTTGTTTTGAAATATAGAACCACTTGTTTTCCCAAATGAAATTTTAAAATTTATAATTTTATAATTTAAAAGGCTAAAGTCAAAATTTTCTTTCTTTTGGCAGAGCCTATGCCCTGATGTCAAACAGAAACACATCCTTCTAAGGATACCCAAGCATAAGACAGTTACTATTATCATTTGATAGTGAAACGAATCCATAGGCTTATGCATTCTCCTCAAGTGATGGAGACCCTGATCAGGCTATAGAAACTTCAGGATGCACAGCATTGCTGGATGAACTGAATCTTTGGGAGTGGGTCTTGAAGTTTTCCAGGCTGGTCCTACTTCCTGTTTAATTTTAAGCTCCTTATTGCCAGAGCAGTGTACCAGCTGCCCTACCACTTTGCCCTGATTTTTTCCCTGCCATGAACTGTAAGCCAGCAAAACCTCTTCAGTCCTAAACTACTCTTTGTCAGGTATTTAGTCACATTAGCAACTAATTGCCAAGAGATAGTTCTTCTTTGTTCATGGAAACCGCATACTGTGTAGCCAAAGAATGTTAAATAAATAAAAAAAATCTAAGCATATTTCTTCTAACTTTTCATATAGCCTTGAGGAATCAGTATATATCAATATAGATCATGTACCAGGAATTGACCTTCATGTGTAGTAAAAATATGTTTGCTTTAACGCTCATCAGTGTGTCAATTTCCTCTGAGATTTCACTTATACTAATTTTATATAAATTATAAAATCATATTTTTAATCATTTGCACATTGTCTGAAAACCTAAATAAGAAGATTTTTATGAGTACTGTGATAATAGCATTCTGATACATGAATACTTAAATTGTTTGTATGCTTGAATTTATTTATTTTAATTTTTAAAGCTTTAGTTTTCTGACTACATGGAATTTTTTATTTTAAAGTTAGAGAAAAATGGTATTAAAATAAATGTTTAATTTTTTGGAATTTTATTTATATTGGCTGTGTATAGTTCTTCAGCAAGTGTGTATGTGTTGTGTGTATATGGGTGCTTTTGTGTGTGCTTGTGTGTGTACACATACATACATATGTGCATGTCACTGTGAAAGTCAGATAACAATGAGAGAATCCATTCTTTCCTCTACTTACTTTGTAGGTCCTGGGGACTGAGATCAAGTATGGTGGTTAAAGCCTTTTTCCTTTGAACCATCATTTTGGCTTCCTTGAAAAGCATTCTTAATCACTATAAAGCTCAGTTATAAACATAAGGTATGCAAACATTTTTGATTTTATTTTGTTGTTAAATGAGATCATTCTTTGTACATAATATGCACTCAACTTTGATATTGATAGCTTATGTACACTGTGATAGTCTCACTTTCACTATCTCTACCTCAGTTTATATGTTGATACCTTAAATCCCAATGTGGCCATTGGGAAGATGGAGCATTTAGAGAGATATTTAGTTTAAATAAACTCATATAAATGTAGGGCTCTTACAAGAGGGATATCTCCTACTTTAAAAGAGTAAATGAGATACTAGAGATGGCTTATCCATTCATATTTCTTATGGATACTATTTCAACTAAAACTAATATGAAAATGTGCTTACTAATAACTAGTAAGAAAATAACATTGCATGTCCTCACAGGGACTCACTCTTAAAAGATATTCCATGAAAAAATCTCATGCTAAATACCTAACTATTTTCTATAGCCTGAGAGAACATTGTGCATATAATTGACTTCTGTGATTAATCAAACAAGTTTTCTTTTTTTCTGAGGGGAGTAGGGTACTGAGGATGTGGAGAAAATGATGGGTTTTCATAAAATCATTCCCCATACTTTTTCTTATAGCTGCTGCTTCTTAACATAATTTCACATGCCCTCCCTACCTCCCCTACCTACTAATTCATTGCATTCATTTGTGGATTTCTCACTTCGTCAATGCTCTGCACTCATGTGCTCATTACTGCTCCAGACTCAAGACTTCCTCTTCTGGCCATCGGGACCCGAATTGTCTCTTTTGATTTTTCTCAAAAAAAGGATCTTTCCATGAACTTGGGTTCCATTATTAAAAATATGGATGAGTTGCCTTGTGTCTGCTGAGAATTCAACCTGGGTCCTTTGCAAGAATAGCAAGTACTCATAATCACAAAGCCTTCATATTCTCTTTTATCTCCATCTCTTTATGACATCACAAGAACCAATAATTTGATTACTTCACAAACATTTACTAATAAGTTAATGTATACTAGGCATCATTCTATATTTGAAGAATTTGTCATAAAGAAAGCAAGCGTGCTTTTTTTTTTTTACAGAACTTGTATTGAATGTGTATGTTTTTGAGGATTTAGTCAGAAAACAGAAGTGAGCATACTTAATTTAAAGGAATATCAGTTAATGATGTAACAGGGTGGATGCATGGTTGTTTGTTTATCCTTGGAGAGATTAATTCAATACCTGATTAATGAGTAAGACCTGAAGACAAGAATAAATAGTAATAGGAATACAGAATAGACAGTATGACACAGAAAAGAGCATGTCCCTCCAAAGGAGAGGGCGGGATGCTGACCCAGGACATGGCAAGAATTTAGCTTATGTGTCATTGGCAGTGATTCACAACCTTCCCCCAACCTTCCCATGTTCATTCTTTCTGCAGTGTCATGGAAATGTATTGAGAGCTTCCTTGTGAGGGATCTAGCATGTGCTTTTGCAGACCACTTGACAGACAGCTGTTGATATATGAAGAGGATCCTGCTCTGTGCACTCAGAATTTTTCTTCATAATGACCGGACTAAAAGAAATATGCTTCAGAAATAGAACCATCTTTCTTGATATTCCTTAATTACAAAAGCTAAATGAGTCTTTGGCTAAGAGGACATGCTAAAGAAGTTCAGATTCAGTACTACAAATGGAGCAATTGAAGTGAATTTATACTTAATGACAAAAAGTTGAAATGTGACACATTCATTTCTTTAGTTAAAACAACAAAACATCCTTGTTTCCACTTATTTCCTTGCCTTTTGAATACCAGAGAAGTTGCAATCCATTCTTTAAAAGAAGGAAAGAAGTCTTGTTTTAATAGTCATTTATTCCTCACTGGCTATTGTAAATGACTCTTTACAACTTGTCACTGTCTTGTTCTATCTTATAGTTTCTAAATATATTGTAAGGTTAGTCTGTGACAAACAGTATATAAATTATTAAAAAAGCTCAGTGAAACGAAGAAGGATATGTAGGAAATATTAATAGCATGTACATAAACATTCATGGAAATAGGTTTAATTCTGTAATTTCAGTTTGTACTTGAGCTATGACTACCATCTTTTTCTAAGACCAGTCTAATTTTTTGTTTCAGTAAAACCTCAGTTGACTTGAGTCACCAATCTTTCTTTCTCAAGACTCTAATTAGTCTATAGTACTGTGCTTTTTGGTTTGTCATTATTTTCTTATTTTCCCTTTAAGTATGAAACATACCTCAGTGAATTTCCATGCCTCTCTATATAGTTCTTTATCCACCATTGTAAAGCATTTACCTGATTTTTATCTGAAAACTAAGACCACTTTAGATGGTAGGGAACCCTCTGATAGTGGAGGCATTGAACACCTAATATGGAATTTCCAGAAATATTTTACTATTCATGAAAAGGTACTTTTCCTCATATGAGAAACATTTATTTACTGGGAACTGAGACTTCCAAGTAAACAGAGCCTAAAGCTCCCAGAAGAGAAAAGAAAATATATCTTAGTCCCTTAAAATTGTGTAGTGAACTGAGTTACTACCCAATAATTTCGTGACCCTTGAACTTAGATCTAAGGATGACAACAAGACAGTATGATCTGATCACTGATGGAATGCTCCAAAGCACAGTGCAACACCCTTCAGTTCTTTTTCTTAAAACCATCAATATTAGTCAGGGTTTTCTAGAGTCACATCTCGAGAATCACAGAAGTTATAGAATTAATCCTTCCCTCCCTTCCTCCCTCCCTCAGTCTCTGTTTCTGTCTATCTCTTTCTGTACATACACATGTATATGTATAATATATATATGAATATATTGGAATGATTTACAGGTTGCTGTCCAACAATGGCTTGTTGTGGATGAAAAGTCCAAGAATTTAATAGTTTCTCAGTCCCACAAAGCTGGGTGTCTCAGAATGTCCTCTGCATATGCTGGAATCCCAAAGAAGTAGACTCCAATGTCAATGAAGAATTGAATGTGCTAACAAGGAAAGAGCAAGCTTGTGAAGAATGAACACACTCCCTTCTTCCATTGTCCTTCCAGAGAAGGTGTGGACCAGATTAAAGGTGGGTCTTCCAAACTCAAGGTCTGGATTAAAGGTGTCATGCAGTTTTAAAATCTGGATCAAAAGCTCATTGTTGTCTTCTTTCCCAAGGTCCAGATCACAAGTGTGTCCTCCATCTCTAGATTATATTTCATTCCAGATAATATAGTCAAGTTGACAACAAAGAATAGCCATCACACCATAGTTTTTAATTTAGCAAGTTATAACATCCTCTAATTAAAATATTGGAAGTGGAGTTAGTGTATAAATTGCTACTCATGGCATCATAAATCTAAACTGTCATTTGCTATTAAATAAATTCTTCTACAAGCTGGTCATTAAAAATTCTGAATTTTGTGTAGATATCCCACAATATTTACTGACATGAATAGCTATTCAATGCTCAGAGTATTCACTTGCGCCTTGTTTGTGGTGGTATAGGTTCAGTGTATCTATTTTATCACTGGGAAATGGTGCTATATTAGAATCTTTGATTTATGTTTTTGCTGTTGAGTAAAAGATAGTTGGCAGAGACTTTTGGTCAGAATTGGTATGGGATATTTTTGATGTTGTGCTCAGGTGTAGCTTCTATGCTTGCCATGGGCACTTTCTTCATTAGCAACTAAATATGCAAGACATTTCAGGAAGAGAGACCAATAACCCTAGTTTCTCTCAGGTGTCACATAACCTTTATGTACTTCCTGAGGAAGGCTTGTGTTTTAGGGAGCATGCAGAGTACATGATAGTTTTACAGTCTACGCATGGCAAGATTATGAAACCTGTCTTTCACAGACTGACCTGCAATAATGTGCTTTCATTTCCCACAGTTCCATAGAATCAAATTAGCATGTGCTATTGGATAAATTAATACATGTTTACATTTCTGTTTATCTTTTCAAGAAAAATGAGAAGAAAAATATTATAATAAAATCTTACATGAGAAAAAAGACTTTCCGCCTTAGTTGGAGTCTTAAATTTTAGGAATACAGTATCAGATGATGGTAGCAGAATATGAATCCTTTTTGTGTATTTTGTAAAATTGTATTTGTGTATTTGTTTTTCTCAGTGAAAATAGATAAAATTTATGATAGAAAAGATGGAAAAATATTTTTTCATTTATAATTTATTATTATTATTATTATTATTATTATTATTATTATTATTGTTGTTGTTGTTGTTGTTGTTGTTGTTATGTATGGTCATGGGTATCCAAATCCAGGCCCTGTATATAGCAATTGCTATACCACTGAGTAATACCTCTATGCCTAAAGACTGCTATTGGAAGTATATAATACCAAATGCATAGTGGATAGGTCATATCAAATGGTCAGCTTGCATCCTATCTAGTGCTACTAAGTTTAACTGTAAGCATGGAGCCCAAGAAACTGGTTCTCCAAAGAGGAGAAGTTGCCTGCAGAAAAAACATAGACTTATTCTAAATCTCTCAGTTTCTAAATTACGGTGCTTTCCAGGACTGCCATACAGTGTATATATTTGATAAGTCCACATTCAGTCTCTTTAAACCTGCTATATCACAGAGTTTCTATGCTAGATTACTTTACCCTGCAACCTGGAGCTGCTGCAGAGCAACTCTGAGCCTGGTGATTCTGTAGACATGATCAAGTGGCAATTTCTAACACACCATATATTCTGAAATTCAGAGACTGCCAACCACTGTGACTCTTCCTGCTTTCTACTGCAGTCAAGCAGTGTGAACGGCAACAATATATCTTAAGTATTATAAAAGAAATCATGACTTGTACCTCATCCTTGAACGCCATATGCCTCACTGAAATGGTAGGTTTCAGACTTTTGTGTGATTTGTTTCACTTTCTATTATTATTATATCACATAAACTATTTGCTGCTTTCCTTCTTATCAGCTTCAAGTCAGCATGTTATCAGCATAAAGACGAGTATGACATTTAAGGAATGTCAAGTGATGAAGACCTCTGAACAGGATATTATGCCAGAGACCTGGGGGATTTCTGCAGCCTCAAGCTCAAACTGTGATGATTTTCTGGAGTGCAGAGTAGTGTAGAGAAGCATGCATTCTCAGGCTAACATCTGAAGAGCAAATGCCTGCACTGATCTATTGCAGTCAAAATGCTGAATATGGAGTAGGGACTTCAACTGGAGAGTCCACATGATTGTGTGTATTATACTCTACAGGTTTTGCTAAGACCCACCATCTGGGGATACTGAATAGTTTTGTTAAAGGACAACGTGACTGACCTACTAGCCCTCTTCACATTTGTGCCTTGTTGGGATTCACTTTTGTTTTATTCTGATCACTATGATATTGCTGAAATCCAAAATAGATATATGACAGGTATACCTTGCCTTTGATGATATGTTTCTATAATAACCTTTGATAAAAATGATTATTTCATTTAAATTGAAATTTAATAAGTCTGTTCTTGATCAGTAATGGAGAATATCTATCAATGATAAGAATGTTTGATTCAGTCTCCATGCCTTAGTGAAGGGATACTTTCTATGCTTTTTTGAGAATATATCCAGACTAGGTTCCCAGGTTTCAAATGATGAAAACTTCCCAGGGTTCCTATGATTTTAAGAATATTTTTTCATGTAAAATTTAATCCTCATAAAAGTTAAGTTCTATGTCCTTAAGATTTTTAAGGTCTTTCATCACACCATTCCTGAGACTTTAAGGATATTAATTTCCATGACAGGACACACATAGGTCAATGTCACTAAAAGCCAAAAAGTAAACTGGTAATTCCCCATGCAACTTCCTGAAGGAACATCCTACATCTGGATTCTCTAATACCAGTGAGACAGCAAAAAATATAATATTGTATCTGAGGAAGGAGTGCAGTATCCGTAGTTTCTGAATGGGATATATGATAATTGTGAGAAAACTCAGGTCTCTAGATGTTAGCTTATGATGCTAGCTGAGAATCAGAGGATACAGTTGGTTACTTTCTTCTGCAATGGTTCTAGAAGATACTGTGCGGTTTATAGTCATTGCTCCCATCACAGCAGTCTGTGAAACAGACACTTGGATCACGAGGCCTTGTGGAGTTGTTATATCATTTCAGTGCAGGGGAGGGGCAGTTCACTTGTGATGGTTAAACTGCTTGTTTCAAACTACCAAATTCCCACCATGTCAATTTACTCTTGGCATTGCAACAAATTATCAAAAGCTTGATGAATTTAAACAAGAGCAAGTACTAGCTTACAAGTTGGCTAGTGAGAAATACAATCTTATTTTATTGGGCTCTAGAATCATATTTTCTGGGGCATTTAGTGCTCTAGGTTTTGCATTTGCTAGAGGCCTCTTTAGTTATTTTCCTTAGGACTCCCTTTTTTTGTCCTCACAGTCATAGCTTAATCATTTTGTAGTCGCTTTTCCTACCCCTTCCTCTATCACTGTATCTTTCTATATGTATATGTAGAATAGAGACTTTTGAAAACTCAAGAACTTCTCTGGAGTACACATATGATTTGGATTAATGTTTCTATTTTAGAGTTGGTGTTCTAAATTCTATCTATAATCTAAATCTTATCTATTAGTGACATGTTTTCAGATGAGACAGAGTAAGAATAACATTCTTTTTTTTTGTTTCCAGTTTATTTATTTTTTATTAAAAATTGCCATCTCCTCCCCTCCTCCTCCCCCTTCCCTCCTCTCCCCTCCACCCATACCCCCCCTCCCTCCCTCTCCAGGCCAAAGAGCCATCGGGGTTCTCTACACTATGTTGAGTCCAAGGTCCTCCCAACTCCCTCCAGGTCCAGGAAGGTGAGCAACCAAACTGACAAGGCTCACACAGAGCCCGTCCATGTCGTAGAGACCAAGCCCATCGCCATTGTCCTTGGCTCCTCGGTCAGCCTCCACCATCAGCCACTTTCAGAGAGTCCGATTTGGTCGCATGTTCCATCAGTCCCATTCCAAGTGGACTTGGTGGTCTCCCATTAGTTCTGTCCTGCCGTCTCAGTGGGTGAACGCATCCTTCATGGTTCTGACTTTCTTTCCCATGATCTCTCTCCTTCTGCTCCTCATCAGAACTTTGGGAGCTCAGTCCGGTGCTCCAATGTGGGGCTCTGTCTCTATCTCCATCCATCGCCAGGTGAAGGTTAAGGCTCACAGTGAGCCAGTCCATGCTGTAGAGTTCACATTCATTGCCGTTGTCCTTGGTTTCTCAGTCCTCCTCAACCGTCAGCCACATTCAGAGAGTCCGGTTTGGTCCCCTGTTCCATCAGTCCCATTCCAACTGGACTTGGTGGTCTCCCGTTAGATCTGTCCCACCGTCTCAAAGGGTAAACGCACTCCTCACGGTCCTGACTTCCTTGCTCATGATCTCCCTCCTTTTGCTCCTCATCAGGACCTGGGGAGCTCAGTCCAGTGCTCCAATGTGGGGCTCTGTCATTTTCTCCATCCAACTCCAGGTGAAGGTTCTATGGTGATATGCAAGATATTCATGAGTATGGCAATAGGATCTGGACATTTCTGGCACCCTCTCCTCAGCTGCCCAAGGACCTAGCTGGGGGCATCCTCTGGACACCTGGGAACCCCTCTAGAGTAAAGTCTCTGCCAACCCTAGAATGGCTCCCTTAAGTAAGATATATAATTCCTTGTTCCCATATCCACCCTTCCTATATCCCAACCATCCTATTCCCCCAAGCTCTTCCCATACTCCACTTCACACATTTCTCGCCCCATCCCCCCTCCCCCCATTCCACTCCACCCCTATGTTCCCATTTTTTGTCCGGCAATCTTGTCTACTTCCAGTATCCAGGAGGATAACTATATGTTTTTCTTTGGGTTCACCTTCTTATGTAGCTTCTCTAGGATTTTTACAAATTATAGGCTCTATGTCCTTTATTTATGGCTAGAAACCAATTATGAGAGTACATCCCATGTTCATCTTTTTGGGCCTGGGTTACCTCACTCAGGATGGTGTTTTCTATTTCCCTCCATTTGCATGCAAAATTCAAGATGTCATTGTTTTTTACCGCCGAGTAGTACTCTAATATGTATATATTCCACACTTTCTTCATCCATTCTTCCACTGAAGGGCATCTAGGTTGTTTCCAGGTTCTGGCTATTACAAATAATGCTGCTATAAACATAGTTGAACAGATGCTTTTGTAATATGATTGGGCATCTCATGGGTAAATTCCCAAGAGTGGGATTGCTGGGTCCTGGGGTAGGTGGATCCCAAATTTCCTGAGAAACCTCCACACTGCTTTCCAAAGCAGTTGCACAAGTTTGCATTCCCACCAGCAATGGATGAGTGTACCCCTTACTCCACAACCTCTCCAGCAAAGGCTATCATTGGTGTTTTTGATTTTAGCCATTCTGACAGGTGTAAGATGGTATCTCAACGTAGTTTTGATTTGCATTTCCCTGATTGCTAAGGAGGTTGAGCATGCCCTTAAGTGTCTTTTGGCCATTCAAACTTCTTCTGTTGAGAATTCTCTGTTCAGATCAGTGCCCCATTTTTTAATTGGGTTCATTAGCATTTTAAAGTCTAGTCTCTTGAGTTCCTTATATATTTTGGAGATCAGACCTTTGTCTGTTGTGGGGTTGGTGAAGATCTTTTCCCAGTCAGTAGGCTGCCTTTTTGTCTTAGTGACAGTTTCCTTTGCTTTGCAGAAGCTGCTCAGCTTCAGGAGGTCCCATTTATTCAATGTTGACCTTAATGTCTGTGCTGCTAGGGCTATACTTAGGAAGCGGTCTCCTGTGCCCAAATGTTGTAGAGTACTTCCCACTTTCTCCTCTAACAGGCTCAGTGTATTCAGATTGATATTGAGGTCTTTAATTCATTTGGACTTGAGTTTTGTGCATGGTGATAGATATGGATCTACTTTCATTCTTCTACAGGTTGACATCCAGTTATGCCAGCACCATTTGTTGAAGATGCTTTCTTTCTTCCATTGTGTGCTTTTAGCTCCTTTGTCAAAAATCAGGTGTTCATAGGTTTGTGGGATAAGATCTGGGTCTTCTATTCGATTCCATTGGTCGACTTCTCTATTTTTATGCCAATACCAAGCTGTTTTCAATACTGTAGCTCTGTAATAGAGTTTGAAGTCAGGGATGGTAATGCCTCCAGAAGTTCCTTTATTGTATAAGATTGTTTTGGCTATCCTGGGTTTCTTGTTCTTCCATATAAAGTTGATTATTTTCCTCTCAAGATCTGTGAAGAATTTTGATGGGATCTTTAAGGGGATTGCATTAAATCTATAGATTGCCTTTGGTAGTATTGCCATTTTTACTATGTTGATCCTCCCAATCCAAGAGCAAGGGAGATCCTTCCATTTTCTGGTATCCTCTTCAATTTCTTTCTTCAAAGACTTAAAGTTCTTGTCAAATAGGTCTTTCACTTCCTTGGTTAGAGTTACCCCAAGATATTTTATGCTATTTGTGGCTATCGTGAAATGTGAAGCTTCTCTGATTTCTTTCTCTGCTTCCTTATCCTTTGTATATAGGAGGGCGACTGATTTTTTGGAGTTGATCTTGTAACCTGCCATGATACTAAAGGAGTTTATCAGCTGTAGGAGTTCTTTGGTGGAGTTTTTCGGGTCGCTTATGTACACTATCATATCATCTGCAAATAATGAAAGTTTAACTTCTCCCTTTCCAATTCGAATCCCCTTGATCCCCTTGTTTTGTCTTATTGCTATTACTAGAACTTCAAGTACTATATTGAAGAGATAAGGAGAGAGTGGAAAGCCTTGTCGTGTTCCTGAATTTAGTGGGATGGCCTTGAGTTTCTCTCTATTTAATTTGATGTTAGCTGTCAGCTTGCTGTAAATAGCCTTTATTATATTTAGGAATGACCCCTGTATCCCTAATCTCTCCAAGACCTTTATCATAAAGGGGTGCTGAATTTTGTCAAATGCTTTTTCTGCATCTAATAAGATGATCATATGGTTTTTTTTTTTCCTTCAGTTTATTTATATGATGGATTACATTGATAGATTTTCGTATGTTGAACCAGCCCTGCATCTCTGGGATGAAGCCTACTTGATCATAGTGGATAATTTTTCTAATGTGTTCTTGGATTCTGTTGGCCAGTATTTTATTGAGAATTTTTGCATCGATGTTCATGAGTGAGATTGGCCTGTAATTCTCTTTCTTGGTTAGGTCTTTGTGTGGTTTAGGTATCAGGGTAATTGTAGCTTCATAAAAGGAATTTGGCAATGACTGTTCTGTTTCTATATTATGAAATACCTTAAGGAGTATAGCTATTAGGTCTTCTTGGAAGTTCTGGTAGAATTCTGCATTGAACCCATCAGGTCCTGGGCTCTTTTTGGTAGGGAGGTTTCTGATAACAGTTTCCAATTCTTAGCGACTAACAGGACTATTTAGAGCATTTACCTGGTCCTGGTTTAACTTTGGTACATGGAACTTATCTAAAAAAGTGTCCATTTCTTTTACATTTTCCAATTTTGTGGCATACAGGCTTTTGTAGTAAGATCTAATGATTCTTTGAATTTCCTCTGTGTCTGTGGTTATGTCCCCTTTTTCATTTCTGATCTTATTAATTTGTGTGTTCTCTCTCTGCCGTTTGATTAGTTTGCCTAGGGGTTTGTCAATCTTGTTGATTTTCTCCAAGAACCAGCTTTTTGTTTCATTGATTCTTTGGATTGTTTTCTGTGTTTTTATTTTGTTGATTTCTGCCCTCAGTTTGATAATTTCCAGTCTTCTACTCCTCCTAGGTGAGTCTGCTTCTTTCTTTTCTAAAGCTTTCAGGTGTGCTGTTAAGTCTCCAATGTGTACTTTCTCTGTTTTTTTTAAGTGGGCACTTAGTGCTATGAATTTTCCTCTTAGCACTGCTTTCATAGTGTCCCATAAGTTTGAGTATGTTGAGTCTTTATTTTCATTAAATTCAAGAAAGACTTTAATTTCTTTCTTTATTTCTTCATTGACCCAGCTGTGGTTCAGTAGTTGACTGTTCAGTTTCCATGAGTTTGTAGGCTTTCTGGGGGTAGCATTGTTGTTGAATTCTAATTTTAATCCATGGTGATCCGATAAGATGCAGGTGGTTACTAATTGTAACACCCGATTCTGTGTTACCCCCTCGGTACAGTTTGCGCGCCACTGTACCTTCTTCTTGATTAGTGTGTTCGAGTCCTCCTGTTATAAGTTCGCTGGGTTCTGGTGCTTTCATGTTGTTTTTCAAATTGTTGGAGGAATTCTTGCATTGGCGCCTGCCCATTTGTTCCTCTGAATAATCCCCTTTGGGTCTTCTTTTAGAAGTTCAATTCACCCCAATGAATTGAATTCACTCACCCCAATGAATGATGGATCCTCTGGCAGACTGTCAGGTCTCCTTGCAGGCCAAACAGCTAACTGACAAAGGGCGTACCTTACCGCAGGCAGGCTAATGAAGGAGGGGACCTCCCATTGGCTTGGGTGCACTCAGTTCCAGGTCCCCAGCGCCCAAACAGGCTGAGCTGTGGGATTTTGTGTCCCCAAAGACGGGAGGATGAGGCGGGGGTGGGGGGGGATTCTGGGTGCAAGCTGGGAGGGGACAGGAAGAGAGAGGCAGTATCTGGGGAGAATAACCCCTGCAGGAAGAGCAGGAAGTGTGCGGGTGGCAGGGGGAGTTGTGGAATGTCTGTGGTCCCTCTCTGGGGAGCTGCCGCGGTTCGGGCACTCACTCCTCACTCACCCCAAAGAATGATGGATCCTCTGGCAGACTGTCAGGTCCCCTTGCAGGCCAAGCAGCTCTCTCTAAGAATAACATTCTTGAGGTAATATTTCTCTATATGCTACAAGAGCACTGAAGAACAGAATAGATTACTTAGAGAGTGCCTTCTCTCATTAAGTCAACTCAAGGGCCTTCCCCATTTTGAGATGAACTTCATTATAAATGGGGAACTACAGAGACGGAGATGGGTCTAAATTGTCCTATACCTCAACATTTTCTCTAGTGAGAGATAAGGCAAATAAACATGTTTTAATTTTATATGCCCTACAGATAATATATAGGTATGGTGCTGTGATAAAATATTTTATTGTGACTAATTTACTGAACAAGTACTAATGATATGTTAATGTGAAAGAGAGAATCTTAAGACCCCATCCTTACAAAAGAACTACAGGTAACAAGAGTCAGTCTTTCTCTAGATGCCCTTGACTGATTATTTATTATCAAATGGTCAGGCCTGAAATCATATACATACAAGCACGCTAAACATACTCAGTCCGTTGTATTTATGTATAATAGTAATAATTAAGGTAAAAGAATCAATGAATTTGAGAGGTAGCTTGGTGGGTGAAATGGGAGTGATAGAAGGGAGGAATGGGGAGAGAGCAACAATCTTATTAGACATTAATTTTAAAAATAAAGAAGTGCCTGAATTACAGGATGAAACCTCTTAGGCTACATTAGCAAGTAATTCCACGGTATTCAAGAAACAGCTACACATTGATCTGCAGGCAAAAAATTGCAAAGCCACCCTTTATCCTACATGAGAACAGATATAGTATCTTTTCAAAGGATTAAGAAAGAATGACTCAGTGATTGAGAAGAATGGAGTACAGTAGTTTGCAGAGACAAGAAATGGTCAAACTCTCTAACCTATAAAATAATGATCCATATTTTGAGTTTTCATTAAAGTAGAACATAATTAAATAGCATGCTTGGACAAGGTAGAAGTCTGGCTTGATTTATATATTTTTATATTCCTCTTGTTGCTTTCTAGAAAATAGATTGTGGTTACAATGATGTATAATAAGCTTCATATTTATCTGTGTGCATTTTGAATATGAGTTCTTTGACTGCAGAGAACATATCATTGCTTTTCCTAGAACTTTTTTGATTCTGGCATAATATTCAAAACATGATAGTTATTTTGCAAAATTCATCATATAAAGTATTACATAAATGCTTATGTAAATTAATTAAAATTAAACAAAATTGTTTTTTAGTTGGGATTTTTTCATGTATGAGAAACTCATTCTCATTGAAGAGAACTGTATAAGAAAAACCTTCCTCTGGGTAAGCTTTGTCTATGTGGTGATAACAAGATGTGGAGAATAACAGTGTAGCAGGCTCAACACTCTGACTAGCACCTTGGAAAACTGTAAAAATGAACATCATGTGCTATTTTCAATTTTGAGTTTTCTTATGCACATCACTGAGGTGGAAACAAAGTAAGCAAAATGGATGTACCACTGAATAATGTATAATTTAACAGGCTTAGCAAGCAAGAATGACTTAAAAATAAAGCAACAACATCATATTTCTCCCTGCTGAAAAGAGGTCAAAGTTGTTTTATTTATACCCAACTCATGCTCCTATTCTTTGCACCTTTTCACTTCCTGGAGCATAAGTTTTTTTCCAAGCTACATCCCAGAACTTTTTGAGAACTGACAATGGCATAGAGCATAGTTTCATGTGATATTTTCACCTAAACACCCATGAATATAAAGAATCAGGTGCAGGATGTGTAGAGGAGATATCAAAGAATGAAATATGAACTGATTGCCCTTGACATAGACCAAAGTATTATATAGTAACTTGGATCTTGACTTTCTTTATTCTTGAGTTTAAATTTTTTGGCTTCACCTCAATTAAATTTATCTCCTAATTTGTTTCCTTTTTTTGTTTTATTTTTCATATTCTAACTCCTTTGTTCTATTATTAAAATCCTGTTTATTCATACTCTTATTTCTGAACTTAGTAGTTCAACTTTATTTCCACTACTCTCCTTAGCCTTAATACTGATGTGGGATATCTCTCTGTATGGTACAAATAAGTTTTTTTTACCATAGATTAATTAAAAAAACTGATTTGGCCTATAGCCAGACAGAATAGAACCAGGTGAAAAATTCAAACAGAAACAGAGAGAAAAAGGGTAGAGTCAGAGAGACACCAGCAGCCAGCAAAGAAGCAAGATGTGAGGTAACAAGCCATGAGCCTTAAATGAAAATATATATTAATAGAAATAGGTTAATTTAAGTTAGTAATAAGCCTGAGCTAATAGGCCAGAAAGCTTGTCATTGTTTTCAAGCCTCAGAGTTGTTATTTGGAAACTGATGAGTGGGAGAGAAAACTCTAATTAATGATTGTTTCCTCGTATCATGAAATTTATTGACCTTATCCTGAATATTTTCTTCAGAGACCCAAGATTTGTGATCCCACATACTTCTTCTAATGTCCTAATTCATCTTGGGGTTAGTTCAAGGGATAGAGGCAAATGGACAGCACTGAAGAGATGAAAATCTGAGCATTTAATTGACTTGAGTAGCTAAGACGACCTGTGAAGATTTGGTGTAGTTTGCTGATAGAGGTAAATATAAATTTTAAGACAAGGAGTCATGTTGATTGTGGAAAAGATTTTACAGAGTTTTAAATCAAAATAGGATAAATAAATTATATAAGGAAGATGTTAAATTTTAAAGACTTAATGTGGACATTTGTGGTGATGTGGAGAGCTGAACTGCAACCATCATGTTCAGCACATAATGCAAAGAAACACTGAGTGGAGCACAAGACAATGCAAAATCCACCCATCTTATTCAGTAACTAAAGCACATATACACTGAGTGTGCACAAGGCAATTCAAAATCCAAATCCAACCATCTTATTCAGTAGCTAATGCACATATATACTGGGTGTGCACAAGACAATGCAAAATTCAACCATCTTATTCATTAGCTAATGCACATATACACTGGGTGTGAACAAGGCAATTCAAAATTCAACCATCTTATTCAGTAGCTAATGCACATATACACTGAGTGTACACAAGGCAATGCAAAAATCCAATCTTCTTATTCAGTACTTACAGTACATACACACTGGGTGTGCACAAGGCAACACAAAATCCAGCCATCTTATTCAGTAACTAATTCACATATACACTGAAGAGGGCATACAAAAATACAACATCCAGGCATTTTATTCAGTAGCTAATACACATATACTCTGGGGGGGCACAAGACAACATAAACTTCAGGCATCATATGAACTACCAAATGCACATATACACCAAGGAGAAAGAGGGCAACATGGCAGAGGAAATTGCAGTTGATTAGATCAAGTATTCATTCCTTTATTTCTAAAGCCACAACAACAGGAAAAAAAAAACATTAATGGTACTTGGTTTAATTTAGGCATAAAGGAGTAATCAGATTTATCATACATCATTTGTTCTTATTCTATCTATGCAATGTCTTTATGGTCAGGTTATATACTAACTTTAATAACTATAACTTATTGTAGTGATGTTTCATTTGTATTTCTAATAAATAAAGCTTTCCTGAAGGTCAGTGCAAAGCAGCCATACTAATTAGTCATACAGGTGAGGCAGTGGTTGCACACACCTTTAATCCCAGCAGCCACACTAGTTAGCCACAGAGGCCAGGTGTTGGTGGCACATTCCTTTACTCCCATCACTAGAAAGGAATATAAGGCAGGATTGAGACAACAACTTGCTCTCTTTCAGTCTGAAGATTTCTTAGAGGTAAGAGCTCACTTAAATTACTTGGCTACTTTTCTTTTCTGATCTTTAGGCAAGCTTTACTTATTAAAATACAGATGAAATGTCACTACTTATTTAAAAGAATTTAATGAAATGTAAACACATAAATAGATGTTCTTCTTTCCCCTTGTTTTCATTTCCTTTAATTTAAAAATTAAAACCTTACTCATTAATATAAACTTTTTAAGTAATGGCTTCAAATACAAACCATAGTTTTGGATTTCTACAGTTATTTTCCATGGTTATTGTGAAAGCAAATTTCTCTGAGTTGCCATTTTTTTATTTTTTGTGAAATTAATTTCAAGGTCATTTTTTTTTTATATTTCAAGACAGGGCTTCTCTGTAGCTTTGGAGCCTGTCCTAGAACTAGCTCTTGTAGATCAGGCTGGCCTGAACTCTCAGAGATCTGCCTGCCTCTGCCTCCCAAGTGCTGGGATTAAAGGCATGCACCACCACCGTTTGGCTTTAATTCCTAGTTTTCTAATAGATTTTGTTGTTATTATAAATGTCTTATACTATTTTAATGGTATTTGTTCTACCTTTGTGGCACTATTTAATAATGATGTGGAATACATCTTTAGTGTTTTCTGAAGAATATTTTATGTATTTTTAAAGCATGGGACATCAGTAATGTATAAGAAACTGTTCCCAAGCTTAGTCAACTGACCTTATGCCTCAGTTTCCTCAATCATAAATCAAAAATACTGAAATTGCAATTTCAGGAGGCATCAGTGATAAATATATAAAACAAAACAAAACAAAAAAGTAATAGTAGGTTCTTAGAACTCTGACTGCCACTTGGAAAGCATTGGAAAAGATTAGATGTTACTCCTATTATTTCCAACACTAATAATTTTAAGAAGTATAATTGTTATTACTATAAAATAATTAATTTGTGGAAATTAATTTCCACTTAATTGGTGGAAATTCAACTTTCTGAGGAATTGTGTTTAAATAAGAAGTCATGCATTCTCATCAATATCTCAGCTGTTACATTTACCTTTGAGGCCTGATGCCTTACTTCAAGTGACAGTTTCATCCAGATCAGACTTTGACAGGTGGTTTTTTTCATCAGCCTGAGCTTCAGTGGTTAAATAAAGTAAAACTTCTGTCAATTCATTAGAAACTTTATAATGAATTAGGGCTCTATCATTTGTACAAGGCAGTGGTTTATATACTAGCATATTTGTTGTTTGGAATCTCATCTTGAAATCTCTTTATTCGAACTCTACTGTCTTGATGTGTTATGACCTCCCTTGTTGGAATAGCCTTTGATATCTAAATAAGATGTCACTTATGATGAACCATAGAACAGTGTGTATTATCTCTTCTTCAAGGTCAGACCACCATTACAGATGCTTCCAGCATCAAGTTCAAAAATGACTATCTAAAATATAATTAATTGTATCGATTTAAAAAAAAAAGCTGTATTAGGTCAAGTGATAGCTTATCATGTAAAGGCACCTGCCATCAAACCCAAGGAAGTGAGTTCAATCCCTGGGTCTACATGGTGGGAGACAAGTATGCACTCTTCCTGCAAGGTATTCTCTGGCCTCCACATAGAAGCTATGTTATGTGCATACACACATGCACACATTGCATGCAGTTTTGTAGTAGGAGGCTGTGGTATAAAAGGTCATTCTCTCTGTGTGTTGCTTTTCTTGGTTAATGAACAAACAAACTGCCTTGGTGTTGATATGGCAGAACTTAGGTAGGCAGGGAAGATGGACTTGATTGCTGGGAGGAAGAAGGGTGGAGTCAGAGAGAAATGCCCTGGATCTGCTGCCTTAGTCAGATGCAGAACCTTGCCTGTAAGCCACAACCATGCGGCAATACACAAATTACTAGAAATGTGTCAAATTAAAATGTAAGAGTTAGTCAATAAGAAGGCAGAGCTAATGGCCAAGCAGTGATGTAATTAATATGGTTTCTGTGTGGTTATTTTGGGGTTAAGCTAGCTGGGACAGCCAAGAACCAACAAATAGCTCCCTCCTACAAATTGATGCACCAACATAGTGGACTAAACCCACACAAAACCTGAGAGGGCTTGGAAAGGAATTCTAGATGAAAAAAAAACACAGAGTTTAACACAGCTTCTTTCTGTTTGCTGGCAGCTTGTCGCAGCTCCTTTAAGAGAGATTTTCCTGACTCAGCCATAGCAGGAAAAATCTGGTGCTGTTTTAAAATGGCTTTTTGGGCCATGCTACCAGTGCAAACTCCAGCTATGGAGCATTTCAAAGGCATTTGTGGGCCTGGGTATTTGTTTGACCACTCGGGGTCGGGAGGAATGTAGCTGAGACCTTGCCCACAGCTCAGCGCTTCCCGCCTTGGCAGGTGGCTGAATCAGGTCTACTAGGAAAGCACAGGGAGGAGAGCATGGCAGATTCCTGCTGCCATACACAGAGATGTTTCCAGGCTACACAGTGCTCTGTGTGGCAGATTTGGCTATTACTCTTATAAAAAGGGTTTTGTGCTGCATGCTCATTCTCAGAGTTAAAGTGCTGAGCGTGGCTCCTACCAGACGTGGCAGCAATTTTACATCCACCATTTTGAAAGTAGAGAGGCAGAGCCAGCATCCAGAGCAGCTGCATACCATTTTAAAAGTTATTCAAGACAGTAAAGCATTACAGATAATTCAATAAGGACAGATTCAGACATAAAAGAACTCTCAATGGTCACAATGTTGGATAAATAAATGTAGGCTTAGGAGAGATGAGCAAAGGAGTATAGAGAGTTGGAAACGAAGTAAATCGTTTTAAAAAGTCTTTAAAAAGACAGAGTATATATATATATATATACATATATATATATTCCATATATATATGTATATATATTCCATATATATATATATATATATGTATATATATGGAATATATATACATATATATATGGAAAATGTAAAAATGGAAAATTCACATAGAGTCTGGATTATGTATATTATTGTGTCTTCTTTTTGAATTTTTTGACTGTGAAGGAGCTAAGTACAGAGAGAAATTTCATTGTATGGGTTGCTATTCTAAACCAGCATATACGTTCTAAAGGCATCATGACTTCCAAATTTGGGTCTAAGGATATGTTGCCTTGGAAAAGAGATTCTTCTTTTGTTTTCACAGAATATGAGAGCCTGTTGATTGTTTCTAGATCAGTATGGTTTAATAGATCACATTTCCCTGAAAAGTTGCTGTGAACACCCCTACAAAAATACTATGCCCAATTGCTGACTGAGATGAAACTAGCATACAGGATACACCAAGAAACACCTGATTAACAGAGACCACAAACAGCAGGAAGCAGTATGGACAGAACTATGCCCATATTCACAAATATTGTTGATAATTGTTTGTCTATATTTAAAGTGGGATAAGCTATAGAGATTTTCATTGGTATGGATCTTGGTTTATTGATACAAACTTAAGGTCAACTTTGTTTTGTTTATTTCTGCTTTGACTAAGGTATTGTGATTGTGTGGTTCATTTAAAAATGTAATGTATTATTAAGAAATATAGATTAATGGATAATAATCATATTATGGTCAAGCTCATAGTCAGGTTAGTTGGATTTTCTGAATGTATGGAGATATATTTCAGTTAGATAGGTATTCTTCAAATCTTTCAGAGACTTTCAGAATATGGCATTACTTATTTTTAAAAATTTAGGACTTTTTATGACAATGAGACATGTCTGCTTCTGGCAGCACAAGCTGCTTCAAGAAGAATATGGGCATCAAATAGGCTCTTTATGGAGCTTGCTAACCACTTTGGCAAGAAACTTCTCTTGCCTGAACTGTTTTACTGGACATGTAGTACCCAAAGAGAAATGACTGCTGAACTTACCTAAAGGTGAGGTGGTCCTTTGGGGTTCCTGCTTCATGAAAGAGTCTGCAAGAAATTCTGCAGGATACAGAAGAAAGTGACTGAACTGTATTTGAAATTTCCTGCTTCTTTAAAAAGTCTCCTGGATACTATGGGCCAGTAGGCTGAAGATGGTTTCCCCAACAATACAGAAGAACTTTGGGTAACTGTCTAGTCAGCAATATGTCTGTTAATTCTAGAGCTTTGGAAGTTGCTGACAATGCATTTCCTGTTTATTTAGGTAATATTATATCCTTCTGGAGTCTTTGATGGAGTTGAATAATTTATAGGAATAGTTATAGTTTTATTTAGTTATGATAAAAATAAAGGAAGTAGAAATATTGTAATTCTTGCTAGAATTTTACTATGTTAAAGCCTTTTTTGTTTAAACAGAAAAGGGGAAATGGTGTGGGAGGTCCATCTGTCTGTGTAATGCTTTTCTTGGTTAATTAATAAAGAAACTGCCTTGGCCTGTTGATAGGGCAGAACTTAGGTAGGCAGGGAAGACAGAACTGAATGCTGGGAGGAAGAAGGGCGGAGTCAGAGAGAGAAGCTATAGATTTGCTGCCAGAGTCAGATACACAACCTTGCTGGTAAGCCAAAACCATGTGGCGATACACAGATTAGTAGAAATGGGTTAAATTAAAATGTCAGAGTTAGTCAATAAGAAGGTAGAGCTAATACACCAAGCAGTGATTTAATTAATATGTCTTTTGTGTGGTTATTTTGGGACTAAGCTAGCCAGGGCAACTGAGAACCAACAAGTGGCACAGTCCTCCTCCTGCTTCTTCATTTACCGGCTGCCGAGATTCCCAAAATAATCATACATAAACTATATTATTTAAAACACTGCTTTCCCAATCACTTAAGCAAATTGCTAGCTAACTGTTACATATATAAATAACCCATTTTCATTATTTTATATTTTATAATGAAGTTCTTGGCCTACTGGCATGGTTCCAAATTACAGCTTGGGTCATTCCCCTATAGTGGCTCCATGGCATCTCTCTGACTCTGCCTACTCTCTCTATATATATCTTATTCAACCTGGCTATATTTTGTTGAGCCACAAACAGCTTATTTATTAACCAATCAAAGCAACACATATACAGAAGGACTTTCCACACGACAATTTTTAAAGAAAAACAAAAATTTTCTCACATAAATTTGTGCCAAAGATCAGCATTGGAAATTCCAGGCAAAATAGGTATGATATTATTACCAAACCAAACCAATTCAAAACTGTAAGTCATTGATTTAAAACTTTACTACCTAAATTTAAATTAAATGCCCTAATATTTGAGCACAGTAAAAGGAATAATATCAGAGGATTCTGGGATTATTTTATTTAAGAATATAGCACAGAGCCTCTAAAAGAGACTTAAAGTAGAATTGAATTAACACCATTAGGAGGCTGATCATTACACATACCCTCTAACTTTTGTAAACCTCAAGAATAGTTTATACACTGGGCGTGACTGCTACAAGTGAGAACAAACTGAATACACTATTAGTTAGTAGATTTCTCTGTACTCTGTATTTACAACATACTATTATCCATCTTAAAATTCCTTTGACTTAAATATTTGATATTATATTTGTAGTTACTCAAAATCAACACTGAACTGTTGCAATGGATAAGAGAGAATAATACCTAGGGAGCACATAGGTTAAACTGGGGAGATGTGAATATGACAGACTATTCATTGACTTGCCTGTGTGATCAGGTAAGTTCTGTACATATGGTATGGTTAATGACTAGCAGCAGTGAGACAGCTGCTGTAATCAAATGTGCAAAAATCCATAGACATATGTATAAATACTCTCCATTTCAAGATGGGAATTTACAGCAAATGACCTGGTCCTTTGATTTGTCCTGATACCTGGTAAGTATAAATTTATTACTGATTTTATCATCTTCATAGATGAAGATGTGATTTGCACACAACAGGTCCCCAGCATGGTCTTGTGTTGAATGTGTGCAAGGTTCTCAGTTTTGTTTTGTTTTTTTTCCTCATGGTTTATTTTTTTTTATATTTAAAAATTTCCATCTCCTTCCCTCCTCCTCCCCCCTCCCTAAGGTTCTCAGTTTTTGAGGTAAGTTTTGGAGGTGGTTAAAACTTTAGGTGCTACTTATGTTAGAGAAAGTAGGTCACTTGGGCCATGAGTTTGAAGATACTATATTTTACTTTGTCATATTATTACTCTGTTTCTTGTCTACCACAAAGTGAGGAAGCTCGTCTCCACTCTTATGATGCCAGTATGTTTTGATTCACTTCCAAGGACTATAGATTGGAAGCATTGAAACCTTTATCCACATAAATGTTCCCCTTCAGTTGCTCATGCCATGAAGTTTGCTAGTGGTGAGAAAATGAAGTAATACATAATGAAATACTCAACTGAGAAACATGTCCATCAAAGAACTATGTATACAAAGGGACCTAGCTATGTGTATATTTTGTAATCGAACGCTTTTTAATATGTGTATTTGCAACATGTAATATGTGTAATATGCAGCCAGACAATCTTATCTAACTTTCATTTCTGTCAGTTCAAATAAAAGAGAATCAAAAGCCATCAGCAATTGTATCTTACTGATATGTAATATGTGTAATATAATATGTGCAAGTTATTTGCTCATGTTATTATTATTTCTACAACAAAGTATAACAATTATTTGCAGGTATTATAAGCAATATATATATATACTTATAAAAATGCAATTTTATTTTATGTAAGAAACTGATTATATTTATATTTTGCTTTATTTTATGGATACTAGAAACATACCTCACCTTTTCTTTCACATAATCAATGAGTACATTAAAGCACTCCATAAGAATTCTAGACTCCTTGTCTCTTAAATTTAAATAGCTAGTAATATAGTGCTTACAAAAAAAAAACAAACCAATATTTCTCCCCCACTGTAAGGCTATCTGCAAGTCTGTCTCTCCCATTTCTTTAATAGAATAAGTGGTACACTGAGCAATAGGGTAGACAAGTATCTGGAGTATGGAGAGAGATGCCAATTAGCAAGTATTGAACGTACACGTAGGGTGAAACATAGTTCTTCAGGTAACAATGTAAGATACTACTTAAAAGGCTTCTAATATGAAATAAGTCACATCTGACTTTCTGACTAACAGATGATTTCAATTTGCTTGTTAAACTTATAATTAGTATGGAATATGGCAGAAAACTTTTCAATTAAAAAGATTCCTGATATAATTAACCTACTAGAATCAATCCAGAAAATTTAAGAATACTTCCTAAGGGAAGAATAAACCATTTCCATTTGGGTAATTTAGCAAATTTTAAAGCACCCTAAATTCTATAAAAATCAATTTAAAAAAGGAAAAAAATGTGAATAGAAAAAAACTCAAAATCTTATGAAGCAATTAAAAAAAGTCTGAGAAAAATCAGCCAACCTTATATTTGCATTTGAAGAATAACCAATGATTCAAAACAAAATGAAGGAAAATTTACAATTTAGCTCATGGTCTGCCTAGCATGGTGTACATGTATCAAACAATATACAATAAATTTTAGGGACAGTTAAGCGTCAGGTCTGGTGGTTAAATCAGAGGTGGACTCCCACTGCAGGTAGATATATTGTTGGAATGATAAAAACACTGAACTGAAAATGTCTTATCCTACTTTAAGCATCTGACTTCAGAAGAAAAGGAAACAGTGGGGGAGATAACAAGTGGTGATAGGAACAGAAAAGAACTAATCTCAGAGCCAAAAATAAAAGGAAGAATCAAAGCAAAGCCACCTGTGTGACCTAGTTGAACAATCCTGGGGTGAAATGAATCAATCCAACTTACAATTTGTGGTTGAGCTGCAGAAATGGATCTGGAAAAATCAAAGGGGATTGGACAAAGCAGGGGGAGGAAGAAGCGGCAGGGAAGTCATTTGATCAGGCTCTGCATTGCTCCATCAGATGAGCAAATCAAACAGCTTTACTGTGAATTGCTGGCAGATTTATAGATTTTAATTCTCTTGAAATGCACATGATCAATTTAGTGAGGAATGGAGTCAGACAGACAATGTGACCTATTGCTTTTAATATGTAGTTATCAAACTTTTAACTTTATCCCTTTACTCCAAAGTCTTGGAAACCGGAACTCATAGATAACATTTCAAGTTAAATTAAATAATTAGAATTACAAACAAACATTGATGGTTTTGAAGATTTAGATATATTTTTAAAGCCTAAATAGGCTTTGCTGGAAATATTTAATAGACAGTATAAAATCCTCTTAATATTAGGAATTATTCTAATTTATAGCCTTCTTCATTTTCTACTCTTCACAATGGAAAGTAGTACTTCAGAACAAAATTTGCGTAACTGTACATCTCATGAGTCTAGCAAATTTTACCTTGAGAAATCTTTAAGTAAATAAAAAAGACATATTTCCAAACTAAAAGATAAAAACTCAAGACAATCTTATGACTCATTATCTCTATTATCAAATATTATGAAATAATGATATTAAGAATTTCATTTAAATATTTCCATAAGGTTTATTCAAAGATGTGCATGCACAAAAAAACAAATGACTTCTAAGCACATAGAGAGCATGCCATTGAAAACCTTAAAGTGTTTACATCATGTATTGTGGCTATCTAAGAAGCTTAAAATTGATTAACAATTGTTTCTTAACAAGCTTATTCACATTATCCATATGTTCTTAGATGGGATTTGAAGAATTTGGATTCATGCAGAGCAACTAGTTTACTATATCAGGATGATGAATATATGAATTTAACAAAGATATGACCCTGATTACGTTCCCTAATCAGTCAGCCTTACATGTAAATGTAACAACAATTGGTCATGATCAGGAGTAATATAAACATAATGAAAATGTACATGTGTACTTATGGAGGCTAATTGTTTTTGTTGTTGTTTTCTGCTTGGTTTTTAGTCTTTATTTATTTTTATTTTATGCACATGAGTATTTTATTTCTATTAAGTACATGTACCATATGCCTACCTGTGAAGTGAGAAGAATACATCAAATCCCCCTTAAACTGGAGTTACAGAAAGTTGGGAGCAGTTATGTGGACTCTGGGAAAAAACATGGGCCTCTATGAGAACACCAAGTGCTGCTAACTGCTAATCTATCTTGTCTAACGCCTTCTTGTTCCATTTATATAACATTATGAGATAATTAAATTTAGTGCAGATAATTTGAAAAAAGAACTAAGGATCCTTCAACACATAGAACCAAGTTAATTCAGAGAATTTCATTTGTCAGTGAAGCCAAACAATAAATAAGCAGATAAATAAAGTTGTATATAGGAACAGCTTGATTGGCCCTTGCTTGGGATTTCCATATGTGGCTTTGATCTGAATAGGTACAACTTTGGACTGACTGACATTCTGTTACTGTGCTGGTGGTAATCTATTTATTGTGAAAATATACACGTAGCCAAGTTTCAGGGTTTCTACCTACTAAGTTACAGTGCAGATGTCTATGTAGAAATTCACAGTAATAAATTGCTTTCATTCAAATTGGTTTAATTAACATTTTGGATGGAAAACAATATTTAGAGTGTGGTATCCCCCTTTGGTAGTGTTTAGCATGTATCTATGAAGGATATTAGGAAATAAGCAGAACTTCACTTTAGTATAGATGAAATAATCTTGACGAAATTGCTGCTTAGCTGAGTATTAGTTGTTTCACCTTAAAAATATTATAGAGATAGATAAAACAAACTCTACATTAGAATTACTAAGGACAAGCTTTTAAATATCTGAAATAGTACATTTATCCAATGACAAATTTGATCTATATCAATTATTATGTTAATTGATTAAAGTGTAATGTGTCTTGCTAGCGAGCCCAGTTTAGCTATGGATTCCATTAGCAACTGTATAAGACTGTAAGTGATTGTTAATATTTGTGAAAAGTGGATAGTCTTTACTTTTTTTGGACTAGTGGTTATAGTTGGTGGGTAATTGGGGTGCTCAAAATATTATTAATCCATAAATAGTGGTGCAGTTTATAAAGTAGATTAAGCCTATCTTTAATCCATGTGCTTCATTGCAAGAAATTTTGCAATTAATTTCCAGAAACAGCCATTTTACTCATGCACAAATTTGTTGAATTAACAAAGAAACACATTGATAGATAATTAATGACATGCTTATCCAAGGGACCATCAGTACTTGTCAGCAGAGTCTTTGAAAGACAGAGCCTGGAGTCTAGGAATTTTCTCAGATGCATTGGTTTTAACAGTCAAGAGTAGCACATGAAAGTTGTATTGTAAATTCATTTGGCATAAATAAATCTTATGTGTAAATATTGTACTTATATAGTTTGATAGGAGCCAGCATCCATTAGAACAACTGCATCTGTACTGAGACTAAAATTTGGGACTAAAATTATAACTACCATGTTTAACTTTTGTTAACTAATTTGATTCCCTGAGAGATCCACATTGATCTTAGGAGCAAAGATGTTGTTGAGAAATAATTTATTGTGAATTTGCTAAATCAATTTATTTAGATTTACATGACATAATCTTTTTCAAATCACATCTGGATCTGTAGTCAAAGTATAGAGTCTTTTATCTATTAAAATAAACAGTTTAAAGCATAACTTATAGAAGAAGAAAAATCAAAAGCATTTACCTCAATGAGCCATGACAAGTGAGTTCTTTTCTTTAAACTGTACAGTTGAGCAGGACATTTATTATGTAACCTCTGCACCTTACACAGGTAGTCCACATTTCCACCATCATCACCATCTCTACTGACATAGCAGCATCACCAAAGTCATGATATAAATCAGGGTTCCTTATTGGCTTGAACATTCATCAACACTGGACCGATGGGTATGGGCTCCGCATTTCATTGAGGTCAGAATGAATGGCTTTCATAAAGCTCCCGTGTTCTGTTGGCTCATGCCTCCACATAGTTATTGGCAACCAGTGTGCTTCTACCACATTTAAAGTATTGCCTTTTATAAATATTATTACTGTTGTTCACACCATTGGGTGATAGTTTAGTCTTTTCTTTCACTAGTATTTCACATTTGGTCTTCCTCCATTTATTTTTAAGACCTCATATTTCACAGTACCTTAGGGTGGAACAATATTCCATTACCTGTGCACAAGCAATTAAGCCATCTTCATTGTTTTCAAATTTGGGTACATAATTAATTCTGTTGTAAATATTCTATGCACGGTTATTTTATTTGAAAGTAACATGTATAAATAAAAGTTAAAGAGACAGTTTGAGATTAAAAAGAATAGAAAAATCCAAACACTCAAAATTGAAGTAAGTGTGTAAATATTTTCATCAAAAATTGTAAAAATACATTATAAACCATAAAATAAATAAATAAATGTGTATATTATAATACTTGTATGTAGTTTAAATATTGTGCATATGAATGCAAACATGTACATATATATAAATGAGTGTGTAGGGGCAAGACTGGACATCAGTGGTTGATTTTGTAGTTCTCAATTGCTTATCCACTATAGTTTTTGAAACAGGGATTCTCACCAAAACAGAAACTTAGTCATTTCATTACAATGGCTGACAATGAACTTCAGGGATCTTCCTTTCTTTGCCTTCTATTTGCTGAGGTTACAGTGTGCACAATCATGCTTAGTATTGGGTTTGGAGACTGAAGATATAAACTCAGGCCTTTTTGTTGTCATGGAAAGCACAATACTGATTAAACCATCTTCTCTATAGCCAAAGACACAATTTATCATAATATAATCACAGATCTGTTTACAAATGTTCGTATATCATGTATTAAATAAATATAACTACAAATACATAAATTCAATTAAAATGCATTTTTAGGATTTTAGAGAAAATCTAGATAATATGATGCATCATTATGGATACTATTAATAGCACATTAATACATAATATGAATACATAATACAATTTGAGCTTTTTTATGGATTCAATTGTGTTCCAGGTTCAATTTTAATGCCATTATATTACAATCCACTTAATCTAATTCTACATATTCTTATTATTCTCCTTCATTAATGGGAAAATAGCAGGCCTGAAGCCTTTATTACTTATAATGCATTTTCAAACTCAGATAGTGTAATATCGATGTTCTTCATTATTTTTCTAAGTATCTGCAAATTCATAGAAAACTACTTATGGAAACACTAGCAAATAAAACCCTTTAGCCATAATGACTCAGATTGATGGGGGCAGTGCAGGCGATAATTACCAAAGTATTTTAAAGTTCATCAGAACACAAATTATGAGTAATTTATGATGGTACAAATAGAAAATTAAATAGTACCAAAGAAAATGTTAATGGCCTCCACTAAGGCCATTCCCTGGACATCAAGTAGTTACAAAACATGAAAAACATATACATATATTCATCTTTTAAAATACCATTTTTGATAACAGTACAAAAGAGATAGCAATCATAAATTGCTGAAGGAAGCCTCTCTGATGACAACAGGGCTAGGCACCAATCTACAACAGAATATCTTAGGCATCATTCCATTGGCATTTTTTCTGCAGTCTGGCTTGGTTCTATCCTAGGTCTCCAGGTATCCAGTCTGTGGGTCCTGGTGCTCTAGGCAGTTTCAAGGGTGGGGTTACTCTCCTGGCATGGGCTTTAGGCTAAATTAGTCATTGGGTGGCTACTCCACAGCCACAGCATTAGGTGGAATTAGGGAAAGCTGCAGATAATGGGGAGACAGGATTCTTGTAGGCAGGGAAATCAATGACACTGCAAGAAAACCCATAAAATCAACTAACCTGGGGTTATAGGGTGTAGGCAGAAGCCACTCATTCATTCCCAGCTGCTCAACCTGAAATAATGACACAGAAACTATGTTAATTAAAATCATGCTTGGCCTATTAGCTTGGGCTTCTTATTAACTAACTCTTATATCTTAAATTAACCCATTCCTATTATTTTATGTTTTATCATAAGTGCTCGTGGTTTACCATAAGTTCCCAGGCTTCTGTCTCCTTCAGCAGCTACATGGTATCTTTCTGACTATGCCTTCTTTCTCCATTTCTGTTTAGATTTTCCACTTGAATATATTTTAACCTGCCATAGGCTCAAAGCAGATTCTTTATTAACCAATAGCAATAAAACTATTCACAGCATACAGAAGGAAATCCCACATCAACAGGGTCTCACAGGGTCTCACAGAAACTGAACCCACAACTAGGTAGCCAACATGGGAGTGACCTAGGTCTCTACATATATGTTACAGTTGTATAGTTTGGTCTTCTTGTGGGACTCCTAACAGTGGGATCAGGGGCTGTCTCTGACTGCTGGTTTTCAAGATCCTACTCCTCATACTGAGTAGCCCAGCCTTAATACATTGGGAGGTGTTTAGCCTTACTGCAACTTGATAAGCCATCTTTTGTTGATATCCAAGGGAGGCCCGCTCTTTTCTGGACAGAAATGGAGGAGGAATCAATGGGGGGGTGGGGACAACGGGAATTGTTACAGAAGGATATAGGGGAAGGAACTGGAAGGAGAGGAGGAAGATGAAACTGGGCAAGGATGTAAAAAAACCAAACAAATAAGCAGACAAATAAATGAATAGAGAGAGCATCCAATAATTCTGAAAGTAGTATGCAACATATATGTGAAAAGGAAAAGACAAAGAAGCCAAAAGTTTGCCAGTCAAAAGCATCAGTGAATATCGTAGAAATCTAATAAATTATGAAACAAATCTGATTTTTAAAGCTTAGTTTTCACAAAATTGACTTTATTCAACAAATTGAAGGGTAGTTTGACATTTGAATGATCTGAAGGTTCGTACTTTAGTTAATGATGGCTTTATGACTTAGTTTGAATTTTTTGTTTGTTTCCTCCCAATGCAAAAGTCAGCTCTGAAAAAAAATGCAGAAAAGTAAAGTGTGGATGTTAGTAACTATGGAAATCAGTGTAAGAAACCTAGGAATCTTGGAAGTTCTTATGTATACAGATGGAGGCCCATGGAATAATTGAGGGCACATAGATAGCTTGAGAAAACAATTTGATTATGCTGTACTATGGTTCCTTTTTTCTCTCCTCTGAGTTCATCTTTTTTCTACCATTGTCTGATCACATGAACCCAAATAAATCCATTTGGTAGAGATGCATTAAACTTGAAACACCAAAGAGCAAAATTGTACATTGTCAAATGTCTGTCTGCAGATATATTTTAAAGTTATTTAATTTTATCATGGATGATATATTGCATTTCCAGATTCAGATGTAAAATTATAGAGAACAATGCAATTAAACCACATAAGCAGCTAAATAGTAATGGGTTGAAAGGTATAAATATCCCTTTGGGTTTCTGAAGGCATTATCTATGAAATGAGTGGTCATAGATGGCATATGACTAAAGACGCACTCAAATATGGCATCTCCTGTATAGATTTCAGAGTAAGAGACAGACATCGTCTACTCCTAGAACTCAATAAATGCCATATAAATTAATATTTAAAAGTTTTTTAAATGTATTCTGTATATGCAAGTGGATAGAGACATTTTTAGTTATGTAGTAATAAATCATAATAAATCATGCAAATGCACTGAGGCGCTTTGCAAGGATCCCCACCCACCCAGAGATAGAAGACCAGCTAAGCAAAGGAACCCCATCCACTGTTTTTTTGTTTGTTTGTTTGTTTGTTTTTTAAGACAGGTTTTCTCTGTAGCTTTGGAGGCTGTCCTGGAACTAACTCTTGTAAAGCAGGCTGGCCTCCAACTCACAGAGATCCACCTGCCTCTGTTTCCTGAGTGCTGGGATTAAAGGTGTGTGCCACCACCTCCCGGTGTCAATCAACTGTTCTGAGAGCATTTCAGTTCTTAAGCTAGGCAGTGTCTTTCCAGGTGATTTTTATTACTCTATATACTTTGCCTTCTTAAATATTTAATAATAATTCAAGTGAACCAGAATAAATATGAGGTATGAGAACATTATGGGTTGAAAGAATGGTCTGCAGTAATATTTGATATTCCATCTGAGAGGCAAAGCACAGCTGGTCAATCAGTCTTTTTAGAGGCTAAGCACATTTTATTATGCTTCGAAACTTGGAGAGAAGAGGCCTATAACTATTTTGGTACCATTTACATTACATATTTGAGTTAATATCTGTGGTATATCACTCATTTTCAGATAAATAAACTGACTCCTGACAATTCTGACCATTTCAATTCAGGGCAGATGGCTTTAGGGTCAATAAATTTGGCAGCAATAAACTAAGTAACCCTTTTGCTCAGCAGTTCTTAGCACACTCTGATAGATATTGTGAAACTAGGTCTGGGAGTCTCAGACTGTTTGTATATACCTAGGACAGTAATTGCAGTCATGAAAATGATGTTGTATGATTCAAATGATTATTTTGTAAACATAAATGAGCCTATAAATTTCAACTTTGTCAAATTTTTTTTTTTTTTTTTTTTTGGTTTTTCGAGATAGGGTTTCTCTGTGGCTTTGGAGCCTGTCCTGGAACTAGCTCTTGTAGACCAGGCTGGTCTCGAACTCACAGAGATCCGCCTGCCTCTGCCTCCCGAGTGCTGGGATTAAAGGCGTGCGCCACCACCGCCCGGCAACTTTGTCAAATTATTAAAGATGGTAACAAGGAAGTAAAATATATGCAGCTTAAGAAAATACATGGAATTTATTTTGCTATTTTAAAGAAGTATTTATTTGTAGGGAACTAGATACATGCTTCTTGTGTGTTAACATAGTGAATCTTTGCAGTCCATTTATGAGTAGATACATGTTCTTTCTTCTTATGGATGAAGAAACTGATTTGCAATGGTCATGTTAATAAACTGTTGCTTTTGCTGAAGTGCTAAGTACATCTACAATAGTAGTCTAAAACAATGGCATTTTGAATTTCAAGCAAATGGATAGAACTAGGAAAAACCATGCCAAGTGAGGTAACCCCATTCCAGATAGACAAACATGATATGTAATATGGTATGTACTTACTTATAAATGGATATTAGAAACAAAATAAAGGACAACCAGTCTATAGTCCATGATCTCAGAGAAGCTAGGTAACAAGGAGAACCCTACTAGAGACATACATGGATCCCCCTGGGAAGGGGAAACAAACAAGAACTCCTGAGAAAATTGGGAAGGGGTGGGAAGAAGGGAAGGTGGAGGAGAGCAGAAGAGGAAGAGAACATGATGGAATAGAATGTTCAAGAAGCGGAAAGGACAGTAAGGGAGAGGAAGTAAAGATACATATTGATTCAGGTAGCCATTAAAGTGCTAGAGAGAACCTAGTGGTGGTAGCCCAGGCCTTTAATCCTGGCATTCAAGAGGCAGAGGCAAGTGGATCTCTGTGAGTTCGTGGGCAGCCTGGTCTACAAGAGCTAGTTCCAGGACAGGCTACAAACCTACATAGAAATTCTGTCTCGTTAAGATAGATAGATAGATAGATAGATAGATAGGGCTAGAGAGAAACATAGTACAAGGAAAAATGTCCCAGAAATCTACAGAGATTATTCCAGCTAAGACTCTAAACAACAGTGGAGAGGATGTCTAATCAGATTGATTACTTCAGCTCTAATCAGATTGATTACTACCTTAGTTGTCATCAAAATACCTTCAATCAGCTTTGATGAAAGCAAATATAGAGATCTACAGTGAATCACTGGGCTGAGCTACCAGAGACCAGTCAAGCAAAGGAGGAGTGAGAATATAAGCAAAGGGATCAAGACCATGATAATGATACCCACATGAACAGCTGACCTTAGCTCACTGACTCTGGACTCATAGGAAGGAACTGCCCACTTAATGTGGGGGACAGTTGTGAGGTTTGGGCAGTCTGTGGAGGCACTGGCAATGTGACAAGTATTTAACTCTAGTGCTTGAACTGGCGGCTAGGAGCACATTCTCTTTGGAGGGATACGTTGTTCATCCTGGATATAGGGGGAATTGCCTTGATTTTGCCTGGAAGTGAAGTGTCTGACTTCACTTCTGTGGGAAGTCTTACACTTTCTGAGGAGTGAATGAGGTAGGGGAAGGGTGGAGTGGGAGGAGGGAAGGGAACGGGGATAGATATATAAAATGAGAAAAGATTCTTTTTAAAAAATTCTTAATAAAAAGAAAATAAAAATGAGAGCTTTATATTTTCAGATTCATTCAAGTATTTCAGGGAAACACAGAGCATGGGTATTGATTTTAATAAAGTTTTCCAATGTCCACTAAAATCTGATGACTGTCAAGGCAAATAGAGTTATCTCCTGCCCCATGGTTAAACACTGACTTTGATTCTATTTCTAGGGCTAATGCATTGCTGTTGCTGTTGTTGTTAAATGGGAATCATACTTGTTGCATTATTTTCTGTGATAGTTTTTTATCTCTCTCTTTTTTTTTTAGTTTTGGAAACAGTGTTTCTCTGAGTAGCCCTGACTGCCCTGAAACTCACTTTGTAGACCAGGCTGGATTCAAACTCTGAGATCAATCTGCCTCTGCCTCCCATAGGCTGGGATTAAAGGTGTGAACCATATCCTCCCCCCACTTTTCCTCTAACACAGTAATTCATTCATGTTGTTGGAAGTACTAGAAGTTCATTAGTTGCTATTGGTATATGGATAAAAGAAATTTACTTACTTTTTGATAAACTCATGCTGTGTACATATTGGCTGATACGGATAAAACTGATAAATATTGTGTTTTAAATTTAAGTGGGAATTTTATTTAGGTATAAATCTAGAAAAATGGTTTTCTGGGCCATGTGGTATTTTGGAATCCAATTGAGAAAAAAATTCTTAAATTATTGTTTTCAGCTTATTACCTTATTACCTTATTTCGTATAGAAATTGTTGAACAGCTTGTGAACGTTTATCACGTTGGTAAACATTTTTGATTTTCTGATTGTGGAATAATAGTACCTCTTGATGATTTTTACTCTGATTTTTGGACAGTTAAAGAAATCTATCATTTTTTTGCCACTTGATTTTTCATGTTTTTGAGTTTAAAAATTTATTAGTTGAGAATTTCATATATTGTATTTTACTCATATTCATTCCACTCTCCAAATGTCTATCAGATATAGCTTTCCTTACTAGTCATCCAAATTTGTTTTCCCTTTTATTTTATATGATGACAATTAAAATCATCATTCTTTCCCATCTTAATGGAAATTTTAGAGTTTCTGTTTATTTTTAACAGTAATAACTGTTAAAATTATTTGAACAATAAAAACTGCTTTAACAGTAAAAACTGTTAAAATTCTGTAATTGAAGTTTAAACATATACAATATGAATTATATGCATGTAGAAGAAGTTGTGTATATTCAGTATAATAAACACTAGTAAACAGATAAAAGGTAAATGTAACTCTTATAGATCCCACTATTCTGGATTTAGGGAATGACTTTTATTTTTAATTGAAAAAAAATCATGAAATATATTTTGGTTATGCTTTTCCCTCCTGCATCTCCTACCAAATGGTTCCTACCTCCCTGTCCACCCAACTCCATTTCTTTCCTCCCTCCCTCCCTCCCTCCCTCCCTCCCTCCCTCCCTCCCTCCCTCCCTCCCTCCCTCCCTCCTCTCTCTCTCTCTTTCTCTCTCTCTCTCTCTCTCTCTCTCTCTCTCTCTCTCTCTCTCTTTGTCTCTCTCTCTCTCTCTACTCTTTGTTTTCTTCTTTCCTTCCTCCCTCCACCTCCCTCTCTCTTTCTTTCTTTCAGAACAAAAGAGACAAGTAAATAAACCCATGAATAAAATCATCATCACAAAACAAAAGCAAAAACAAACACACAATTTAAAATCATAAAACACAAGAAAAAGATTCATAAGACAAAAGAAAAAATACCATAAGAAACCTAAATGAGACAGGAATTCCACAAAAATACCATTGAGTTCAATTTGTGTTGGCCATCTACTGGGAGGCATGCTTCTTGTTTTAACCTCACTTGCTCCTCTCCTAGGAGGGCCCCTCTAGTTTTCCTGGTTTCTCTGGTTCTCTGTTCACTCCTCTCAGATTCATCCTTTTCCTGTCATATTTGAAGTTTGTCAGATGTGTTTGGCAGGCAGACTAGAGGGACAGATTTCCCGAACCTAGGCCCTTTTACTCACGATTACCTGAAGTCACACAAGGCAGTAAACTGCGCACAGGTCTCATTCTATTTACATAACAAAATAAATTGCCCTATTATCAATCTTATCTCAAATATGTGAATGTTTGGTAAATTTCATGCCAGCTACCGCAGTCATATGATTACCCCAAACTAATTATTCTCAGCATAGACGGTGTTCATTACACATGAGAGAGGATTAGTCTGTCTGTTTCACCATGATTGATAAGACACACCTCTTCCAGGATTCTTCTTGCAACTATGGGAAAGTTACCAAGACCCTTCAAGTACCCAAGGTTTTAGTTACAATATTTATCATCCTGATACCAGTAGACTTCCAAAAGCTTAATCTTTCTCACATATCTTGGTCTGTCTATGTTAACATCTGACTCTGGAAGCAACATACAAATAAATTAGGCTAACTCTCATGGGTGCCATGGTCTTCAATGGCTGGGTGGCTAACTCTCATGGGTGCCATGGTCTTCAATGGCTGGGTTCTCATGGGTGCCATGGTCTTCAACGACTGGGTGGCTAACTCTCATGGGTGCCATGGTCCTCAACAGCTGGTTGCTTTGGTATCCATGATCTTCACATATTACATTCTTTCTAAATTTGTGAGTGTTGGACTTTTGCAGATTTCCACCTTTAAATCACAACTTTTGTTTGCTTTACTTTTCTTGGTGATAATAATGAGAATTATCCTTATTCAACTAATTCCACTGAGTCTAAAGGAACTTCCTTATAGATCTTGTCAGGTACCTGGCAGGGGGCTTCCTCTGTCTAGGAAGTATGATTTAAAATTTATTATTACCAAATATACACTTCATAAAGTTAGAAATTAAAAATGTAAAAACTGTAATCCCATATTGTGTGCACAGCTATATCTCAGCAATCAGCAATAAATTGAAAGGTACAGTTTTCAAAAACCTTCAGTATAGCACAGCCAAGATTAAGATTTTGGTTGTTTGCATGTCATATATGATGAGAACCATTAATATTAAAAATGGTAACAACTGACTGAGTTCATGCCACATCTTGGTTTTACTCAGGTTTTCTCAGATACTGTTAAGTGTGATATCTTAATGGACACATGAGAACACTATTACAAATACAATGTGTAGGTAAAGTGACTCCCCTGTATATATCTATGTTGTAATACGATAGGAGGGCCGCTTTCCACTGCCCGGCTAGCTTTACCCGAAATAATTACATGGAAACTGTATTCATTTAAACACTGCCTGGACCATTAGCTCTAGCCTCTTATTGGCTAATTCTCACATCTTGATTCAATCCATTTCTAATTATCTGTATGTCACCATGAGCTCGTGGCTTATTGGGAAAGATTTAGCATGTCTGACCTGGCAGCTTCATGATGGGTAGCTCTCTGCCTCTGCCTCCTTTCTCCCAGCATTCTGTTCTATCTACTCTGCCTATCTAAGCTGCTGTCCTATCAAAAGGCCAAGGCAGTCTCTTTATTTAACCAATGAAAGCAACATATAGGAAGAAGACCCTCCTATATAACTTCCCCTTTTTCTGTTTAAACAAAAAAGGCTTTCATTTTAACATAGTAAAATTACATATAACAAAACAGTTATCAAGCAAGAATTGCAGCTATAATATTTATATCTATTTTATCTTTTTTCATAAATAAGGAAAACTATAACCATCTATCTATTCTTCAACTCCATCAAAGACTCTAGATGGATATAATATTACCTAAGTAAATGTGAAGCAAGAAACTTCCAAAACTCTAGAAATGACAGAGACATCTCACTGCCTGGACAGTCACCCAAAGTTTCTTTGTACTGTTGTGGCATCCATCTTTGGCCCATGGTATCCAGCAGGCATTTCCATAAAGCAGAAAATTCCAAAGACAGTTCAGTAACTTTCTTTTGTATCCTGCAGAATGTCTCACAGACTCTTTCATGAGTCAGGAACCCTGAAAGATCATCTCACCTTTAGGCAAGTTCAGCAGTTCTCTCTCTGTTGGTTCTTTGTGTCCAGTTTATGTAACAGTCCAGGCAAGAGCAGTTTCTTGCCCAAATGGCTAAGGAGTCTCTTTAATGCCCATCTTCCTCTTGAAGTAGATTGGTACTGTCAGGAGAAGACATGTTGCATTGTCATGAGAAGCCCTATGTTATTAAAACATTTAGTGCCATATTCTGTAGTCTTTTAAAGATATGGTGAATGCCTATTAAACTGAAATATATCTCTATATATCTAGAAAATCTAACTAACATGACTATAAGCTTGACTATTATCAATGATTATCCATTCACAACCTATATTTCCTGATTATACATTACATTTTTAAATGAATTACACAATCACAATACCTTAATCAACATCAGAAATATACATATAACAAAATTGACCTTAAAATACATACCAATGCAAATTATTCATATCTATATCATATCCACCTTTAAATGTAAAAGAACATTTATAAATAATATTAGGGAATATAGGCATAGTTATTTCTCTCCAAACTTCTTCCTGATGTATAGGGGCACTGTTAATCAGGTCTTTTATGGTGTATCCTGAGTGCCAGGTTCATCTCAGTCAGCAGTTGAGTGAAATAATTTTCTGAAGGTGTTTACGGCAACCTTTCAGGAGTGTGTGGTCTATTATACCATATTGGGATAGAAACAATTCACAGGGTCTCATCTTCTTGAAAACAAAAGAACCTCTATTCCAAAGCATGATATCCTTAGACCCAAATTCTGAAGTCATAATACCCTTATGATATCCATTCTTATTTAGCTTGGAAGCCCATATAATGAAATGTTTCTTTCTACTTAGCTCCTTTACAGTCAAAAAATTCAAAGAAAGCACAATAATACAAAGAATCCAGACACTGTGAATTTTCCATTTTTATGTAGCTGCCTTATTTTTCTTTATTTCTTTTAATCTATAACTATCTGTACTCTGTCTCTTTAAAGACTTTACCAATTTTTTTTAAAAGGCATTAACTTTATTCTCTATATTCTTTTTCTTCTCTCTCCCAAGCCTACATACACCCATCCAACACTGTGATCCATTTAGAGGTCTTTTATGTCTGAATCTGTCCTTTTGTGAATCTGTAATTCTTTACTATCCAGGAGCATTTCTTAAAATGTTAAGCACTTCTTAAAAACTTAAGTTACACCATGTAGGGGTAATACAGTACCAGCTGTTTCCTTCCCAGTCTAAACCTTAACTGTGCAGTTATGATAATTACGACAGTTCCTGCCTGAGGCCAGCACAGTTCAGCACCGCGGAGCAGAGCCAGAGTCGCTCCTGCCTCAGACTTTTGGTGCTCCTGAACCCCACACAGTTCCAGGCACACAGCAAGTCCACATTGCCATCAGGCAAGCAAGCATTTTACTCACAAAACCCCATCCAAATTCTCTGGCTCTTGCAAGAGACAGAGGTCGTGCTAGGAGCATAGCCCAGAAAGCCAGCGTTTTAAAACTGAGAATGAGCTTTGTATTTGAGTTACATCCAAATCTTCCAGGCACAGCACTGCGCAACCTGGAAACATCTCTGTGTATGGCAACAGGAATCCGCTATGCTCTCCCGCCTGCCCAAGACTGATTCCATCATCTGCCCAGGCAGGAAGAGCTGAGCCAAGGGCATGGTCTCAGCTACTTTACTCCCGATTCTGAGCAGACACATAAACACACGATAGCCTGAGTTTGCACCAGTGGCAGGGCCCAGGAATCTGTGTTTTAAAATGGCCCAGCTTTTTTGTTGCTATTGTTGTTAAGGCTGTTGAGTCAGGAATTTTCTCTGTAGCATGCCAGCCACAAAGAGCAAAAAGCTGTGTTAAATTCTCTCTCTCTCTCCTTTTTAATCCCTCTCAGGTTTTACGTGGAGCTAGTAGACCACGTTGGGCAGCCACTTTGTTGTAAAAGGGGTGGTGGGCCACTTCCCACCACCTGGCTAGCTTTACCTGAAAAATTACACAGAAACTATATGCATTTAAATGCTGCCTGGACCATTAGTTCTAGCCTCTTACTGGATAACTCTCACATCTTGATTCAACCCATTTCTAATAATCTGTATGTCACCACGAGCTCGTGGCTTACTGGGAAAAATTCAGCATGTCTGACCTGGCAGCTTCATGGCAGGTGGTTCTCTGCCTCTGTCTCCTTTCTCCCAGCATTCTGTTCTGTCTACTCTGCCTATTAAGCTGCTGTCCTATCAAAAGGCCAAGGCAGTCTCTTTATTTAACCAATGAAAGCAACACATAAAAAGAAGACCCTCCTACACCATATCTACAAATGTGTCTATGCATCTATGCACTCTTAACACTCAACATGGATCATATGGAGTTGTTATGTGGTCTATGTTTTCTTTATTCAATTTAAATATTTTTATTTTATGTATATGGGTGTTTTGCCTGTATGCATAGATTCACTACCTGAATGTCTGGTGTCTGAGTAGGCCAGAAAGGTTAATGGATCTCTTGGGTCTGGAATTATAGATTGTCGTGAGCTTCCAGGTTGACATAAGTAACAAACCTGTATCTTTCAGAAGAGCAGCCAATGCTCTTAACCACTGAACATCACCCAAGATCCTCCCCTTGTTATTAAAAGAATAGTGCTGACATTTTAAAACTCATGGGACTATTTCTCAATAAATCCTACAACTGGCTATGTGGATATCATCTCACTAAAAAATAAGTTAGAAAATCTATCCTATCTCCATTACCTACCACAGTGACTAGAAAATAGGAAACAGTATTTGTTGAAGTTAATATTTTTAAAAACAATAACCTTACTAACTAGTCAAGAAATCATAGATTTGAAAGAAAATATTTCAATTACTAACATACTCATCACTATGTATAAAAGCATGATATACAAAATCTATTATGATTAATAAATATTAACAGATGAATTTTGGTTTATTATTTATTATTTATTACTATTGATGTTACTTGAGTGGAGAGCATATTTGGAACTTTATATACATTAGACAAAAATGATGGAGGAGTGTCTATGTGTTACTTTCATTACTAATAAAGAAAACTGCCTTGGCCCTTTAAGAGAACAGAAAATTAGGTAGGTGGAGTAGACAGAACAGAATTGTGGGAACAAGGAAGCAGAGTTGGGGAGACGATTCAGGCATTCGCCATAGTGAGTCTCCATGCTTCTCCTCTTCGAGATGGACACAGGTTAAGATCTCTCCTGGTAAGCCACACCTCGTGGTGCTACACAGACTAAATATGGGTTAAGGAAGATGTGAGAATTAGCTAATAAGAGGCTGAAACTATGGGCCAGGCAGTGTTTAAAAGAATACAGTTTCTGTGTAATTATTTCGGGTGTAAAGCTAGCCAGCGGCCGGGTGGCGGGTGGCGGGAACAGCCCGCTGCTTCCTTCTACAGATTGGCACTCCAACGTGGTGACTAAATCCACATAAAAACCTGAAAAAGCTTTAAATAAAGGAGAGAGAGAGTTTAACACAGCATTTTGCTGTTTGCCTGGACGTGCCGTAGAGAGATTTCCTGTTTCGGCAATAGCAGCAGAGAAAAAGCTGAGTCACTTTAAAACGTGGCTTCCTGGTGCTGTGCTGCCAGTGCAAACTCTGGCTATAAAGCATTTCAGTGGCTTTTATGGACTAGATGTTTGTGTGCCCGCTCAGGATCGGAAAGAAAGTACTCTGAGACCATGCCGATGGCTCACTGCTCCCTGCCTGAACCTGGGCAGATGGCGGAATCAGGCTTAGGTGAGCAGGAGAACATGGCGGATTTCTGCCGCCATAGAGAGATGTTTCCAGTCTGCGCAGTGCTCTGCGCATCTGATTTGGTTGTAACTTGGATGAAAAGAGTTTCTGTGCTGCGTGCTCAGTCTCGGAATTAAACTGCTGAGTGCGGCTCCAATGTGGACTGCTGTGTGCCTGTAACTGTGTGCGGCTCAGGGGCACCAAATGACTGAGGCAGGAGCGGCTTTGGCTCTGCTCTGCCATGCTGAACTGTACTGATCTCAGGCAGGATCTATCTTAATTACCATGATAACAGCGCAGTTAAGGTTTAGACTTGGCTGGAAACAGGCTGTACCGTATTACCTCTAAGTGGCGCAACTTAAGTTTTTAAGAAGTGCTTAACTTTTTAAGAAGTGCTCCTGGATAGCAAAAAAATTTACATATTCACAATAGGAAAGATTCAGACATAGAAGGCCTTTAAATGGCTCACAATGTTGGATAAATATACGTAGGCTTAAGAGAGGAAAAAATAAATATATAGAGAATAAAGTTAATGCCTTAAAAAAGGGGTAAAGTCTTTAAAGAGACAGAATAAAGTAAGTGATAGAGTAAAAATAAGCCACGTAAAAATGGAAAATTCACAGAGAGTCTGGATGATGTATTTTATTGTGTTTTCTTTAAAATTTTTGACTGTAAAGGAGCTAAATACAGAGAGACATTTCATTATATGGGCTGCCAGTCTAGACCAGAATGGACATCTTAACGGTATGACTTCAGGATTTGGATCTAAGAACATGATGCTTTGGAAAAGAGTTTCTTCTTTTGTTTTCACAGAGGATGAGACTCTGTGGATTGCTTCTATCCCAGTATGGTATGATAGACCACGCCCTCCTGAAAGGTTGCTGTGAACACCCTCAAAAAATTACTTCACTCAACTGCCGACTGAGATGAACCTAGCACACAGGTTACACCATGAAAGATCTAAATAACAGCGCCCCCATTCAGCAGGAAGCAGTTTGGAGAGAAATAACTGTGCCCATTTTCCCAAATATTGTTTATAAATGTTCTTTTACATTTAAAGGGGGATATGATATAGAGATGAATAATTTGCAATGGTATGGATTTTAAGGTCAATTTGTTATATGCATATGTATTTCTGATCTTGATTAAGCTATTTTGATTGTGTAGTTCATTTTAAAAACTGTAATGTATAATTAGGAAATATAGGTTGTTAATGGATAATCATTGATAATAGTTAAGCCTGTAGTCATGTTAGATTTTCTAGATATGTAGAGATATATTTCAGTTAGATAGACATTCTTCATATCTTTCAAAGACTACAGAATATGGCATTTAATGTTTTAATAACTTAGGGTTTTTCATGACAATGAGACACGTCTGCTCCTGGCAGCACCAATCTACTTTGAGAGGAAGATGGGCATCAAAGAGGCTACTTATGGAGTTTGTTAGCCATTTGGGCAAGAAACTGCTCTTGCCTGGACTGTTGCATAAACTGGACACAAGGAACCCACAGAAAGAGGACTGCTGAACTTGCCTAAAGGTGAGATGGCCTTTTGGGGTTCCTGATTCATTAAAGAGTCTGCGAGACGTTCTGCAGGACACAGCAGAAAGTGACTGAACTGTCTTTGGAATTTCCTGCTTCATGGAAATGTCTGCTGGATACTTATGGGCCTGTAGGCTAAAGATGGATGCCCCAACGGTACAGAGGAACTTTGGGTGACTGTCCAAGCAGCGAGTTGTCTCTGTCATTTCTAGAGTTTGAAAGTTGCATATGACTTGTTTACTTAGGTAATATTATATCCTTCTGGAGTCTTTGATGGAGTTGAAGAATAAAAGATAGTTATAGCTTTCCTTAGTTATGATAAAAGATAAAATAGATCTAAATATTGTAACTGTAATTCTTGCTTGCTAACTGTTTTGTTACATGTAATTTTACTATGTTAAAGCCTTTTTTGTTTAAACAGAAAAAGGGGAAATGATGGAGGAGTGTCTATGTGTTACTTTCATTACTAATAAAGAAAACTGCCTTGGCCCTTTAAGAGAACAGAAAATTAGGTAGGCGGAGTAGACAGAACAGAATTGTGGGAACAAGGAAGCAGAGTTGGGGAGACGATTCAGGCATTCACCATAGTGAGTCTCCATGCTTCTCCTCTCCGAGATGGACGCAGGTTAAGATCTCTCCTGGTAAGCCACACCTCGTGGTGCTACACAGACTAAATATGGGTTAAGGAAGATGTGAGAATTAGCTAATAAGAGGCTGAAACTATGGGCCAGGCAGTGTTTAAAAGAATACAGTTTCTGTGTAATTATTTCGGGTGTAAATCTAGCCGGCGGCCGGGTGGCGGGAACAGCCCGCCGCTTCCTTCTACACAAAAATGCCAGTGAACTACAGCTTTAGTTTTATAATTTTATCTTTATAGATAATAAAGTGATAATTTTCCATTTCTTTAGTTAGTACAATGTCTGAACCCTTGTTATAAAACTGTGGGCTACTGGTAGTTGGTGGGAGAGAGGTAGTCTTCCATAAATGTGTTGTACTGTGCATGTAGACCATACTTTAGTAGACTTTCAAACATTTAAGAGGGTCAAAATAGGGTCAGGAAAGCACAGACTACATTTAAGATGAAAAAACTTTACAAAGTTGGATGGATGAACAAGGTAGATCTAGGAAGAACTGGGACAAGGGATAAGTACGATCAAAATATAATGTATAGAATTCTCAAATAACTAATGAAACATGATAAAAACAAGGCTTTGAAACATTTCTTTTGCATTCTTAAGTTTGTCATTTCTATATCTTGTTATTTATTTTTAAAATATACAAATCAATTCAAATTGGGTAAGATAACTTTTGTAGTTCAAAATGCTAAATCCTCAAAAAATTCTCTTTATTAATTTAGCAGTGGATTGGGCAATTTTCATGTATAATGCTGGATATTCAAATTTATGAACAACTTCTGGATAATTATCTGTAATTCTCAATTTTATTCTTTCACATTCATAAAAATCAGAAAAAGAAATTTTAAGAAAATATAGTAGATAACACTCCTCACAGGGACCAGAAGAAAGTGTGCGTGCTGTAGTAAGTGTTCTTTTTCCTGGGCACTCTCACTTTCATCAAACTGTGTAACTTAAACATAAGTAAAAGCATACATAAATTACTACAATGTATAGTACATGCATTGTTTGTGAATATATAGTCTACTGAAAATGACTTTCTGACATACAGTACCCTTTACACAGTGTTGCTGAAAGACGGTGTGAAGGAGTGCAAGTTGTTTTATTCTTTATGTGAATTATTTGTTCACACTAATGATCCTTTTTACTAGAAAATCTGTATTTAGTGTCTTTTCTTGCTATGCTGTCTCTTTTTACCCTAAAAGTTGCTTACCTTTAATTTATTTTGAAAGGGATGCATAATACACATGTTTTTATTTTCATGGCACCTCGTGTTACCTCTCTGAAACATCTTGACAATATAATCTACTAAAGACAGAATAGAATGTCAGTTACCAATCATAGCTTTTGGGAATTTCATACTCTAGAATTTTTGATAGATCCTTTCATATTAGTAAAATGCCAACATCGTGGCAATAATTTTATGTAAAGAGACTTTGTTTGCTTTGAAAAATAAACTGTCTTCAGTTTCTGTGATAAAGAGCATTGCTTGTGTCATATACAGAACGGCAGAAACATCTGGTGTTTACGCATCTTTTGCTAAATTGCAGATGACTAATTATTTTCCATGTGTCAGGAAAACAATTGATTAATCACCCTTCCTTGTTAACCTAATGTTCTGCAACTAAGATATGTTCCTTTAAGTATTTTGCCCCTTTTCTATATTTTCTGACATTACTTACATTTCAGTGTATTTATTTGCATATTTTTTCAAAAACTCTCAGTTGTTTCTGTGCTTCATGAATTTTAAAAATCATTTAAGAGGCTTAAGGAAATTCTTTTATGATTTAGAATGTCTGAACAAAAATCAATGTGGAGTTTTTACATCTTTACAGTGCTAAGTCTCCCCATGATAAAAGTACTTGCTGATTTGTTTATGGTTTTACATGTATTTTTGTATCCTTTTATGAATATTGAATGCTTGCATATTTTTATAATTTTAAATACTATTTCTATGAAAATTTAAAATTGTATTTTCAATATATAAGTAGGATACAGATTATTTTATATTGATTATTGGAATATTTGTATGTTGATGTCATAATGCTAACTTGAAGTTTGAGACACTAACAGAGTTTAGAATTTAATAGAGAAGCACATTGGACCTAATATTATAAAAGGAACTGGATTTTAAACTGTTTAATCCACATCCTATTATATTTTAAATTTTTGGAGAGTAGCAGTGACTTTAAATGCTTGCTTGTTTTATTAGTTTACTTTTGCTATTCATAACAACTCCATTTTTCTTCTCTCTATAGGCTTATTTTTCAGTGATTTTTTTTGAAAAAAAATCACATTTAGAAATCAAGGACAGTAAGAAAGAATGAGAATAAATCCATCTTATTAGGAGCAGACACATATTATGGTTCATACGCAAACAAAGGGAACCATGGAGCATGTGTTAGTGTGGGAACCACAGGACCAGTGGTCAGTAAAGATAATCATGATAGACCTGTTAACAAAGGTAGTCATGGCATGTGTGTCAACAAAGAGAATCAATGTACCCATCTTAGTTATGGGAACCCTTCACTGTCCATGGATACAGTTTTAAGAATCCTACTTGGCAAGGCCTATCATTTTAAGTGAACACTGACGCAAGGTGTTATCTATTTTGAATTTTCCATTTGGAAATAATCCCTATCCCACCATCTTTTGTATTCTAAGTAACTGCACTCAGGAAATTATATTCAGAGCTTGTGGGGAAGACCCAGACATTCTGGACTCTATTGGGTTCAATAATTTTGGTAGGAGCTGAGCTGGACATGCTGAGGTACACTAATGTTAGGTGCTTTAGAGGAGCACATTAAAGGCAGGTAGCTGTCATCTTTCCTATCACGGGTCTCAGTCTCTCTCAGTTAAGGACTGCTGCATTTTCAAATCTCTCTGACTTTTAGAAAAGACAATATGATTGACTTGTTTGTGATGGTACATGACAGAAAAGAATGCACAATTATGAATCATTTCTCTCATGATAACTATCATTTCTGCTCATTAATTTTGGTTTGTACTTTAGAATATTCATTTTTAGCACATTATGAAAAGACAGGAATGTGTACTCAGCTTAAAAATAGGGAAGAAAGAAGCTGAGTCCTAGACTCTATGTGCTTTCATTCTGGACTTCCACCAGTTCACTCAAGTTATTTCCTGAGAGTTTCTACCTCAAGCAAGCAGACATTACACTTGAAATAGAAAGATCTATATAACCAATTTATTTTTAGTGTATTTAATTTTATAATTCAATATCCAAACCGACTGGTAGCATGCTATATATGTTATACATTGTATGTGTTATATATGTGTATATATATTTATATATATATATCCACAAATTTGAAGAATTAAATTAAAATTTTGTTTCTTTCTTTAACGATAAGGTACATTATATTATAATGTTTTTGAATATATTAATAATATTACTAAATAGCAAATAACACTTAGGTCAAATGTGTTATGTGTATAAATATAAACATTTTAAAAGTAGAACAATTTAAAACTTCATTTTGTGCTTTTGAAATTCATTTCTAATTTATACATTTTTATTATACAATGGTAGTAAATATTCCATCATTTCCAAACATTTGCATGACCAGCCATGTTTTACTTCTGGATAGCATGGAATGGTTCTTTTGAAGGAAGATAGCCCCAACAAACAGAAGGGTTAGGGTCAGAGACAGTATAACTGTGTGTTCACTGTGCAGTACACAGAAATTTTTATTTTAAAAGTGAAAAGAACTGAAAGGTTAACCAAGGTGCTGTCTCATAGTGCCTTTGAGTCACAAGTTGGACAGAGTAAGCAGAGAGGAGAGTAACTATGTATCCTCAAACAGGCAACACAGCCTTTGTAGCCTTTCTGCAAGGAAGATCTGGTGATTACGAAAAAAAAAAAAAAAAAAAAAAAAACAATAGTGTGAGCAATTTTTCTAGAACCCTCCACAATAACATCAAACAGAGAACACTAAAGAAGCAAAGCATAGGAGAGAAAATCTAAGCAGTATGTTAGTGGTGAATGCTGAAAAGCTGTATGCAGTCTAAGATAACATTAAAATTTCTCTGCACTACTACTACTAGAGTACTGTCACAAGCATTAAAAAATATATAATTATTGCTCAGTCTTATTGTTATGGCGATTTGTTAGTTGAAGCCTCTGGAAAGGACCAGCAACCAGCAGAGGGTTGTGACAAGTGTAGGAGTCAAATGAGTTAGTTTGCAAAGCTGTGGGCATCTAGGGAAACCTTCTGGCTGTATGTGGAATGTACACAAGACTGGATACGCTTATGAAAGTTATAAATTCTTATAACATTCACTACAGCATGTAGTAAGCCTTGCCAGAGGCCATCTAAATGGACTGAATATATTTGTTTACCTGTGTTGCATTGCAATGTAGATTCATAATCACTAGAAAACTCTTTCAGCCACATACAGAAAGCAGTCTTACTGTATTATTTGCCTTTACTTCTGTAATGTTTTCTGCTCCATGAAAACTGAGTGAACAGTTGATGATTTTAAAGGCGATAGTGTGGATGAATTAGAAGTGTGTGTGTCAGCTCAACAAAAGCTATGTGCTATTTTAACAAATGCAAAGCACCCACAAGAAGTGGTGTAGTTAAATTAAACAACCAAACTCTACACGTTAAAGAAAATTAAATCTACATTTTTCATTATTCCATTGAGTTTTAGGCATTTCTCACTGCGTATTTTAAAACACGGAGTGTAGAACTTAGTACTATTTTATTGCTAAATGTACATAGTAATAAACTGGTCTTCAAGTTCTTATAATTCACAAAGATGAGTGGTGTGTCTGTGTGTGTTTGTGTATGTGTGTGTGTGTGTGTGAGAGAGAGAGAGAGAGACAGACAGAGACAGAGAGATAGAGAGACAAAAAGAGAGAGGAAAGCATAGAGAGAGAGAGAGAGGAGGAGGGAGAAAGAATGACAGAGAGACACACAGGAACAAACACAATACAAAGCTGGGAAGAAAAATGGGGTTAAGGATAGGGGAAGATTTGGAAAGGAAGAAATGGGGTTTGGATTTAATCAAAATAGAGTTCATGTATATATGTATAATAAAACCTACATACACTTAAATCATTTGGAGAATTTAATGTTAATAAAAATATTTATTACTGGCATAAATGCACTTTTATGTATTATTTCTTAAAATTCAGCACTTCTATTCAATAACATTTGATGATCCTGTAATTTTGTCCATGTTTTGAGCAAGTTTATAGCTGTGAAAATTAGCTGCAACTTTATTTTTAAAACATGAAGATAAAAGATCACCATACTGGTTCTCTAATAATGTTATGCAATACAGCTATATACTTCTTGAATCACCCTCTGACTATAGAATAATGGCCTGTGATTTTTAATACTTTTGTTTAAAATCCCATTTTTATCGTTCAAGAAATGTGTTGACCCTATACTGTAGGTTCTGATTTATTCACTTCCCATCCAGTGAACCTCAAATGATTTTGAAACAGTTCTGAAGAAGTCATTGAACATCTGAAAGTGTTTTATGAGAGCTATATATTTTTAAGTGACTTTCCATTACACAAGGGTTTAAATTGCCCACGTTATAAAAAGATTATTTTTCTAACAAGTGAATTTGTGTTCTGCTCCTCATGCCCTTTTGAATCTAGAGTTTCTCTTTCAGGGAAGTTAAGATCAGCTCTGCTGACACCCAGGCAATTAATTCTTTGGCTATAGTTCACCTGCAAACTCGATTCCCATCCACATAGGAAAGACTGGGACCTGAATTTCACCTACCCTGGGTAGGTCTTTGAACTCAGAGAAAGGGTATTGTGTGAACTGAGCTTTATCTTGTTTAACATTATACAGGGGCACACATAGATGGGGAAAGACATGAAGGTCTTCAATTGGAAAGGTGTTTTGATGCCACTCTGTTTTTTTAAAGATAAGAAATTGATACAATTTCTTTGAAAAAGATGTATCTTCTAACTTATGTCATTTTCTTATTCAACTTTTTTTATGAATACACTGAGTGAGAACTTTTTCATACACTGAAAAAGTAATTATATAAGCCTTTTAAAATGTATTCTGAGATATCAATTTTTATAATATGAAACAAATAGGATGAAGAAGGAAACTTTTTGAACCATTTCCACAAACAGAGTATAACTGATAAATAGCCAAGGACATTTTATTTGACTTTCCTCTCAAAGTTGTTCATACAAGGCTTTAGACTTCTCCGTGTAATCCCAAGGAAGTGAAGAGAGATACCCATCTACTGTGACACTCTAAGTTGTGAAATCCAAACATTGTTTTTATCTATGAAAGCAAACAAACTCAGAGAAGAGCATGTAATATCTTAATATGGAGGCCATAATCATCCTCCATGTCCTCTTCTTTCTCCTTTCTGTACATGTGAGTAGTGTGTGTTGATCTGTGTTGCAGCACACCACAAATCTAATTTGTCTTAATAATAAAAGCTCAGAATCAGATATTAGGGGGAGAAAACTGAAGGACCAGGGAACAGAACAGCAGCCACTAGTGAATTTCTCATGCTGAAGTGGGGACGATCCTGTCTCTAGGAATACCCAGACTGAATACCTTGAGCTCCTGTCTCCTCCTGCCTTATATTCTTCTCTCCACCCAGCCATATCACTTCCAGTCTCCACCTCCCTAGTGCTGGATTAAAGGTCTGAGAGTTGTGAGTCACCACTACTTGGCTATGTTTGGATTTTTTTTTTTTTTTTTTTTTTTTTAGATCTTGTGTAGCTCAGGTGTCCTTGAACTCACAGATATCTGTCTGTCTCTGCCTCCTAAATTCTAAAAGTGTGTGCCACTACTGCCTGGCTTCTATGGCTAACTCATGGCTATCTATGCATGTTGATCTTCAGGAGAGTGTTATTGGTTAATGAACAAACAAACTATCACCACAGCGTGTACAGGCAAATGTGCATGCATGTGTAGAGAGGAGAACTAGATGGCCAGTACCTTCCTCAGTCACTCTCCACTTTAATTTTGAGATATGGCTGCTCTTTAAACATGAAGTTCACCAATTCAGCTAGACTGGCTGGCCACCAAGTCTACTTCTCAATGCTGAGGTTGTAGTGCCTAGAATGTCTGTCTGGGTTCTAAGAGATAGAACTCAGTTCCTCCAATCCCACCACATTGAGTGTCATTTTAACTGAAATGAAACTGAAAGAATTTTGTTTATTTGTGTGTTCATATTTGATATAACTATAAATATAATAATGCAACCATGCAACCTTTAAATTTATTTTTAATATTTTGGTTGTAAACTTTTTCTTATAAGGAAAATACTTGTGACAATATTATAAATTAGATTCTCAGTCTCTGTGTGCACAACAGTCCTAGTAAATACATTGTGTAAAGGCACTGTATCTAATATGAGATCAGTTTACAGGCTCTTTCCATTTAGTCATCTAAGATGAATTTGACATATATTAATACATTTTAATTTTTATGCAGATACATAATGATATAAATATGGTTCTCTGAAGTAGTTTATATATACTTATATTTGTAGAGTTCATCAATTTATTTTAAAATAAGTGAGCATTATAATTCAATTTAGCTCCATATGCAAATATACAATGCATAAATTTATTAACCTATAAATATGAATTCAACACGCAGGTATTCTAATAAATATTTTAGAGAGAGATTTGTACTCATTCAAATATATTACCTTAATATTATTAAGCATTCATTTCATAAATATATAGTGGTATTGTACTTTCTTATATATGTCTTAACTCTATAAAGAGGAATACTGTGAATTTTGTCTAAATTTTTCTACTAATATAGTAGTTTAGTTAAGTTAATATCATCAGGGCCTTTTTATTTTAATTCTACCATTTTAATGCAACTATCTATTAGCAATATTCCTAGAAAATAATAGGAATGCTATTCGTGGAAATATATCATACATAATATGTTTGATATTCCTATTCTATGATGAACTTCCCTTTTATCCATAAACCTTAAATTTACATTAAACATGAAATGTACATCAAATACACCATTATTTTTGAGCACATTTTCAATAGCAGGCCAATGAAATAACATGGATGTTAAAGTACACTGAATCCACCCATCTTCAGTAGAAGGCCACGGTGACAGCATGAACCACAAGGAGAAGAATAGTGCCCTGTGAAAGGTGTCAAAGAAAAACCTTGGCACTTTTCTTCAACTTGTTATTTGCGTCTTTAAAATATCAACATACAACTCAGCCTGGAGTCCACACTCTGTTCTATAAAACATGATCAATAATCACAATTAGGAAAAGAGAGGTGTGATGTATTTTTAAGAGGTAGTAGATATCATCTTTTCTTATGTTTTGTAGCAATTTTCCTGTATAAGGCAGTAGTCTGATGACTATGATATTTAACATTAATTTCAACCTCTGTTACCTCATATCCCCCCACTTTTGACCATCTCCTTCTTTGTGAATATTCTTAGATCTCAACTATCATATAAGGAATTTTACAATAAAAGGAGCACTGTGCTATTGTCAAAAACCGATACTTTGTCTTTGCAAATTTAAGTTGAATTTTTCAAGAGACTTCTCAGATATCCATTTTATTGTTTCTTTAAATATCACTTTCAACCTGTCAAATTTACTCTGAAATTGCATTTCATCTTCTATTTAAACGATGGCTGATTTATGTGACTTTAAATATTCTAAAGTAGGAATGTGTGTTTCTTTTATTTTAGTTTAGAATTTATAATCAGCATTTGAATATCTGCTTGTCTACCTCATTAATTCTTCTTAACAGTGTCTCAGCTACCATTTGAAAACTATCCTGTGAGATAACCCAGATCCAGAAAGATGAACATGGTATGTACTCACTCATAAGTGGATACTAGCTGTAACACAAAGGATATTGAGTGTATAGTTAATGATCCTAGAGAAGCTAGGTAACAAGGTGAGTTCTAAGAAAAACATACATAGATCAACTTGGAAAGGGGGAATAGACAAGGATAGACAAGGTCACCTGACAAAATTGGGGGCATGGAGGTGGGGGAAACAGCGAAGGCTGAAGGGGAAGATGAAAGGAGGAGGGGAGGGTGAGAAGAACATAAGGATATGGGAGAGTCTAGATGGAGGAAGGACAGAGATGAGAACAAGGAAAGAAATATTTTGATTGAGGGAGCCATTATGGGACTAGCAAGAAACCTGGCACTAGAGAAATTCCCAGGAATTCACAAGGATGACCCCAGCTAAGACCATAAGAAATTGAGAAGAGGGCGGACAAACTGGCTTTGCTCTGTAGTCAGACTATTGAATATCTTAAATATCAACATAGAATCTTCATCTGGCAACTGATGGAAACAGAGACAGAGATATGGACTGAGCTCCCAAAGTCCAGTTGAAGAGTGGGAAGAGTGAGACTATGAGCAAAGAGGTCAAGACCATGATGGGAACACCCACTGAATCAGTTTACTTGAGCTAATAGGAGCTCATATACTCCAGTTGGACAGGGAAGGAAATAGCATTCGTCTAAACTAGTCCCCCAGAATGTGGTTGACAGTTGTATGACTGGGGCGGACTATGTGGCCACTGGCAGTGGCACCAGGATTTATCCCTACCTCTTGTACTGGCTTTTTTGGGAACTTATTCTCTTTGGATGGATACCTGGCTTAGTCTTCTTAGAGTAGGGAGGTCCTTGGACCTTCTCCAAAATAATGTGCCTTACCCTCTCTGAGGAGTGGATTGGGGATGGGTTCAGGGGTAGGTGGGGTGGATGGGTGGTAGGGAGGAATTGGGAACTGGGATTGGTATGTAAAATGAAAAAAAGATAGTTTGTTTTCTTTTAAAAAAATAAAAAGAAACATAGAAAAGAAAAAAATTGTTCTGCATGCATTTTATTATGAAATACAATCAGAATATGGCAATTATTTAATTACTCATTTCCTGAGATGATAAAGTATATTTTGCTAACTTATCAAATATATTTATAAATAATATACATGTAGAGAGATATATAGTTGTGAATATAAATGTTTAATAAAATATAACCACATTTAAAGTGATAATGTGCAGTTATAGTAAGGCCTGGAAAACACCTTGCTATATTTTTACTACTCAAGCTTAGAGTTGTAAAGTGAAGGCTGAGTACCTATCTTTTTTAAAGTAACCATTCTTGAAGATTTCTTTTCTTGCTATTCAAATACTAAATTTCAAAAGTTTTGTGTATTAGTTAGGGTCCAAGCTGACAATATAAGACAAATAAAATTAGAAAATGTCATAGAACTTAATAAAAGACTAATATAAATTAAGCCAGAAATAAACTGCATGGATCGCCAAGGTCATCCAGATAAATCAGATCTTTTGGAAAGAGGCTGCTGCAGGAGATCGTTGGACATTTCAAAGAACTATCACTATTGAGAAGGCTACCTGCCACAGGAAGAGGCAGTTTATTTGATGCACGACCATAGGCAGTCCAAAACCATGTGGAAGGTGGGGAAAGGCTCTACGTATTCTCTCCCATTAATCTTTTAGGAAAGGTCATTATTAAGCAAACACTGTGAGAACATGCTTGTCTGTATCTTGGTGCAAGGTAGGAGGGAAGGCAGAGGTCAGACAGTGACTATGAAGAAACAGTAACACTACTGAATAGTTCACTGCACATCTGTAGCGCATCAACACAAAACAAATGGTGCAAACTTTTCTTTAGGCCCAGTGTTCCTCTTTTATCCAAGAGTTGTGGACAGAACACAATGAAAGGAGCCTTGCGTTCCCTCATCTGAAATTCCTAAGTTGGTATCCAAAGAACAATTCCATTTGGTCCCTTTGCATCCTGAAACTTACAGGTGGGGTTTGAGTTCTTATTCATGTTTTTATAGCAGACTGTGGCTGACTTCTAGGTGAGGAAAATGGGTAAAAATTCCCAGCTACATTGTACAGACATTGGCCAATTCAGTCTATCTCATTGTTTATATGCTCTCTGTCTTGGTGTCTTTTTATAATGACCCACCCTTGTCTCTTCTTGCTTAGGATTTCATATATTAAGAGAGATTTCATAAATTAAAAGGATGACATCAATAAAGGTGGAGAAGCAAACAGCATGTTCTTCATTACCATATAATCAGAAGCAGAGCTGGACAGTGGTGGCGCATGCTTTTAATTGCAGCACTTGGGAGGCAGAGGGAGGTGGATCTCTGTGAGTTCAAGGCCAGCCTGGTCTACAAGAGCTAGTTCCAGGACAGGCTCCAAAGCTACAGAGAAACCCTGCCTTGAAAAGCCAAAAACAAACAAACAAACAAACAAACAAACAAACAAAGAGCAGAAGCAGATCTCTTGATAACAACGAGAGATTTAAAATAAACTGTGATGAATTAGAACACTGACTCTGATTAGAACTTTCCAGGGCCTACTCATGCCAGCGAAAAGCTTGCAATACAGGATGGACTCTATTTTCTTGTGATTTTGTTGTTGTTGTTGTTCTGATTCTGGTTTTGATGTCTTGGAGATGGAAAGGACACAGATAAGTCAATTTATAATGGATAATAAAATTAAGGAAAACAAACTTCAAAATAATGAGGCATTTCACTGAACTTACCTTCCTTTTTGTCTGTCTTTTCTGTATTTTAGAGAACTGTGCTGACAATATGGAACCCTGGTGTTGGTTTCAGGAAGTAAACAACATGCCTTATTCACAAATTATTGTGCATGTATGTTCCATTGTCTTGCACATCTCTCAAAGACAAAAAACAAAAAAGAAAAAAGGTTGTACTTAATTTTCAGGTGACCCTAACTCAGCCAAGGCAAGCAGGAAGAATCGCTTGGAAAATTACAAGTAAAATAGACTATTTCACAAAGGACGAAAGAATCCTTTGTGTGTTGACTGTCTAAAATTCAGGAGAAAATCTTGGCAGCCTTTCCTTGGGGAAAAAGTAATTCAAACACACTTCTCTGTGCAGAAATTTGGGATAGCATTAACATGTTCCTAGCAAAAGGTGTTCTCAATGTAGATCTGAAAGGATCCTCATCCTTTACCTTCGACGATGCTAAGCTCAGCATATGCTAGGACAAATGGGAACAAATACTTAGATGCGGAGTTCATAATAAATGATGGAAGTCAACATAAATGACTTTATTGTTAGTGTTCCTATCTATTAATTTATGAAAGATATGTATTTCCTGGTATTCAAATGAACCTGTATCAAAGCATTACTTGAAAGATTATTTCAAAAAAGTCCTCTGTAACCACATGTGACAAAAAATACAATTAAGAAAAAAATGGTCATTGATGAAGGTAATTTTGGAAGGTTTCAAATTCAGAGAACCTTTTCATGTTTCAACAATAAAAAGTGACATAAAAAGCAAAGCTTCTTCTGCTGTGTAGTACTCCATTGTGTAAATGTACCACATTTTCCTTATCCATTCTTTGGTCAAGGGGCATTTAGGTTTTTTACAGGTTCTGGCTATGACAAACAAAGCTGCTATGAATATAATTGAGCACATGTCCTTGTTGTACGATTGAGCATCCTATGGATATTTACCCAAAAGTGGCTTTGCTGAATCTTGAGGAAGGTTGTTTCTTAATTGAGAAATTGCCATACTGATATTCAAAGGGGTTGTACCAGCTTGCACTCCCACCAGCAATGCAGGAGTGGTCCCTTTACCCCACAATCTCTCCAACATAAATTGTCACTAATGATTTTGATCTTGGTCATTCTTATAGGTATAAAATGAAATCTCAGATTTGTTTTCATTTGCATTTCTCTATGACATCTTGAAATTTCAGGCAAATGTATGGACCTAGAAACCATCATATTGAGTGAGGTAACCCAGACCCAGAAAACAATTATCATGTGTACTCACTCATAAGTGAATTTAAAACTAAAGCAAAGACCACCAGACTACAAATCATAATCCCAGAAATCAATTAAGAAAAACATAAATGATAAAACCATCAAAATTTTATACAAAGAAGATACCTATGAATGGAAACCCATCTAAAACATAAAGGTCTCTATTATAATACTTATGTTCTGTAAAATTAATTAACAGTTGTCAAAAGTATAGGCCAGCCAGAATAACAGATTATTCTGTGCAAGGGACTCAGAAACAGGATGTGTATAAAGATCTCTGCTAGATAATTCTCAACAGAAGAAGTTCGAATGGCCAAAAGACACTAAGGTCATGCTCAACCTCCTAAGCAATCAGGGAAATGCAAATCAAAACAACTTTGAGATACCATCTTACATCTGTCAGAATAGCTAAAATCAAAAACACCAATGATACCCTATGCTGGAGAGGATGTGGAGTAAGGGGAACACTCATCCATTGTTGGTGGGAATGCACACTTGTGCAACCACTTTGGAAATCAGTGTGGCAGTTTCTCAGGAAGCTGGGAGTCAACCTACCTCAGGACCCAGCAATTCCACTCTTGGAAATATACCCAAGAGATGCCCAATCATACTACAAAAGCATTTTTTCAACTATGTTCATAGAAGCACTATTTGTTATAGCCAAAACCTGGAAACAACCTAGGTGCCCCTCAATAGAAGGATGGATAAAGAAGGTGTGACACATATACACTTTAGAGTTTTAGTCAGCAGTAAAAAATGATGGCATCTTGAATTTTGCATGCAAATGGATGGAAATAGAAAACACTTTACTGAGTGAGGTAACCCAGACCCAAAAAGATGAATATGGTATGTCCTCACTCATAAGTGGATTCTAGCCATAAATAAAGGACATTGAGCCTATAATCATGATCCTAGAGAAGCTAAATAAGAAGGTGAACCCAAAGAAAACCATAGTTATCCTCCTGGATACTGGAAGTAAACAAGATTGCCAGGCAAAAGTGGGGGCATGGGGGTGGGGGTGGGATGGGGGTAAGTTGAAATGGGGAGAGAGAAGGGAGAAGGGGAGGATGGGGAGAGCTTGAGAGAATGGGATGGTTGGGATACGGTAGCAGAGAAGTAGATATCTTAATTATGGGAGCCATTTTAGGGTTGGCAAGAGACTTGACTCTAGAGGGATTCCCAGGTGTCCAAGTAGATGTCCTCAGATTGTTCCTTGGGCAGCAGAGGAGAGGGTGCTCGAACTGGCCTTGTCCACTGATGAATATCTTGCATATCACCATAGAACCTTCATCTGGCAATGGATGGAGATAGAGACAGAGACACACATTGGAGCACTGCACTGAGCTCCCAAGGTCCAAATGAGGAGCAGAAGGAGGGAGAATATGAGCAAAAAAGTCAGGACCACGAGTGGTGAGTCCACCCACTGAAATGGTGGAACAGATCTAATGGGAGATCACCAAGGCCAGTTAAAATGAGACTGATGGAGCATGTGATCAAACCAGACTTTCTGAATGTGGCTGACGGTGGAGGTTGACTGAGAAGCTAAGGACAATGCACTGGGTTTTGATTCTACTGCATGGACAGTCTTTGTGGGAGCCTTTTCTGTTTGGATGCTCACCTTCCTGGCCCTGGGGTAGTGGGGAGGACCTTGGACTTCCCATAGGGTATGGAGCCCTGACTGCTCTTTGGCCTGGAGAGGGACGGGGAGTGGAAGTGGGTGGAGGGGAAGGAAGTGGGAGGAGGGAAGGAAGTGGAAATTTTTGTAAAATACATACATATATATATATATATATATATATATTAAAAAAAGAAAAAAGATCTCTGTTAATCAAACACCAGAGCATCTGGGAACACTCGACTCTACCAATCTCCTGGGTGTAACACTGAGGTGCAAGATTTCACTCTTTCTATTGTGCCCACCTCCTTGTTCTGACTTGTTCAGAATTATGTCTTCAATTTAATTCCCAATGGTATATATTCCTTAATATTTATTGGCGATATGAAGGCAGATGCTTAGACAATGGGTGTCTTACCATTAAAAAATTGGTATTTTTGGCCCAAAATATATTTCTATAATGTTGGAAAACAAGTTTGGTTAATTGGAATGAAAAGTACTTAGCTTTGTTTTACAAAGGGAAAGCAATCCCTTGTATTTAGATAAGCCAATTTTCTGCATCCTGTGCAGACAATAGAGAGCAGATGTTATTTCATATCTGTTTACTGTAGGTCTTCTAAGCAAATATTTTATGCTAAAGCAATTTTGATTTCAGGCCTTTTAGTTTTTGAAATTATATCTAAGAGCATATGGAGTTAAATGGTATCCGTCTCCTATGAAAGATAATATGAAAGCTTGCATGTAAATCTCTACCAATTTTTTTTCAGGAGACATACTGTTTGACATGATTTGACCCTCTACTGTATCGTGTTGAACACTCATTCATTTATTACACCAAACAATGACCACGTGCCAGACTTCATATGACTGATACAAATTCAAGGGTGAACAAAACAGACCCTGTTTCCATTCTTAGTAAATACATAGCACACACTTGGAGGCAATTTCAAGAGCAATTAGGTAATCCCAGAATGGATGAGAAGTGGCACATAGAATAAAGTTCTAGGAAAGTGGCAGTGTTATGAATGAAAGTCAGAGAGAAGGGGAGACTTTTTCAGAAAGGCCAATTTTGGAGCTGGAAAGGGGTTGTAGCAAGAGACTTTGGGGGCTTGGAAGCAAATGGCAGGCTAGAGATTCCACAAAAACTTGCTGGGATGGGAATGAAGAAGAGCAGTGTAATCAGAAGGTGTTAGCCCTTATGAATGACTTTGTGGTCTTGGTACTTTATTAACAATAACAAAAGCCCTGGTGAGATTTTAAAATAGATCATCATGCTCAGACTAGCACTGAAAATATTACAGCATTTTAGCACAGGAAATATATGAGAGCGCAGGATGAGATTATGGGCTATTTGGGGACATGTTCAGGCACTATAATTCAAAAGAGGAAGCACAAGTGGTGTGTAAAATGGGGTATTAAAATTGGAAATGGGGAATTTTGCACTTGGCACATGTTGTCATAGATATAGGCATCCACTGGTGACAGAAAGACACTTTGATATGGCAAAGAATAATAGACTAATGTACTGACAAGAAAAAATGTCAATTAAGTAAGAAGGATGTACATGCTACAGTTTTATCAGCAAAATACCTAAATGCTGCACAAACTTTATAACAATCAAGAAAATATAAATGATTTATCTAATTGCTGTTATATTTTTATATTTTATTTTTCCTGATTAAATTTGTTCTGTAATAATTTAATATGTATATATGATATATTTGAATTTTAATGCTAATGTGATGAGTTTCACAGTCTTTCTAAGAAGAAAGATATTCATGTATAGTTCTGATTATTAGGTTAATTAAATGGGGACCTTACAATGGAAATAAGGCTAAAAGCATTAATGCTTAGAACATTTGGGGACATCTTATTATTCAGTGAATAATAAGAGTACAGAAAGAAAGGACATACACAAGCACATGCATGCACACACAAACGCACATGCACACACACGCACACACAGAGAGAGTCCAGTTCAACAGATTTCAAGTTATCTGAATTCTCATTAAAGTATTTAGCATCAATATCAATATTTTAATGAAATGTTAAAAAGGAAAGACAAAGGTTTTGTATACTGCGTTTTAAGAGTAGTATAAAGGAAGCAGGCCAGCGGTGTCGCACAACTTTAATCCCAGCACTCAGGAGGCAGAGGCAGGCAGATCTCTATGAGTTCGAGGCCAGCGTGGTCTACAAGAGGTAATTCCAGAACAGACTCTAAAATTACAGCAAAACCCTGTCTTGAAAAACAAACAAACAAACAAAAAAGTAGCATATAGGATGTTTATTTTTTGTTCTTTTGTTATTGAAACATCAATTTAAACAGCACATAAATCTGAACCTTGAGAAGGAAGATCCAGAAATACATTACAAATTCGATGGATTTTCTTTATCTGTCGCAGGGCACCTCTGCACAGCCTTTGTGATCATTTTATATCAAGAGTTTGAATTAATAAAAATGTGCTTACACTACAGTTGACATTATTTCAATCTATAAAAATTGTGGAATTGAATACTTTATACATTGCCAAGTGGAAAGAGTAGTGCATTTTATTACCATCTTTTCATCTCGTTATCATGAAATGTTACCTAATTAATGCCTCATAAATGCTGAAATCAAGGCCTCTGTTAACTGATTTTTTTTGTGCAATGTAGAGTGTTAAAATCTCCCCCATACAAGAAGAGCTATAGCAAATTGAATACAATTTACTTCTTCCATTCTAGAGATTTCAAATATTACTATATCCAAATGTTATAATAGCAACTTAAACATATTTTGGAAAATAAAATGAAAACTAACTTGATTGTGATAGAAGTTTTAACTTATGTGTAACCCCGTAACAAAGCACATTTCTCCAATATTCATTGGAGAAACTGTTTAGGCGCATAGTCTCTGCCTAGTTTGTGCTAGGCCCTGTGTTCTTTTCCCACTGTAACGAAAAGAAATAATGCTTGTCTCTGCATCCATATGCACTTCTTGTGTTGTTCTTTGTTTTTTTTCTGTTTGATTGTTTTGTCATATTCATATTTCTTTGGTTTTAATTTGTCTTTAATTTTTTTTTTATTTTAGCCTATATATGACTGCTAACAAGAGTCCGACTGAAAGATATAAATCCAGATTGGAGTGGAGGTAGGCAGTAGCTGGGAAAAGTAGGGGAGGGTAAACCATAATCAGTCTATCTTGAATGACAGAAAAATCTATTGTCAATAAAAGCAATAAATAAATAAATAAATAAAATAATCTTACTAACAGCAAAAATTTCATGTAATCCATAAAAAGTAAAATAAGATGTTCTTGATTTGTTTTACTCTTTTTTCCACAAAAATTTCTAGAGAAATTAAATCATTTAAAGTGACTATATTAGAAAATTATAAATCAGTAATCAAAATTACTCATTGGCTGAAGTGTCTAGAGTAAATAGAGTGAAAAAGACATTGTAGGAAAACAGTATTTGGTGTAACTCAAAACTGATTCACATAACAGGGAGAATTATATAAGATTTCTCATTTGTTTGGTTAGGTTTTCTCCTGAACATTAGTGCTCTCACACATTGTCAGTTCTGGTAAGGTCATGAGCCACAAACTAATGTGAGCTCTAATGGGGTACATGTAAATTCCTTTGTATCTATGCCAAAGATGCTTTATTAGCATGAGATATTCTTGAGACCAGAATAAACAAATTTAATAATCAATTTTATTCCCAGACTTATTATATTTATTTTGAAGCCAAGTTAAAAAGGCTTTAGAATTTTGAATTGTACAGTAGATGGTACTATGGCTGACTGCCAGGATAGCCCTCTTTACAGAGCAGAAGAATTACTAATGAATTAATAATGAATTGGGTTTGGTAAATATTTCAAAGTATTCAACACCTTATAAATTCAGGAACTAAGTTGGGTATGAGTAGAATTATTTCAGCTATTTGACAGTAAAGTCAAAACTTTAAATTATGGACATATTGAAAAATAAACTTTCCTCCTTCTCACTTGACTTCCAAATCTCATAAAATATGGTACTGGTTAGGAAAGGAATTTACAGAAGCACAATTCAGTCTAGATGAATTGAAGTAACACACTATAAAGAAACCTCAGACTTTTATGTCATCTGGCAGCATGTTTGTACAGTTTAGCTGAAAACTTGTAATAAGCCAATGCCACAAAAATTGAATATGAGATTGACTATGACTATGCATGAATATCTTGATTCAATATCCAGCAAAATTGATCAATCAATCAATCGATCAATTTTATTAAACTGGATTCCTATGTCAACTAAAGTTCCAAAGAAATACTGCTTTTATATATTCAGTTTTATATGTATCCATGCTATTCCAAGTGTCACCCCACTTTTTCTTTGAATGACAACAATGGGAACTAGAAATGTATAGATTAAAATCTTTTGGATTGATCTGACTTGCATAACATTTTCTTGAGAAATTTACTATCTGTTCATAATTGGTTACTCTTGATAATGAATCCAGGTTTGTCTGTGCCTGAAAATGACTGAGAAGACAGACCTGACTGTGATGCCCTCACAACACAGAAATCCTGCAGACTCATAACCATGAAATGCTGGCTTTATCTGAAGCTTCTGATCTCAATAGCAATGTGGTTTAACAATGGCATCAGTAAACATAAGGTTCTGTGTCTTTAGTGCCAGTGATTGAAATATTTCTTGCAAAGGTAACTCTTTCATTACTAGAGATGAATATACTAAATAATACTTAAGCATTAATATTTTTACAGACATTTACCTACTACAATATTTATATGAATTTGTTTATCTTAATCATAAATTTAAAATAGCTACCCCTGCTTGGGCAGATCTCAAGTAATGTCCAGTTTATCCAAAAGTTTGAATTAAGTAGGGCAAAAATTGAAAGTAAATTAGCTTATTTGTAGTGACTGTCATGTGTGGAATATTATAATTAACATCACATCTTATATGAACATAACTTGTTTATGACCCCAGTCAGGGAATTTGGTTTAGTAAATGAAATACAACATAGGTGGTAACTACTTTAATAAAAAGGTGACTGTTATAGGCATGAGGCTATTAGTTTTACATTTAGGCTGACTTGTAAGATCATCAACTGTCTTCTGACTCCTATTAGAAATTGAATTTGCTTATACTCAAGTATATGTTTATAGTCATGCTGTCAAAAATCCAAGAATATTTATGAAATACAACATGCTGTTGATTGACAACATTAAAAAGCAGAATACTAGAAGAGATGCTAATATGGACAAATATACATTTGTTTTTATTTCTTTAACTGTATGTATGAGTGTCCTTGCTTGCACATGTGTATTTGTTATATCCATGTATGTGGTTGCACTTGTCCATGTGGGTGTATGTAAAAATCAGTTTTTGTCAAGACATTTTCCCTCAGTAGCCTCCTTACCTTATTTATTGAGACAATATCTCTCACTGAATCAGAATCTCATTGTTTAAGCTATACCAGCTGGTTAGAAAGTCCTCAGGATAACCTGCCCGTCCATGTCCAGGGATAGGTTAAAGGTGAACACCATTTTCCCAACTCATTTACAGGGTTGCTGATGTAGCACTTCCATGCTTGCTAAGCAAAACTTTACTCAGTGAAGCATTTATACAGTCTAAAACACTACTTTTTGGAACTGAGTAAATTTTATAAACTACTTAGAGGTAATTTTAGTAAGATAAGCTAACAGGCTGAGACAGAGACCCACATTGGAGCACTGAACTGAGCTCCCAAGGTCCAAATGAGAAGCAGAAGGAGGGAGAACATGAGCAAGGAAGTCAGGACCACAAGGGGTTCGCCCACCCACTGAGACAGTTGGGTTGATCTACTGGGAGCTCACCAAGGCTAGCTAAACTGGAACTGATATAGCATGTGATCAAACGGGACTCACTGAACGTGGCTGACAACGAGAGCTGACTGAGAAGCCAAGGACAATGGCACTGGGTTTTGATCCTACTGCATGTACTGGCTTTTTGGGAGCCCAGTCTGTTTGTATGCTCACCTTCCTAGACCTGGATGGAGGCGGGAGGACCTTGAACTTCCCACAGGGTAGGGAACCTTAACTGCTGTTGGACTGGAGAGGGAGGGGGAGGGGGTTGGGGAGAGAGAGAGGAGGTGGAAATTTTTAATTAAAAATAAATAAATTTTAAAAAAGATCAAGAATTTCAGATACACTATTTAATAATGAAACAATAATTGTTATTTTTAAAACATTAATATTTAGTTAATTTACCATTCATATTTTAAAGAAAATATTTATGCAAATGAAATTTCATATAGACTATTTACCAGAAGGATTTATTCATGAATTATTTGCCTATACCATGTGTTATAAGCCAGTGAAATTTTGAGTATTTTTTTTAAAGTTGCAGCTTTTCTGAATGATTTTATTTTTAATTTCTGATGTTATTCTGTAATTAGCTGTGTGGTCTGAGGGGCTATACAGACAAACCTCTCATATTTAGAAAATACTCTAAGGCAATTACTATACCAATTAAATTATGTAAATCTGTGGTTGAATTATAGTTTTAATCTTCCTTTTCACTTTGACTTCAAATTATGTGTCAGAGAAACAATTATAAAGAGCAGGATTTTGATAAGCTCAACAGAATGATTTTGTAGGCATCTATTTAGGAGGAGCAAAGTATATTTATGACATACAGGGTGCCTTTAGAAGTTTTAAATCAATTAAAGCATTTAGATTGGAAAAAAAAATCTAACAATCTGGATCAAATTTTAAAAGATAGAAAAACGATAGAAATTTCATTGATGTACTACACCTTCTTTAAACTTGAGAAAAGTACATTGGATTTGGGCGCTAAGATTGAAAATGACATTACATCTCAAATTAACAGTGTCTCATTGTAGTGTTTCCAATCCCCAGGCTTGTCCCTGTCCTCACACCCTGTGCTTTGCTCATGTCTGGTGAGGTCCTTATACCTGCCCCACCTTCTCTTTCCCCAATCCCTAGATGTAAATCAGGTTTCATATCCTCTATAGTACACAGAGTTCTACATTTTATGCTTGAGCCTAGCCTATCATTGCACCACCCAGCCTTATACATCCTGTCCTAGTGTGTGTTCTAGTCAGTCAAAAGATTACCTATATCATTTTCAACCCCGTATCTATCTTCAGTCACAAGTACTATGCACTGGCTGTGTCAGATGAGGCTAACAAACCTTGACTCTCCTGGGTCATTTCCTGCCTTCTAAGTTGGCACAGTCCTACACTCTTTGGACCAGACAGTTAGGTGTCCTTCATATCCTAACGTGATCTCGCTATATCCTCATTCCAGGCCTCTTCTGCATTGCAGATTCTGTGTGCCAGCACAGAGTGGTGATTACAATCAAGTCTAGCCTTCCTGCACCATATACAACTATTGTGACTGTTTGGTTAAAGAAAATCAAAGAAGTAAATTAAGGAAAAATATGCCATACTTATATAGATATAAGGTACACAGAACTCCAAAAAAGAAGAATGGAAAATAACCTCCGCATAACACATTATGCTTAAAACACTGAATATACAAAAAGAGAAGATGAAGAAACATGCAAGAGAAAATTATAAGTCACATATAAAAGAAAAACCTATCAAAATAACTGCTAATTTCTCAATAGAAAATTTAAAAGCCAAAAATCCTGGAGTAATTTATTTTAGGTTCTAAAAGCCCACAGATGCCAATCTAGAATACTGTACCTAGAGAAACTATTTGCCACTGATAAAAAAAGAAAGACAAAAATTCCAATATGAAATGAAAGTAGATCCGTATCTATCACCATGCACAAAACTCAAGTCCAAGTGGATTAAAGACCTCAATATCAATCTGAACTCACTGAACCTGTTAGAGGAGAAAGTGGGAAGTACTCTACAACATTTGGGCACAGGAGACTGCTTCCTACGTATAGTCCCAGCAGCACAGACATTAAGGGCAACATTGAATAAATGAGACCTCCTGAAGCTGAGCAGCTTCTGTAAAGCAAAGGACACTGTCACTAAGACAAAAAGGCAGCCTACTGACTGGGAAAAGATCTTCACCAATCCCGCAACAGACAAAGGTCTGATCTCCAAAATATATGAGGAACTCAAGAGACTAGACTTTAAAATGCTTATTAACCCAATTAAAAAAGGGGGCACTGAACTGAACAGAGAATTCTCAACAGAAGAAGTTTGAATGGCCAAAAGACACTTAAGGGCATGCTCAACCTCCTTAGCTATCAGGGAAATGCAAATCAAAACAACGTTGAGATACCATCTTACACCTGTCAGATTGGCTAAAATCAAAAACACCAATGACAGCTTTTGCTGGAGAGGATGTGGAGTAAGGGGTACACTCATCCATTGCTGGTGGGAATGCAAACTTGTGCAACCGCTTTGGAAAGCAGTGTGGAGGTTTCTCAGGAAATTTGGGATCAACCTACCCCAGGACCCAGCAATTCCACTGTTGGGAATTTACCCAAGAGATGCCCAATCATATCACAAAAGCATTTGTTCAACTATGTTTATAGCAGCATTATTTGTAATAGCCAGAACCTGGAAACAACCTAGATGCCCTTCAGTGGAAGAATGGATGAAGAAAGTGTGGAATATATACATATTAGAGTACTACTCGGCGGTAAAAAACAATGACTTCTTGAATTTTGCATGCAAATGGATGGAAATAGAAAACACCATCCTGAGTGAGGTAACCCAGGCCCAAAAAGATGAACATGGGATGTACTCACTCATAATTGGTTTCTAGCCATAAATAAAGGACATCGAGCCTATAATTCATAAAAAATCCTAGAGAAGCTAAATAAGAAGGTTAATCCAAAGAAAAACATACAGTTATCCTCCTGGATATTGGAAGTAGACAAGATTGCCGGACAAAAAATGGGAACATGGGGGTGGGGTGGGATGGGGAATGGGGAGATAGGGAGAGAAAAGTGTGAAGTGGAGGATGGGAAGAGCTTGGGGGAATAGGATGGTTGGGATATAGCAAGGGTGGATATGGGAACAAGGAATTATATATCTTAATTAAGGGAGCCATTCTAGGGTTGGCAGAGACTTGACTCTAGAGCGGTTCCCAGGTGTCTAGGAAGACGTCCCCAGCTAGTTCCTTGGGTAGCTGAGGAGAGGGTGCCAGAAATGTCCAGATCCTATTGCCATACTCATGAATATCTTGCATATCACCATAGAACCTTCGCCTGGCATTGGATGGAGAAAATGACAGAGCCCCACATAGGAGCACCGGACTGAGCTCCCAAGGTCCTGATGAGGAGCAAAAGGAGGGAGATCATGAGCAAGGAAGTCAGGGCCGTGAGGAGTGCATTTACCCATTGAGACAGTGGGACAGATCTAACGGGAGACCACCAAGTTCAGTTGGAATGGGACTAATGGAACAGGGGACCAAACCGGACTCTCTGAATGTGGCTGGCGGTGGAGGAGGACTGAGAAACCAAGGACAATGGCGATGAGCTTGAACTCTACAGTATGGACTGGCTCACTGTGAGCCTTGCCAGTTTGGTTGCTCACCTTCCTGGACTTAGGGGGAGCTGGGAGGACCTTGGACTTAACATAGTGAATGGAACCCTGATGGCTCTTTGGCTTGGAGAGGGAGGGAGTCGGGGTATGGGTGGAAGGGAGGAGAAGGAAGGGGGAGGAGGAGGGGAGGAGATGGAAATTTTTTATTAAAAAAATAAAGAATTAAAAAAATACAAAAAGGAAACCCTGTCTCGAAAAACCAAAAAAATGCATAAAGAAAATGTGGTACATTTGCATAGTGAAGTTCTACACAGTGGCAAAAAATAATGACATCTTGAAATTTGCACACAAATGGATGGGATCTAGATAAAACCATCTTGAGTGAGGTAATTCAGACCCAGAAAGACAAATATCATATACTCACTCATAAGTGGCCTTTAGACATAAAGCACAGAAAAATCAGCCTCCTATCCACAACCCCAGAGAACCTAGACAACAAAGAAAATGCTAAGAGAGACATGCATAGTTCTAATCTACATGGGAAGTAGAAAAAGACAAGATCTCCTGAGTAAATTGGGAGTGTTGGGTGTCACGGGAGAGGGTGTCACAGGGGAGGAGGAGGAAAGGTGGAGTGAGGAGAAAAATGTATAGCTCAAAAAAAGCAATAAATATATAAAAAGTGTGTATTAGTCAGTTTTCTGCTGCTGGGACCAAACCACCGAAAAAAAAATAATTCCAATATGTAAGCAGGCTAAAGGAAGTAGTGCTACTCTACTGGTATTGCTGAAAATACTGAATGCAATAGTTCAGACTGGAGAGAAAATAAGCCTAGCTCAAATGTTACAAAAAGAAAACAAATGAGGCTATCATTATTAAACAGAAAATATGACTGAGATGACATACAGAAAAAAATGGTAGCAATCAACACTCATCTTTCAATATTAACGTTAAATGTCAATGAGCCGATTAAGAAACAAAATAAATTCTTTGTTGCCACAAGAGAATCATCTTCCCTTCACACAGACACCATCTTCTCGTGAAAGGATGGAAAAACGGGATTTTAAGAAAATGGAACAAGAAAGCAAGCAAACGCAAACATCCTCACCTCTGACAAAATAAACCAAATAAAAATGAATCAAAATAAAGAAGGGAGTGCAATTATAATAAAGGGTACATAATCTAATAAAGGGATATAATTCTAAAAACTTAACCAAGAAGACATTACAATCTTAGCATATATGTTCCAAATTTTAGCACACTTAATTTCATAAAAAGCATATTATGAAAAAATCAGCTCCAGTTCAGTAATAAATGATTTTGGACACCTTAATTTCCCCAGTAGATAGTTCACTTGAATGAAAAATAAACAGAAATATCAAATTAAATGAAATCACACTTCAAAAGTATTTAAGAGACACACACAAACAACCGAGAGAATCACATCTGAGATAGACCACACACCTTGAGGCAACATTGACAGAGCAGGTCAGAAAGGCTGGGCATGGGAGGGGGCTTGGGGACAGGTCAGCCGGGGGAGAATGGGGGGAGGGCAGTAACTAAAGAGATGTTTTTGAATTGGGGATGCATTTCAGGGTTAGGGAGAAATCTTGTGCAAGACAACTTCCAGGAGATGACAAGATTGACCCCAGCTAAGACTGTTAGCAGTAGTGGAAAGGGTGCCTGAACTGGTCATCTCCTATAATCAGATTAGTGACTATTCTAATTGTCAACAGAGAGCCTTTATCAGTCATTGAGTAAAGTAGGTGCAGAGATCCACAGCTAAGCCCTGGGCTGAGCTCAGGAAGTCCTTCTTAAGAAAGGGAGGAGGAACTGTAAGAGCCAGGGGAGGTCAAGGTCATGTGAGGGGAACCCACAGACACAGCTGACCTGAGCTGTGGGATCACATGAACTCTAGAGAGCCTGGATGGAAATGACCTAGGCCTCTGCATGTGTGTTAACAGTTAAGAAGCTTGGTCTGTTGGTAAGACCCCTAGCAGTGAGGTCATGACCTGGAGTTTAGCTAGCTTTTGGGAACCTGTTCCCCATGCTTGATTACCTCACCTAGCTTTGATGCAGAGGGAAGAACTAGGTCCTACCTTAATTTGTAGTCCTATGCTACAAATTTGTTCAAGCCCATGGGAGGCTAGCTCCTTTCTGATGTAGATAGAGGAGGAGTAGTTGGGGAGGTGGGTAGATGAGAGTGGGAGGAGAGGGAGGGAAACTGAGGTTGGTATGCAAAATAAATGAAAGAAATTATAATTTAAAAATCTTTCAAAAGTTAGAAAAATTTAAAGGACTTCATGTATCCTATTTTACCACAGTGCAGTAAAGCTTAAATTAAGCAACAAATGAATCTCTAGCAATCTCTAACTGAGATTAAATAACACATAGTGAAAGATAAATGAGACAAAGAAGAAATTGAAAAACATCACAGAATTCCTAATAATAGTGAAAATGATAATACAATACAAGAAAACTCTGGCAAATTAAAAATAATCAAAAGAGGGAAGTTTATAAATGTCTGCTTACATCAAAAATAGAAAGAACACATATGACTTAATGATGTAGCAGAATTGATATGGACAAAAACGTTACACAAATCTAGAACAGTGAAAGGAATAAGAACAACAAGCACAAAAATTTGTGAGCTAAAGACAAAACAATAAATCAACAAATATGAGAGCATATTCTTCAGGAAATAAACAGAATTTGGTCCTATTTAACTTTAAAAAAGAGATGACAAAAATTAACAGAATGGAAAAGGAATAGATATCAAAACAGATGCAAAGAAATTCAGAATATTAAAATGGAACATGTTAACAACATATTCCACTAAGTTAGAATTAGAAAAGTCAACAAGTTTGTAAATTTATTCATATCACCAAAGTTAATCTAAGAAGAGGTCAATAATTTTTAAAAAGCCATAAAATTTAAAGAGATTGAAACAAAGAAACAAACAGCACCCAAAACAAAACAAACACAAACAAAAAAACAGGTACAGACTGATCTATAGCAGAATTTGACCAAACTTTTAAAGAATATCTACAATAAGTAATTCTTAAACTATTATAAAAATTAAAATCAGCAGAATTTCCATAATCATTCTACAGAGCTAGTACTTCTCAAGTATAAAAATGTAGGTAGACACAACAAAAATTAGCCCTACAAGCCAATATCCCTGAAGAACATAGATGTAAAAATCCTTAATAGAATTATTGTAAACCAAACAAAAATCCATCCACTTGATCAAATTGAATTTATCCTGGAGATATAGAGATGCTTCAAAATACTTATTATGCCCATAAACATAATAAAGCATATAAATTGATTTAAAAACAAATGTCATATGATCATTTCAATAGATGAAGAGGCCTTTTAAAAATTCAGCATGCCTATATGGTCAAAGTCCTAGAAGAAGAAGTACTGGGTGATGCATATAATATAGTAAAAACTATATGTGACAAACCCACAATCAGCAATTGATGGAGACAGAGGCAGAGGCCCAGAGTGGATCACTGGGCTGATCTCCCAAAATCCAGTTAAGAGTGAGAAGAATGAGAATATGAGCAAAGAGGTCAAAACAATGATGTGGACACCCACTGAAACAGCTTATCTGAGCTAATGAAAGTTCACCAACTTCAACTGGACAGAGAAGGAACCAGCATAGGACCAAACTAGACCCTGTAAATGTGGGTGACACTTGTATGGCTGGGGCATACTGGGGGCTACTATCCCTGCTGCTATACTGACTTTTTGGAACCTGTTATCTTTGAATGGATGCCTTTCTCAGTCTGGATATAGTAGGGAGGACATTGTACTTTCCTCGGAGCAATGTGTCTTACCCTCTCCAAGGAGTGGATGGGGCAGGGGAGGTAAAGTAAATGGGAGGAGGGGAGGAAATGGGAACTGGGATTGGTATATAAAGTAAAAAAAAAATAGTTTGTTTTCTTTTGTAAAAAAAATAAAAAAGAGGAAAAATAAATACAAAATATAGAGAGAAAAGGGTTAGGGATAATGTAAAGCCCTGTCTCATTCTTATTTTCATGGTGTTTTTTTGAGCTTTTCTCCATCAGGATGGCATTGTAAAAAAGCAAATTGCAACCACGAGTAGCCTTTCTCAGTACTGGTTGAGAAAAGATAGTAGAAATATTCCTATTCACAATAACCAAAAAAATGTATCTAGGAATAAACTTATCCAAGAAGATAAAAGACAACTACAATGGGAACTCAATTCTCTAAGAATTGTGAAGACACTCTAAGACCCTCACCCCTCAGTCTCAAAGGAACAAGAAGAAATTTCCTAGCAGAATGTTTTAAAATTAGAAACCCCAGGCTAGCTTCATGCTCCCAGAAAGGATAGTGCCCTCCACAACCGGAAAGAATCAAAAGCTTAGAGTCAGATGCCTACCCAACCATCTGGCTATAAGGATGTCCTGACTCAGGGACGGCATGTGTGGCCTTGCTCGCTAACAAAGCCGGATGGAAAAAGCAAAAACCTTGCACCTGTGCCAGACAACTCCCCCACCTAGACCACTCAGAAGGGCTGCTTGTGATTCTTGCTTTTAAAATAAGGCAACCTCACAAAGGAACTCTTAACTCCTCTCTACCTCACTGAAACGGGGTGTTGGAGATGAATTCCGAACTAGTTCATATTATGCTGGCAATAAAACCTTGATAATTGCAATCCGGTCTCTCTGGTTTTTGATGCCCTCCCTGGCGGTTGCAATCTGGGAACAGCAGACACTATTAGACATATACAACTCCTATGTTCTTGGTCTGGTAGAATTAATGTGAAAGTTACCATTCTACCAAAGCAAGTGACAGAATCATTGTCATCTTAGTCAAAAATCCTATGGCCTTCTTCCTTGAAATAAAAGACATCTTAAAATTTATATTGACTAATAAATCTACTCCCAGATAACTAAATCATTGCTTAACAAAAGGAACAACTTTAAATTTCAAGCTGTGTTACAAATTTTTAGAAAAAAAAGAAAAAAATCCATATGCTACCTGAACAAAACTAGATATAAAGAAAAATGGAAGAATTTAGAAGACTCAAGCATAAGTACACATGATTAAAGACTCTTTGTACTTGAGAAAAATGCTTAATAAAATCCAAATAGGAAAACAATACAAAACAAATGAAGAAGGATGTTTAAAAGAAATCCCACACTAGCTCAGAATTGAGAATAATAGATGCTTATTTATTTACGGGTAGACTCACAAATCAGGATCCTCTGCTAGAAAGAACAGAAACCAAATCCTGTAGCCAGAAAGGAGAGCAGATGCATGGCTTTACATCAGCATAAAAAGAATAAGAGGCCCCGCCCCAGTGGGTGGGTAACTTGAAGACTACTGGCTGTAGGATTTTCCTACAGCAAACAAAAACATACAAAAAAAAAAAAAAAAATCAAGATGAAAACTGCTGAAACTACTAGAAGGAAAAGTAGGAAGTACACTTCACCTTACACATGTAATAAAGGACTCTGAATTGCAATGTGGCAGCTATTTATATATGAACCTCATAAAACTAAGGAACCTCCTGTATGATTAAAGAATCAATGAAGTAAAAGTAAGATGAAAAATGGGAGAAAATCTTTGCAGCTATGCATCTAACAGAAGATCAAATTTCAGATAATACAAAGAACTAAAGAAAAAAAAAAGGAATTAAGGAAAAAAAACACCTGATCAAATAATGGGATATGGATATAATCATAGAGTTCAGACAAGAAGATATATAAGTAGCTGTAAAATATCTTAAAAACTTTTTTACACCCTTAATTATAGGGGGAAAATTGTAACTACTTGGAGATTTAATTTTGTAAGAAAAATGTCTAATGTCAATAAAATAACTAATAAACAATATTGGTGAGGTTTGCAGAAAGGGGAAACTTTGCTCATTGTTTTGGAAATGCAAATTGATGCAGCCACCATATAAATCAATATGAAGAATTCTCCAGGAGCTAAATGCCTAATGGATTTGCCATCTACTCTATAGACACTTGTCTATAGTATAAAACCTGGGCTAACTACAGAAAGTGACAGAGTAGAAAGGGACAGTGGAGATAGAGGAGGCACAGTTCTGAAGATATCCATGTTAAGACAGAGGTGCTTTGAAGGAAGAAACTGGAAGAAAGTGAAGAGTTTTATCTGGGGGAGGGAGGGATGACAATACAAAAGGAGAGTGATAAATGAAGGATAAAGAACACTAGGCACTAAGAATGATTGAAAAACTCATAAAGAAATATTATTGTTTACTCTTGGGAGGTGGGGCCAATTGAATCTGATCAATTTAAGGAAATTCCTGAAGCTGTTTTGAATTGTTTAAAGATATTCCTTAGGGTATAGACTGACTCAATCTTTGAGAAAACTGTATATAACGCCTTACATTCTCATGGATTTGGCAAATTAATATTGTAAAAATGATATCCCATTAAAGGCAAACTACACATTCAATGCAATAGCCATAAAGTTTCCAACACAGTTCTTAGAGAAATTGAAGAAATAATTTTAAATTTCATATGTAAATACAAAGAGGATAGAGAAAACATTTCTAAACAACAATAACAACATATGCTGGAACATATCCCAGATTTCTAGATATTCTTTAGAGTTATAGTAATAAAATAAATTGGAATTACCTTAAAAAAGATTTTTGGATCAATAAATATAATTGTGTCTATACATTTAATTATATTAATTATATATGTTTATTTTCTATATAGTTATATAACAAATACATATATATTATGAATTATTATAAGATATATGTTATATATAAATACATATATATATTCATCTTCTAAGCTTTAAGAAAAGTCTAAGAATACACACTTGAAAAAAAAACACCATAATGGTATTTGTTAAATTTGATAAATACATGTATAATATGACGTGGAACTAAACAAAAACTTCCAAAAGTTGAAATACAATAGTGGTATGAATATCTTGGGAGTAACCAACCATTTTCTGATTTGACTTAAAACCCATTCAACAAGATGTAATTTATATCTTATACCATTGTTGGGCTAAGAGCATATGGTTATTCAAGTCAAAGATACCAGAGGAAAAGCTGTTGCTATTATTCCGCTATATCAACATCATACTAAACTGATTCCCAATGACTTATCTTTTTACCTACAGATTAATTCATCTCTCAACCCTCATCAGAGAAGTAGATGGTAATTAACAAAGACTCAGAAGTCAACAAGGTGCAGAGAATAATTGATTAATGCTCAGCCTATATACCCAGGGATCATTGTAGAAAAGTAAGCAGATAGATTACAGGTGTTAGAGGTGGTGAATAAATGCAAGGAAACAGTGGCCCCCAGAAATGATAGAAAGGTACACACATAAACTGTCAGTGGTTATGACAGTATGCACATTTCCCATGCAATACTAAGTAAGACCGTATCTTGGCATTATGTAATGGGTGAACATGAAGTCCTGCTTCTATCTCATCAGCCCTTAGTAACTAATGAGATAAGCTTTTGGTAAAGGACAGTCATTTTGCTTTAAGGGTATGGCCCTTTGTAGGCTGATCATGCTCCAGTGGAAGGCCATACAAATGTAAATATCTTGGACATATGGGCAGCACAAATTAGAGTTGGCAGGTGAAAAAAAAAACAGAATAAAAATTTAGTAAGTGGAGAAGAGCTTGAGGGATGTAGAGTGATGTTGGGAGAGTGAGAAAATTGTCAAATCTCAAACTGATACAAAATACAACAATTATAAAAAAGGAAAATAAATTTATTAGTAAATTATGGATTTGGAAACAATTATTTTGAGTGGTGTAATCCAGACTCAGAAAAACAAAAGTCTCATTTCCCTTTAATTTATGAATGTTAGTGATGACATATACGCCAACACTATATATATATGTATATATGTATATATGTATATATGTATATGTGTATATATGTATATATGTATATATGTATATATGTATATATGTATATATGTATATATGTATATATGTATATATGTATATATGTATATATGTATATATGTATATATGTATATATGTATATATGTATATATGTATATATGTATATATGTATATATGTATATATGTATATATGTATATATGTATATATGTATATATGTATATATGTATATATGTGTATATTTATATATGTATATATGTGTATATTTATATATGTATATATGTATATATGTATATGTTTATATATGCATATATGTATATGTATATATGTATATATGTATATATGTATATATGTATATATGTGTATATGTGTATATGTGTATGTGTGTATATGTGTATATGTGTATATATGTATATATGTGTATATGTGTATATGTGTATATATGTATATATGTGTATGTGTGTATGTGTGTATATGTGTATATATGTATGTGTGTATGTGTGTATGTATATATGTATGCGTGTATATATGTATATATGTATATATGTATATATGCGTATGTGTATATATGTGTATATGTAGATATGTGTATATGTATGTGTGTATATGTATGTATGTGTATATGTATGTATGTATATATGTATGTATGTATATGTGTATGTGTGTATATATGTATGCATATGTGTATGTATATATGTATGCATGTATATATGTATGCATATATATGTATGCGTGTATATATGTATGTGTGTATATATGTATGTGTGTATATATGTATGTATATATATATGAATATTACATAGAACCAACCCTTTGAATAGTTTTGCTTTCACATAATCTCATGAAATATCAAGTAAAGTAGTTAGTAGATTGCTATGCTTCTTGCATGCTTGCATGTACATTCATTGGTAAGCACTCTTGAGTGTTAGTATCAATGGGTTACTGTCAATCTCATTACTTTGTTCTGATTGAAATTCAATATGATTTGTTGTTCAGAAACTTTGAGAATAAAAAAGATCCTATAGAGAGTGATGCTTTGTGCATGGTCACAGCTGTTTTTGCATCTCTTCTCTGCATGTACCTAAGTGTTGCCAGTGGGTAACAAATAAAGGAAAGTGTTGCCAAGTTTCCCCATAATTTCTGGAATATGAGATTGGATTCATTTTCACTGTATGAGCTTAATGAGGTTTCAAAAGCTAGAATTACCAATATTACTGTTGGAAACCTTAACACAGTTCTGTAGGAACATCTGTAAGTGTTCTGAAGACAATGTATCCTTTCTGACAAAGGAATCTTAGAAAACAGATTTTCTTAAATAATGATATTTTATTGAAGGTAGCAATCAGAACCATTTCTTTCAATCATTTTTCTGACCCAGAAATTGAAAAATAATATAATAATATTTTTATTGTATTATATTAATTATACTGAGTTATAGTGGCTTGTTATTTACAAATACTTTTTATTAATAGAAATATGCTATTTTTAAATTTGAAAATTTGTTAGACAAACTAAAAAGAAGCTTAAAAACAAAATCAAAATGAAGATATCATGAGATTACACCTTGCCCTGGTTAATATGGCTCTTTTACAAATGATACCAATTGATGGCATGGGTGTGAAGAAATGAGATTTTTACATAAAGTTGGTGTAGATGTAAATTAATATTGCCATTGTAGAAACAATAAGGAGTTTCATCCAATATTGAAAACAAGACAGTCATATTATCCTGAAGTCTCACTGTTGGTTATAATACCAGAGTCATTACCATCATTCTGGATTTGATTCTTCAGCACCCCCACATTTATTGAGGGATCATTCACAGTAAAATTTTAACTCAACCTCAAGATGCATCAGTATGATAAGTCAATGATATGGTATATATGCACAATGGAATACTTTTCAAGCATAAAAACAAAAAAATTGTAATATATAGCAGCAGAGATGACACTTGAGAATAAAATGTTAAGTGAAGAAGCTAGGCACATAAATGGCACATAAGTAGAAAGAGTATTGGCTGTCAGTCATAAATATATGTAAATGCATATCTCAAATAAGTAAAACCTAAAACAAGTAAAATGTCTTGCTAGAGGCAATGGTGACAATGGGGAATAGCGAATAGGTACATGTTAGAGGAAGGGTCACATGATGATGTTTGAAGATTATCAACATTATATTTTAAATTTCAAAAGAGTAAAATGAAAGAATTATTAATACCCTCATGACAAAGAAATTATTGGTTTTGTTCCATCATCTAATGAATCAGTAAGAACTGTATATGTAGTTTGTATTTACATTTTGTCCTTTCCATTTCAAATGTTTGACTCCACAGTCTAAGGAATCCATATCAGTTTCTTCCAATAACCAAATACTGTCATTTGAATCATAAACCCATGGCTAGTCATCTAATGTCTGGTATGTCTATGGATACAACTCATTCAGTTTTACCTCGACATGGAGCTGAGTCCATGTAATATTAGGTCTTTATTTGTACTCATTTTTTTGTTGTTTTATTGAGCTATATGGTTTTCTCTGCTCCAATTCTTTCTTTCCCTCTCCCCTTCTGCCCTCTCCCATGATTCCCATGCTTCCATTTAAGCTGGAGATTTTGTTTTTTTCTACTGTAGGTGAAAGGCTATTCATTTGTTCCTGGCTGCTCAGCCCCAAACACAGAAACACAGAAACAAACACAGAAACACAGAAACAAACACAGAAACACAGAAAAACACAGAAACACAGAAATACAGAAACACAGAAACACAGAAATCCTATTATTTGCAATATTGTTTAGTCAATAGCTTAAGCATATTTCTATCTTGCTCTTATATCCTAAACTAACCAATCTCCATTTATCTGTGCATCACTACAAGGTCATGGCCTACCATCAAAGTTTTGGTGCCTCTGTCTCTGATGGTGGCTACATGGCTTTTCCTGACTTTGCCTACTTTTCCCAACACATAGTTTAGTTATCCCCACCTAGCTCTACTCTGCCCTATCACAGTCCAAGGCAGCTTCCTTATTCTTTAACCAATAAAAGCAACACATATACAGAAAAACCTCCTATACCATTACACTTCTATTGTAGATTATATCCACATATGTCTCTCATAGGGTCCTCTCTGTTGTCTAAGTTTTCTGAATTGTAGGCTGGTTTTTCTTTAGTTTATGAATAGAAGTTATTTATGAGTGAGTAAATATTATGTCTGTCTTTCTTGGTCTGCATTACCTCACTCAATATGGTGTTTTCTAGATCTATCCATTTGCTTGCAAATTTCAAAATGTCTTTTTTTTTTCACTGTGTAGAACTCCATTGTGTAAATGTACCATATTTTCTTTACTCATTCTTTGTCGATGGGGCGGAGGGAGAATATTCAAATTAGAAAAATCAGTAACAAATGGGAAGACACGGTGGAAATTCAGAGAATCATCAGGTCATACTCAAATACTGTCGTCCACAAAATTGTAAAACTTAAAGAAATGGACAATTTTCTGGATAAATATCACTTCCCATAATTAAATCAAGACCACATAAACAACTTAAATAAACCTATAACCAACAAAGAAATAGAAACATTTGGTGTAGGAAGTCCTTCTGCCTATGTTTTGCTTTTATTGGTTAATAAATAAAGCTGTTTTGGCTACTGGCTTTAAAAGTTCTTACAGCAAACAGTAATTAAAAAAACTCCCAACCAAAAACAAAAACCTGGACTAGTGGTTTCAGCACAGAATTCTGCAAGATTCCAAAGAAGAACTAATACCAGTACTCCTCAAATTGTTTCACACATTAGAAACAGAAGGATCATTACCAAACTCTTTTTATGAGGCTACAATTACCCTTATATTTAACCCACACAAAATCATTACTAAGAAAGAGAATTACAGACCAATCTCACTCATGAACAGTGATGCAAAAATACTCAATAAAATTCTGGCAAACCAAATTCAAGAACACATCAGAAAAATCATTTACCATAATTTTATCCCAGATATGCTTGGATGGGTTCAGCATATGAATGACTGTCAATGTAATCCACCATATAAAGAAACTGAAAAAACCGCACATGAGCCAGGCGGTGGTGGTGCATGCCTTTAATCCCAGCACTCGGGAAGCAGAGGCAGGTGGATCTCTGTGAGTTTGAGGCCAGCCTGGTCTACAAGAGCTAGTTCCAGGACAGGCTCCAAAGCCACAGAGAAACCCTGTCTCGAATAATCAAAAAAAAAAAAAAAAAAAAAAACCTACATGATCAGCTCCTTAGATGCTGAAAAGGTTTCAACAAAATACAATATCTCTCCATAATAAAGGTCTTGGAGAGAACAGGGTACAAGGATCATACCTAAACATAATTAAGGCAATATACATCAAGCCAACAGTCAACACCCAACAACAAACTAAAGAAAGAGAAAATTAAATTGATGGCACTGAAATCAGGAACAAGACAGTATTGTCCACTCTCTATTTAATATAGTACTTGAAGTTCTAGCTAGAGCAATAAGATAACAAAAGAGGATCAAGGAAACAATAGTTAGAAAAGAAGTCAAACTTTCACTATTTGCTAATGATATGATAGTTTGCATAAATGATTCCAAAAATTCTACCAGGGAACTCCTAGAAAGAACTTATAAACTTTTTAGTAATATAGCAGGATACAATATTAACAACAATAAAGTAAATCAGTAGTCCTCCTTTATACAGATGATAAATAGACTGAGAAAAAAATATCAGAGAAACATAAACCTTCACAATAGTGACAAATAAAATAAAATATTTTGGAGTAACTCTATTCAAATAAGTGGAAGACATGTGTGACTAGAACATTAAATCTTTGAAGAAAGAAATTGAAGAAGACATCAGAAAATGGAAAGATCTCCCTTGCTCTTTGGTAAGTAGAATTAACAGGATAGGAATATGCTATTTTAAAATTGATAAAAATTTAATGCAATTATTTGTATCAAATTATTCAATGATCCCACACAAGATGATGGAGTAAAAAACAGTCATTCTGGCATGAAACTCATTGTGAAAAATAACAAAAATTGATTTTAAAATATATTTGGATAATTGTGTCTTCATATAAATAATTCAGTCATGTAATTCATACAAAGTATTCCAAGACATATATGTATATATGTATGTATGTATGTAAGCATGTATGTATGGCTTTCAGAGGCATAAAAGAAGGCAAAGCATGTTACTCTTTAATAGGTAGAGAATCAGTAATGTGGTAGGTGATGACAGTGTTTTAGAAACAGTTCTGGGGGTTGAATAACAGTCAAACATACAAAATGGAACTTAATTGTTTATTTTGAATAATATTTTACATAATAGAAGTTGAACCTAATTAAAAATAATCTAGAAATATTGTATAATTAAAAGCGTAAATGAATATTGTGTAGTGTTCTTTATATGAAAATATGAATATTCTAAGTGCATAGTTTAATAATAAATATAATGTGTTTTGTCCCATAAAGGGATTAGTATATTTTTACAATTTCTCACAGGCTTAGGAATGCTTCACTTCCTTAAAATATATGACTCAAATAATGTTGAAAATAAACTAATTTGGATTTTAAACTGGCAACATAGGTATCAAAGAAGCTAAGTTAAAGGTTTTTAAGCTTCATGATACAGTTAGTATGACACATCTTTTAGGGGCTAAATTTCTTAAAATCAGAATTTTAAATAAAGAATAGAACCTATGTGCATTGGCAAGCAGGTTTGGCCTATCATAATCCAGACAACTAAACTACAATATCTTAAAAAATAGTACTTAAAGTCAGCAAGTGTTTGTTTTTCATAATTCTGGAGATTGAAATCCTATACTCAAATGTGAGTATGGTGAAGTTGTAATGAGAGGTTTCTTGTAGGTTGCAAATTGGATACGTGGTGCAGGGCAATTGTCTATATTCTGTCAATTATGTTTTAAATAAACGCTCATTATCCAGTAGCCAGGCAGGAAGTATAGGCGGGACAACCAGACAGAAGTAGAGGCAGGTCAATGAGACAGGTGAATTCTGGGAAGAGGGAAACTCCCTCTGCAGTCTTGTCCAGACACAGAAGAAGCAAGATGTGACTATGCTACTGAAAAAGGTACTGAGGCATGTGCCTAACACATATAAGATAATGGCTAATACAAGTTATAAGAGTTCATAAGAAGCCTGAGCTAATGGGCCAATCAGTTTATCATTAATATAGACATCTGTGTGATTTCTTTGGGACTAAACAGCTGTCAATCTTGTGGGAAGACAGAAATCAGGCAGGACAGAAACCCAGACAACAGGTACTTCTTTCCGAATTCATGCCCAGTGAAATGATACCTTTTTACTAAAGGATTCCGGTTCTGTCCATGACTGTTTTATTGTGTTGATCTAATTGCATCTTGGTCAATTCCCATTCTAATATCACCACTTTGAGACCTACATGCTAGTATAAAAAATGAAGAAGGGATTAACTTCTCAGAAACTAGAAAACCATAAATTTAATGTTCAGTAAAAATGAAAATCACCAGTTGGGTTTACCAGGAGGAAAATAAAATAATTTACAATCCTTCCCTATATGAAAGATGTAGTAATTCATGTTTCTCAGAAATTAGAGACAGAGACATGTGAGAATGCAAAGCAAACAATCAAGGGAATGTGGACAGCGTAAGAAAGAAGATGATGTATGATCACTGATAGTGACATATATCCCATCTATCCTGGACCAGGGGAAAGCAAACAAAAACATCCCCAGTTTCTGGAAAAATCCTAGTTAAATTGAAAGTCCACTCTATATTTTAACATCTAATTTTAATTTTAATTTTAAATATAAATAATTACAAAGAAGGCAGCACAGAATCTTCTTAATTTTATAAACAGGAGGAAGGAAAAACACAAATTGAATGATATATAATGCCAGGTGATACCCAGTGCTAAAACAAAAAACAAAACTTAGTCAAATTAGAATTGAAAAAAATGGAAAACACATTTAATAAAGTTACTGAAGGAAGATCAGATTCAGGCTTACAGAAATTCCAGATAATAGAACGTATTAAGAAAGAAACAGAAAGCAAGCTGGAAAATCAGGACATTTGCCTGAAAGCCAAATATTGTCACTTTCTCTTCTGAATAGGATTAACATGGGACATTCCTATAATTAGCTTTATGGTGGTTTTATTCTTGGAACCATAGGTAATCAGAGAGAATGGCCATGTCTCTGAGGATGTTTCATAAGTTTGATTTATTTTAAGTCTGGAAATCTTTGGAGACATGTAAAATTATATGGCTGTGCGTAAGTCTCTTGGTGATCTCATCTCCATGGTAGACTAATATCAGCTACAATGCTTTAAAATTCCTAATCTTAATTAGAAAGTCATCTAAAAAGTATATTACAAGGCCTATAAAATTATAGATGCATTATAAATCAAAAGTGATGAATACTTCCTTTGTTGTGAGAAGGTATTAGTAAATAATATTTTAGATGCAACCATGATGACACATAACATTTAGCACAGAGATCTGAGAACATTTCAACCAGAGCAGAATATATAAGATTGGAGGGCATGTTTTTTTATCTCTGTGCTCTTTATTCTTTCTTTTCAACAAAAGCTACGTAGTAGTTATATTATCACAAATGCTTTACACATAAAAACCATTGCTGTAGAAATTCCAGGAACATAAATTGTGCTATTGGAAATTCAATCATCGTTTTCAATTTATGCCATAACAGAGTGAGTGTCTAAGGGTAAGAGATGCCTACAAAAGTTATTTATTTTTTCCTCAACTCAATTTAATATTTATTGAATAATAAGAAGAAATACATTTAATATGTAAGCCATTAAAAAGAAGGAAAATGTATTAAATAGAAATATTTCAAAAAAAGACAAAAGCTAAACTAAGAACATAATAGCATCTATAAAATGGTAAAACACATCAGGCATATGCTATTATTCTCCTATGTATTAGAATATCAAAGAATTAAAGAGTCAGGTAGATGATTAGATTCCAACCATTATTTCTCTCACATATTTGGCATATCTTTCCATATGGAAAGGCTGAAAGAATGCAAAATAGCTATTTAATGACTTGAAAAATTTAAATTGTTAGGTTCTAAGAATTTAGGCAAATCAATGCAGAGAGCCATTTCAAATCTGTTGACTAATTTGTGTTGAGTTGAAATCTTTTCTGTTCTTGGAAATTTTTTAAAAAATTTTTACTAAGAGAAAGCTCTTTTATTAATTCAATTTAGCTTGAATACAAATGTGAAAATGAAAATATCTTCATTAGCATTTCTCTGTACGGAAGTCCTTGAAACTATTCTGGAAAAACAGAAGCCTGAACTACACTGACATGACATATTCTTTAGCTCTGTAGTTACTGACAAATCTCTGAATACTCAATGGGCATAGTTTCCTTCATCAATATAGTCTTTAATTGCAGAATATAGTAACAATAACAATGTAAGCGAATACTAAAATTCTTTCTCTTTAATTGCCCGTAGAAGAATAAGAAATGTTTAATAAAAGAAATCAAAGGTTTTTATAGTTCAACTAGATCAAAGGTCATCAAAATGTGTTTATGCTTCAGACCCAGAGCAGAAAATTCAAATGGCTTTTATATTTTTAAGAAGTTTCAAATATAAAACAAAATGGTGCAATTTCATGGAACAAATAAAGTTCATGTTATTTAAATTTCATTTTATTTTTTGACCTAATGAATATAGTCATAGTATTCCATATAAACAAAGTACATATAGGGAATTCTGGACCTAGAAAATCCAGGTAAGTTAACTGGAACTTTAGATAGCAACATAATGCATGAAATGGAAGGCAGAATCTTAGGTTTTGAAGGCACAAAGGAAGAAATATATTCATTGTTCAAAGACAATGTTAAATGTAAAAAGTTCCTAACACAAAGTATTCAGGGAAACTGGGACAAAAAAAAATGAAAAGACCAAACCTAAGAATAATAGAGATAGAAAAAGGAGAAGAATACCAGCTCAGAAACTCAGACAATATATTTAACAAAATTCTAGAATAAAATTTTCCTTACCTAAAGAAAGACATGCCTATAAAGGTACAAGAATCTAAAGAACAACCAACGATTGGACCAGAAAAGAAAGTCCCCACAACACATAATAATCAAAATACTTAACATACAGGGAAAAAGAAAGGATAACAAAAACTGTAAGGGGTAAAACTCAAGTAACATATTAGAATTATACCTGACTTCTAAACAGAACCTCTAAAAGCCAGGAGGTCCTAAACAGATATCTTATAGACTCTAAGAGATCACACATCAAACTCCACAAATTATTAATGTAACACTTCTCACTAATGGAAAGGTCATACAGACAAAAACTAGCAGAATAAACACAGAAATAATTGAATTGACAAACATTGTAAATAAAATGGACCTAACAGATATATACAGAACATTTAACCCAAACACAAAAGAATATTGCTTCCTCTCAACCTTACCATAAATACCTGGTCATAAAACAAGTCCCAACAGATACAAAAAAAAAAAAAAAAAAAAAAAAAAAAAAAAAAAAAAAAAAAAAAAAAAAAAAACTGAAATAAACTCCTGTGTCCTTTCAAACCAGTATGGATTAAAGCTGGATTTCAACAACAACAGAAAGAACAGAAAGCCTACCAACTCATGGAAACTGAGAAACACCTACTGAACAACCACTGAGTCAAGAAAAATTGAAGAAATTAAAGACTTCTTTTAATTCAAAGAAAATGTATGGACAACATACCCAAACTTATTTGACATATTGAAAGTAGTGCTAAGAGGGATATTATTAGCACTAAGTGCCTACATAAAGAAATTGCAGAGATCTCATACTAGTAATTTTACCTGAAATCTCTGGAGCAGCAAGAATCATCAAAACCTCTCAATAAGAGTAGATAGCAGGAAATAATCAAAATAATGGTTGAAATTAATAAAATAGAAACAAATGTAACAATACAAAGAATTAATTAAAGTGTTGGTTGTTTGAGAAAATCAACAAGGTAGGTAAACCCTTATTCAAACTAACTGAAAGACAGAACATCAAAATGAACAAAATCAGAAATAAAGGGACATAACAGATTCTGAAGAAAACAAAGAATCATTAGATTATACTTCACAAACCTTTACTATACAAAATTGAAAATTATAAGAGAAATGAATAATTTTCTAAATAGATACCGCTTACCAAAGTTAAATCAAGATCAGATTTAAAAAGTTAAATAGACACCCTCTCCACTGCTGTCCAAGGACCTAGCTGGATACATCCCATGGACACCACTGTCCTTGCCCCACTATCACGTTGATGATTATCTCGAATATCACCATAGAATCTTCATCCAGAGAAGGATGGATATAGAGACAGAGACCCTCATCAGAGCAACAGACTGAGCTCTCAAGGTCCAGTTGAAAGGCAGAAGGAGGAAGAAGAAGAGCAAGGAAGTTAGGACCGCGAGGGGTTGGTCCACCAGCTGAGGCAGTGTGCCTGTTCTAATGGGAGCTCACCAAATCCAGCTGGACCGGGTCTGAATGAGCATGTGATCAAACTGGACTCCCTGATTGTGATCAAACTGACAATGGGGACTGACTGAGAAGCCATTGATAAAGGCACTGGGACTTGTTTTTACGGCATATTATGGCTTTTTGGGACCCTAGTCTAAATGGATGCACAGCTCTCTAGACCTGGATATAAGGAGGAGGGCCTTGGACTTCCCACAGGGCAAGATTCCAGGCCCTCTCTCAAACAGGGTGGGAGAGGGAGAATGAAGTGTCGGGGACCAGGAGGGGATTGGGAGAAGGGAAGGAAGTGTAAATAATTGAATGGAAAAATAAATATTTAAAAGAAGTTAAACCCAATCATATTACAAAAGCATTTGTTCAACTATGTTTATAGCAGCATTATTTGTAATAGCCAGAACCTGGAAACAACCTAGATGCCCTTCAGTGGAAGAATGGATGAAGAAAGTGTGGAATATATACATATTAGAGTACTACTCGGCGGTAAAAAACAATGACTTCTTGAATTTTGCATGCAAATGGATGGAAATAGAAAACACCATCCTGAGTGAGGTAACCCAGGCCCAAAAAGATGAACATGGGATGTACTCACTCATAATTGGTTTCTAGCCATAAATAAAGGACATCGAGCCTATAATTCGTAAAACATCCTAGAGAAGCTTTATAAGAAGGTGAACCCAAAGAAAAACATATAGTTATCCTCCTGGATACTGGAAGTAGACAAGATTGCCGGACAAAAAATGGGAACATGGGGGTGGGGTGGGATGGGAGATGGGGGGATGGGGAGAGAAAAGTGTGAAGTGGAGGATGGGAAGAGCTTGGGGTAATAGGATGGTTGGGATATAGGAAGGGTGGATATGGGAACAAGGAATTATATATCTTACTTAAGGGAGCCATTCTAGGGTTGGCAGAGACTTGACTCTAGAAGGGTTCCCATGTGTCCAGGAAGATGCCCCCAGCTCAGTCCTTGGGCAGCTGAGGAGAGGGTGCCAGAAATGTCCAGATCCTATTGCCATACTCATGAATATCTTGCATATCACCATAGAACCTCGCCTGGCATTGGATGGAGAAAATGACAGAGCCCCACATAGGAGCACTGGACTGAGCTCCCCAGGTCCTGATGAGGAGCAAAAGGAGGGAGATCATGAGCAAGGAAGTCAGGACCGTGAGGGGTGCGTTCACCCATGGAGACAGTGGGACAGATCTAACGGGAGACCACCAAGTCCAGTTGGAATGGGACTGATGGAACAGGGGACCAAACCGGACTCTCTGAATGTGGCTGACAGTGGAGGAGGACTGAGAAACCAAGGACAACGGCGATGAGCATGAACTCTACAGCATGGATGGGCTCACTGTGAGCCTTGTCAGTTTGGTTGCTCACCATCCTGGACTTAGGGGGAGCTGGGAGGACCTTGGACTTAACATAGTGAAGGGAACCCTGATGACTCTTTGTCTTGGAGAGGGGAGGAGTGGGTGTATGGGTGGAAGGGAGGGGACGGAAGGGGGTGGAGGAGGGGAGAAGATGGAAATTTTTAATAAAAAAAATGAGAAAAAAAGAAGTTAAATAGATCCATAACTTTAAATGAAATATAGCCAATTATTAAAAAGTATTCAACCGCCCCCCCCAAAAAAACCCCACCCAGGGTCAGATGCTTTTAGTATGGAATTCTATCAGACCTCAAAGAAAAGCTAATGCCAGGCTGGAGATGTGGCTCAGAGGTTAAGAACACCGACTCTTCTTCTGGAGGTCCTGAGTTCAGTTCCCAGCAACCACATGGTGGCTCACTACCATCTATGCTCATGGATCAGTAGGATTAACATAGTATAAAAAGGTTGTCTTACTAAAAGAACACCCAGATTTAATGCAATCCTCTTCTAAATTCCAACACAATTCTTTGTAGAGATTGAAAGAACAATATCCAACTTTATTTTGAATGACAAAAATTCCAGAAAAGCTAGAATTAACCTGAACAGTAACAGAACTTCTGGAAGTCTCACCATCCCTGACTGCAAGCTGTACTGCATAGCTGTAGTGGTAAAATCTGCATGGTATTGCCATAATAAAAACATGCAGGGACAGGACAAAGTTCAACTATGAGACAATCAGCTTTCCTAGGACTGAAGGGTCCCTACAGACCACCACAACCTTGTGTGGGGTCTCTAGAACAGGGCCAGAAAGAACTATATTCAGAAACCAGGCAATCAGGGTAATTGTTTATATGAAGTTGAGTGCTGTTCTCTTGAAGTTTGTGAAGAATTTTGCTGGGATTTTTATGGGCATTGCATTGAATCTGTAGACTGCTTTTGGTAAGATTGCCATTTTTACTATATAAATTTACATATAAAGAGCATGGGAGATTCTTCCATTTTCTTTTCTCTATTTCAATTTCTTTCATCAAAAATTTAAAGTTCTTGTGAAACAGGTCTTCCATTTGTTTGGTTAGAATTACTCCAAAATACTTTATGCTATTTGTAGCTATTGTGAAGCATGGTGTTTCTTTGATTTTTTTTCTCAGCACATTTATCATCTGTGTAAAGTAGGGCTACTGATTTTATTTTGAGTTAATCTTGTATCCTGCTACATTACTGAAAGTGTTTATGGGTTGTAGAAGTTCCTTGGTAGAATTTTGGGGCTTGCTTATGTAAACTATCATATCTTCAGCAAACAGTGAGAGTTTGACTTATACTGTTCTGATTTGTATGCCCTTGATCTCCTCTTGTGTCTTATTGCTCTAGCTAGGACCTCAAGATCAACATTAATTAGATACCTTCCCACCCCACCCCCATCCAAACCTCAGAGAAGGTAAGGCACATTGCTTTGTGGAAGGTCTAAGGCCCTCCCTAATATATCTAGGCTGAGCAAGGTATCCATCCAAAGGGAATAGGTTCCCAAAGAGCCAGTATATTAAGTAAAGATAAATCCTGTTGCCACTGCCAGTGGTCCCTTAGTCTGTCCCAGCCATCTAACTGTCAACCACATTCAGTTTGGTCCTATGCTTATTCCTTCCCAGTCCTGCTGGAGTTTGTGAGCTCCTGTTAGCAAAGATAGACTGTTTCAGTGGATGAACCCATCATGAACTTGACCTCTTTGCTCATATTCTCATTCCTCTAACTCTTCAGCTGGACTCGGGGAGGTCAGTCCAGTGCCCTGCTGTGATTCTCTGCCTCTATTTTCCTCAGTTGCTGAAGGAAGGTTCTATGGTGATATTTAAGACAATTATCAGTCTGACTACAGGGCAGTTCAAGATTGGGCCCCTCTCTTTTATTGCTGAGGGTCTTAGCTGGGGTCATCCTCATGGGAATTTATCTAGAGCCATGTTTCTGCTAACTGTATAATGGCTCCCTCAATCAATCAAAATATCTCTTCCCTTGCTCTCATCTCTGTCCTTCCTCCATCTGGACTATCCTATTCCCTCAAGTTCTCCTCAACCCACCCCTTCTTCCTTCATCTTCCCCTTCTACACTCCCCTCTCTCCCCACCCCCATGCTTCCAATTTTGTCAGGCCATCTTGTCTCTTTCCAATTTCCAGGGAAATCTATTTTTATTTTTTTTTGTGTGTGTGTGTATTCACCTTATTACTTAGCTACTCTAGGATCATGAACTATAGGTTATTTTTTTTTTTTGTTTACAGTTAGTATCCACTTAGGAGTGAATTTATACCATATTCTTCTTTGTGGGTCTGGGTTACTTTACTCAGGATAGTGTTTTCTAATTCCATCCATTTGCATGCAAAATTCAACATGTCATTGTTTTTCCTACTCAGTAGTACTCTAAGGTATAAATGTGCCACATTTTCTTTATCCATTCTTCGGTTGAACGGCATCTTGGTTGTTTCCAGTTTCTGCCTATTATTAAATAATGCTGCTATGAACATAATTGAACTGATGCCTTTGCACTATGATTGAGCATCTTTTGGGTATATGCCCAGTGTGGTACTGTTGGATCCTAAGGTAGGTTAATTCCCAATTTTCTTAGAAAATTTGGAAATCATCATACTGATTTCCAAAGTATTTGTACAATATTGCATTCCCACCAACAATGGATGAGTGTTGCTCTTGTTCCACATCCTCTCCAGCATAAGCTATCACTGATGTTTTTCATCTTAGACATTCTGACAGTTGTAAGATGGTAAACATATGGGACCTCATGAAACTGAGAAGCTTCTGTAAAACAAAAGACAGTCAAGAAGACAAAAAGGCAGCCTACTGAATGGAAAAAGTTCTTCACTAACCCCAAGTCAGACAAAGGACTGATCTCCAAAATATATAAAGAACTCAAACAATTAGACATCAAAAATCTAAATAACCTAATTAAAAAGTGGGGTACAAATCTAAACAGAGATTCTCAACAAAAGACTCTCAAGTGGCCAACAAACACTTAAGGGAATGTTGACATCCTTAGCCATCAGGGAAATGCAAATCAGAACAACTGTGTGATTCCATCTTACACTTATTCACACAATTTTTATAAAAGTTTTTAACCCCATATCTCATTTTTCTATTCTTTCTGTTATTTCCTGAACCATAAGAATCCTTCCAAATCCATCTGTAACATTATATTTTGAAGTGATTTCTCTAAGAAAAGTCTCAGAGTTTTAGGTCTCAACCTTTAGTATTTTTAAAATCTATTTTAAATTGATTTCTGTATAGAATGAGAAATAAGAATCATATTTCACGTCTCTACTGCAGATGTCCAAGCTTCCCAGAATCCTTTTTTTCAGTTGTTCCTATATCATCTTTATTGTCTGAATGCTTTAAAACATCTATTGTTTCCTTTTCTTTTTGTTAATGATTTTAATTTCACCAATTTTTAAATTTCAATATATTTTGACCATTTTCTTCACTTCCTCCAATTTTTTCATTCTTCTCCCTTCCATATTCACTTCACTTTAGGTTTTTCTCAAAACAAAACAAAACAAAAATAAAAAACAAAACAAAACCCAATACAACCAGTGGTTCTTGACCTTCCTAATGCTGTACCTGTTAATAAAATTCCTCATGGTTTTGTGACCCCCACAACATTATATAAACATAAATAACATAATTATTCTGAAACTACTTTATAATTGTAATTTGATTACTGTTAAGAATTGTAACCTAAATATTTCTTGAAGATAGAGGTTTTGCAAAGGGGCTCTGACCACAGGTTGAAAACCACTGCCTTACAACAACAAACCTAGAAAACAAAATAAAACCACAAACATAAAAACTTCCACCAAACAATAATCAAACAAAAGGATCATTTCAACCCTATGGAGTCTAATTCTATGTTAGTCAACTACTCTTGAATAAAAGGCTTGTCATGGAATTGTTGATCTATTAAAGAAAATGATTTTACATCTCTCAGTAGGTATAAATAACAACTCAGTTGTTAACCTTTATCCCTAGTGCCTAGACATTTATTCATCCATTTAAAAATATAACAAAATAGTTCTCTGAGTAAATTATTGCTTCCAGTTTAGTGTTTCTATGTTTCTGAATGTGTATAGGAGTGGACCTCTGATTCTTTTGCCTTATCTTGTGATCTTTTCCTTCTGTTAGACTTTTTTGTCTGTCTTTTCTTAAAGCCTAATATTCTTTCTTAGGCATGATTAATTCTTTGAGAAGTTTCAGTTGAATTCTATATTTGCCTAATCAGCCTTTTTATCTCTAACCATCAAATTAGTTTTTCAAAATTTCCATCTCTTCATATAATTTATGATTTTTATCCTGTATTCATGTGCCTGTCTTACCAGCTGTCATTTGTCTTCTCTTGATGTCATTAAGGAGTTTATTTGTATACTCTTTCATTTCATCCAACATAATAACAATTATTCTTTTGTAAGTTCTTTTGTACCTACTCTCACTTATACCTAGTTCTCTCTCTTAGCGACCCATTGCTGTGGTAATCCCCATAGGAGTCACATGAGCCTGATTTTTCCTGTGGTGCTGCACTTTTAACTACATGTCAGATTCTGCCATTGGTTGAAATCATCCCAATTATTTCAGTTTGTACTGTTAAAAGTATTCCTGTTTTTAGTCAGGTTGGTATATTCCCATATGTATACTGAGTGAGGCTCAATAACCAAACACTGATTCACACACTCCAAGTACTAAGATTGATCTCTAAAACTGCTCCAAGCAGAATACTAGCCCCAAAAGCAACCATGGTATTATGGTGTACTAAAATAAGTGCACTATGAAAATATTGTTAGAATTAAATAAAACTAATGACCAATTAAACTCTGGTTATTTTGGGCAAACAAGGAAAAACATAGTGCTGTGTATGCAAAGTCATTCATTGCTAAGGGTGAGAATGAGCAGAAAGTAAAGTAAATCATAATCAAAATACCTGTGATACTAGAACTACATGGAAAATGGAATAATGCAAAGTAAGGAGGATGGAAAGCAATAAAGGCAACTTCAGTTAACAAGTAATATGAAAAGAGACTGAAGCAAAGAAAGCCTACAAGTGGTCTGTAAATACATCAATTGATCTATAAAGAAAGAAAGAAAAATGAAAGAAAATACAAAGTTGGTCCACGGCACTTTAAATGGACATAAAACAGAGTATGAATATGATGGGAAAGAGTAGGACAGGGAGGTGGAATCTGCCTCCAAGTGTCCCATCACTTAGGTGTGAGCACAGTGGTCTCTAAAGAGTCACTCATGTTGAGTGTAGGTGCAGTTTCAGTGTCTTAGTCTACACAATCCTGATATGGGTCTAGATTCTCTATGTATAAGATCATTTACCATCGTGTATCTTTAGATTCTGTTTCCATGTGCTAAATCACCTTACCATAGTATAAATTCTACCCTTGTTTTCTCAATTCTATGAGCTCTAGTGTAGAGTATGTCTCTTTTAGATTAGAACGTAGAAGTAGGTACAGTTTTAGTCTCTGTCATCTAGCTTTTTATTTTCAAGATTTATTACGTTGATGTCTTACAATGACATGCAGAAACTTGAGGAAGTTTTGTTTCCTGTGAGGAGTTCTGTGTAACAATTTAATCTGAGATTGATGTATTTTATAATGCATGGAAATGTATTAGGCATTAAGGTAGACAATTCAAAATAGCTTCAGGAAGTCGTTGAAACTGACAAAATTTAGTGTCTCCTCCTTCCAAGAGGAAACAAGCCAAGCTGCTGAGAGTTACTCCCAGACAAGCCAAGCTGCAAAAAAGACTCCGAGACAGGATTTGCTGCCTGGAAGAAACAGAAACTAGCCAAGCTGCCCAGAAGAAGTTTAGACAAAGTGAGCTTCTGGGAAAGGATATTCCCCAACCTCTTGAACTGTCTACTGGCTATATAGTATGCTCTATTTTCCCAGTTGTTGTGAGCTGTTACTCATGTTAGGCTGTTTTGATGATACAGCTATCTTTGAGACATTTTTGCTACTATAAGTAACCCCTCGCCCATATTCCTGTAAGTGATTATCGGTTCATCAACGTGGACTTTTGTGGTATCTGTTCTTTGTTCTGTCATTTTTGATTTGCTCTCTGGGGTAAGTAGACATCTATGTTGTATCTCCCCAGGAAAAGTTTGGTCACACAATGTAATAAGAACCCAAATAGGGATATGACAAGATCAGGACTATGAGTGCATAGTCCTGAGGCATCCAGGCATGCAACTGAGGCTAGAAAACCTGAGTGGGGAGCACACACAGGGGAATTCTAATACAATTATCCTTTTCTTTATGGAGTGTGAACTCCATGTCCCTGTTCAAACCATAGCCTAGGTCTGGTCTAATAAACGTGAAAGAAAAAAGGTAAGAGACAAGATTGAAAAAACTCTACATTTGACATATATAGCTGAAAAGCTCAGGAATATTGAATTTTGTTTACAGTATCATTTCCACCCAAAGTTAAGGAAAATATGTCTGTAAGTAGTATTAAATTGTGAATGAGTTTGTCACATACATTATAGCTTGTCAGGCATTACCTAGAGACATTGAAACATAAAAGCTTCCAGGTTTCATGCCATCTGTCTTAATTTAAAAAAACTAGTATATTCTTTACTAAGAAGCTTCTTGATCAGTATCTTGAAAGGAGCAAAAGAAGTCTTCCCCTTTGATAATACCAATAACAATCTTCAAATGTTGGCATTTATGCATGAGCTGAAGCTATTTTTCATGCATTGTAACAGGATTTATCTTTTTCTCTTGACCTTTAAATGGCTTTCTGGTTTTTTCTCACTCTCCTCTCTTCCTGCTGGCTTTTGCAGTTCTCTCTCATCTGCAGACATTGAATCTGGAATTGGACTTAAAGGCAATCCTCTTGCAGAGGCAGGCGGATCTCTGTGAGTTCGAGACCAGCCTGGTCTACAAGAGCTAGTTCCAGGATAGGCTTCAAAGCTACAGAGAAACCCTGTCTCGAAAAACCAAAAAAAAAAAAAAAAAACCCAAAAAACAAAGGCAATCCTCTTCAAAAGAGAAAGCCATGGTATTAAACCCTCACCAGTTTTGGATCAAGACATGAGAGCTTACTCCTGCAGAAAATTAGAAATAACACATCCATAGTGTAATTACTTTCAAAAGTCCTTTTGAAATGTGGACTTTCTTGTTTTCCATGTAATAGTGTGTATAGATATTTTGATTATTCAAATCTATAGAATAATACATTTCTAAAATATTTCCAAATCCTAACTTAATCTAAACCAAATCAAGCCAACTGATTCTTACAAAAAGCTACAAAGCAAATTAGTTCTTTGTTTCACTTATCTATAATAAATCAAGAGAATGATTTAATAAGATATAAAAATCAAGAAATGCAGAATAGAATTTTTCAATTCAATGTTCTGGAAAAAAGTTCCCATACTTTTGATTTATAGAATTGAAGATAAACAACAAGAAGCCCTTGGTGTCTTTGTGAGGTCTTTTTAATTTTATACTGCTCAAGCCATTCTAACAATTTTCAAAAAATTTAAACCTTTCAAATTTTATAGTTTCATGTGTAATTTATCACTGTATATAAAGATATACCTATTATACACTGTATATAAAGATATACTGTATGTAAACAGGTATATAGAATAAAATATTAATGTAGCATATTTTTCTTACAGTACAATATTTTTAAATAATATCCATGTAACCCTCCATAGATATGTGGATTTGAATATATGTGTATTTGTAAAGGTTTTGCAGTCATCTAAAAACTGTGCAACTATTATCTTTCTCACTTTATACTGGCACAATCATTAAATGAAAAAAACACAGTGGAGTTAATTCTTAGTAAATAAACTTGTATTGTGATGCAGTTCATGTAAGCTAGAAGTAACTATAAAACAAGTGAAATCGGTGACTCTTACATATAGAACCAGAGACACTCTAACTCTAGTGAAGAAAAAGAATCTTTGTGTAAATGTACTCTAACTCAGTTATCTAAAACACTTGCCAGTTTCCTAGGTTTACACAGACCTCACTGTATTTCAGCCACATATAATGCTCATAGACTGTAGCATATAGTGCAGTTTATAGGTATATATGTAATATCCATAGGAGAGAAACTATTAGAAAATATTTTTCCTGTTTTTCTCATTTCACTTATTTTTAACATTAGCACAAATATACAGTGAAGTACGATCATATCTGCCCTTTTTTCTCCTGTGAAAGTTATCTCATTAATTATCTAAATCTTTAAATTATTGTAATTTGTTCTACTCTTCTTTGACATTGTTTGTGGTATGTAGCTTTAGGAAGAACCGTGGAAGGACTTTCATTTAAAAAGTTTTGTGTTGTACATTAATTTCATTTATATTTAACCTCCCAGTAGGGTTGATACTCAGTGGTATTGCTGGCTCACAGAGTACCATGAACTGGATAAATGCTGAGAAAATGAAGACTAATGGCCCCTTATTCAGAGGAATATGCAGTCTAATGGAAGAGTCGTTCCTTCATGTGGCTGAGTAGAGTGTAATTTGCCAGGACTAAGTGGCAGGGGACTCCCAGAGGAAAGGGTGATTAATATTGTCTGTGGCTAGAGGATATTCATTTCAAACGGACTGGCATGAAATTGGGCTAAGGTGTGCTTTACTTTGCACCTCTGTGTTCTATGTTGCCTCAAGAGACTCAAACCTGGGATTTGATAATTATATAATTATACTTTACTTCCGTATGTCTAGTGATTTGGAAGAGAATGTATGTATTAATTATATTTATACAGTTGTCTATAAACGAATAGATAAATTATGATAGATTAGATATATAAATAGGAGTTTAAAAGATCATCACATTTGTTAGTAGCAAAGATCATTTGTGTCATTTGTATGTAAAAACTATTATTACTAATTCTTGAGTCATGAAACGATTTTAAGATCCATATTTTTACGTAAGTTTTATATATTTGCATAAATTGTCCAATTCTTTAAATAGAAATTATGAAATTATAATCATCCATAAGTAGATTATACGACTTCTGCATACTTGGAATTGACAGTTGTAATTTTTATTTAAATAAAAACAATCAGTTGTCTGCATTTATACAAAGTGTAGTCAGACTTTTTATGTCCTACCTAACTAGCTTGGAAATCATGACATGAAGAGTTATTACCAATTAAAACATATCAACCAGTAGCATAGGATTGTTAATAACTAGCTCTTACAACTTTAATTAACCTATTTTTATTAACCTACTTTTCGTCTCATGACTTTATTACCTTACTCTGTTTTGCCCATTATGCTTCCTTTCCATCTGGTTGAAGACTTTTTTCATTTCCACCCTACTTTTTTCCAGCATTCTCTCTTCTGTGAAAATTCTGCCTAGCTGTTGCCATTCAGCATTTTATTAACAGATCTGAGTGATGATTCTTCATGGTGCACCAAAAGATTATTCCAAAACAACTAAGTCATTATTTTAATGTGGGCTAAGACAGTACACAAGTGGCACATCTTCTAAAACAAAACATTTAACAATAAAAAAGTATGATTTCACTAAAGCTTTTTCTATTCCTGCTAAATTACATAATGGTCAGTATTAAAGCAGATATTAAATTTCAGTGAGGACTTCCATCATAAAAGCTGATTGTTTTAATTACATAAATTAGCAATAAAAAGACATATTTATTAGCAGCATTGTTTGTCATAGCCAGAACCTGGAAACAACCTAAATGCCCTTTGACCGAAGAATGGGAAAGGAAAATGTGGTACATTTACACAATGAAGTACTACACAACAACAACAAAAAATAATGGTGGCTTGAATTTTGCAGGCAGATGGATGGGGCTAGAAAACATCATTTTTAGTGAGGTAACCCAGACTCAGAAAGAAAGACAATTATCACATGTACTCACCCATAGTGGTTTTAAACATAAAACAAAGAAAACCAGCCCACAAATCACAATTCCAGAAGAACCTAGACAACAATGAGGACCCTAAGAAACTAATATCTAATCTATATGGGAAGTACCAAAAGACAAGATCTACTGAATAAATTGGGAGCATGGGACCTTGGGAAAGGGTTGAAGAGGAGGGGAGAAATGAGGAGGGGAGAGGAAGAGAGGGTAACAGAGAAAAATGTAGAGCTCAATAAAAATGAATAAAAAGGAAAAGACATTGATTTCTAACAACTTTTATACTTCTTACTTAAGCTCACCTTCAATCTACACTTTTCTATAATCCATGACTTACTCATTATCACACTGTACAGGATGTCCTATTTGCTCTTAGCAAGGGAACAGAAGAAGAGAGTAACTACACTGGATGCTCAGCCACATTGAGGATAGAGTATACCTGCAGAATACCAGAACTCCAGCTGAAGGAAAAGAGTGACATGAAGTTCATACCTTGTTTTCAGTATCAGATAATTTTAAGGAAGGAATGGAAGAAGGTAATGCAAAAGCTATACTGACAGTTAGGGCTACAGCTATAGAAAAGAGCATACAGGAATCTTGGGCCCTGCATACCATCCAGATACTGGGAAAATCCTATTTAGCTACTTCTGTGGATCAGTGGCAAGACAGCATTTTAAAATATGACATCTGTTGGACTGTAAATCAGGCCACTTCAAAGGCTAAGGCTTCTTCTTGCATAGCTCACTCTTAGAAGCAAGGACAAGTATTATAAGATACCTGGTTAAAATATCTAGATAAAGGGTACATGTTTGGTACAGAAAAACATAGAGTTCCATGCATTGTAAATATAATCTGAGCTTCGGACAGAGGGGAGATCACTAGTGTCCAGAAAACCAGCTAGCAGAGGTAAATGACTAAAGAAGCTAGGGTTGAAGATACTATAAAGGAAAACTTGCCAGCTTCCTGTTGGGTGACAAAACTGTTCCTAGGGAGCTGTCACATACATACCTACTTGTTCCAGATGGAAAGCCCACAACAGAACCACTAGTGTCCACCCTAGTTAACCATGAGTTTTATTGTGGTTACTTATAGGAATACAGGTAAGAAGCAGAGGTGTCTCAAAGACAGCTGCACCACGAAAGCCCACCCAGCACAGGTGACAGGGCACAAAAGGTGGACATTAAGAGCAGTCTTGCCCTGCCTCGGGAAGCTCAACATTTGTGCCTTTCCAATGTGACTCACTGGTCTAAACCTCTTCCAGGCAGTGTTGCTTTGCTTATCTGCACCTCGGGAAGGAGGGTCCTAGAGAATCTGGTCAGTTTCAGGGAACTTCTGAAGTTATCTTGAGCTGTTTATGTTCTTATTAAGGAGCTTCTTCACAAGATAGAATGTTCCAATCTCTTAGGCAATAGATACACAACTCTCGATTCAGTCCTCTTTTTCTTTCTGCGTCCTCTTCTACAATAATCTGTTACCCTTGGAAGAGTTACTACAGATGTTCATCTCTGGATAAGAATTAAGCCACTTAGACAAACCAACAGTCACTTGTTCTTAGAAACTTTACCAGTGGTTATGAGTTGATGCTGACAGCAATGTTGATCTAAGGACATAAACAAAAATGTAGAGGGCAGTTTCCCAGGGGCATCACTTCCACCTAGTAAAGTGATAGGAATTGAGACGTGAAGCAAGTTTGACTTCTGGAATTGAGGAGAGGTAAAAACAAAATAACATTGCAGAGAGTAGATTAATAGAAACAGGTTAATTTAAGTTAGAGGAGCTAGTTTCGAATAAGCCTAAGATAGTGTCAAGCTTTGATAATTAATAATAAGCCACTGTGTCATTATTTGGGGGTTGGTGGACCAAAAATGTCTGACAAAAAAAACTGCTACAAAAGCCCAAGTATTTTAAACATCAGTTGGGAAATAATAGATTAGTAACTCAATATGCGGCCTCCATGTAGGGGCCTCATTTGTAGGCAAATTTGGCCCCCTGTCAGAGTAAGGACTTTGATGTCTCCCACCCTGGGATACTTTCTTCTTCAGTAGGAGATGCTGTAGGACTCATTTCTACCCCAATATCTTTGCTTCTTTTAAACATTTGGTGAACTACTGGTAAGGCCTTAAATTCATCCAAAGACTCATAAGAACAGAGTTGGCTTTCTATCAATATTTTCCCTTGGAACACTAGCTCAACACAAATCTAGCTATATTGCCTTGAGGTGACCCAGAAAGGCCTATTTACTGTTCTCCTCATCTCTTTCCATGTGTTTTAGCACCTTAAGAACTTATACAACAGTCTAGATCATTGAAGTTTGCCAAGGCCCCTTTACCTAATAAAAATCCCATCTTACCATGGGCTCAGCAAAGCCACTAAAGCCTCATACTTACCTCACAGTCCCTGTAGAAACAACTGTTTTCTTAGTTCTCCTGTGAAAATAGTTCTGTGTGGCACAGGAATCTGAGAACCGCACACAGCTTCTACTTAGTTCCCTCTGTTGTTTTCCCTTCCCGAACCTTCCTGGGGAATTCAAACAGAGATAGCCTAGTGTTCCTGGTAGCTTTAATAAGCCAATCCATTAGCGATTGATTTCTGTGATACTGTCTGAGGTCATGCAGCAGGTGTCTAAAAGAGATCCTGGTAGCGATGCCACTCAGCTTTTCAGCCTCCACAGCAGTTGATTCCATATGCTATCTGTTCCATAGCCTCATGAATCGGTCGAAAACAGACTCTTTTGTTGCTCCTTTAGAAGTCTAGCCCAATTCTATCAGCGTAGGCACTGAATATTTCCCCATTGCCATAGTATCTTGCACTGGAGCATTTAAAATGCCCCATCAGAATGTTGGGTTACAGATTTTCACTTTTATTCTATTAAAGGTAATTCCTGTGAGGTGAAATGTATTGCTTTTGCCATGTTCTCCTCTTTTTCACTCTATGACTCTCCTCATAAGTTCCAGTTCTCAGATCCCAGGAAAGACATTTATGCTTTTTGAACAGGGACATGAAGGTTTTTTTTTCATGAGCTCCATAACAGGCTTCAAGTCAAGAGTTGTCAGTGGCATTTGAAATCACTGACATAACCTGTGCTCAACATGACTAAGGATCACTCTTAATCATGGTGTCAATACCACTCTGAACCGGATCACAAGACATTTGCATCTTGGATACAAATGTAAAGAAAATAATGTCTGCCAGAATGATGTTTGGAGAGGCAGGGAATGTTAGAAATGGAAAAGAGACAGGTGAAAGATTGAAGAAAATTGTGAATTAAAATAAGAATCATGATATATGGCAATTTCCTGGTTCATTATAAAAATTATTTTTCATTAAGACCACTTCTTTCTATATTATTTTAAAATAAATAATATATTACTTTGAATGTGTGAATAGGGATGGATGTGTGTAGTACAACATTCTACTGAGTGAACAAGGGGGTAATATGACAAATTTTGGAATAGTTTAACTGCATTAACCTTTCCATGGATTCTGGGAACACTGGACTTGCAAAACTCCTTCTTTATTCACTGAGCCTTATCTGAGACTTTCTCCTAATTATTGAAAGGCATATTCTTTAACTGATTATTTTTCAGGGAGACTTTTTATAATTTTAGCTACATGTCAGCTTTATTTATTCTTTATTTATACTAACTTCAGATTAAAAATTCTACATCTCTTGTTGATCTAAATTTTAACATTTTATTAAGCCATGACATTTACATAAAAATCACATTAACACTGACTAAACACTTTTAACTGAGCCATGCCATTAGTTTTACTTTCAAACAATTTTCTTTGAGCGTTTCCCATTTTATTTGTCTCTGTATCCCTTTTAGTTGCCTTGTATTGTTTATTCATCCTTTGGAAATGATGTTTCTGACATACTTGATGATTATCACTCCAAGCTCTTAGTGTCCTCAACTTGACTCTTGTTGATGTCTCCCCAGCAATGTATTCATGCATTTGGCCTAAGAATAGAATAGACATAAATTTGCTCTCAAGGAATCCTATTAGGGATTTATTATTCCATTACCTTACAATTAGGGATCTGTACCTTTGTTGTATGGTGAAGGTACTATTTGCTACATTCTTGCTTTATGATTACTAACTTCAATTTGACTGTTGTTGAGTATAATGAGGATATTTTTGATGGTGTACAAACCCAGTCCATGCTCTTTTTCAAATTTTGGCCTCTTTTAAATATTACATGCATATATATTATATTTATATAATATATTTATATATATTTATATATATAATATAAATATTACATGCATATATATGCCCCAACATTGGGCTGGTGGTGGATGAATGGCAGGGAGCTAAACTAGAGAAAACACATGGACTTTGTTGGCCACCTGGTGTGGGAAAATTGTCTACATTCTGTCAGTTATACTCTAAATAAACACTGATTGGCCAGTAGACAGTCAGGAAGTATAAGCAGAACAACCAGACAGGAAGTAGAGGCAGGTCAATGAGAACAGAAGAATTCTGGCGAGAGGGAAGCTCCATCTGCGGTCCTGTCCAGATACAGAAGAAGCAAAATGTGACTACGCTGCTGAAAAAGGTACTGAGCCATGTGGCTAACACAGATAAGAATAATGGGCTAATGTAAGTTATTAGAGCTAATAAGAAGCCTGAGCTAATGGGCCAATCAGTTTATAACTAATGTAGATTTCTGTGTGATTTCTTTGGGACTTAATGATTACAGGAACCGGGCAGGACAGAAAACTTCAGTCAACAGGCACCCAGTTAGCTCAGTCAGTAGAGCATGACAGTCTTAATCTCAAGGTCATGGGGTTGAGCCCCACATTAGGTACCAGAATTTAGGTGTATTAAAGAGGTCCACAATAGCCTGGATTGGAGTATAACAAAGGCTTATTTATTTGGGAATAAAATCACAATAAAGATAGAGATCTGTGGTTCTCTGTGGATGCCAGATGCTGGGAACTGAATCCAGCAAAAAAGGGGCCATGCAATCTTTTTGTTCATGACAAAATTGGCTGGTATCAAAAAGGCTACATGAATCCCCACAACTTATTTTTTTGAATATAACCTGCTTAATCTATGTAATGCTACTCGTATGTATGTTTTCAGGGCTGATTTTTTAATGAAAGCATGAATTTAATTTGCAAGGAATGAATTGTTTTACACATTGACATGCACTGACGTGTTTACATGTATGTATATGATATTCAAAACAAATATATATACAGAATCCTGTGATTACATGCTTAATTTATTTTAGAGACATAATTGGCTTTTATAGTCATGGCATCTTGTCTTATTGTCACTTTTCTAATACAGATTAAGTTTCTCAATATAAAATTTTGTATAAATATGAAGTTGTTTTTGTATAATAATGCTACAAACTAGATGACAAAATATTGTGCATACTGATTCATATATCCAAACTATTTGCAGGAAAACTAATTTTTATAATTAATCACTTTTTATGGACTCATAGAAATAATTTAATTGAACAGAGTTCATTAAATAGATAAACTGTATTTATATATTTATTTTTTTCAGCTGGCATTTGGAATTTTTAAATTATGTTAGTATAATGATATGTTTTTTTTCAAAATGAAAAGTAAATCAATTTCCATCCATTTGCATGCAAAATTCAAGATGTCATTGTTTTTTACCATTGAGTAGTACTCTAATGTGTATATATTCCACAGTTTATTCATCCATTCTTTCACTGAAGGGCATCTAGGTTGTTTCCAGGTTCTGGCTATTACAAATAATGCTGCTATGAACATAGTTGAACAAATGCTTTTGTAGTATACTAGGGCATCTCTTGGGTATATTCCCAGGAGTGGTATTGCTGGATCCTGGGGTAGGTTGATTCCGAATTTCCTGAGAAACCACCACACTGCTTTCCAAAGTGGTTGTACAAGTTTGCATTCTCACCAGCAGTGAATGAGTGTACCCCTTACTCCACATCTTCTCCAGCAAAGGCTATCATTAGTGTTTTTTTATTTTAGCCATTCTGACAAGTGTAAGATGGTATCTCAACGTTGTTTTGATTTGCATTTCCCTGATCACTAAGGAGGTTGAGCATTCGGAGTGAGGTTACCCAGATCCAAAAGGATGAATTTGGTATGTACTCACTCATAAGTGGATTCTAGACATAAATAAAGGTCAGTGAGCCTATAATTCCAGATCCTAGAGACGCTAAATAAGAAGGTGAACTCAAAGGAAAACATATAGTTATCCTCCTGGATATTGGAAGTAGACTAGATTGCCAGGCAAAAATTGGGATCTTGGGGGTGGGGGTGGGGTGGCGGTAAGGGGTGATGGGGAGATGCGGTTAGAAAAGTGAGGAGGGGAGGATGGGGAGACCCTGGGGTATTGGGATGGTTGGGATGGAGGAAGGGTGGATAGGGGAGCAGGGAAGCCATTTTAGGGTTAGCAAGAGACTTCACTCTAGAGGGGGTCCCAGGTATCCATGGAGATGTCCACAGCTAGTTCCTTGGGCAGCTGAGGAAAGGGAGCCTGAAATGGCCCTTTCCTATAGCCATACTGATGAATATCTTGCATATCACCATAGAAGGTTCATCTCGCGATGGAGGGAGATAGAGACAGAGACCCACATTGGAGCGCAGGACTGAGCTCCTAAGGCCCAAATGAGGAGCTGAAGGAAGGAGAACCTGAGCAAGGAAGTCAGGACCTTGAGGAGTGCGCCCACCCACTGAGACTGCTGGGCTGGTCTAATGGGAGCTCACCAAGGCCAGCGCGACCTGGACTGAAAAAACATGGGATCAAAACGGATTCTCTGAAGGTGTCAGACAATGAAGACTGACTGTGAAGCCAAGAACAATGGTACTGGGTTTTGATCGTACCGCATGTACTGGCTTTTGGGGAACCTAGTCTGTTTAGATGCACACCTTCCTGGATCCAGATGGAGTGGGTTGGACCTTGGACTTTCCCCACGGCAGGGAACCCTGACTGCTCCTTGGACTGGCAAAGGAGGGGGAGGGTAGTTAAGGGAGGGGGAGGGAAATGGGAGGTGGGGAGGAGGTGGAAAGTTTTAATAATAAAAAAATTTTAAAAATCAATAATGAATGAAATGTAGACATATTAATGAATCACTATATGTTTTATATCATTATGTCCCACTCTGGCCCATTTTGAGTTTTATTAATTGTTCACTGAAAAAAATAAGATTCAAGTTTTAATATATTAAAGAGGTGGTGAATAATATAAAGTCCTTTCAGAGATTCAGGCTGCACATGAATCAGCTATCACTTGTGAAATATCATCATACATATTCAATCCCTTTGAAATGTCACAGTCTTAAAAGTTAATTCCATATTTCATCATACAAACTATGAAAACCATTGCAATACATTGAAACTATTTGTTAAAATTATTCATGAGGTATCTCATGATGAATTAATAAAAGATATTACTTTAAAAATTGGAATACTCAAATATCGTGAATATAAACAAAGTAGCTCACTTCAAAGTGAAGTATTTTCCTGTTTGTATTAAAACTGTATAGACACTTTCCACACATATTTCAAAAGGTGAACAATGATACAGCAGTTTTTAATTTGAAAGCAAATCTATAAAAAATAAATCACTTAATTAAAATTTTGAGAAAGAATATGGGATATATTTGTTTAATGTTACGACCACTTTGATAATATTTTTAGTATCTTGGATAACAGAGTTTGAATGGGTCTATCATCTCACAGTTAGGATATTTGTTAGCTAATTTGAAGTTGTAATAATTCTGTAAATTTTCGTTGCAGATTTTACAGACTACAGTTTCTATCCTACCCATGCCAGGAAAACAAACATTATAAAAATGATTTATATTTATGTTTTGTTTCCCAGTGCATATTAAATTTTAATACTACTCAGTTGTCTGTCTAGGTATGTAATAGTTTGTGTCTCAAATCAACACATTAACTTAAAATTATTAAACTGCTAAATATGCTAGTAATCATCAGAGCTTCCAATGACTGTGTTCTATTTGCAGTGGAAACCTTTGCCATTTATTACATTGATGGTGCCTATTAACTAGGTGGTGCCAGCTAAAACAACTATAAACAGGATTTCTCTGTTGCGTGTTATTTGAAGGCAGAAGTTTACTCACAAATGAATTTATTTAAACCTAGTAATAAATTTTTACAAAACAGATGCTTGTTTATAAACATCTGGTCAACCTACTGTTACTTCAACAATGTCACATAATTTCCAACAGGATTGGATTCTACATTTAGAAGCATCCTATTTTTAAAAGGTATTCTCATCTGCGAAATTCATTAAAGTTTTATCGTAAGATTGTAAGAATCCACTCACATCTCAGTTCCTTTGCCTGAAAAGCAAAATTCCTCACAGTCTCCATAAGATTTGAAATAAGCTTCTTTCATTATCTTGTTACTGCTTCATTTCCAGACCACAAATAAGCTTAAGAGAATCTGCCACAAACCTATGAACATCTGATTTTCGATAAAGGAGCTAAAAGTACACAATGGAAGAAAGAAAGCAACTTCAACAAATGGTGCTGGCATAACTGGATGTCAATGTGTAGAAGAATGAAAGTTGATCCATATCTATCACCATGCACAAAACTCAAGTCTAAATGGATTAAAAACCTCAATATCAATCTGAACACACTGAACCTGTTAGAGGAGAAAGTGGGAAGTACTCTACAACATTTGGGCACAGGAGACCGCTTCCTACATATAACTTCGGCAGCACAGACATTAAGGGCAACATTGAATAAATTGGACCTCCTGAAACTGAGCAGCTTCTGTAAAGCAAAGGACACTGTCACTAAGACAAAAAGGAAGCCTACTGACTGGAAAAAGATCTTCACCAACCCCGCAACAGACAAAGGTCTGATCTCCAAAGTATATAAGGAACTCAAGAGACTAGAATTTAAAATGCTAATTGACCCAATTAAAAAATGGGGCACTGAACTGAACAGAGAATTCTCAACAGAAGAAGTTTGAATGGCCAAAAGACATTTAAGGTCATGCTCAACCTTCTTAGCAATCAGGGAAATGCAAATCAAAACAACGTTGAGATACCATCTTACACCTGTCAGATTGGCTAAAATCAAAAACACCAATGATAGCCTTTGCTGGAGAGGTTGTGGAGTAAGGGGTACACTCATCCATTGCTGGGGGTAATGTACACTTGTGCAACCGCTTTGGAAAGCAGTGTGGAGGTTTCTCAGGAAATTCGGGATCAACCTACCCCAGGACCCAGCAATTCCACTGTTGGGAATTTACCCAAGAGATGCCCAATCATATTACAAAAGCATTTGTTCAACTATGTTTATAGCAGCATTATTTGTAATAGCCAGAACCTGGAAACAACCTAGATGCCCTTCAGTGGAAGAATGGATGAAGAAAGTGTGGAATATATACATATTAGAGTACTACTCGGCGGTAAAAAACAATGACATCTTGAATTTTGCATGCAAATGGATGGAAATAGAAAACACCATCCTGAGTGAGGTAACCCAGGCCCAAAAAGATGAACATGGGATGTACTCACTCATAATTGGTTTCTAGCCATAAATAAAGGACATCGAGCCTATAATTCGTGATCCTAGAGAAGCTAAATAAGAAGGTTAATCCAAAGAAAAACATATAGTTATCCTCCTGGATATTGGAAGTAGACAAGATTGCCGGACAAAAAATGGGAACTTGGGGGTGGGGTGGGAGGGGGGGATGGGGAGAGAAAAGTGTGAAGTGGAGGATGGGACGAGCTTGGGGGAATAGGATGGTTGGGATATAGGAAGGGTGGATATGGGAACAAGGAATTATATATCTTAATTAAGGGAGCCATTCTAGGGTTGGCAGAGACTTGACTCTAGAGGGGTTCCCAGGTGTCCAGGAAGATGCCCCCAGCTAGTTCCTTGGGCAGCTGAGGAGAGGGAGCCAGAAATGTCCATTTCCTATTGCCATACTCATGAATATCTTGCATATCACCATAGAACCTTCACCTGGAGTTGGATGGAGAAAATGACAGAGCCCCACATAGGAGCACTGGACTGAGCTCCCCAGGTCCTGATGAGGAGCAAAAGGAGGGAGATCATGAGTAAGGAAGTCAGGACCGTGAGGGGTGCGTTCACCCATTGAGACCGTGGGACAGAACTAACAGGAGACCACCAAGTCCAGTTGGAATGGGACTGATGGAACAGGCGACCAAACTGGACTCTCCGAATGTGGCTGGCGGTGGAGGTGGACTGAGAAACTAAGGACAACGGCGATGGGCTTGGACTCTTCAGCATGGACGGGCTCACTGTGAGCCTTGTCAGTTTGGTTGCTCACCTTCCTGGACTTAGGGGCTGTTCGGAGGACCTTGGACTTAACATAGTGAAGGGAACCCCGATGGCTCTTTGGCCTGGAGAGCGAGGGAATGGGGGTATGGGTGGAAGGGAGGGGAGGGAAGGGGGAGGAGGAGGGGAGGAGATGGAAATCTTTAATAAAAAAATGAGAAAAAAGAACAAAAAAATAATAAATGACAAAAAGAGAATATATATATATATATATATATATATATATATATATATATATATATATATATATATATATGCATGCCTTGGGTTGTGGAGACTACAGAAGTTCTGGATAACTAGGAAAAATAGTGCAACATACATGTCCAGAGATAGTCCTGGAAGTTAGTTTAGTTCCCAAAGGTGGGAAGAATTCAGGAGGACTCACCAGGAAAAATGGAGGTTCTTAGATTTGGAGGATGAAGTTCTGTGTATTCTTTTGGTTTTGGGGTGAGTATGAAGTTTTCTTCAGGTAGAGGGTATTGGGAGTATAGGAAAAAGAAGCAAAAGATACAGAGACAGACAGACAGACAGAAAGGGAGAGAAAGAGGGAGATAAAGAGAGAGGAGGAGAGAAAAGAGGGTTGGAAAGACAAAGAGCAGCCTCTTCAGAGGAACGGTGGGGGAAAGAGAAAAAGCTCTGAATATTTTATCATTAAGCATTATCCAAAGGATGTCTGAGTTTGTTTTAATCAGCTCTACATCATTTTTTGAATAAACAGTAAAAAATAATTGTGTATATATTTAAATCCAATTTTATTCATTTGTAGTGTTTTCATTAAGATTAGAATGTAAGTAAATTGAATTTGGCATCCATTAGTATGAAACATTTGTTGATCATGATATCTTATAGTTAGTACTGCTTGGATGGTGGCCTGCCTTTTTAATAATACCTAAACTAGCAAGCTGATTAGATTAGATTAAAAATTAAGGTATGCCTTACATCAATGACAAATCGTAGCTGTAACAAATAACATTTTCTTAAAACCTTATGCTAAGCAACAAAATCTAAAGACTGCTTCAAACAACCCAGTTTGTTCTGTTTAGCACTGAGTAAGAGTGAAAACCTAGCCAATTCTTGGTGTTTTCATATTCTTCTATATTTACAGGTCGAATAAAAGTTTGAAATGTATCTGAAAACCAGATCCAGATTCTCCAAATTTCTTTTACCTGTGCCCCTAAGTTAATAATTAGAAATGATGAGGATTTTAACTCTTGAGACTCTTCTGATACATACACTTCCATTCCTTCCAAAGTCAGAAATAATTCTCTTACTCAGTGATTAGTACTATTTTCCTTAGAGCCTTTATTCCAAGGGTACATAGAGTCCCATAACATAAAAACAAAATTAAAGATAGTCCATCAATACAGTGTACTCCAAAGAATTTAAACTGCAAAATGTATATATCACCTCTTTATATAATGTATATAGACACATATCTTTTATATCTCCACAGAAGAAAATTTTAATATTAAGATAGTAATTTATATCACACAAGGGTGCAGCTAAAATTGCCTTAGTTTTTAAACTTCCAGCAGTGTCCTGATAAAAATTTGCACCTGCCCAGGTAGTAACCCATAACAATCAGATGATCTGCTCATCTTATAATGCAAACTATCAGAATTCAATCTGACTACAGTAAAGCCCATAATTTAGAACACCACTGAGATTTTCATAAATTTAAACTGCAGAGTAAGTGATGGGAGAAAATTACTCTTTATTACTTATACATTCTGTTTTGGATTATTCTAATGTCCCAAGTACAAAATTTTATTGAATTTCTTCTCAACCACATCATAGTTTCAAAATATCTTAAATGGAACTTGAAAGAGTTATCCATTGGATTAACATAAAACTCACAAATATTTACGTTGTATGACAGCAGAATAGATTGTTACAAAAATTTTCATAGTTCTCTTAATGATATTATTTGAACTATATTATAGAACTTTATTTCTAATATGTAGATAATCTTTAGTGTCAATGTGATAAATAAGAAAATGGAGGATTCTTAAACTTCTTATATTTATTCTGCTAAAACAGAATTAAGAAAATATTTGAAAATTTTCTGAGCTATGAATAATGATTAATAAAACACATGCAAATAATAAACACAAATAGTGTAAACACAAGTAAGTATAAATTGTGTCTTTTCTCTTATTAAAATACTTTCAAAGTATTTGACTGAGTACAGATACTATTAAGTAACAACTCTTAGTCATACCTGAAAAGCAGTTTCCTTGCAGGACTCTTGCTTAAAACTTATTCCAGTAAGGCAATTTTGTTTAATACATGCAGTTTGAGCTTTAGTGAAATAATGAAAATGCATGTACAAAGTTTGGTTCAGTTTTTATAATGATAATAGTGATGATAACCTAACAAAGATCATCATGTTAATCTGTGTACTATCATGAGAATCACTTTCATGAGATATTTGTTTCCTTATCTCTTTATTAATGAGAAATCCTAGGAACAATATACTTCCATAACAATATGGCAATATATTCCTATAACAGTATAACTTCTATGAAGCTTCACTATTGCTCAGTATTGTCCCTTGGGGATTACTAAATTCTTTGGATGGGATTTTAGGGCAAATAGGTTTGTGTTTTAAGTATTAATTGAATGTGAACCAGGTCACATATGAAATGAGCATAAAACCAGGAAGCATTTCAGAAAATGTTACATGTTATTTTTCTTTATTATATGTATTTAGTTTCATTTTCTAATTCTTTTTCTCACTCCATATATATATATATCATTTACATATTTATAAATATGTAAATATAGTCATTCATGTAACTATAAATAGATATAAAGAACATACACATATATCTCTGTATAACTACAAATATCATTTAAAAATTCTCTAATAAAGAGATCTATGTAGAATTAAATGTATAATTGTATATACAGTAGGTATATTTATATTAAATATTATTTTTAATTACAAGAAACATGAGTACAAATAAAACTCTACAGCTTTTTCAAAACATATAAAAAATAAAATATCTCCTTTTATCAACCATCTTCATTTTTATTCCTCTATAAACTATATCTTTCGAAAGAGGCATAATAATTCAATATTTAGTACTAAAGGGTTAGAACACATGATGTCCATGATAATCTGAGAGAAAAAAAATATTTAAACTTTACATAAATGAGAGAGTTTAAATGCATGTATATAGGACAACTGTGTTTTCCTAACCATGTGTGAAAGTTTACAAACATACACATGCACACATATACTTACTATATTTAAAGTATGTATGACTCTTTCTTCACATGGTTTTGGGCATGAGGGGTCATCTTGAGAGTTCCACCAGACCTCTAGCTATCCGTGATTGCTGGACTACTGAACCTAATAAGATAAAGAAAGGTGTGCCTCCCACTACATCCCATTAGTTCTCAGAATTCACCCCAGGAATTTGGGAAGCTCATGATAAGCTCTACTTTCTGATTATTGTACCATTGATTTTATTATTAGTTCTGTAGTTGCCATTTATTGTGCTAGTGTTTGTTGAGCCCATGGAGAGAAGTATAAGGTGATACACTAAATAAAATAATTCAAAATATTGATCTGTTAAGACATTAACAATCAATAAATTAAGTAAGACTGTTAAATATGCCATAAAATCAACAAAAGAGGATCGAGCCATTCTATATAATATACAGCAAAATTAAATTATGTGAACTAAATTTTCAAGTATATTTTAATCTGTCTTTCAACATAGACTATGAGGACTGAGAAGACATAAAAGCATTTCACAGGAAATGTGATCACTTGGAAATAAAGCACACACAGAGATGCGTAAATATTGATGTGTTTAAAAAAAAACTTGAAAAGTGAAAAATCATTATATCATAAATTAATTTCAAAGCAGCCCTCAAGGAGATTCTCTGGGTCCGGAGTCCTGACTTAGTTTCCCTGCTTGGGAGAAGGCTCTGTAAGGTGGGAATCTGATGCAGTTTCTTTAACAGGTTGTGATTCCCTGTGTTTGGTCCTGCAACCAAACAGCAAATATTGACCTCTAAACAACCCACAAAGAACTGGGGTGGAGGGAGCAGTATCTGACCTACCCCAGAATATGAATAGAAATGCAGAAAATGCAGAAAAGTCTATGTAGGTCAGGTGATGTTAGATTTTTGGCTTCAGAACTTGATAAATCTGTCCTTGCAAAAGTTATTTGAACTTTTTGATCATTTTGGTTGTTATATGAAAAAGAGAAATAATTTTAATTTCCTCAAGGCACCTGCTTGTAAAGTGTCTGCCTTCAATGCACAATAACAATAATGATTATTATTAACGGAGTTCATGACAATACTTTGAATAGCTTTTCACATGTAGATTGGAAAGATGTAAATCAGAGTTCCTCTTCTATTCAGGAGGTAGCCACGACCTTGCTCTGCCTTGAAGATGTCTGTTTTCCTGGCTCATTCTCCAAGCCTGTAATGTGTGTACAAAGAAACACTAGAACTTAACAAAAGTTAAGCGTTGACATTTTATCATTTGGATACATTAAATATTTAACAGAGAATGAGAGGGTTAATTCTCACCCCTCCCTCTTTTTTCCCCAATTTCTTTTTTTCTTGTAAATCTTGACCCATACGTATAAGAAAAACAAAGAAAACAATGAGGACTATATTAAGTTATTTTTTATTTAGAAGTTAAAACTAAAAAAATGTTATACATACACACATATCCATATCTATATCTACCATCACAATTTCTCTCTGACTTTTTTCTAGAGTCTGGTAGCTAAGAATGAATGTATTTTAGGAATTAAGATATTGAGAATTATCTGCCAAGCCATTTTTTCTTCAATAAAGACTGTTGACTGGTCAAGATTAAGGCCCCCAGGCTTTCCACTGATTAGCTCTTGTGAGAACTGACTCATCGTCTTGATGTTATTGGCAAAAGTGAAGCATGGCAGAGTGACTTTGAAGACTTAGAAGTACATCAGAGGGTCGCTATTTATCAGCTTATTTGCTGACTTGGCTTGGCTAGAAGGGATATTTAACTGCTGGAGCACATAGCTGAGGCAATTGAAATTTATGATATTTTTGTAGGTCACCTTTAGCATAATTAAACTAGAGTTAATTATACATATATTTTATTCCACAGGTAATAAAGACAAAGTAGGCAGTCCATTCAAGATAGTGTATGTTTGGAATAGGCTCAGAACATCTTATGTATGGGCATACTAACTTCCATTTACTCAGACTCTGGCTCAGCAACTGTGCCAAACCTCTAGGCGCTGTGAAGGAAGCCATTGAACTTCATTATCATTATTCATTTGGTTCTGGAAGAAAGTTAATCTTTTCATCTATCTATCTATCTATCTATCTATCTATCTATCTATCTATCTATCTATCTATTAAATTAAGCCATAAAGAGTGAAGATATATTGTCTGTTCTTCAAACAAAATGGACTCTTTACTACAACTCTTTTATCACTTATACTTTTGTTTTTCAATTTCTGATATTCTAAATTCTTAATTAGCTACAATGTTTTCAGAAACTGAGTTGAACTTAATTCCCATTTAACTATGTCTTTGTTAAAATAAACACATAAGTCCCAGATATATAACAAATTATGTCTTTTCTACTTATCATTCTTGTGTTTTGATATTGTTGTTAATATTTTCATTAAAAATTCACAATGTGAATTATGATTATTTTGCTATAATTAATAAAATACCCAGTATGTTTAGTTAACAGGAAGGTCTCATTACTTGGAATTTGGCTTCAACTATTTTAAAATTTGAGTGACCCTAAACAGTGGAGGTATTTTATTAAGTTGCAGTCATAAAAATAAGGTCAAGAGTTGCATCCAAGAAAGAATTCAGTTATGACAAGATGGATGGAGGCTAAAAATCAATAAATGAATTCCAAGGACCTAGCTCTGTAGGAAACTGGAATATAGTGGTTGACTCCTTCTCTCAGAATGACATCTTGTCTCCATTTCTGCATGTCGATGCATGTTGATAGCACAAAGATTGAAACAGGCAAACAAATATTTAGTAAAAGGGACTGAAAAGGTTTTATTTCATTGCATTTTCCCAAATAAACAAAACATCATTTAGAGTCTCACAATTAAAATAGGTTATTGATAGAAAAATAAAGTATTATCTCCTGCTGTCATTACTCTGAAATATTATTATGCATTATATTTTGGTATGATTTGGATATTTTTGTAAAAAATAGCTCTGATTATAAAATCAAAAACACTTAACAGCATCATTGATGAATTATTTTTTAATTTATAGTTTATTTTTAAATGTTTCATATTTTTCAGTAACTTTTTCATACATTTCAATTTAATTTAATTGAGATTACTTAAAGATAGACTATTTCTTTAGTCACTGTTCCATTGCTGTGAAGAGACATCATGACCAAGGCAGCTAGTATAACAGAAATCAATTTCTTCTTAGTTTTCTTTTTTGGGGGGAGGAGTCAAGGTTTCTCTGTGTAGCTTTGGAGCCTTTCCTGACACAAGCTCTGTAGACCAGGCTGTAAATAGGGGCTTGCTTGCAATATCAGCAGTTTAGTTCATTTCATCATAGAGAGTACCATGGTGGCATGCAGGTAGGTCCTGGAGCAGTAGCTGAGAGTTACCTCCTGATACATAGGGAGAGAGAGAGACAGAGACAGACAGAGAGAGCGAGAGAGAGAGAGAGAGAGAGAGAGAGAGAGAGAGGAGAGGGAGAGAGACAGAGAGAGAAAGAGACACACAGAGAGAAAGAGACAGAGAGAGAAAGAGACAGAGAGAGAAAGAGACACAGAGAGAGAAAGAGACAGAGAAAGACAGAGACAGAGAGACAGAGAGAAACTCTGGACTTAGCATGAGCTTTTCAAACCTCAGAATTCACACACAATGACACATTTCCTTTAATAGGACCATACCTTCTAATCCTGTTAGTACTTTCAAATAATTCAGCCCCTGGTGACTGAGCATTCAAATATATCAGCTCAGGTGCTGTAGGAATTCCTATAGCCAGTAGCCTTTAAGTTACCCACTCACTTGAGCATAGCCTCTTATACTATGTATGCCAATGTAAAGCTGGCATAGGGCCTCTCTTTTGGTGGTGTGATTCAGTTCCTATTCCCCATTTGTGCAGAGAATTTTGATCTTTGAGTCTACCCCTAAATAAATAACTCTCAATTTCCTGATCAATCTACCTCAGGATCCAGCAATACCACTCTTGGGAATATACCCAAGAGATGCCCGATCATACTACAAAAGCATTTGTTCAACTATGTTCATAGCAGCATTATTTTTAATAGCCAGAACCTGGAAGCAACCTAGATGCCCCTCGTGTGGAATATATACACATTATAGTACTACTCAGTGCTAAAAAAATATTTTGAATTTTGCATGAAAATGGATGGAAATAGAAAACACCATCCTGAGTAAGATAACCCAGACCCAAAAAGATGAATATGATATGTACTCACTCATTTGTGGACTCTAGCCATATAACAAAAACATTAAGCCTATAGTTCACAAGGCTAGAGAAACCAAATAACAAGGTGAATCCAAAGAAAAACATATATAGATCCTCCTGGAAATTGGAAGCAAACAAGATTGTCGTGCAAAAGTTGGGATCATGGGAGTGGGGGTAGGGGTAGGGGTGAGGTTGGGGAAAGGGGAAAAGGGAGAAGGAAGGGAGAAGGGAAAGAATGGCAAGAGCTTCGGGGAGTGGGAGGATAGAGATGGAGGAAGGGCAGATATAGGAGAAGAGAAGATATCTACATTAAGGGAGCCATTTTACAGTTTTTAGAGACTTGGCTCTAGAGGGGATCCCAGATGTCCACAGGGATGTCCCCAGCTAGGTCCTTGGGCAGCAGAGGAGGCCTGAACTGGCCTTGCCCCACTATCACACTGATGATTATCTCAAATATCACCATAGAACCTTCATCCAGCGCTGGATGGAGATAGAGACAGAAACCCTCATCAGAACAATGTACTGAGCTCCCAAAGTCCAGTTGAAGGGCAGAAGGAGGGAGAAGATGAGCAAGGAAGTCAAGATGGTGAAGGGTTTATCCACCCACTGAGACAGTGTGACTGATTTAATGGGAGCTCACCAAATCCAGCTGGACCGGGACTGAACAAGCATGTGATCAAAACAGACTCTCTGAATGTAGCTGACAATGAGGGTTGACTGTATTGAAATACAGTCCTATTTCTTTAGGTTAGACCATATAATCATTCAAATAGTTATTTACTGGTTGGTTATCAGAACAAATTTTTAAGGAGAAATATCAGCAAGACTTGAGGTTGCTGTACTTCACTTTTTTGTCATAGCCATGTGTACATATCTATGCTATAATTTTTGATGGTATAAACTTTTTAATTTTTAAAAGTATACAAAACATTTAAGGGAGTTATTTTAGGTGAGAAGTCCTTTTTATTGTAATGTTATTGAAAATAAATATTTCTCTCATACAATACATCCAGGTCACAATTTTATATCCCTGCATAAGATCTACTCCTCATCCCCACTTCCTCTTTTTTATTAGATTATATAATTTTACAAATTTTCACCTCCTCCCCTCCTCCCATTTCCTTTCTCCTCCCCTACTTCCCTCCCCCTCCCTCTCCAGTCTAAGGAGCAGTCAGGGTCCCCTGCTCTCTGGGAAGTCCAAATTCCTCCACCATCCATTCAGGTCTAGGAAGGTGAGGATCCAAACAGACTACGTTCCCACAAAGCCAGTACATACAGTAGAATCAAAACCAAGTGCCATTGTCCATGGCTTCTCAGTCAGCCCACCTTGTCAGCCAAGTTCAGAGAGTCCGGTTTGATCACATGCTCCATCAGTCCCAGTCCAGTTGGCCTTGGTGAGCTCCCATTAGATCAGTCCCATTGTCTCGGTGAATGGACGCACACTTCACAGTCCTGACTTCCTTGCTCATGTTCTTCCTCCTTCAGCTCCTCATTTGGACCTTGGGAGCTCAGTCCAGTGCTCCAATGTTAGTCTCTGTCTCTATCTCCATCCAACGTCAGATGAAGGTTTTATGGTGATATGCAAGATAATTGTCAGTGTGGCTATAGTAAAGGGCCAGTTCAGGTCCCCTCTCCTCAGCTGCTCAAGGAGCAAGCTGGGAACATCTCCTTGGACACCTGGGAACCCCTCTAGAGTCCAATCTCTTGCCTACCTTCAAATGGCTCCCTTAATTAAGATATATCTTTCCCTGATTCCATATCTACTCTTTCTCCATTCCAACTGTCCCATTCCCAAAAGCTCTCCCCATTTTCCCCTTCTCACTTCTCTCTTCCCATTTCCCTTTACCCCATCCTGCCCCCACCACCAAGCTCTCAATTTTTGCCTGACAATCTTGTCTACTTCCAATATCCAGGAGGATAACTAGATGCTTTTCTTTGGGTTCACCTTCCTATCTAGCTTCTCTAGGATCATGAAATATAGACTCAATTCTATGGCTAAAATCCACTAATGAGTGAGTACATACCATATTCACCTTTTTGGGTCTGGGCTACCTCACTCAGGATGGTGTTTTCTATTTCCATCCATTTGCATGTAAAATTCAAGAATGGCTAAAATAAAAAACACCAATGATACCCTTTGCTGGAGAGGATGTGGAGTAAGGGGAACACTCATCCATTGCTGGTGGGAATGCAAACTTGTGCAACCACTTTGGAAATCAGTGTGTCAGTTTCTCAGGAAATCTGGGATCAACCTACCCCAGGATCCAGCAATACCACTCCTGAGAATATACCCAAGAGATGCCCTATCATACTACAAAAGCATTTGTTCAACTATGTTCGTAGCAGCATTATTTGTAATAGCCAGATCCTGGAAACAACCTAGATGTCCTTCAATGGAAGAATGGATAAAGAAAGTGTGGAATATATACACATTAGAGTACTACTCAGTGGTCAAAAAACAATGACATCTTGAATTTTGCATGCAAATGGATGAAAATAGACAACCCCATTTCCTCTTTAGAAAAAAGCAGGCCTCCAAGAAATGACAGCCAAACAGGACAAAACAAGGTGCAATAAGTCAAGATGAAATTCCTCTTATCTAGTCTCGATGAGGCAACGCAGTAGGAATAAGCATCTCAAGAACAGGCAGAGTCAGAGATCCACTGGTTCCCTCTGACAAAACACCAAACCATATGCAAAAGTTCCAGTGCAGAAGCATGCAAGTCCTGTTCCTGCTGCTTTTATTCATGCAGACACTGCTTAGGTGATTCTATCAGCCATGTTCTCCTGGTGTCCTCCATTCCCTCTATCTTCTACAGTCTTTCCTCCCTTTCTGTGGGGTTCCCTGATATCTGAGGAGAGAGCTAATAGAGACCTCCAATTTAGACTCCTCTCTCTCTCTCTCTCTCTCTCTCTCTCTGTCTCTGTCTCTGTCTCTCTCTCTTTTTCTCTCTTACCCCTGCAATCAGTATAGTCGTGTTTTTTCCCACACACTGCCAACTTCAGCCAGAAGAAGCCTCTTTAATGATGACTGGCAGCTATTCATGAGTAATAAGAATATTATTAACAATCATTTCATTGATATTTTCAGTAGTGTTTGGTTCTACCCTAGGGCTCTAAACTACCTAGTTTCAGGTTACTGGTTCCTTAGGCAGTATATGGCAGGGACTCCCTCTCCTAGCAGAGCATCAAGATAAACCATTCATTTGTTTGGCCACTCCCACAAGGTCTGAACAACCATTGCCCCCATACATTTTGCTGTCAGGATCATGTGGGTCAAGGTTTCTGTGGCTGGGTTTCAATTTCTATAACCTACAGATTATCTTCTCTGGCCATAGAGATAAGAGTATAGTGATGAAGGCTCCACACATGGACCAGCTTGACTGTGTGACTGAGAAAATCTTAAATATATAAATTGACCACTAAGTTTAATCAATCATATAAAGGCCTGAACAAACTTTTATTGTTATAACTTTCTGTAAAAAGTAAAATCACTTTAAGTTCCTGTTTGCTCATATTTGAGTCACTGTGTTCATTATGGAGTACCACAGATAAGGACTATCATTGGCAACACTGGAGAGGGACAGAGAGATTAACTCACACCAATTAGTAAGGAAAGATTATTTCAATTAATCAAATGTTAACACTTGGTAAATGGAAGGATAATGAGAAGACATTAAACCATTTGTAACAATTAGGAATAATCCCAGGCACCGGGAATCTGGTTATAGATATCTATTACACAGTATCAGAGAATATGGATCCAAAGGATCTTGGATTGTGTTGTACTGCTATAGTATTACAGCTAATTATAAATAGCATGTTAAGATAGCAAAACTGTTCTAAATGCTGTATTTCAAAAATATGTATGTGTTTGACTATTTTCATTTCCCCCAGTGGCTAAGAATGTTGAACATTTCCTTAAGTGTTTTTTAGCCATTTGAGATTCTTCTGTTGAGAATTATCTGTTTATTTCTGTACCCAATTTTTAATTGGATTATTTGGAATTTTGATGTCTAATTTCTTGAGTTCTTTATATATTTTGGAGGTCAGTCTACTGTCTGATTTGGAGTTGGTGAAGATCTTTTCCCATTCAGTAGACTTTTTTTTCTCTTTTGAATGTGTCCTTTGACTTACAGAAGTTCCCCAGTTTCAGGAGGTCCCATTTATTTATTGTTGTTCTCAGTGTCTGTGATACCAGTGTTATATTTAGGAAGCGGTTTCCTGGGCCCATGAATTGAAGGCTACTTCCCACTTTCTCGTGTATCAGGTTCAGTGTGGTCTGATTATATTGAGGTCTTTAATTAGGATTAAGATTAAAATGGCAATTCTATCAATGGCAATCTATAGATTCAATGCAATCCCCATCAAAATCCCAACACATTCTTCACAGACTTTGAAAGAACAATAATCAGCTTCATTTGGAAAAACAAAAAACCTAGGATAACCAAAACAATCCTGTACAATAAAGGAATATCTGGAGGCATCACCATCCCTGACATCAAGCACTATTATAGAGCTGCAGTAATGAAAACAGCTTGCTATTGGCATAAAAAAAGGCAGATTGACCAATAGAATCGAATTGAAGACCTGCATATTAATCCACACACCTATGAACACCTAATTTTTGGCAAAGAAGCTAAAAAATTACAATGGAGAAAAGAAAGCATCTTCAACAAATGGTCCTGGGATAACTGGATGTCAACATATAGAAGAAGGCAAATAGGCCGGGCGGTGGTGGCGCACGCCTTTAATCCCAGCACTCGGGAGGCAGAGGCAGGCGGATATCTGAGTTCGAGGCCAGCCTGGTCTACAAGAGCTAGTTCCAGGACAGGCTCTAGAAACTACAGGGAAACCCTGTCTCGAAAAACAACAACAACAAAAAAAAGAAGGCAAATAGATCCATATCTATCCCAATGCATAAAACTGTATCACATTTTTAAATTGGATTATTTGGTTTATTAATATCTGGTTTCTTGTGGTTTCTTGGATTCTTTGTATGTTTTGGAAATTTTCCCTGGATTGGATGTAGAGTTGGTAAATATTGTTTTAGCATTCTGTGAACTGTTTTGTCATATTGAAGTTATCTTTTGTCTTGAAGAATTGTTTATGTTTCATTAGGTTCAGTTTATTAACTGTTGATCTTGGTGCCTGTGCTGTTCATTTTCTATTCAGGAAGATGGCTCCTGTGCCAATTGCATTCAAGGCACTTTATCCTCAGATATGTTGAGTGAGTCTGGTTTTATGCTGAGGTGTTTGACCAGCTTTGACTTTAACATTGTGTAGGGTAATAAATATAACTATATTTGCATTCTTCTACCTGCAGACATCAGTTAGACAAGCATCAATTGTTGAATATGCTTTCTTTTTTTCCATTTTGTCTTTCTGGCTCATTTTAAATAAAAAAATCAGTTGTCCATAAGTGTGTGGTATTATATCTGGGTCTTGTAATTGATTGCCTTGATTAATATGAGTGTTTTTATGCCAATACCATGCTACTTTTTATCACTATAGCTCTATGGTACAAATGGATACCTCTGGAAATTCTTTTGTTCAGAATTGTTTTAGCAATTATGCTTTTTGTTTTTACTTTTCCTTCTGTGATATTGAATACTGCAATCTGAAGGTCTATAAATAACTGTGTTAAAATTTTGATAGAGATTGCACTGAATATATAGAATGTTTTAGGTAGGACAGCCATTTTCATTAAGTTGATTCTCAAATCCATGAGCATGGGAGGTGTTTCCATCTTGCTATCATCACTAGTTTCTTCAAGATTTGAAGTTCTTGTTATACAGGTCTTTCATTCACTTGTTTAGAGTTACAAGCTTTTATTTTTGTTATTTGTGGCTATTGTGAAGGGTATTGTTTTCAAGATCTCCTTAGTTCATTTGCTATTTGTATATAAGAGAGTTACTCTTTATTTAGTTAATCTTGTATCCTGTCACTTCATTAAAGGTGTTTAATACCTGCAGGAGTTCTCTGGTAGAATTTGTGGGGCCTTATGGATATTATCATAACATCTACAAACAGCAAAACTTTGATTTCTACCTTTCCAAGATTTATCTCCTTGGTTTCCTTTAGTTGTCTTATTGTTCTAGCTAAAAGTTCAAATACTATATTAAATACATATATAGAGAGAGATAAGCCTTGACTTATTTCTCAATTTACAATGATTGCTTTAAACTTATTCTTTTTAATTGATGTTGACTGTAGACTTGCTATAAATTGCCTTTATTGTTTTTAGAAATGTTCCTTGTATCCCTGTTGTCTCCAAGACTTTTGTCATAAAAGACTGCAGTATGATTTGTAATAGCCAGAACCTGGAAACAACCTAGATGGCTCTCAATGGAAGAATGGCTAAAGAAAGTGTGGAATATATACACATTAGAGGACTACTCAGCGGTAAAAAGTAATGACATCTTGAACTTTGCATGCAAATGGATGGAAATAAAAAACACTATTCTGAGTGAGGTAATCCAGACCCCAAAAGATGAATTTGGTATATACTCACTCATAAGTGGATTCTAGACATAAATAAAGGTCAATGAGCCTATAATTTGTGATCCTAGAGACACTAAATAAGAAGATGAACCCAAAGAAAAACATATAGTTATTATCCTTGATATTGGAAGTAGACTAGATTGCAGGGCAAAAATTGGGATCTTGGGTGGGGCGGGGGTAAGGGGAGATGGGGTGATGCAGAGAGAAAAGTGAGGAGGGGAGGATGGGGAGACCCTGGGGGAATGGGATTGTTGGGATGGAGGAAAGGTGGATAGGGGAGCAGGGTAGAAGTTATCTTAATTAAGGGATCCATTTTAGGGTTAGCAAGAGACTTCACTCTAGAGGGGGTCCCAGGTATCCATGCAAATATCCCCAGCTAGTTCCTTGGGCAGCTGAGGAGAGGGAGCCTGAAATGGCCCTTTCCTATAGCCATACTGATGAATATCTTGCATATCACTATAGAAGGTTCATCTGGCAATGGATGGAGATAGAGACAGAGATCCACATTGGAGCAGAGGACTGAGCTCCAAAGGCCCAAATGAGGAGCTGAAGGAGGGAGAACATGAGTAAGGAAGTCAGGACTGCTAGGGGTGTGCCCACCCACTGAGACGGTGGGGCTGATCTAATGGGAGCTCACCAAGTCCAGCTAGACTGGGGCTGAAAACGCTTGGGATCAAACTGGACTCTCTGAATGTGGCAGACAAAGAGGGCTGACTGAGAAGCCAAGGACAATGGCACTGGGTTTTGATCCTACTGCATGTACTGGCTTTGGGGGAGCCTAGTCTGTTTAGATGCTCACCTTCCTGGACCTGGATGGAGGGGGGTAGGAATGTGAACTTCCCACAGGGCAGGGAACCCTGACTGCATTTTGGAATGGAGAGGGAGGGGGAGGGAAATGAGGGAAGGGGAGGGAAATGGGAGGTGGGGAGGAGGTGGAAATTTTCAATAATAAAATATTTTAAAAAATTTTTTAAAAAGACTGGACATGGCATGCCACCATAGGGTATTGGGTCTACCAAGTCAGCTCATATACCAGGGATAGATGCTGGTACTATTTAGGGGACCCTAAAATAGATTAAATTATGCAACTCTAAGTATTTTTTCATCTATGTTCATAAGACAAACTGGTCTGTGATTCTCTTTCTACCACTGTCTGGGGAACCAGCCTCCAGCAGCACAGGGCATCGATAGAAATTCACAGAATTGGCAAAGCTAATCTTTTTTCTCTGAGGGTGTTAGAGAAAAAGGCACTGACAATCTCTCTTGATGGTTTCCTTTGTTATTCTCTTTATATTCTCTCTTTATTCTCTCTCCTCTATGTCATGTTGTTTTCAGCTTTTATACCCCAACAGAAACTTCCAGAATGAAAATGGTTGCATTCCGTTTTCAAGTGAATGATTATAGGCAAAAACATGTTTTAATCTCCCTCATATACTTAAATATTTTATGTAATACAGGTGAAAAATTATCCCAAGAACCCATATACATTCATACTCAAAAACAAATTATTATAGAATTATCATGTGACAAGCAAGATATTTTTGTCAGGTCTTTTTTGGCAAGCTGCATTTTGCAGTTATAAAGATGGAGCCAGTTATTTCATTACTTGACTTGAAAGGTAATCTTATAAGGAATCTTAAAAAAAATCACAAACCTTAACTTTATATATGAAAAAGAATCAGTTAGCTCTACTTTAAATCTCTAGGGCATATATCCATTCAACAACAGTCTTTTACATCAAGAGATTGAGGACAGACATATGTATAAGGATTTAATAACCACCTTTTATCATCAACCAAACCTATCAAGGAGAGCATATAAGTCAGTACTTTTTCCCTGACCTTAAAGAGTTCCATATTCAACTATGTGCCTTTCTAAAACATTAGATTGTCTTCTTGGGTTTTTTTTTTTTACCTCAAAATACAAAAACATCTTAGTTTAACTTTATTATCTTGAATGCTTTGTTTCAGCTGTGATTTACTCTAAGACCTGTAAACACATCTCCTAATATTAAGATTAAAAGAATTTAAAGTAGCTGGGCTATTGAAGCTTAATTGTTAGTCATTAATTTGAGCTAGAATCCATGCAGCTCCTTAGGTAAAACTCAAAGACCCTAGCTGTGAAACATTTTTTATGAAAAATCTGTATAAGCTATCATTGATTTTTAAATATACAGTACAGCTTAGGAAGGGTTCATATCCTTGATAATACACAGGTTAAAATGCCCAGTAGAATGGGATGTTTCCAAAAGATAAACACAATATTTCAGGTAGTGGAGATCTTCTTATTTCTACTCACTCACACCATGCTAGATACCAGAGAAACAGAGCTGCAGCAAACATGCAAAAACACAGCAGAAGAAAAGACATCCCGGGGTCTGTAGTCCCATGGCTTTGTCTAAACAAGACTGGCCCATGAGAGGATGTCCTTCTGGTGGGTTGACACCTGGAACAGCAATTGCAGCTTGTTCCTCCTCTGGCATGTTCAACACCATTTTCCTTTATTGAATCTTATTTTGATTTGGGGATATGGGTGATTTTGACCTCATAAGATGAACCAAAGTATCCTTTTTTATATGTTATGGGATTATTTGATAAGCATTGACATTAGCTCTTCTTTGAAAGACTGCCGAATTCTACACCAAAACTGTCTCACTCTATGCTTTTTTTTTTTTTTTTTTTGATTGGGAGACTTTTACTGTCTGCTTCTGTTTCCTTAGGAGGTATAGATTCATTTAAATTGTTTATCTTTTCTTGATTTAACTTTGAAGAGTGGAATTTATAGAGAAAATTTCCAATTCTTTTATATTTCCAATTTTGTATAGTAAATGATTTTAAAATATGACCTAATTATTATTTAGATTTTCCTTTGTGTCTGTGGTTATGTCCTTATTTTCATTTCTGATTTTGGATAATTTGGTCATTCTTCTCTGACTTTAGGTGGTTTTGATAAGGATTTGTGTATGCTGATTTTCTCAAAGAAGAAGCTCTTTGTTTCCTTAATTCTTTGTATTATTCATTGTTTCTATTTCATTTATTTTCACCTTCAGTTTCTTTATTTTCAAGTTTCTGCTCCTCTTGTATATGATGGCTTCTTTTTGTTCCAGAACTTTCAGTTATCTCTTAAGTTGGTTGTATGAGATATCTCATTTTTTTTAATGTAAGCATTTAGTGTTATGATTCTTTGTCTTCTTACAGTTTTGTTGTATCATATAAGTTTGGCTATGTTCTATCTTCATTTTCATTGAATTCTAGAAAGTCCCTAATTTCCTTGTTTATTTATGTCTTAGCTCAGTTATTCAGTACAGAGAGTTTCAGTTTCCATGAGTTTCTAGGTTTTTGATTGTTTCTTTTGTTTATTAAAATCCAGTTTCAATCTTACATGATGCAAGAGGTTATTTTAGTTTTCTTACATCTGTTGAGACTTGCTTTGTAGTCTCAACAGCTCAACAGTATGTAGTGCGTTTTGGAGAAATGTCCATGGGGTGCTGAAAAGAAGATATATTCATTTGTATTTGGGGGAAATGTTCTGTAAATATCTATTAAATGCATTTTGTTAATAAGTCTGCTAGCACCAGACTATTTCTCTGATTTGTTTTTTTTTTCTGGATGACCTGTCCATTGATGAAAGAGGTGTATTGAAGACTCCCACTGTCAGTGTGTGAGGGTAAGTGTGTGATTTAAACTCTAGTGGTGTCTCTTCTCTTTTACAAATGTGGGACTTTGTATTTGGGACATAAATGTTAAGAACTGAAGCAACTAAGTGGATTTTTCCTTTGATGTGTCTGAAGTATCCTTCCATATCTCTTTACTTTATTAATTTTGGTTTAAAGTCTTAGATATTAAGATAGATACTACACCTTATTTCTTATTTGCATGGAAAATATTTTTCCAACCCTTTACTGTGAAGTATTATCTATCTTTGATATTGAGGTATGTTACTTGGATGCAGCAGAACAATGAATCCTCTTTATGCATCCATTCTGCTACTCTGTGTCTTTTTCTTGGATTATTGAGTTCAATGATATTGGGAGATGCTAATGACTAATATTATTACTAATATTATTATTAATCCTGGCTTTTTTGATAGTGGTGGTGGTGGTGTTGATTATGGGGTGTGTGTGGTGCTTCTGTTCTTCTGTTTTTTTCATCGTTTACTTTTTCTGGTAGGAGATTATTTTTTCCTCCTGTTTTAATAGTTGTAGTTAATCTCCTTGTGTTGCAGTTTTCTTTCTACTACTTTCTGTAGGGCTGCATTAGTGGATAGATATTATTATATTTGACATTATCGTGGAGTATCTTGTTTTCTGCATGTATGATGACTAACAATTTTGTTGGGTATAGTTGTCTGGGATGGCATCTGTCTGTGGTTTCATAGGGTCTGCAGGACATTGCTCCAGGCCTTTCTGACTTTTAGAGTAACCACTGAAATATTGGGTGTAATTCTACCAGGTATAACTTTTTATATTACTTGGTCTTTTTCCATTGAAACTTTTAATATTATTTTGCTCTATATGATTAGGGTTTTGATTATTATGTGGCAAGAAGACTTACTTTTTTTGGTCCAATTTATCAGATGCTCCGTAAGTATCTTGTAACTTTATAGTCATGCCTTTCTTTGGGTGGAGAATTTTTTTCCTATGACTTTGTTGAAAACACTTTCTGGGCCTTAGAGCAAGGATTCTTCCCCTTCTATTCCTGTTATTCTTAGGTTCTTATGCTATGTGATTGGATCACAAATGCCTGATGGTCCACAACAATGTACTAATTTTTTAAAAAAAGCATTAACCATGGTTAATTACATTGAAGAACCTGTATTTTGCCCCTTACTATGCTAATTTATGGTCACCGGGGATTTGCATGAATGGTTTTTATAGAGTCAGTTTGCTACTATGACTATAAACATTTATTTCAGGTAGTAGCTATGGCTTCAACCTGAAGAGACACTTTTTCAAAGCACAGCTGTGTCTAACATCAATTACTATATTTCTGGTCTTCTCTCCTTCTCAGAATCATTTAAGAATACATTGTTCACTCATTGAAAGATGAAAGTTCCTACATTCAAATTCATTTCATAGCTTTTATTCAACTCTGTAATATATGTGATTAAACATAAGTAATAATCCTCTAAACATTCCTTTGCCTCAAAGCTGTAATTGGTGATCTTATATATATATATATATATATATATATATATATATATATATATATATAGTAGTGTTATTATCATTTCATCCTTATACTTCAGCTGATCTCAAAAGCAAAGACGTTACTGTTATGATGATGGGCCAGGGTTCACAGTTGGGTGGGAATCTTAGATATTGTTCTAAGTTTATTTACATCTATTCTGAATATTGCTCATTCTTTTGTTAGTGACCTGAAAATGTTATACAATGTATTTTGATCATATCCACTTACTCCCTAACTCATTTCAAACATACCTCTCTCCTAATCTATCCAGCTCTGAGGTCTATCTCTTTTAGAAACCCTTCATGTACAATTTGATTTTTCTCAAATACTCTTGTATGTGAGATCTTTTGTGGGAGGGTGGTTGATCTGCCAGGGGTCTCAACCTGAAAGAAAATGAACTCTCCCTTTCCCAGTAGCTATTAATTGTCAATCGCCCCTCAGCTGGCCCAGGATCACATTCCCACCTCCCCTGCCCATTCTGGCATTCTGTGTAGCTTGAGTTTCCTGCCTTCTGCATGCTGTCACAACCACTGCAAGTTCATAGGTGCAGCTTCCATACTGTGTGATTTTAATCAGAAATCATCCCTGTCTCATGTTAGAAGTCAACCTTTGCAAATTTTTTACCACTTTATCTTTTTGTTCCTATGTGCAGACCTTTAACCACAATTTTATCAAAGCTTTATCATGAATTACAGAGGAATAAGCATAGAATAATTATTACAGGTAAAAAATGGAAGTCATAATTATATCACCTACTTTTTATCCCATTGTGCATTATTTTAAAAATTACACTGAAATAACTTTGTAGAAGACAATTCTCTAACGTTTCTTTTGTTAATGCACACATTAATAAATACTTATTGACACTGGTAATAATTATGCCAGCAAAGAAAGTGATAACCTCTAAAATGTCAAGCTGTTTAAACTTTTCAAATTAAAAAGAAAAATGCTATCTGTGGGGTCCCGTCAAGAATATTTAACAAGCAAGAGATATGTTAGAATATGCTGACAGTTGGCTGACAAGCTTTAAGCTGGAGGAGGATCAAGGTTGCTTCAAACCCTGTGTCAATTGTCTATGTTAAGTTATATAAGGGTCTCCTCCATGTCATGTTCTTGGGAAGAGTGGGAGGAGATGCAGTGATAAGATACATGAATGTAGGTCTGGAAGACTGTAAATTGTGGTTGTTATTATTAAGCTGTGTCAGGTTAAGAAGAAAGATCAGCAAACTAGAATGAAGAACATCTGAGATATTTTCAGAGGACCTCCAATACTACTTTATCTTCAAGTAGTAAGAATCCTTGTCTGTTATACAAGTGTCTCTGTGCTGCATCGTACATTGTCTAATTTAGTTTTGTTCTTTATCATCATATGGGAAGAATTTGATACATTGCATAAGTCAGTAAGTCAGTGCAGCTGAACCAGATTCAACACAGCCTGTCACTCTGGAATCCATCGCCATGGGAAATAATGAAGCTGGAATAAAAAAAGAAACAAAACAGTCAACTGTCAGCATGTTTATTCTTTTCTTTTCTTTTCTTTTCTTTTCTTTTCTTTTTTTAGTCAAAGCACTCAGATAATAGCAGGGAAGCAGATTTTCCACTTACATTGCTCTTTAATAAAGGATTAGGATGAACTGAGGCTATTTTTCATTTACTTGTCAGGTAATTCCCAAGTAAAATTGTTTCTTGATTCTATAGCAGTCAGAAAACTTGTTATCAAAATTGCCCTGTTCATAACTGAAGGCAAATAAGCTAAAATATGCTTGGAATATTGAACTCAATGAGAAATTTTGAGTAAAACAACCTAACTTTACTTTTCTGGAGTTTTAGGCCTGAGACGTCAACTTGTTATAAATAAATTCTGGGGTACTGATAAACCTCAAATTTCTTTTAACACCTGGTTTAATTGACTTTAAATCTGGTAGTAGGTGAATTGGAACATGTTTATGTAGGGATTCTTGCATACGAGTGAAAAATCAGGACTAGGGTTCGTCCAGCCTTTAAAATACTCATACATTTTGAATGAAAGGCACCAAGTGAGATAGGTACCAGTCTTCAGGACACTCCCTTCATCCAGAGACTGCTTTATTTGTTGATGCCTAAAGGCAATGATGTAGACAGGAAAACAAATGGAGGAACTTGTAATATGCAGTAGATGTGCTTTCCCTATTGATTATAGGCAGATTAATTGCGTCTAGAACCTTACTTACGCAGGATGCACTTGTAAAGAAGCAAGACCTTTGGTAAGGCCTGCTTGGATATGAAGGCCCTGTCTGTAAATGCTGCTTATCAGTAGAGTTTTGACCCTTTCATTATGCTAAGGATTCTTGTTCTGGAATTCTCCAGTGCCTTCAAGTTATTATAACTTTTGACATTCTTGAGTATAAATTTTATAGTCATATCACAGAAATCTTTCCTCAAATACCTAACAAAACACAGTCTTTCTCTCCCAACTCATCACAGTATAGCATTTCTGTCTTAGTATCCCATCTAATCCTCTAAAATTTGTTTTTTTTAAATCACAAAGAAAATGGAGAGGGGATTTACCTTATAATTAATAAACAGTATTATTAATCCAATCTTCTTGAATGCCTTCCTATTAGAGTCAAATATTTAGTTTACGATTTACTGCCTCAGTTATCTGAGTACTGGTTTTATATTAAAATGCCATCATGCCTGGCTTAGAGGTTGTTTATATAACCATGACAGTAGTCTGAGATTTCAGGAGAAACAGAATGCACAATTTATCTCTTTAGTTAGTGTTAAATTTGTTTCAGGTTTATGTCTCATAAATATAATTCTCTAGATTGCTTTCTCACTGAAACAATAGCTTGAAAAATATTGAAATGATCCTAATTATTGTTTTTTCATATTAGCATCTTAAAATTATTTTAATTAAAATACTTTTTATTGTTACCATATATCACATATAATTAAATAATAACCTGTAGAAGGGCAAATTTATACTGTGACTTTAAAAGCTCTGTGAAACCACTAAGGAAAGGGTCTCAAAATTTATTTGCCTGTCAGCTTTCCAATGAACGTTATATCTGTCACTATTATTTTCAAAATGTCTTATATAATTTAGATAAAGTGAAGTCAAATTTCAGAGGTCAAATAAGTTAATTTGTCAAAAACTAAACCTTACATTGCAAGTTTCTCATCCAATACAACCTCTATGAAATTTGATGTGCTTTGTGCAAAATGAATATCACACAAATTAAACAAACTAAACATTACTGATGAAAAGTGGAATTAACAAAAAGGATAAAGGCCAATATACCAAGGAAGTAGAAGTAAAGAAAAAAAACACAAATAAACAAAACCAAGATTGAAAAGAAGTATCCTCATATACGTTAAAGTGGACTTTGTGGCAGAAATTAGTAATAAGATAAAAAGTCACTTAATATTAATAAATGTAACATTTCATGAAAAATGTAACAATTACATATGTGGTGGTCAAATTTTCACAAGACAAACACTACTGGTCATAAAGGAACAAACAGATTCAGATACAATAACAGATGGCTTTTTGCTCCCTAATTTTATTTGTGGCTCAGTTATCCAGCAAAAGTAAAAAAAGACAATTCAGGGTTAATCTAACTATTAATCAAATGGACTGAGCATACATCTATAGAACATATTATCCAATGGTTGTTTATACATTTTCTCCACAGCCTGTTTTCTAACTGATCATACTTTAGTTTGCAATGCAGCTTTAACAAGTGACAAGTGCATTGAAAAATTCATTGTAACTCATTAGATGATAGGGAAGAAAACTGGAAAGTAAGAAAAACTACATAAATGATACAAAAAGACAGAAAACAAACAACACCCTCTTGAATAATCAATGAGCTATTGAATAAATCATGGATAAGTTTTATAGCATAGAATTAAATAAAAGTGAAAAGGAACTTATCAGAACTGTTGGAATACAGGAAAGGCTACTCTAAAAGAAAAATTCATAGCTATAAGTACTTACACCTTGTGCTTTTTTGTTTTTGTTTTGCTGGGTTTGTTGATTATTTTTATTGGAAAGAATATGAAATTGGCTGAGTTAGAATGGGCAGATAATCTGAGAAAAGGAAAAAGATTTGACTAAAACATATAACATAAACATAAAATATGTATTTCTGGTGCAGGAGCCAGCTGTTTGGAGTCCACTTCCTACAGTGGGATACCTTGCTCAGGGGAGGGGCTTTGGTACTGCTTTAATTTGATGTGGCAATCTTTGTTTACGCCCCATGGGAGGCCTTAAGTGGATGAGGGTGGGTTGGTGGTAGTGGGGGAGAGCAGGAGGAAGGGAGGAAGGACTGTGGTTAGTATGTAAAATGAATAAAAATGTAAAATCAATATTTTTTTAAATGTATTTATCGGGACATCTCAAATAGATAATTTTGTGATATACTTTAAATTCTTATAGAAAGAAGAACAAACCAAAACAAAACAGAGCTAGAAAGAAAGAATCTAATGAAATGACACAGAAAGAACAACATGAAGGATCACCAAGATACAGCGTAAATCATTTGAAAACAAAACAAAAAAATAATTAGAAATCCTTAAGTAGGCATTGAAAGAGAAAAGAGACTTTTTTTCTTTTTTTCCCCATGGTTTATTTTTTTATATTTAAAAAATTTCCATCTCCTCCCATCCTTCTCCCCCTTCCCTCCCCTCCCCTCCACCCATACCCAAAGAGACTTAAATTAATATATTTGTGGTTAAAAAGAGGATATAACAATGCAGATAGTAATGAAGTGGAGAGGACATATTAAAACATCCTTTGAAAAATTTGCACTTTTATTGACCTTGTCCTTTACCTTACAGAAACTTTTCAGTTTCAAGAGCTCCCATTTATTTTTTTATTGATTTTTATTGAGCTCTACATTTTTCTCTGCTCCACTCCTTGGCTCTCCCCTGCTCACTTCATCCCTCCCATAAGGTCCCCACGCTCCCAATTTACTCAGGAGATCTTGTCTTTTTCTACTTCCCATGTAGATTTATCTATGTAAATCTCTTTTAGTGTCCTCATTGTTGTCTAAATTCTTTGGGATTGTGGTTTGTAGGCTGGTTTTCTTTGCTTTATGTTTAAAAACTATATGTATGAGTACATGTGATAATTGTCTTTCTGTGTCTGGGTTACCTAGCTCCATCCATTTTCTTGAAAAATTCATTATTTTTTCTGCTGTGTAGTACTCCATTGTGTAAATGTGCCACGTTTTCTTTATCCATTCTTCAGTTGAGGTGCATTTAGGTTGTTTCCAGGTTCTGGCTATGACAAACAATGATGCTATGAACATAGTTGAGCACATGCCACAAGAGTTCCCATTTATTAATAGCTGAAATCAATATCTGTGCTCTTGATGTTATATTCAGGAGGTGGTCTCCTGTGCCCATGCATTTAAGGCTACTTTCCACTTTCTCTTCTCTCAGGTTCAGTGTAACTGGATTTATGTTGAGGTCTTTGATCCACTTAGTTATGAGTTTTGTGCTTGGAGGTAGATATGGATCTATTTGCATTCTTCAGCATGTCAGCATCCAGTGAAGCCAGCACCCTTTGTTGAAGATGCTGTCCTTTTTCCATTGGATAATTTTGGTTTCTTTGACAAAATCAGGTGTTCGTAGATATATGGATTTATGCCAGGGTTTTCCATTTGACTCTATTGATTTAAATGTCTTTTTTTATGCCAATATCAAGCTGTTTTTATTACTATATCTCTATAATAGAGTTTGAAGTCAGGGCTGGAGATGCCTCTAGAATTTCCTGTATTGTACAGGATTGCTTCAGCCTTCTTGGGTCTTTTGTTTTTCCATATTAAGCTGAGTACTTTTCTTTTGAAGTTTGTGAAGAATTGTGTTGGGATATTGATAGGGATTGCATTGAATCTGTAGCTCATATTTGGTAAGACTGACATTTTTACTATGTTGATCCTACCTATTCATGAGTATGGGAACTCTTTCCATTTTTTGATATCTTCTTCAATGTTTTTCTTCTCTCTCTCTCTCTCTCTCTCTCTCTCTCTCTCTCTCTCTCTCTCTCTCTCTCTCTCTCTCTCTCTCTTTTGTTTTGGTTTTTCGAGACAAGGTTTTACTGTAGATTTAGAGCCTGTCTTGGAACTAGCTCTTGTACAGCTGGCCTCAAATTCCTAGAGATCCTTCTGCCTCTGCCTCCTGAGTGCTGGGATTAAAGGCGTGTGCCACCACTGCCCAGCCCAATTTCTTTCTTTAGAGACTTTTGAAAGACTTAAGGTTCTTGCCATACAGGTCTTTTACTTTTTTGGTTAAAGTTACCCCAAGATAGTTTATGTTACTTGTTGCTATTGGAAAGAGTATTGTTTCTCTGATTTCTTTCTCCATTTTATCATTTGTATATAAGATGATTACTGATTTCTTTTAATTAATCTTGCATTGTGCCATATTACTGAAGTTGTTTACCAGCTGCCAGAGCTCCCTGGTAGACTCTGAGTGGAAATGTAGGAAAAGTAAATGGGAAGTAGGATAGATTAAAAGGGGAGGGCACGGGAGGAGTAGAGGGAGGGAAAACTGGTTAGTATGTAAAATAAATAAAAAATGTTTAAATAAAAAAGAGAAAACCTACACTTAATAAAGAGAGAAACTCCGGATGAAAGAGACAAGTATCTACATATATGATCTCCCAAAATTAAATTACAAAGCCCTATGGCATTAAGATAAAGCTACAATTCACAATGAGATTGCAAGAGTTAATCCTCCAAACAAAGAAAATTCTGGGCCAAATGAAATCATAGAAAAATCTACCAGATATTTTTAAAAAGAATGCGTGCAATGGTGTTTGACCTTTTCCACAAACAAAAAAGAAGGGTGCTAAGAAAGTACAACTATAAAGACAATAAGATCCAGATACGAGATGCAAACAAGCACGTAGTACTGTGAAATCCATAGGTTCTTCTCATGGATAAACATAGAAACAACATTTGTTACACAATCAAGTACACATTTAAAAGTTAACAAGGTTGGTCTTTTTGAAAGAATAGATGATAAATAAATGTAGTGTAGGTCATAAATAGCCTAGGGAATAGAAATTATATGCCCTTGTTAAATGTAAGTAAGAAAGGGCAACAGCTCTTCCTGAAAAAATTAAACAAGAAACTATAAATAAAAAGAAAAATATCTAAAATAATAAATTTTATATGTGACAAGCTTTTAAAAAAGCATAAACTAAATAGATTAAACTAAAATCATTGCCTTAAAATCAGCAATGGCATAAGTATATCTCCTCTTACCTCTCTTATTCAATATGATGTTTGAAGTTTTACCTTGAGGACTCAGAAAAGAGAAAGAAACAGAAAGGATAAAAATAAGGAAATAAATTCTACTTTCTTAATTTGGAAAATGATTCCATAATTAAGACATTCTGAATTCACCACCAGACAATTCTTAGGTCTGATAAACATTTCTGGCAAAGTAGCAGAATACATGATCAAATCTGTTTTGGTACGCAGAAATAATATTATGAAAATGGTCACAGTAACAAAATGTATCTATAGATTCAAATGTAATTTCCATTAAGATTACAGAAATATTAAACTTAATATTTATATGAAGGTAATGGGTGTGAGCTATGAAAAAAGATGTATACAAACAAAACAAAGAACTGTGATTTGAACAAAGGACACAAAAAACATACACTGTATATTCAACAAATGGTTCTAAGAAAATTTGATATCCACACATAGAAGAATGAATCTTGTACTTCACATGATGCTAACAAATATATACAATTCATTAAAGACCTTATAATGTAAGCCTAAAACTTGGAATCTTCACAGACGAGAACAGGGAAATATTTTAAGGTAAAGGCATAGATATAACTTTATATGGCTACTCAAGTTGCTCAAGAAAGAAAACAACAAAAACAAAATGGCAAATAATTTATGTAGTTTGTGATGTTTTTAGCAGTAGGGATTTGCTTTATACCTCTGGGCATAACCAAAGACAATAATATTATAAAATGTGTGTGTGTGTGTGTGTGTGTGTGTGTGTGTCTATCTGTTGTACAACCTGAACATCACAGCCAAAGAGGGTGTCTCATGCTTGGTTTTGGGTCTTGTTAAATAGTCATTGGTTACTGGGGAGATCACTGTTATAAAAGATGGGACTATTTCACCTAATTTATTTATGCATATGTGCACACACATTATGTGTATTATATAAATTTAGATATGAAAATAACTCCCAATGATTTTCATATTTCTGCTATTCTTTTACTTTCCTCTTTTCTTCTATATTTTTGCCTCCCTTCCCAATTAAAGTCACCTTAATTAAAGTCTCCTCCCTTTTCCCCATTTTCTCTTTTCAAATTACTTGTACCCTGCTATTTTGCTCTCTGTTGCTTGCTCCTTTCCCCTACAGTTGCCACTTACTTTACTTGTTCCTGCAATTATTCCAGGTTACAGGCTCACATGTGAAGACAGAGACCTTGGAACCACAATGTAGAGAGAACACTCAGCATTTTGTCTTTCTTGGTCTGGGTTACTGCACTCAATATGGTCTTTTCTAGGTCCATCCATTTAACAGCAATTTTATGATTCTATTTACATTTTTTTATACTTAAGTTTAGTAGGGAGGCTGCTAGTCCATTTCCCAGCTGCCCAGACTACCGAAATAGTCACACAGAAACTATATTAATTAAATCACTGCTTAGCCTATTGCTTCTTATTAGCTATTAATTTAACCCATTTTTATTAATCTGTCTATCCACCAACTTGGCTGCCTAAATGAGACCACAAAAAGGATGACATCAATAAACATAATAACATGAAAGGTGGAAACTCACTGATTAGGCCACAACCCTAATCAGAGAACTACAGGCAACTACAGAATGCTGAGAGCAGAAGAAATAGACTTCCCAAGGGAAGAACACTCTAATTAATATCCAACATTCTGTGTGCATCACTGAAAACATACATTTATGTAACATTATACAGACTAAGTTCACTTTTATATTTCTAATGCCATGAACTTGAGAAACCAAACCAAGGAGGTACATGGAATGGTTTGGAGGGAAAAGAAATGAGAAAATAATGCAATTATAATTTCAAAAATATTAGAAAAAAATCAGAATATATATTTTATTTTATATATTTTATTATATATATATATTATTGCTTTTTCCTAAAATATGATTATTTTGTTCCTTTTATTGAAAATAGATTATTTTCCCATACAACATATCCTGACTAAAGTTGCCCCACTACTACTCCCAGTTCTTCCCCCATTCCATCAGGTCTTGGTCAATACCCTTTCTGTCATTAAAACATTTGAATAGGACTTCTAAGAAATAATAACAAAATAAAATATAATATGCAAAAAGAAACAATACATCAAAATTGGATAAGACAAATGAACAGAAGGAAAAGAGCCCAGAGAGACTAAGAATGAGAAAACTACATTTTAGCATACTCAGGAGACCCATGAAAGCACTGAACTGAAATCTATAATATATTTATAAAGGACCTGGGCTTCCCTGGGCTCTGGGGGAAAGATTTCATGGATAAATCCCATTTAGAACTGTGCATTCAAGTTTCTCTCTCTCTCTCTCTCTCTCTCTCTCTCTCTCTCTCTCTCTCTCTCTCTCTCTCTCTCTCTCCTCTGTCTGTGTATGTGAGTGTGTAATATCTCTAACTATGGCTGAATAAGGCACTTTTTAATAATTATAACAGGAAGAAAATCATTAGCAGTCAGGAGAAACATTGTTTTAAATAAAAGGAATATATATATATAATGTATATGAATATGTACACACAAAATCATATGCATATATACATACATACACACATACACTTATATGAACACTACATTCATCCTCAACTCTTCAATGAAACTTTGAGTTATAGAGATAAAAGTCTTTAAAGATCTCAATGGCACAAATATGCCACTCAAAGGAACATTTAAGACAATTTTCTAGTGTTGCGGTTTATGTCACATTACTGTAAACAGGAAGTAGCAATTACAGAGTTAAAATCTTCCACATCCCTGTATTCTCCCAAAGTGTTGCAGCTGCCCGTGTGCTTTCTCCAATAGTGACTGAAATGACCAGAGTTTCAGGATGTGTCCACCTTTTCCAAACAACCCAAAAGGACTATGTAACAAAAAGCAAACCCTTCTTGTTCTTAAATTACTGAGATACTTACTACTCCAGTGTAACTTACTCCAACTCAGTGACTAAATGAAACATTTTCAGAACAACAAAGCTCTTCCATGAAAATCCACTGTTTGAATTCAGGGAAAGGCCAGTTCCGGCAACCTTTCCTCTATTGATAAGGGTCTTAGCTGGGGTCATTCTTGTGGATTCCTGCGAATTTCTCTAGAGCCAGATTTCTCTTTCCCATAATGGGACCCTAAGCACTGAGTATCTTAAATGTTACCGTTGAACCTGTATTCAGAAACTGATCGAAACTGAGGCAAAGACCTACAGTGGAGCACTAGGCTGAGCTCCCAAAGTTCAGTTGAAGTCTTGGAGGAGTGAGAATATGAGCGAAGAGGTCAAAACCATGATAAGATACCCACTGAAACAGCCTGTCTGAGCTAATGGGAGTTCACCAACTCTAGCTAGACTGGGAAGGATCCAGCGTAAATCTAAACTAGGCTCTCTAAATGTGCGTGACAGTTGTATGGCTAAGGCAGTCTGTGGGGCTACTTGCAGTGGCACGAGGATTTATACCTAGTGCTAGGACTGGGTTTTTGGGAACCTATTCTCTTTAGATGGACACCGTGCTCAACCTAGTTATATATAATAGGGAGGGCCTTGGACCTTTCCCAAAGCAATGTGCCTTACCCTCTCTGAAGAGTTGATGGGGGTGGGGTGGGGGCTAGGTGAGGGAAAGGAAGATGAGAGAAAATGGGAACGGGAATTGGTCTGTAAAATAAAAAAGATAGATTTTTTTTTAAAATTTAAAATAAAAGAAATTATAAATTACAAATGAAATATCAAAAAAGAATGAAAATTCATTGTTTGAACAGCCCTAGAACTACCAGAGCCTGTACTAATATACTGGGATGTTAATGTACCTCCATAAATATAAGCACACTATGAGATATATGTAGCACATTATAATAAGAAGTTGACAAATGATATGGAATGAATTGGTAGTGCCCATTGTTGTGTTACTGTCAAGGTCTATATGAAGCATTAATAATTGATATTTTAAGAGAATTCATGAAAAATATTAAAAATATATTAGAATCCCTCTTCCAATGTTGAGAGTATTAGTAGATTACATTTATGTTTAATTAAAAGATTTTTTTACGTGTACATGCTTTATGGAGTTTCTAACATACTTGGTTACACTACAATTTTTTAGAAGTCTCTCCCAATTCCATCATCCAGCGGTACTCCAATCCCAACCTGTTTAATTCTTTCTGTTTCACTATTCCTCTTTCCCTATCTAAGTCTCTTAGTTCTATCTTCTAATATAGAACTTCTTTTTTTCAATTGATTTTTATTGAGCACCACATTTTTCTCTGCTCTCCTCCCTGCCTTTTCCCTTCCCCCTTCAATCCTCCCCAAGGTTTCCATGCTCACAATTTCCTCAGGAGACCTTGTCTTTTTCTACTTTCTATGTACATTAGATATATGTATGTTTCTCTTAGTTTTCTCATTGTTGTCTAAGTTCCCTGGATTGTGATTTATAAGCTGGTTTCTTTGCATTATGTTTAAAAATCACTTATAGTCAGTACATGTGATAATTGCCTTTCTGTGTCTAAGTTACCTCATGCAAAATGATGTTCTCTAGCTCCATCCAATTGTCTGAAAATTTCAAGACGTCATTATTTTTTTTCTGCTATGTGGTACTCCATTGTATAAATGCAGCACATTGTCCTTCCATTCTTTGGTCAAGGGGCATTTAGGTTGTTTTCAGGTTCTGGCTATGATAAACAATGCTACTATAAACATAGTTGGGCACATGTCCTTGTGGCACAATTGAGCATCCTTTGAATATATACCCAAAAGTGGTATTTCTGGGTCTTGAGGAAGTTTGTTTCCTAATTTTGACTCTACTTCATGTACTGGCTTTTTGGGAGCCTAGTCTGTTTCGATGCACACCTTACTATACCTGGGTGGAGGGGGGGGCTTGGACTTCTCACAGCACAGGGTACCCTGACTTCTCTTAGGACTGGAGAGCAAGGGGAAGGGGGAGTGGGAAGGAAATTGGAGGACGGGAGGAGATGGAAATTTTAAATAAATAAATAAATAAATAAATTTTTAAAAAAGGGGGAAAAAGAATATTAGGAGCTCCAAGGGGAAAAGTCCAAGCAACATATAAAGGTTGACATATCAGAATTACACCTGACTTCTCATTGGAGACCATGAAAGCCAGAAGGTCGTGATTAAGTGGATGCCAGCCCAGACTATTATATCCAGAAAAACGTTCAATCACCATAAAAGGACAAAACAAGATATTCCCTGACATTACCATATTTAAACAATACCTAGCCACAAACCCAGCCCTACACAAATTCTAGAAGGAAAACTTCAACCCAAGGAATCTGGCTACACCAAAAAAGAAAAAAAAATACAGACAATTGATGGTCTCATAGTAGCAAATCCCAAAGAATGGAAAAATGCACAAATTAACATCACCAACAATGGAAACTAAATTAACAGGAGATAGGAATCACTGGTCATTTATATCCCTTAATGTAAATGGACTCAACTCACCTATAAAAATGCACAAGCTAACAGACTGGATATGAAAATACAATCCATCCTTCTGCATACAAGAAGTACATCTCAATCTCAAACACAGACATTGTCTCAGAGTAAAGGGTTGGGAAAATATTTCATTCAAATGGAGCTAAGAAACAAGCAGGTGTAGCTATCCTAATACCTAACAAAATAGACTTCAAGCTAAAATGAATCAAAAGAGACAAAGAAGGACATTTCATAATTAAAAGTTTTAAAGGTTATTTTTATTTATCTAGTTTTTCAAAGAAGCAGACGATTTTATAGCTACTCCTTGGACAATAGTAATTTTGAATCATAATTGAGAGTTTGTTTCCTCTGTCAATATCAAGCAATGGTGTACATAAATCATCAGATATGGTTGTTGGAAAAGGCCTACTGGCCATTTTGGGGGGAACTATTCTAATTTGAAGAGTTAATTTAAACACATGATAAATCTACAAAACTCAGATGGCCAACTTAATAAAACAGGAAAAAATGTAAAATCATTATTGGCTGTCTCAATTGGTAAATATCTTAAATATAATTTAGCAAAAATAACAACTTTGACTTTGCAAAGTTTAATAATAACTTCAAAGCATGTAGATAAAGATTTTGAAAGTTTTTGGCAAAGTCATTGCTGAGTTTCTTTTACAGAAGATTCACATTTTCAATAACACAAATTATAGAGTACAAGAAAAGCAGGGGTATGCCATTTATCAGAAAGACAGAAAACAGGCATATGCTGTGCTGCCAGAAAAATTAGCTGGAGAAACATTAACATGAAATGCCTAAAAATGCAGTACTCAACCAAAACCTCAGAGTCACTGTTCAGAGTCTTATAAAGGAACGCCTTGTACTTTGTGGCAATTTTGCACTTGGATTTTCAAATAACTTAAACATTATTATAATTCCTTTTCTTTGGATGAAAATTGTATAGAACTAGAATGATATGAGCTTCTAAAGTTATAATATGGAAATATGAGTTGCAATGAAATAAGAGTGCAGATTTCCACTCTCTTCGTGTAAGTTAAACATGTGATGATATTGCATCAACTCGCCTTTTTTATTATGATGAACAACCAAGCACCACAGAAGAATAATATTTCACAGACTGTAAGAGCTTTGATTCACTTGTCATACTAATTCAAGGCACATTTTGTTTTCTTCATTTGGTTACAATCATTTTAAAATGTTATAAAGTTTAAGAGAAAATGCATTATAGCCTTTCTTAAAACACATACATTTTATTGTGAAATTTTATAGAGATTAGTTTATTGAATCTGTGAAGGCATTCAAATGCAATAAGGTTTTGATTACTCCTACATGAATAAGTGATAATTTTCCATTTTTATGAAAATTATTGTATCACTCAGGTATATACATTACTACTTCAAATATTGCATTTATTATAGATTTCTCTGTACTGTTAAAATTGACTCCAAGTGTCTAGTCATGTAGGACTTTTGAAAACATAACCATCTCAATTACATTTGTTAAATTAGAACTGTTTGTTTTTTCATGATGGCTATAAATTTATGCATCACTAATCCTGCATTATTCCACTAAATGCAAAAAACAGAAGTTTGAGAATATAATATTAGGACTTTACATTTAAAATTCTATTTAAAATAATATTTATTTTCTTGGAGATAAATATAAATAAAATTATCATAACAACCACAATTTAATGCTTTGTTTTGTTTGTCAATATGACTGAATGTTGAAGGGATACATGCCAGAATATTATCTATATAAAATTCATGATATATGTGGCAGGATTTTAACATTGCTACTGCTGTGGTAGATAATGGGGCATGAGAAAGAGCTAACATGAAGTTCTAATCATATATACTCTAGCATGATTGACTTCCTCTAGAATTATGCACTGTGCCAGCCTTTCATGGATGATAAATTACTATAGCTTTATGAATGTCAATGGAACACACATATTTAATTTTCATAGTCATTGTGTTCCCTAAAAAAAGATTTATTGTTGAGAATAAAAACATGTACCTTCTGTTTATTAAGCCAAGAATTTCAACTATAATGCTTGAGAATAAACTTTGATTGGCAGATAACTCTTCAATTTTGACAATGACAAAGAAGATTGTGGATGGTAGGCATGTAGCCAACATTGAGCAATTATAATTATTATATCAAAGTAATATTTGAATAAAAATTCTAAGAAATATTTTCTTTGAAAAATAAGATCACTAAATTCCTATTATCTACTTTTATTTTAGCATTATTATATTATACCTTTATTCCAGAGACAAAAGTAACAAACAGCCCAACTATTTTTAGTATTTAAACACAATGATATGTGTATTTTCCCAGAAGTGCAAGACTTCTCCAGATGAGAAGCTTATTGTAAGTGACCAGAAAGTTAAAGGTGGATGATTAAAAGTCTTATCACCTTTGTAGTACTTGTTTGATCTTAGAACTTAATTAACTCATCATGAATATCCATTCTCTTCCACATCTACTGATAAAGAACCAGGTAGCTGTCAAATGGAATTCACATTGCTAAATTGGAGTGAATAATTCTCTTTTCCCATATGAGGAAAAAAGAACACAAATGGAAAAGAGCTGTCAGGCCTACAGGTGTAGAATCTGATGAAAGATTAATTTACCCCAAATATAGAAGCTCAATCATGGCCATTGCCCTCAGTTCCTGACAGTGCTTAGGAAACCACAAAAAGCTTCAAAATCACATGGTACTCTGTATGTCAGTCAATTATCACTTTGCCCCAGGAGGGGCTTAAGAATAGTCTAGCTATGGAATGTGATATCAAAAGAGGTTTCTTTAATTTCACAGCATCAAACAATATTAATACATAACATGAAAAATCATGTTTTAAAATATTATATATGTATATGTATATATATATCAATTTAAATATCATAAAATATAAAACATCAAATGATATGTAATGATTAAGCAAGTATTTAATTAATCATGAAAAATATTTTATGCTGTCTTTCATCTGATAAAGACTACAGAGAAGCTGATAATACTATGAAATAAACCATTCTCCCACTCTTCTAAAGTCAACTCATTCTTGAACATTCTCATTCTCATCTCATTGCCCTTCTAAATTGTGTGTCAAATGTATTAAAATGACATCTATTGCTTTAACAATTGAAAAATATTGTTATGGCATACAAATAATAATTTACATAATGACTCATTCATGCATATTAGATTCTGCTAAAATATCTAATTCCAATTCCAGTCTATAAACCTCAGCTACAGCAATTTGCTTAATAATCTCTCTCATGGTCTTCGAATAGCTCTCCACGCTACTTTTTACTTTACCTAACACCAATAACACTCAAGTAGTCTTTAATTTCTCTCAAAATTTTTATTCTCTATATTTCAGGATTTTAAGTCAAGATTTACATGTGTGCATTGTCTAAATGACTTCTGCATTAAGAATCATTACCCTTTCCATTTCTTGGCATTTCTAAGCACACGGTATGATTCTAATATAGAAATGAATCACTCTCATTATAATCTAGGGTCTATAAAGCCTAGTGATTAATCTGTCTATTTATAATACTTAGTCTGTTATTGATATTTTGTGAGTAATTGATACTGAAATTAGTTAAATATGTACATATAAACTTTAACATCTTTCTGAGACACATATTAGCCAGAGCATCAAGTGGAAGTTTTTTTTCCTGAAATTAATGATTGTTTAATTCGATTTTATAGTATGGTAAAGAACATCATCATGACCATGGCAATGCTTACAAAAAAAAACATTTAATTGAGATGGTGGCTTACAGTTTATTATCATCATGGTTAGACATGGCAGCATACAGAAAGACATGGTGCTCAAAAAGTAGCTGAGAATCCTATCTTTTGCAGGCACCAGGAATTAGTCTATAACACTGGACTGTGTAGTGAGACCGGCTAGCTTATGCCCTGAAATAACATCACACAAATTATATTCTTTTAAACACTGCCTGGCCCATTAATTTCAGACTCTTATTCACATCTTGCTTTAACCCATTTCTAATAATCTGTGTAGCACCACGAAATGGTGTCCTACCAGAAAGATTCTAGCATACTGTCCATCTTGGGCTGGAGTTTCATCGCATCTGGCATCTCTCTCCCTCAGGAGAGGCATGGCAATTGTCTGAGCCACCTACCTCACTTCCTTTTTCCTGTTCTGTCTACTCCACCCACCTATATTCTAACCTATTAGGCCAAGCAGTTTTCTTTATTAATTAACCAATGAAATCAACAGATAGATAGAAGACACACCTACATCAGGACTGCATCTTGATCATATATGAGATCTCAAAGCCTGCCTCCAAAGTGACACACCACATCAACTCCAGAAAAGGGATTCCTCATTATAGTGCCACTTCTCTTGGGGGCCATTTTCTTTCAAACCATCACAATGATCTATACAGGTACAACTTCATATGTTATAATAAAGGGGCATGACTCTTAGGTTAACTATTTCATCAATAGAGATAGCATAAATATACCTAACCATGAGATAACAAATATGACATATATAAACAATAAACTCATTATTCACTTGTGATAAGTTCTGTCTGGTCTTGATCCATTTCATGATTTCTATTTTCAATGTGTTTATGTGTGTTATGCACATATAACTGTGCATGTTTTTGTGGAGGCTAGAGTAAGCCATCAGGTATCCTTTTTATTTACTCTCCTTCCTATTCCCTTGAGAAAGGGTCCCTGACTTATCATGGAGCTAAGCTTTCAGCCAGCAAGCCCAAGCCATCCTGTGTCTAATCATTTACATCACTCTGTTATTCCAAGTACATTTGGTTACACCTGACTTTTTTGTGGTCATTGAGATGTTGAACTCAGATACTCATTATAGCAGAATAAGTACTCTTAACCCTGAGACATCTCAGCAAAATTCATTACTTCATTATGAAATTTTTTGCTTCATACAACTGCTATCTTGCCTTTCCATGGTTCTTTCTTTCTTTTTAGAGATTCCACCTCTTTTTTGGGTACACAATTAAATATGTGATTATGATATTGAAGAAAATTTCATACATTTTTGATATGAAAAATATCAATATATGTGACAATATAACAAATACATAAACTTACTACCTACAGTGATATTTTGCTTTATTTCAATAAATAAATCTTGCCTGAAGATTAGACTGTAAAACAGCTTTATAGACTAGGCAGTAGTGACATATACCCTTCAGCCCAGTAGCAACTTTAGTTTTCCATAGAAACTGGGCAGTAATAGTACATGCCTTTAATGCTACCACTAGAGAAGAATATAAGACAGGAGGAGACAGTTCTCAGACACAGTTTCATTCTCAGGATTCCTGGAGGCAGGATCACCATTTTTGGATGGAGGTAGAGATAAAAATCAGTGGCTTGCTGCTTTGCTTTACTGGCTTTGAGATTAAACCCCAATATCTGTCTCTGGGTTTTTATTAATTGTGGTGCATTTGGTGCCCAATGTGGGTTTAAACCTATGGCTATGGGATTAAGAGTACCATGTTCTACCTACTGAGTTAGCTGGATGGACAGGTGAGGCAGGAAATTAGCAGGAATAGACTCAGCAGACATTATAGTAGCTTTTAGTGGTGAAGAAATTGACAAATTATAACAAGAAAGTCAACACTGGGAAAGAGCTTTTAGTATTTTTTGGGAGATATTAACAATAACTATTCAATAAGCAATGGATTTCGACTTATAAAGAGAACTATTTGGATTCTTCCTAACTTTGTACATGACAAACAATAACTGGATCCCATACATTCTATACTGCTGGAGATAAATTGGAAAGGCAGGATACAATTCAGAAAATTTAAGTAGAACAAAGCCCTTATAATTCTGTTCAAAAGTCAGACATGAGCTTCTCATGTTACTAAGAGATTTTAAAGAACCTCTCAACATTGTTACCAATTTGCAATATGCAGAAGGAGTTATTTTGCATATTGAAATCTCAGAGAACCTAGACAACAAAAAAGACCCCAAGAGAGACATATGGATGTAATCTACATGGGAAGCAGAAAAAGAAAAGATCTCCTGAGTAAATTGGGAACATGGGGATCATGGGAGAGGATGAAGGCGAGGGATAGGGAGGAGAGCAGAGAAAAATATAAGGCTCAAAAAAAAGACAATAAAATAGAAAAATACACAGAACAAAATATAGGTTTCAAAGTATACAAATCTGGTTCCTATAGAAAAGAAATTATTTCTGTGACTAATACCTGAAAGACGATGAAGTATTTGTGGTAGGAGACACACTTCAGCACCAACCTAGATCTTCCATCTACGGTTCCCTGTACCTCAGGCTGACCCCACTCATTCACTTCTTCTATGGGCCTTCTTCCTTCCTATAAATACTATTCTGTCATTAATATTTTAATCTGGAATGTCTTCTCATCCTGCCTGTTTTTTTACTGTAGGATATTATTAATATTCCTAATCTGAAAACTTAATTTTTTAATATCAAAAATTTTTGTTAAGTATAATGAATGGTTCATTAGATACCATATAAAATTACCTTCTCTATGAAGAAATTACCTATGGATGGGGTATAAGTTCCTTTTCTTCTACTATGATAAAATACCATTACTAATTACAGAAAGAGTAATATACTTTTTCTTATTCTTGGACATCAAAATAGTAGAGAGAGCATGTCAGCAACTGGAAGGTATTTCCTGAAGGAGTATAAAGCTGAGAATCATCTTCAATCACAAGTATGAAATAAAGAGAGAAAACAAAGAGTGGCAGCAAATTTTTTCTCTGAAAGCATGCCCCAAGTATAGTTTTTCCAGCAAAGTACAACTTCTTAAACTTTTCCAATAGCACCAATATTAGGGACCAAGTGTCCAAATACAAAAGTCTACAGGGGTACATTTTCAATTAAAGCCCTGCCACAGGGAAGTTTTAGAGTTGACTTTTCAGCTTTCCACACTAAGAGCTACTCTACTCACCTACACTCATCCATATAAGCATGTTTTTTGAAAACATAAAGCATATACGTGAGAATGTGTGTGTGCCTGAGTGTGGGGTGTGTGTACACATGTGTCTGCATATGCTTGTTTAGCTTGTGCAAACCACAGCAAACTGAAACTCAGGATACTCTGTCCTGTACTTCACACTAATATTATATCTTTATAATCTTTATAATCTTTATACTCCTGCATTCTCTTTTCTTCTTTGAGATATATGATCTTACACTTTGGTTGCTATGTTTACTTTCCAAATACACATTAAATAAATTAATTAAATAAAAAACATAATGGATTCATTCTCATTATTTCTAGACTTTAACCGACTCATATTTATGTGAGGGAAATGATTTTTTCTCAGGGATTATTTGAAGCAAATTTTAATTTCATAATTCAAACATCTTTATGTAGTGAAAGAGAAAATAAGTTTTTAGTTAGCATATCATTTTTAATAAAGAAATGGACATTTAGAAAATATTGGTGAATTTCATTTATATGCTGTTATTTGAATGATGCCAAAGTTTTGTCTTTATTTGTTTGTCATTATTATTAGAGTGTGCCCAATGCATTTTACTTTCTTTATAATATTAACCTAACCTTGGGACAAGACTCATTCTGGAAAAGACTACTCTTCTGTTTCAGAAGGAATGGAAACAAGAAATTCAGTGCTTGCACTTTCTTCTCCAAAAGCAAAACTTTAATTCTCACTCCTCCCCACACCCCAGTTGTAAAGGATCTAATAGAGAAGGAGTTAATATACTCAGAGATAAGAGATGCTGTTAACTCATTTCAGCGTGGTCCTATACTATAATGGCAAATCGGAGGAAAATGCAATGGGTTTTCACTGTGCTGCAATCATGCCCAGACCTGACAGTATCAAGAAAAAAGGATGCTGATAGTCTCCAACTTACCTTGACTGACTGCTGGGGTATAGAGTCAGTCTACGATTTATTCCTAAAGATAGATAACATCATGGATTCTTCTTTCATTAGCTAGAGGCAGGACTTCCAGTATGTCTGAAGCTAGGTTTCAGTTTGAACACCATCCATGATACTCTGGATCTGTAAGTCTGTATCTTCTAACTGTACCTTCTATACATTCTTTCAAGTCATTTTGTTTCTAATATTTCTAACTTTCCCATAGATTCCACACTTATTACATTTAGTTTGAAAGATAGATAAATTTGAAGAATTTTGTAACATATCTATTTTTAATAATTTAGGAAATATGAGAATGATTTCAGTATATTCTTACAAAATATTATCAACATATGGTATAAATGAACTCTCTTATCTTCCTATACTGAACTAAATATTGGAAATCATGAAATTCTGTAATTTATATTGGTACTATAGCTCAATTTTGACTTGTTTCATTTTCAGTGCTCAAGAGCCATATGTGTACAATGTAGATATTGAACTTTATAGGTTCCTATGGCCTACTGAATTCCCTTTGATTTACCATGGGATTACATCCTTATGAATGCATCATAAAGTGAAAATATCCCAAATAAAAACATCATTTAATATAGCTAATATAGAAATTGTGACATAACTCCACAGCACACTGCATATTGAATTCTGAGTTATCCAAGTTTCCACTTGCAGTATCTACCCAATCCCACTAAAGAAGATTTTGTGAGACATGTAGCTAGCTTTGGAAAAAAATCAAAATTTAATTCAATTCCACTGAACTCACATTTTTTCACTTTATTTTAAAATGAGAAGAATACTACAAATTGAATCATCAAAAATTGTAGGCTGTGTAGATAAGTAACAGCTTACACTTGTTTTCCAGGGGTCCTCAACAATTATTTTTAAATTTCCAAATGTTTGAAATTTCCTGGACTTTAAAATATGTATATTTATGTATTTAATATGCGCAAGAACATCTGTGCATGTATGATTGTGTGTGTATGTGTGTGTGTGAGAGAGAGACAGAGACAGAGAGAGATAGAGAGTCTACACAAATACTCTCAGAGAACAACTTGTGAAAGTTATCTTTCTATATAGATTTATGTCATATACTTATGGCTTGTTTGCTATGATGAAATATTTCTTTACGTCCCTAGCCATGTTTCTCTTAAAGTCAACTCAATTAATAATGTGATCATCCAAACTCTCTTATAGGTGCAGTTTGTATAATGTAAGCAGCCTATAGTTCCAAACTTTTATTTTCATTAAATTTGATATTTAATTCTATGTTTTATACAGTCCAGGAATATGTTCTTTTTAATTGACATTTCCAGAATATCTATATTTGTGTCAATTATTGTATTTATATTTGTTATTTGCTTACTTTCTTATATGTATACATGAAAGGTTACTCAGATAAGTATCCATGTTTGCCTTTTTATTCTTCTGTTTCTATTTCAATGCTATATGGAAAAATAAATAAATTCGATGATAGTGGCATAATTATTCTGTTATTAATTTTTATTTTATATTCTCATTGGTTTATTAAAACATGATCTAACAAATCACAGACTACTTAAATTAACTCTATATGAAGTATGAAAATCTATTAAAGTTGTCTATTCCCTCAGTAAACACCATGCTGTTTTCCTAATGTATGACATACATCCAATAATACCTGATACTGATGGCACTTTGTGTTATCTTGCACCATCAGTGTTTCAAGACAGTAAATTAATTACCATCATAGTTACTTTGTGGTACCTGTTACATTTAGCATTGCTGATGATTTATATTTTGTTTTGAATCTGCCTTCATTTTTTATTTCCCAGAATTTCTATAGTATACAATATAAGAAGAAATGTTATTATTAATTTCTTTCTGACTCTATTTATCTGTAAGTATCCTTGACCTACAATTAACTCAGAATCATATTTTTGACTATATGTACACATACATGTTTTATAGCCACATTATATAAACCCTTAACCTTCACTTTGTTCTTTCCCTCTCCTTATTATGAGTGTGTCATTGCACTGGCTCCTTACTTTCAGTTAGAGAATCAACTTTTTGTTTTGATGATATTCTGTTATGCACTATGAGTCCCATTTTGAACTTGCTACCTTCTTAAAGTTTGTATATCGTGTTGTATTTGAGAACACTGAATAATTTATTTTCTGCCAATTCAAGTCATTTTACAAATTCTGTTTTTTTCCTATGATTTTCATTTATTTCATATTATACAGTTGGGGAGCTTGTGTGGGACCAAACTAGGCCCTCTGTATGCTCTTTTTTAAGAGCCCTAGCAGTGGAACCAGGATTTATCCCTGGTGCATGAGCTGCCTTTTTTGAGCCTATTCCCTCTGGTGGATGCATTGCTCAGCTTGATGATGGGGTAGGTTCTTGCCTCAACTTAATATGCCAGGCTTCCTTGACTCAATGGGAGTCCTTACCTTTTCTGAGGAGTGGATGGGACTCGGGTTGGAGGAGAAGGTACATAGAGCAGGAGCAGGGGATGGAGGGAAAACTGTGGTTGGTAGGTAAAATGAATAAAATAATTAAAATAAAAAGGCACAAAATAATTAAAAATAGAAATATATTTTACCACTGTTTTTCAGTTCTTTGCCCTTATGTACAGCTGCTCTTTGGAAGTGTGTATCTATTTTATGTGAAATCCATTATGCAAAATTGCTGAGTAAATTATTCTATGAAAAACTATCTGTTAGGATGTGGGTTAAATTATTTCTCGTAGAAATTACACATATTAGTTAGTTGATATAATTGTATGCATACAACAGCCATGGTGGTAAGCTGTTCTTTCATGGCTAATCTGTCAAGCAGAGTTTCTAATAGGAATCTCCTTTGTGAATGTTCATGTTTGGCATGTCCGGTGATTGTTCTTCATGGACGGGCTCTGTGGGAGCCTTCTCAGCTTGGTCGATCACCTTCCTGGACCTGGAGGGAGTTGGGAGGACCTTGGTCTTAGCATAGAGTGGGGAACCCTGATGGCTCCTTGGCCTTGAGAGGGAGGGAGGGGAGGTATGGGTGGAGGGGAGGGGAGGGAAGGGGGAGAAGGAGGGGAGAGAAAGGGGAGAAGGAGGGGAGGGAGGGGGGAGGAGGAGGGAAGGAGATGGAAATTTTTAAATATAAAAAAAAATAAACCATGAGAAAAAAAAAAAAAAAGAAAAAAAAAATAATTCTTATTTTATGTTTTATAATGTCCTCATGGATGACACAATTGTGTGTTTTTAAATTTAATACTGATTGGTTTATTTAGGCCTGTGATTTCAGATAGTTAGGAAGGTAAGGAAGGAAGGTCATTAACAAGGTCAGGACTTGTCTGTATTTGAGTACAAATCTGACAGCTTAGACCCAAGCACCACAATGTTAAAATAGAATGATCTTGGAGGCTTGTAGCACAGATGTGAAAGACTGAACACTTGTCTACTTGGTTAGTACACGTGGGGCAAAAGCCAATGAACAGTGTAGTCTATCGAAAGCTTTCTAGGTGATATTTTATACAGGGCCTGTCATATCTTGTTTAAATTTTAGACTGAACCTTAGGTTTCTACAATTATGTCACATACCAGTTATTTTTATTTTATATAGTGTAATTCTTATTTTTATTACATGCTTGCAGTGATTGTAGTTTAGGTTGTTTAGTAGAGACTTTCTTTGAAATAGAGTGATAATAATCTATGCATTGAGAGCCACTAATATTTTTCGATTTAAAATATACCTTTCCAAATGTCTAGGAATTGTTCTACCACAATCATGTCTTATCTTAAACTTGACTTCTTCTTCAGTATCTAGACATTTCTTTAGTCTAGAATTGTAAGAATGTTTAATTACAAGAACATGTCAAACATATTTCTTGCGTTTGTCTCCGCAGTCGTGGTCTCGCATGTGTAGCAGTTCTGCAGCACTCCTTATGTTTCGTGGATCCAGAGTTTGCGTGCAGTCCTTTCACATGGGCTTCAGGCTTCCAAACAAGAAAGTATGTGACTGAATATCACATATGTAGCCAAATCCCATTTGTGTAGGAAAACAATAATGAGGTTTTCGCACAAGCTTAGTAGTATGGAGACAGAATTAAAAAGTAATGCATGAGTTTTCTTAAAAATAAGTGAAATTTAACAGCTCTCATTAAGTGTAATGGGAAGCATGCATTCATTCCCACTAATTTTGGTTCTTCCTATTTAGCCCTGAATTATGCTTAATTATAACACTAATAAATATTCTTACAAATTATCCTTTAATGCCTCTGTAGAACCAAAGTGCGTAAACATGTCACAATTTGTTTAACCATCAGAGTATGGGACAAGAAAGTGAGAAGCTTAAAATGTTGGCAGTGGGTCCAGATTACCCAGGCTTTAATCCTGCCTCTGAAAATTAGTAGCAATGTGAGTTCACGGGATAAGGAACTTAATTTTTATGTTCCTTTTTTTTTTAATAATAATACCTCCTTCAGAGTGTTGGAAAAAGTAAAAGTGTTAATGCATTTAAGCTCAAAAGAGATTTCCTGGTTCCTCAAAGTAATGCCATTAATGCTGTTCATTTCTCATTAAACATATTGCTGCCTACAGTTTATTTAGAAAATTAGAGCTGACTTCTATCAATTGATCACAACCTCACAGTGTCCAGAAAAAATTTCTTGAAATGTCTAATATTCAAGTAATGTTCTTTCCTCATTATAATTATTTTCTTCTTAACATTTATGTCCCTAAAATGAAATGTTAAATGTGTATGAATGTCACCATTGCATCTGAAATTTTCTCTTAGCTTAATATCTAAATAGTTCTTGAACAAAAGCAGCAATGAAAAATGACATGTACATCATATTTTAATTGATAATATGGTTAGATTTTATAAGTCATCTTATTGTCTCTTTCATCAAAAATCACCTGATATGTTATTACTTTATATGAAACTTTAACATTTTATCTTTAAAGATTGTTAATTATGGTAGAACACACTTTAGTATAGTCAATTAAAGTGAATAGTCCTTTATGTGGAAGAAAATATTAACTGCAGAATCTTCAGTTTCTAATAATGTTTAATAACACTTTAAAAATTAAAATGCCAGGTGGTGGTAGTTCATGCCTTTAATCCCAGCACTGGAGAGGCAAAGGCAAGTGGATCTCTGTGAGTTCAAGGCCAGCTTGGTCTACAAGAGCTAGTTCCAGGACAGGAACCAAAGGTATAGAGAAACCCTGTCTTGAAAAACCAAAAAAAAAATTAAATTAAACTAATAGTACATATTGAATGTCAATAAAATTGAGAAATGCATTTTATTACACATGGAAAAACATGACTAACTAGCAGTTTTTCACTCAAGTTTAAATACACTTCTTGACATTTAAAAATGTTTTCTTCTCAAATATATCATGCTATTTTATCCATTCATTCATCAATCAGTTTTTGATAGTAGACAACTACTACAGATAAGACATGCTTTTAGGTATTATGGAGACAAAGTAAAGGGAACATAATAATGGCCACTGTACACATGAAGAGTTTATTCTAAATATGACTTAGGGTCCAGATTGTTTTCTCAGGCTTTGTTTCTGCTAGTCTATTATAAAATTAAGAATCTGGATAATTCTTTATATGACTCATCCTTTTTAACACGTTAAATATGTAATGTCTGTTTCTTCCTAGGCAATTTACCTATAATAAAAAAGGCTACATATTTTTGAGTTTATCATTTGATGCCTTATTTCAAAGTAGTTATATTCTCCTTTTTTTCTTTTATTGATTTTTATTAAGGTCTACATTTTTCTCTGCTCTCCTTCCTATCTCTCCTTTCCCCTTCAGCCCTTTCCCATGGTCTCCATGTGTAGTGATTAGCTGTGGGCTGCCTTCCAGCCACCCCAGCTCCCGGCCACCGGCTAGCTTTACCCGAAATAATTACACGGAAACTGTATTCTTTTAAATACTGCCTGGCCCATTATTTTCAGCCTCTTATTCACATCTTGACTAACCCATATATAATAATATATGTAACACCATGAGCGGTGTCTTACCAGGAAGTTTCTAGCGTACGTCCATCTTGGGCTGGAGCTTCATCGCATCTGGCCTGGTGGCTGGCTTCATGGCATCTCTCTCTCTCTGAGGAGAGGCATGGCAGTCTGACTAACTTAGGAGAGGCGTGGCATCTGACTGATCCATCTACCTCACTTCCTTCTTCCTGTTCTGTCTACTCCACCTAAGGGCTGGCCAAGGCAGTTTCTTTATTAATTAACCAATGAAATCATCAGATAGATAGAAGACACACCTACATCATTTCCCCTTTTTCTGTTTAAACAAAAAAGAAGGGCTTTCACTTTAACATAGTAAAACTACATACAACAAAAGAGTTATAAAGGAAGAATTACAGTTGCAATATTTATATCTATTTTATCTTTTATCATAACAATGGAAAACTATAACTATCCATTCTTTAACTCCATCAAAGACTCCAGAAAGATATAATACTACCTAAGTAAACAATAAATAATCAACTTCCAAACTCTAGAAATCACAGAGACATCTTGCTACCTGGACAGTCACCCAAAGTTCTTTTGTACCTTTGGGGCATCCATCTTTGGCCTACAGGCCCATAAGTATCCAGCAGACATTTCTATGCAGCAGGAAATTTCAAAGGCAGTTCAGTCACTATCTGCTGTGTCCTTCAGAATGTCTCGCAGACTCTTTCTTGAATCAGGAACCCCGAAAGATCATCTCACATTTAGGCAAGTTCAGCAGTCCTCTCTCTGTGGGTTCTTTGTGTCCAGTTTCTGCAACAGTCCAGGCAAGAGCAGTTTCTTGCGCAAATTGAAATCAAACTCCATAAGGATCCCCTTCAATGCCCATCATCTTCTTGAAGTAGATTGGTGCTGCCAGGAGCAGACGTGTCTCATTGTCATGAAAAGTTCTAAGTTACTAAAACATTTAAAATGCCATATTCTGTAGTCTTTGGAAGATATGAAGAATGCCTATCTAACTGAAATATATCTGTATATATCTAGAAAATCTAACATGACTACAAGTTTGACTATTATTGATGACTATCCATTAACAACCTATATACGTTATATTTTTAAATGAACTATATAATCACAATACCTTAATCAGTATCAAAAATACATATACATATAACAAAATTGACCTTAAATCTCTATCAATTAAGCAAAATCTATACCAATGCAAATTATTCATATCTATATCATATCCCCCTTTAAATGTAAAAGAACACTTATAAACAATATTTGGGAACATGGACGTAGTTATTTCTCTCCAAACTGCTTCCTGCTGAATGGGGACACTGTTAATCAGATCTTTCATTGTGTAACCTGTGTGCCAGGTTCATCAGTTCTCAGTCATCAGTTGAGCAAAGTAATTTTTTGAGGGTGTTCATAGCAACCTTTCAGGAGGTCGTGGTCTATCATGCCATATTGGGATAGAAGCAATCCAATGGGTCTCATTTTCTATAAAAATAAAAGAAGAATCTCTTTTGCAAAGTATCATATCCTTAGATCCAAATTCTGAAGTCAAGGTATTTTCAAAATATCTATTATGATTAGTTCAGCAGCATTTATAAACAAATATCTTTTAGCAGCTGTTGCTTCTTCCTCAGCATTCAAACAATTCAAAGAGAGCATAATAGTATACAGTATCAAGATTCTTTGTGTATTTTCCATCTTATACGACTTTATTTTAACCTCTATTTCATTTATTTTTACTTTTGTTTTTTGAGACAGGTTCTCTGTATATCTTTGTCCTGGAATAACTCTGTAGACCAGGCTGTCCTTGAGCTCACAGAGACCCACTTCTCTGCTTCCCAAGTGCTGGGATTAAAGGTGTATGCTACCACACCTTGAACTCACAGAGATCTGTCTGTCTCTGCCTCCCAGGCATTTGGATTAAAGGTGTGGTTGCTTCCACACCTTGAAGTCACAGAGGTCAATCCACCTCTGCCCCTTGAGGTCAATATACCTTGCCTCCTAAGTATTGGGATTAAAGGTGTGTACCACCACAACAAACTACTTCCTTTTTTTTTTACTTTCATGAACTTTAACCTTTAGCCTGCATATATTTTTAACACACCGTAAATCATTTAGACATTTTCTTTGACTTTAAATCTTTCTTTTACTGTATATCTCTCTTTTTGTGACTACATGAGTCTTTAATTTACCAAACAATATCAGTAGGACTAAAGCTGTGGCTTTGACAGCTAGATCCAGCCCATTCCTTAGCTTTCCAGCCTCATGGCAGAGGTACCAGCTGTAGCCATGTTTATGGCCATAACTCTATGGCGTTTCACGGTCCCTGCCAGCAAACAAGCTGCAAAAGTATGTCCACAGACAACACTCAAGTCCTCTCTCTGTAGCCGGCCCTCCTGCCTCAAAGAGTCAGAGTTTGCACTGGCAGGACAGCCCAGAAAGCCGACATTTTAAAACAGCACAACTTTTTTCCTGCTGTGGCTGAAAACCGAAAAGCACACGTTCAGCTTTTCATCAACACCATTTAAGTGTTTTGTGGCAGGACCTCTTAAAAGGGCTGCAGGTTTTTGCAGCTAAAGCTGAGTCAGGAAGCCTCTCTTAGATGAGAGCGCTTGCTCTAGCAAGCAAAGCCAAACCCGAGAAATTGCTGCTACTGAGAAAACATGCTTTACTCTATTCTTTCCCAAGCTTTCTCAAACTTTCTGTGGATTCAGTTATCCACGTTGGGCGCCATTCTGTAGTGATTAGCTGTGGGCTGCCTTCCCACCACCCCAGCTCCCGGCCACCGGCTAGCTTTACCCGAAATAATTACACGGAAACTGTATTCTTTTAAATACTGCCTGGCCCATTATTTTCAGCCTCTTGTTCACATCTTGACTAACCCATATATAATAATATATGTAACACCATGAGCGGTGTCTTACCGGGAAGTTTCTAGCGTACGTCCATCTTGGGCTGGAGCTTCATCGCATCTGGCCTGGTGGCTGGCTTCATGGCATCTCTCTCTCTCTGAGGAGAGGCATGGCAGTCTGACTAACTTAGGAGAGGCGTGGCATCTGACTGATCCATCTACCTCACTTCCTTCTTCCTGTTCTGTCTACTCCACCCAAGGGCTGGCCAAGGCAGTTTCTTTATTAATTAACCAATGAGATCATCAGATAGATAGAAGACACACCTACATCATCCATGCTCACAATTTACTCAGGAGATCTTTTTTTTTCCCTACTTCCCATCTAGATTTGATCTATGTAAGTCTCTCTTAGGGTCCTCATTGTTGTCTAGGTTCTCTGGGATTGTGATTTGTGGGCTATTTTTCTTTTTGCTTTATGTTTAAAACCGCTTACAAGTGATGACATGTGATAATTGTCTTTCTGGGTCTGTGTTACCTCACTCGAAATGATATTTTTCTAGCTCCATCCATTTGCCTGCAAAATTAAAGATGTTGGCTTTTTTCTGCTGTGTGGTAATCCGTCGTGTAAATGTAGTACATTTTCCTTAACCATTCTTCAGTTGAAGGACATTTAGGTTGTTTCCAAGTTCAGGCTATGAAAAACAATGCTGCTATGAACATATTTGAGGACATGTTCTTGTGGCACAATTGAGCACTTTTTGAATATATACCCAAAAGTGGTATTACTGGGTCTTGAGAAAGGTTGTCTCTTCATTTTCTGAGAAATAGCCACACTGTCATCCTTAGAAGCTGTACCAGCTTGCATTTTCACCAACAATGCAGGAATGTTCCCTTTACCCCTCAGCCTCTCCAGCATAAGTTTGCCATCAGTGTTTTTGATCTTGGTCATTCTTACAGGTGTAAGATGGAATCTCAGAGTTGTTTTGATTTGCATTTCTCTGATGACTAAGGATGTTAAACATTTTCTTAAGTGTCTTTCAGCCATTTTAGATTCCTCTGTTGAGAGTTTTCTGTTTAGGTCAATACTCTATTTTTTATTGGATTATTTGTTCTTTTGATGACCAATTTCTTGAGTTCTTTGTTTATTTTGGAGATCAGACCTCTGTCTGATGTGAGGTAAGTGAAGACCTTTTCCCATTCTGTAGGTTGTCATTTTGTCTTGTTGAATGTATCCTTTGCTTTACAGAAGCCTTTCAGTTTTTGGAGGTCTCATTTATTAATTGTTTCTGTCAGTGTCTGTGCTGCTGGGGTTATATTTAGGAAGTGGTCTCCTGTAGCAATGAGTTCAAGTGTACTTCCCACTTTCTCTTCTATAAGGTTCAGTGTGGGTGGCCTTTTGTTGAAGTCTTTGATCCATTTGGACTTGAGTTTTGTGCATGGTGATAGACAAGAATCTATTTTCATTCTTTTATGTGTTGATATCCAGTTATGCTAGCACCACTTGTTAAATATGCTAACCAAATAAGTGGGAGACTTTTATGACAATAACTTTAAATCTTTGAATACAGTAATTGAAGAATACACCAGAAAGTAAAAGGTCTCTCATGCTCTTGGGTAGGTAGAATTAACTTAGTAAAAATGGCAATCTAACAAAAAAAGCAATCTACAGATTCAATGGAATGCCCGTTGAAATCCCAGCAAAATTTTTCACACATCTCAAAAGAATGGTACTCAACTTCATGAGGAAAAGCAAAAAACACAGGATAGCCAAAACAGTCCTGTACAATAAAAGAACTTCTGGAGGTATCACAATCTCTTACTTCAAACTCTATTACAGAAATAGCCACCTCCTGAGTGGTGGGATTAAATTTGTGCACTGCCAGACATAGAAACATCTGTATTGCACTAGACACCTGACACTTCTTTTTTTTTTTTAACTGAGCTCTACATTTTTCTCTGCTCCCCTTTCTGCCTCTCCCCTCCCACCTTCAACCATTCCTCCAAGGTCCCCATGCTCCCAATTTACCCAGGAGAACTTGTAGAGACCTGACATATCTATTAAATGTCAAATGGTCTGTGTCAGCGACCGTTCTACACTTGCAAGAATTATTGTTATGTCCTGTATCATTATATTCATCCAGAATGTATCTGCAAAGTTATGGTGCTGGAAAGTGCAGCTTTGGAGGAGATAAGGACAGGATGGTATGACTTTCAGGAATAGGATTGGCTTCTTTTGCTGAGCAGTCCAGCCTCTCCTTGTTTCAACACCCAACTCTGTAGAGATTCAGAAGTCAGCTTTAGTTAGTTCAACACTTTTTCAGCTTGCTGTACACTGGCCATTGGATGTTGGAACAGCTCAACATTGACCTTATTAATGCACGGTTGTGCTAGGCATGCAAATGTGGAGTTCAGAAACAAAAAATGAAAAATCCTGAGTTCATAATATCAATTTTCTTTGTTCATTTGCCTAAAATTATTCCAAAGACACATCCATGTTCATGGCTTGGATAGATGTTAACAAAATGTTATTATCAGGAACAAGATCCTACTGTTGCTAATGCTATAGCTAGAGAAAATTGTGACGTATTATAATTGAATATCCATTTTTGTCTTAATCAATTAACTGTAGCTTCAATTTCTAACCGTTGTGAGTCTTTTAGAAATATCTTTTAGATATTGAGAATCTTTTACAAATTCAGATTTTTCATTGATGGCACAATTAGCCCTCCTAATAAATTGGTTGTTAATATCAATCACAATCTCTACTTATCAATGTCTTCTTGCTGAAAGCTATTGCCTGACTAATAGCATTTTGGAAAACATTTTTGTACTGAAACTGAGCAAAAAGAAACTGGACTAAAATCAAGAGAACACATCTCTGGGTCTTGTTCTGTCATTAATAACCCTCTCTTTCCTTATAAAGAACATACCCGTAGGTTTTTTTTTCATCTTTATTTTCCCAAATTACAAAATATCACAGTAGTCTAGTTGAGCACAAAATTATGATCATTACTAAATGTTAAAATATACCTCACTTCCCTTTCCTCTTTTTATTTGACATTTACCATATTTAATTGTTTTCATCATTGGCAGTGATTTTAAAAGTCTGTTCCTTTGAATAAAGAATCTGCATTACCACATATTCAGTAAGAATTCTCAGGATTCAAGCATATTCTATTGAATCAAATGCTCTGTGAGTAAGTTCAACAGTATTCAGATGAATAAATTTTCCTGTAGTACTGATGAATATTAAACATAAAAACTTTTGTTCTGTACTCTGAAGTTTTAAAGGCTTTGCCCTAATTTTTAGTTAATGGGAGTATATAAATATTCTAAAGCAAATTCTCTCAGGCTTATTTACAGAAAAATAAACTGGCATCCTGTAACGTTCTTTGGCATCATCTTCATACAGATATAAAAAGCAATTTATGAATACTGAGGTTTTAGATGAAACTTCTAGTCTCCCTACGGTGGTCCTGGAATTGTACCACACATGCTTGACTGTATGCAGGAGATCTTGAGAAGCAGAGGTGAACAAAATAGCAATTTCCAAAAATAAGATGTTTTCACTGGTTAGCCACCTGTCCTTATTCCTGAAGAGAAACTGTCATTTCCTAAATTATACAGTATCAGAGCCTCATAATTTGAGTACAGATTTTAGACTAAACTTGGGGTTTAGAGACAGACAAAAACCCTTTGTGTGGGTACATTGAGGCAGGTAGTGACAGTAATTACTTTTGCCCTGAAATAAAGGCAAAACAGAATTGGAGGTTCCCAAAGCATCTTGGACATAGAATAAAGGATTTGAAGAAGTGAAAGAAGAGCTTAAAGCTTGACATGTTGCATCTAGAATCTTCTTTAAAAGTTGTGTACTTCTGATAGTGAAAGGCCAGAAGCTCTAAAAGTCACAGGAATGTAGGAGGAAGACTTTCACAGACAGTAGATACAGGAGCAAGAAGAACTGAGTTCATAATATAGCAAAGACAGACTCCAGTGAAAAGTAGCACCCAGGTAGTGTCAAAACTATATCAGTAATCTATCAAAAAGATAATATTATCAGAAAACTGCAGGAACTCCAACCAAAGCCTACTCACCTGATTTTTACATTCTGCACACAGATAGTCTCCATGTAGTCTGCATGTTAGCAGATATGGGGATTCCTGACTTAAAATGTAACTAAACCTTCAATAAATACTCACATGGTATATTCCCCTCAATTAAAATTAGCAACGTTATCATGTAATCAAATAGTAAGTAAATAACATAAACTCATAGGTGGTACAATGGTTTAAATTATAACAAACTATTATTAAGAAGAATTCCTAGTAGTAAAATTGAAAGCATAGAAATACCATAACTCACAGAAAAATATGGAAAAATAACAGAAGGATCAATTTAAAATATTATTTTAATATTATATTTGACATAAAAAACATATTATTAAATATCTGGATAATAAATCTGTTGGAGGTACAAACACCTACCAAGTTCTAAAATGAAATGCAGGGGAGGAAAAAGAAAAAAATATTGTATTTTCTAAGTAAGGGAGTTATAAACTTCAGCAGAGAGGACATATAGATGATAATGACCTTAATTTCTTAAATTAAAAATGTATTAAAATAGAAACAGAAATCAGTCATTAAAATGTAGGGCAAAACAACTATTTATTTCAAATATCTATGTCAAGATAAAACATCCCAAAAAAGTAAAGGCATAAGAAATGTCTTTCTGAAAGAGTAAAATTCAAATCACTTTGTAATCATAACTCCTTTTTAATGTCATTTAGATTTTTAAGCTATTTCAGAATTGTCTTACAGGGAAATATTAAAATAGTAAAGATAGTGAGGGTCAAAAGAAAAAGGTAAAGATGAAAAAAATTAAAGAATGGCAGTGGGTGACAACACAGTATTCAAGCCTCAAAATTCAAAGAATTCAAAATTCTTTTCAAGTTCAAAATTCTTTTGGAAATTGGGAAAGTACTAATTCATATTGTTATATTATAATTATATTCATAAGAATGATAAAGTATACACATGGAATATAGAACCATAGAAATGTAATTAATGTCTTACAGAGGCTCCCTTGCTAGGTGAAGTAAATCAAAGCATATTTTAAATTATTATATATTAAACCTGGATTTTATGATTTCAGTAAAATTAAGCTAAAAATATGATTAGCATATCTGCATCTTACTTTGTACTTGAGAGTATGTACTTTAATTTTTCTTGACTCTCCAGCAGCCTTTGCTATGTGAGGATAACATTCATTGTTTTTGTCTAGTTTTCTTACTATATTCCTCACTGATAGTAGTATTTAAGAAAAAGAGAATGAGTTATAGAAGGGTTTGGAGGGAGGAATGGGAATGAAGAAATGTAATTATAATCTCACAATAATCTAAAAAAGATTCTTCTTTCTCTTTCAAATCACTGATCCCCAAATATAGGGGCATTTCTTTACTACCTCACCTAAGTATGATAATATTACTTAGCATAGTTCAAATGATCATTTATTCATTGTTAATATAACTTTCGATTCTTTTATTTCCTTTGTTTTAACATAATTTTTTGATTCTTTGGGAATTTCACATCGTTGTACCCCAGTTCCACTCATTTTCTTCCCCTTTCATATCTGTTTATCTCCCCTGCAGTATGCAACAAACAAAGAAAATTAAAAGAAAAATTAAAACCAAACCACCAACCAACCAACAAACAAACAAAAACCACTTTGCTCCTCTGGCTTTCCCACCCTTCCAAAACATCTACATTCTTCTTATTGGCATTGGGAGCTACATTGTGTCATGCAGTATACACCTTTGTCCAGTCAATTTAACTTGCAAATGTTCATTGCAATGAATCATTGGTCTGTTTCAAGGACACTAGTTTCTGTCACACCATCATCACTTGAACCTTAACCAAACACAGTGTAGATATATCATAGCTACCTGAGTTATAGAGATCCTGTGGGTATCATTCAGCAAGACAAGTTCCTTCACATGCTCCAGTAGTTCATATGGTAGATGTTAGTGTGGGCTAATCCAAGGACCTGGATATGGGCCTGGATGGTAGTACAGGTGATCATACCTAGCTTCTGCCCCTCCCCCATGTGCACAGTTGAGCCAGCTCTCCTATGCCCATGCCATTAGGGACCATCTCTCTCAAGTGCAGTTCTTCTCTGAGGGTCAGGGACAGCTTTGCCAAGGCAACTGGAGGTCAGGGTTAGCTTAGTCTGGCCCTCAGATAATCATTCATGGCTTTTATAGGTCCTGTGATAATACATGCCAGAGACATTAACACAGATTCAAGCTGCAGCTTGAACACATTCCCAAACATGAACCTCAGCAACAGTTCAGGCTGGATGTCACCATGGCCCCTGTGGCACTCAGGTCACCCAGATCAGTATGGTCCTGGCAACAGCATGATTTTCAGACACCAAAATGGTCTCAGGTGGTTGTACATACCCTGGGTATTCTAACGACTTTTGGTGGTAACAGGAGTCATGCACATCAGCTCAGATTTTGGCTGCTGGAGGGACATAGACAGACATTGCCTTTAACAGCAGCCTTGCTTATATGTCACCATGGCCCCAGCTGGCAGTGCAGGTCACTTAAATTGGCATAGCCGCAGTGACAGCAAGGCCCTTGAACACCATTTTCAGACTGGACTGAGCTCGAAGTAAGAGTCAGTGGTTGGCTACTTTGTTTTTTGGATATTCAAGTTGAACCCAAATTTCTCTCTCTTTGTTTTTATCAAGCATGCATCAAGCAAAACAGTCAGCCACTGGCTCTTATCTTATCAGTCTGAAATGGTGATCCTGCCTTCAAGAATCTCAGAATAAGACTGTGTGAGATCTGTCTCCTCCTGTTTTATAATACTCCCTACATCTGAGATTAAAGCACTGAGAAGGCATGTTTCACCTGGTTTCTATGGCAAACTAGTGTAGTAACTGGGTTTAAAGATGTATGTTACCATTGCTTGGCTCTTAAAGCTGGCCAGTGTGACTGTTTTACTCTGAACTCTAGGCAAGCTTTGTTTATTAAAATAAAGATGAAATGCCACTGCACCCAGCTGTAGCATGGATCAGGACACCAACATGGCCACAGGTAGTGGTCCAGACTCAGGCAACATCACATTATGTACATTATTGTGTTTTCTTTGAATTTTTTTACTGCAAAGGAGCTAACTACAAAGAGACATTTTATTGTATGGGCTGCTAAGCTAAACCAACATATATATTTTAAAGGTATCATGATTTCAAAATTTGGGTCTAAGAATTTGTTGCTTTGAAAAAGAGATTCTTCTTTTGTTTCCACAGAAGATGAGAACCTATGGATTCCTGCCAGACTAATACAGTTTTATGGACCAATACCTGCTGAAAATTTGCCATGAATACCCTCAAAAAATTACTTTACCCAACAAAAAGCAGGAAGCAATTTGGAGAAAACTACGCCCAAATTTCCAAAAATGGTTTATAAATGTTTGTTTATATTTAAAGGGGGATATGATATAGAGATGTATATTGTATTTGTATGGATCTTTGTTTATTGATACAAACTTAAAATCAATTTTATTATATGTATATTTCTGCTCTTAATTAAGGTATTGTGTTTGTGCTTCTTATTTAAAAATGTAATGTATAATTAAGAAATATTCGTTAATAGAGAGTCATTTATAATATTCAAACTTGTAGTCATGTTAGTTAGGTCTTCTAGATATATAGAGATATAGTTCAGTTAGATAGGTATTCCTCAAATCTTTCAAAATCCTTCAGAATATGACATTTAAAATGTTTTAAGAATTTAGGACTTTTCTTGACAGTGAGACACATTTGCTCCTGGCAGCACTAATGTACTTTAAGAAACGATGGCAAGTTTATAAGAGGCGCCTCATAGAGTTTGTTAGCCATTTGGGCATGAAACTGCTCTTGCCTAAACTGTATGACTAGATTTACAAAACCCACAGCAAAAATGACTGCTGAAGTTACCTAAAGAAGGTGAGATAGTCCTTTGGGGTTCCTGCTTCATGAAAGAGTCTGCCAGACATTCTGCAGGATACAGAAGAAAGTTACTGAAAAACTGCCAATATAGGTGGAACTGTTTTTGAATTTTTTTGCTTAATGGAAAAGTTTGCCTGATACTATGGGCTGAAGATTGGATGCCCCAATGGTACAGAAAAACTTTGGGTGACTGTGCAGACAGTGACATGTCTCTGTCAATTCTATAGTTTTAGAAGTTGCTGTTGAATTTCTTTAGGCAGTCCAGGCCTTGAAGACCCATGATGGCCTGTGGGTGACTTCCACCCACCTGACCTGAGTCATAATTTTTGATTCTCACTTAGTTCCATCATTAGTATCTTCTTGAGGCTCACACTCTAGGATGAAGTAAATCAATGTGTATTTCAAATGATAGTCATTAAAATCATTATTTTCTGAAGTGAAATGAAGCTAAAAAGTAAAATGTCCCATATATCCAATTTTATTTTAGTATCCAAGGTTATGTCCAATATTGATAGATAGCACTTCATTAATGTATTCTTCTTTTCTATTTCAGAAGTTAGCACCAGTCAGTTAGCCAATATTATGGCTGCTCCTAGGTTCTCCATACCACAATAGACAGCCTCATAACCATGAGCAAATGGATAACACTATGTGGTTATTAACAACAACAACAGCAACAACAACAACAACAAAAGAAGCCTGTCTTGAGTTTGAGTGAGGATGTGAGGATGAGACAGCAAAAATTAGGTAGATGCCCCTCCAGTCAGAGTGAGGGCTTGGCTGCCTCTCATTGGATGAAGGTACCCCCACATCATACCATGTCACTTAAGCTATATAAGTTGGTGCTCACAATAATAAACTGAGTTCCTACTTGACTTGACACCCTATCTCTTCTGATTGTCTTTCGTTGTGGGTCTGCAGAATGGGTGGGTATCACACTCACATTTCCTTGGGGAATAAGAAGGCCTAGCAAGGACTAGGGGAATACAGAGGCTCAAGAAGCCAGCAACTTTATACTACACTTATTTAATTCTCTAAACGTTGTCTTTTTCCTTTCTTCTATACTAAAATAATTCTATATTTATAAACTGAGCAAATGTCCCTGATATTTCTTACTGCAGTGACTCCAAGGTTTAAAATTACATGTAGTACAAATTAGGGATTTGGTAAGTAATTGGTGAATCAGTAGATAGAATCAGACAAGCCATGTTCCAGGAGGGCAAGCACAGCTCTTGACATATCTACATTGAAAGACAAGACAAAGCTAACCTTGGAGAATATCTTTATGACCATGAGGTAGAAAGCAAGAAGAAAGAAATAAAGAAATGTTAAAAAAGGAATAAAATAACATGGTATTAAAATTAAATATGGATTATACTAACTGAATATACTAGCTATGCACTGAAATTTTAAAATTCCAACAATTGGTCTGTAATCAGTCAAATGATAAGGCTTTTATAATGCAAAATGAGCAGCCTAACTTAATTTAAAAGGCTGAGTTTTTCTATTAGTATATTTTCAGTTTGTCACATTCCACATGTACACACTACATATATGGTTGGGCTTAGTCTAGAGGTTCCTAGCATCCTGTGGAGAGGACTCGTCATTCTTTTATTTTATTTAAAAATTTCCATCTTCTCCCCTCCTCCTCCCTCTTCCCTCCCCTCCCCTCCACCCACACCCCCCCCCCTCCAGGCCAAGGAGCCTTCAGGGTTCCCTACTCTATGTTAAGTCCAAGGTCCTCCCAACTCCCCCCAGGTCCAGGAAGGTGATCAACCAAGCTGACAAGGCTCCCACAGAGCCGGTCCATGCAAAAGAATCAAAGCCCAGCACCATTGTCCTTGGCTTCTCAGTCAGCCTCCACCGTCGGTCACAATCTGAGTCCGGTTTGGTCTCATGTTCCATCAGTCCCATTCCAACTGGAGTTGGTGATCTCCAGTTAGTTCTGTCCCACCGTCTCCATGGGTGAACGCACCCCTCATTCTTAACTGAAAAATGTACAAACTGACAAACATTAGAACCTACTCCTTTGACCAACAAAATCTTAATATTTTCAAACTTTAAACTCTTCCCAATGAATGAAAGATTCTAAATACACCCAGAATCCCTACATTGCCCTGCATTGTTATTACTCCCCTGAAACTTCTCGTGTTTTAATGTGTACCTATATCTAACCAAAATTTTATTAATCTTTCAAACAGTATGTTTCCATTCATACTTGCCAAATATTTATCTTTTGTAATTTTATTACATGAATTGAATATTTCCTTTTTTATTTTATATTAATGAAACAATTCATATTTTACATTTGTCTTTATAATAATTGCAAACTCTCATTTAATTTTAGAAGTTACAAAGTATTTTATTATCATCGAAATACCATTATTGCATTTGATTATACATTTAATCAATTTAATGTTGATTTAATCATGTCTTTCCATTATTCTGTGTGACCATTTGTTTGGTGCAGAATACAAATACAATGCTCTCATCAATCTTCTTTTGAGTTTGTTTTAGCTTGTATTTGATCTCCCTAATCTGTTGATTTTTTCCAGTTTAGTTTATGAAGAAAGTATTCTATTTATTCAATAGAGGTTTAAATAATCTTGATTTTGTTCCTCTCTCATTTTTGTACCTTAAAAATTGTTCACATGTAATTTGATTAATCGCCCACATATTTATTTCTTTTAATTTTGTAAGATTAATTTTTCAGCAATATAAGGCTACTGTAATGAAACATATAATATCTCTACTGTGATATTTGTATCAATGGAATTTAGAGATCATTAATTCTATTAATGATGAAATGAAGATGTAACTATCATTTTTATTAATTTGTTAGGTGGATTTCTTTTATGATGTAAACCTAGTATTCATTATTTCTTGAGCAGAAAAATAAATCTGTGAGAATTATTTCCATTTGTTTTCATTGATAAAAGAATTTAGTTCCTTTTAATTATGAGACCCAAATCCTCATTTTCTAGCTCCTTATAAGCTTTATTTAACTTTGAACAGTACATATTGTCATGAACCCTATCTCCCCATACAAAGATTGAATCATTAAGATAAGTCCTTAGGCCTCATCTGCTTGAGGTCTATGGGAAAAGTTTTCTACCTCTTAGGACTCTGTGGTTAAACTTGTTTCTTTCAAGTAACCTAGGGCAGTCTTCTCATCTTTCCAGCCAACCCTTAACTTCTCTGATGTCCTCAGTTCACATACAAGCTTGAATATTTGATATGAACATCTTTAGCATGAATAAATTTATAGATAATAAAATAGAATTTTAGTTGCCAAATTGATTAATAAAATATTTCAAAATCTAATGTATAATTGCAAGTAGGTTATTTTGCCATGTTCAAGGTTTGTTTACTTTCTTTTTTGTTTATTTATATTTTATTCATCTTACATTCCAACCACAGTACACACTCACCCCCTCTGTTTGCACCCCACCACCTTTCACGACTCCATCCCCATCTGCTCCCCACAAAAGGTAAATCCTACCATGGGGAGTCAACTTTCTATACTCAGACATTATATTTCATCATATTACAAATAAAACAGAAAAAGGATAAAGACACAATTACAACAGATATAGTGAAAGTATTTGATAATGCTCAATTTTCATTCATTATAATATTACTTACAAACAAGATAGAAAGAAACTACATTCTGATTTTAGTGATAAGAATGCCAAGCTCTTTCCCCAGGCAAGGATATGCTATACCCCTGACCAATGCTGCTGGCGCAGGAACACATTTGCATAATGTATAATATCTGTCTATAAAACATGGGGGCTCACTCTTTAATACTGGAAATAAATTAAAGTTATGTGTGTGTGTTTTCATATTTATATACATCTTGGCTCTTTGTGTCTAAAATATAAAAAAAAACTACAGTAACTGCTAGTACAACTACTATATGTACTTACAGGTCTCAGAAAATAAAATGTGTTAGACAAAAAATAGATTATATACTACAGTTAACATTCAAAATGATTGTCTTCTTAATTAATATAGTGGTATCAACACAATGGGATTCTTAGGGCTATATTTAACAGAAGATATATGTGTAAGTATAGCTTTAGCTATAGACCCCTATGAAAGAAATTTTAAAAGCCTGAACATTTTTCAAACAATTTCTCAACATTTATGGATCTTAAAAAAACTCTATAGATGTTATACAATTCCTGTGAAATTCTAGAAGCTGTTTTAAATTAGAGCTGCAAACATCAACTGATAATAACATCAATTTAATTTTTAAAGGGCTCATAATGAAAATCAAGAGATAAGACCAATATTAGGAAACAAGTATGTGTTTATATATACATTAATATAAATACAAAATATATAAAAAGAAAAAATTATTTTTTTTATCAATGAAGTAAATATTAACTGCTCATTTCTGTAAAATATGAATGGAATCTGCTATATTAAGCTTATAATTTTCTTTAAAATGACTTTGTCAAGTTCTAAATTTATTTTAATTATTATTTTTCATAAATTAATTAACCTCTTGATATGGAGTGTGGTGGTGTGTGTTTATGCATGTGCCATATGTGTTTGGAAGCATATGATGACTTATGGAAATCAGTTCTCTGCTTTCACTAGGTAGATTCTCAGGGATGAACTCAAGTTTCAGTCTGGTTGTAAGAACCATTACCAACTTAGCCAACACATACTTTAATTTTATAGTCTTCAAACAATTAATATGATTTATTTTTAACTTTAAACTTTTAAAGAAGCACAATGATACTTCCACTTTTATTGGACAAATACATTTTTAAAAGATTGACAATAAATACTAAAGAAAACAGAAACACAACAGTTCAGCAATCAGTTTGGCAATTAATTACAAAGGATCCAGCAACCAGATAACTATATAGTTACTCAATAATGAGCAAATGTAAAATTTAAAAATTTGCATTTTTAAATAGTTTTGCATTTAAGTTCAAAGATCAATTGGTCTGTAATTATCTTTCTATGTTAGGTCTTCATGTAACTTCATGTAGTTTGGGTACCAGAGTAACTGTGGTCTTATAAAATAAATTTGTCAATGTTACTTCTGTTTCTATTTTGAGGAATATTTTGAGGAGTATTTGGCATTAACTACTGTTTGAAAGTCTGGCAGAAATCTGCACTAAAAATTCTGGCTCTGGGAAATTTTGGTTAGCTATCTTTTCTACTATTTTTTTTTGCAAAATAAATATTTTTAAGTTTTTTTTCTCATTTTTTTATTAAAGATTTCCATCTCCTCCCCCCCCCCCCCCCCCCTTCCCTCCCCTCCCTTCCACCCATACCCCCATTCCACCCCTCTCCAAAGACAAAGAGCCATCAGGGTTCCCTTCACTATATTAAGTCCAAGGTCCTCCCAGCTCCCCCTAAGTCCAGGAAGGTGAGCAACCAAACTGACAAGGCTCACAGTGAGCCCGTCCATGCTGTAGAGTTCATGTTCATTGCCATTGTCCTTGGTTTCTCAGTCCTCCTCCACCGTCAGCCACATTCAGAGAGTCCAGTTTGGTCCCCTGTTCCATCAGTCCCATTCCGACTGGACTTGGTGGTCTCCCGTTAGATCTGTCCCACAGTCTCAATGGGTAAAAGCACTCCTCACGGTCCTGACTTCCTTGCTCATGATCTCCCTTCTTTTGCTCCTCATCAGGACCTTGAGAGCTCAGTCTGGTGCTCCTATGTGGGGCTCTGTCATTTTCTCCATCCAATGCCAGGTGAAGGTTCTATGGTGATATGCAAGATATTCATGAGTATGACAATAGGATCTGGACATTTCTGGCACCCTCTCCTCAGCTGCCCAAGGAACTAGGTGGGGGAGGAGTTAAAGGTCTATTAAATTTTTAGTCTGATTTTGCTTTAACTTATTTGGTGATATATATTGAAAGAATTATCTGTTTAATTTATTTTTTATCTGTTTATTTTTTTTAACTTGGAGCACAAGTGAGGTTAGGAAAGGGAATGTGTTAGGTTTGGAGAGAGAATGAATGAGGGGAGAATCTGTTTGAATTGTAGGTCATTGGAGATGCAGTATGAAAACAGTGCAGTGCACCTTACTAAAATATAAGAAAGCAAGCCTAATGAAATCTAGAAGTAATGAGGGAGATGGAAACCCAACTGGACATCTCTTGTCTCCAAATAAAGTTTCCAGTACAGGAACTGGGTTACATTCAGTTAGTTGTTAGCCTAAGCGTTTTCCTTAAATTCCCCAAACTACCCTGGCAGTTACCAAGCCAATAGGTTGCTCTCCACAATGCTCCATTCTGAAGATAATACCTATACAGGTCATTGAACATGGAGAGGTCAGACTGGTGCCTACATAGAAACTTCATTATATTTTCTTTAGTATAGGAAGGTATCTGCAGGCTACCAAAAGAGGAACTTAAACACCAACCTTGCCACAAAGTCTTTGATCCACAATGCTGTCCATCCTGCAAAATATACTAAGGCAATAGAGCCCCAAAACCTGTGAGAGTAACCAACTAATAAATAATTTGACTTAAGACACACTCCACAAAATGGAATCTATACCCAAAACTGCTTTAGTGACCAAGAACCAGAAACTAGCCAGTTCAGAGATCTAAAATCAAAACAAATACTAATGGTCTTCATGAAAAAAAAGTATTGATAAAATGACTCCTAATGATACTCTGTTATACCCCTAAATCAGTGCCTTTTTCAGCCATCATCAGAGAAGCTTCCTACTTCAGCAGATAGGAATAGATGCAGAGACTAGGTGTTAAGCAACAAAAGAGGTATCACACAGCTCTAATAGTAATTTCTGTTTCAAATGCCTCAACTCAGAGCACAGTTAGCCCTAAGGAAGAGGAGGTGGAAAGAATGTAAAAGCCAAAGGTTGCAGAGGACACCAGGAGAACAATACCCTTAAAATAAGCAAGATGTTTGACAAAAACTGAAGCAGCATACACAGGACATGCATGATTCTGCAGCAAGTTCTATGAGAAATATATATATATATATATATATATATATATATATATATATATATATATATGATGTTTTTTTGTTTAGTGTTTTTATAGGACTCTTGACTTTGTGAATGAGTAGGTCTTTTTTTGCCTTTCTTGTGGTCTTTACTTTCTGTTCACTTTTCTTATTCAAGCTTGATATGATTATTTTATTTTATTATGTTTTGCTTTTATCTTTTAGAAGCTCATTCTTTTCTAATGAGAGACAGAAAGGTATCAGATCTACCTTGGAGGGAATGTGAAGAGTAACTGGGATGAACAAAAGGAGGTTAAAATGTAATCCAGATATATTATATGAGAAAAGATTTATTTTCAGTATGGTGGGGGGAGATGTGCTTTTTCATAACAACTCAAATATGAAAGACAGCAAAGTTACATCAGCAAGAAAATAGATGAAATGTTGTAAAGCCTGTATTTATACAATCAACAACACAATCAACAATAAAGTGTTGACTAAGTTTTCTGTCTTGCATGATTCCCACAGTCATTAAGTCCCAAAGAAATCACACAGAGGTCTGTATTAACTATAAACTGGCCCATTAGCTCAGGCTTCTTATTAACTCTTACAACATATTAGCCAATTATTCTTGTCTATGTTAGCTACGTGGCTTGATAACTTTTTCAGTGAGGCAATTACATCTTGCTTGCTCTGTGACCAAGTCAGGACTGCCAACCAGGACTTCCTTCTTCCCAGAATTTTTCTGTTTTCATTGACTCTCTTCTACTCCCTGTCTGGTTGTCCCACCTATACTTCCTGCCTGGCTACTGGCCAAACAGTGTTTTATTAAAATGCAATCAACAGGGTAGAAACCATTGTCCCATAAAGTATGAATTTGTAAACACATTGTAATAAAACATTTCAAAATGTTTTTGAGCCAATAAGCTGTACTTAATTGTATTCTTTTTTTTGTTTTTTTTTGTTTTATATTTTTTTTTCCTCATGGTTTATTTTTTTTTATATTTAAAAATTTCCATCTCCTTCCCTCCTCCTCCCCCTCCCTCCACTCCTCCTCCCCCTTCCCTCCCCTCCTTCTCCCCCTTCCCTCCCCTTCCCTCCACCCATACCTCCCCTGTATAATTTTTTTGATAAACTACAAAATAAAAAGAATTAATAAATATATATTGATTAAAAACAACAGTGAGTGTGTTGGCTTTGAAAGGCATGTAAGTACTATAAAATTTCATGAAGACATTGTCACTGATGGCTACATCTGTATCTTGATTTGGTGACAATATAAATTTAAAAGGTATTATAGTAACTGCTTGAAAAAGAACATATTTTATTGCATTGTTGATAAATCAAAAATTGTTTCCAAAATTTAAATGCATATAAATTATAAAAGTAAAGTGTACTTAAAAAATAAATTTCATATATGTCTGTCTTAGTGTCTTTCTTGTTTCCAGACTTTTTGGGGGTTATGAACTGGTTATACTTTTGGGGGGTTATGACTGGTTATACTTTGCTTTATATCTACTATCAACTTATGAGTGTACATAAGAAAGACCATGTTTGTCTTTCTGGGTCTGGGTTACATCACTCAGGATGTTTTTTTCTAGTTCCATCCATTTGTTTGCAAATTTCAAGGTGTCATTGTTTTTGTACAACTGAGTTGTACTCCATTATGTAAATGTACCACATTTTCTTTATCTACTCTTCAGATGAGGAGTGTCTAAGTTGTTTTCACATTCTAGGCTTTACAAATAATGCTACTATGAACATAACTGAGAAAATGTCCTTATGGCATGAACGTACATTCTTTGAATATATGCTTAAGAGTGTTATTGCTATGTCTTGAGGTAGATTGAATTCCAATTTTCCAAGAAACTGCCATATGATTTCCAAAGTGGCTGTACAATTTTGCAATCCCACTAGCAATATGAAGTGTTTTCCTCATTCCACATCCTCTCCAGCATAAACTGTCATTATTATTTTTATCTTAGCCATTCTGGCAGATGTAAGATGGTATATCTGAACTGTTTAGATTTGCAGTTCCATGATAGCTAAGGATGTGGTGACAACTATCTCCACATTATGTAGCTGGTTACAGGATTAACAAAATATGAACTTCCTTAAATCTAACTGATGCCTCAATATGTTAGCTGTTCTACCTAGCCTTTAAGAATTTGGCTATTTTCTTAGGCATAATTAAAATCACAAATGATGCCTAGAGAGTAAAGTTATGAAATTAAACCTTATCTGACACTATTGATATAAATCCAAGTATTCTGTTATCATATAAACATATTATTGTTAAATATTCATGGTAATGCCTAAGGTTTATTACTAATATTTTAGAATGTAAAAGATATTCATGATGCAATATGAATACTAACTAAAGATTAGTTTTAAATAAGTTATTCTGTGAGACAAACTTCACAAATAGACAAAACAAAAATATCCAGGATCATTTCATTTTCTTTAGTTTTAGTATAAACACACAAAGATACATGAATGAAAATGAACAACTCAGTCCAAAAAAACCCCAAAATTCTAACATCTGGTTTATTCTTATAAATAATGTCATACTAAAATTGATTGGAGAAAGTAGAAATGAACCTGTGGCTACAAATGACTGCAGCTGTTGCAGATGACTAAAATTGGGCTGCCAACATCCATGCATTGGTTGACAACAGTCTCTAACTCCAGCACTAGGGGATCAAACATGCTCTTTGGTATAGGAGGTTCTTCTGTCTATGTGCTGCTTTCATTGGTTGAATAAAAAAATTGCCTTGGTCTTTTGATAGGGCAGACATAGGTAGGCAGAGTAGACAGAACTGAATGCTGGGTAGAAGGCAGAGACAGAGCCGCCATGAAGCTGCCAGGTCAGACATGCTGAATCTTTCCTGGTAAGCCACGACTTCATGGTGACATACAGATTATTAGAAATGGGTTGAATCAAGATGTAGGAGTTAGGCAATAAGAGGCCAGAACTAACAGGCCAGGCAGTTTTTAAATGAATACAGTTTCTGTGTGATTATTTCAAGGGTTAAGCTAGTCGGGGCAGCAAGGACAAAAAGCAGGGCCTCCCTCTATCAACAATTGTTGCCTCAGTGTGGTGACTAACTCCATGTAAAACCTGAGAGGGCTTGAAAAGCTATTCTAGACACACAGAAAACTCATAGTTTAACACAGCTTCTTGCTATTTGATGGTGGCTTTCTGCAGCTACTTTAAGAGAGATTTTCCTGATTCAGCTGTAATAAAAATAAAAAGCCTCTCAGTTTTACAATTCCAGCTTTCTGGACTATGCTCCTAGCACTACCTCTGTCTCTTGCGGGATACAGAGCATTTAGATGGGGTTTGTGAGTAAAGTGCTATGGTGTGCCTGGAAGGGGGGCATTCCATGCCCATGACTCAGAGGCACAAGCAACTCTGTCATGCTAGTGGTGCAGTGCACATGGTTCAGAGGCACAAGCAGTTCTGCCATGTTGGACAGGGTGAGGCAAGCAGGCAGTACCTGTATTTGACCTGGGATTGTCACAGCTTAGATTCTTAAGATCTTATCATCTTAAAAGTACAAAGCAAAAGTGTTCCTGAACAGTAAAGAATTACAGATTTGCAACGAGACAGATTCAGACATAAGCGACCTCTAAATGGGTCACAATGTTAAATAAATGTACAGAGGATTGAGAGAGACAAGAAAAAGTGTATATAAAGTCATAAAATAAAGTTAATGCTTAAAGGGGGGTGAAGATTTAAAGAGACAAAGTACAGATAGTCATAGATTAAAGAATAAAGAAATATAAGCCATGTAAAAATGGAAAATTCACAGAGAGTCTGGATTATGTGTATTATTGTGTTTTCTTTAATTTTTTGACTACAAAGGAGCTAATTTCAGAGACATTTCATTGTATGGGCTAAGCTAAACAAGCATGGATATTGTAAAGGTATTATATTATAAAGGTATTATGACTTCAGAAATTGGGTCTAAGGATATGATGCTTTGGAAAAAATGTTCTGCTTTTGTTTTCACAGAGGACAAAACCCTGCGATTGCTTCTAGACCAATATGGTTTGCTAGACCACACCCTCCTGAAAGGTTGCCATACATACCCTCAAAAAATTATTTCATCAAACTGCTGACTGAGATGAACCTAGCACACAGGATATACAACAAAAGACCTGACTAACATTACCCCCATACAGCAGGAAGAAGTTTGGAGAGAAAAAACTATGCCCATATTTCCAAATATTGCTGATAAATGTTCTTTTACATTTAAACTGGGATATGATAGAGATATGGATAATTTTCATTGGGATGGATTTTGCATTATTGATTTAAATTTAAGGTCAATCTTGTTATATGTATTTTTTTGCTCTTGACTAAGGTATTGTGATTGTGTAGTTCATTTATAATTTAATGTATAATTGGAAAATATAGGTTGTTAATAGATAAACAACTATAATAGTCAAATTTGTAGTCATATTAGTTAGATTTTATGGATGTGCATAAATATATTTCAGATAAACTTTATTCATATCTTTTAAAAACTACAGAATATGGCATTTAACATGTTTTAATAATGTAGGGCTTTTCAGAGAGGAGAGTTAATTTTCAAAAGTAAAATCAATGTAGCAGTATATACTAACTCTCCTGGGAATCAAGCATCTGTGTCTTAGGTATGCACATGTCCTTAACTTGTATATTTCTCTCTTCCTGATAATGGCCAGTTTAAAAATGTATTAAAATCTTTCCTTAAGGAACACCATCTTTGCTTCATTAAAAATAAGTGTATGCTCACAGGTTGTCATACAATTCCAGTCAAATGTAAAGCTATTTTGAATGCTCTTCAGTTCAATTAATTCAAACAAATGGAGGAAAAAACATACAAGAATTAAGTCATTGGATATCACTTATCTTTCCTCCTTTCACAATGTCTGAGCAGACAGTAGGTGCTGGGAATTGTTCTGGTTATCTGGAACAGAGAAGAAATATTTATTAGTTATGTTTTTATTTTGCTGTTATGATGATAAAATCTTTCTCACTGAGTAATGTTTAAGTATGTAGAATATATATTCTTGAGACCATTTCTTAGGTTTTTGAAGTTCCTTTCAGAAGGACCTTCCAGTTTTTATTTAGATTTTGTCCTCTGTGAACCAGAGCACAGGAGCTATGCCTATTTTAATTGGGCGTTATTGTGAGTAAACTAATAAATAATAATTCAATACCAAAACTGAAAACAGAATTTTTGCCCTAACAAATCCACACATGTTCTCATTTATCAAACTATGATGATCTCTGTATATAATCTTAGAAATAAATACAGATGAATTTCAAGATCTCATGTTACACTATTTTTTAATTAACATTTATTTTGTCAATTGATAGTAGTTTACATTTAAGTGTAAATTTCATAAGCTATCTTTATTTACAATACTAACACATAGTAATCATTGTACTAAAATTTTTGAATTTAGGATTAATTAGAATTTTTTTCATGTTTTATGATTAACAAAGTAACATTCGGGAGACAATGTATATTTTAAGTATACTTAATCTTGCCATTCTTTTTCCCCCTCTGCAAAACAGAATTGTTTTATTGACAAGTGCAATTTTATTATTGAAGATGTTAATAATATATATTACAAATATGAAAGAAATATAAGGTACTAAGTTTAAGCTGCAATGGTTCCTCATTTTCTTATATTCTAAGTTTATTTCTTTATTTCCTTCTATCTGTTTTGTTATTTTCTTTTTTCTCTCTGAGATAAGGTCTTACACTATAGTTCACGCAGTCTGGATTTCACTATGTAGCCCCAGCTGACCTCTAACATGCAGAGATTCCCTTGCTCGCATTATCTACTGTGATTGGATACTCACTGTGATCTTTATAATCCAGTTATTTTGTTAGATTTTAGTTTACTTTAAGTCTTTTTGCTGGATTCTAAAGAGTTAAGGTAGATAACTAATACAATGTAATCATGCATAGTTGTTGTGTGATGTTTTACCCTTTTGACTTTTTGAGGGGCCGATCACCCAGTTTCCAAATAAATCACACACAGAGGCTTATTCTTAATTAGGAATGCTAGGCCTTAACTTTGCTTGTTCCTTGCTCGCTTTTCTACTTACATTATCCTTCCTACCTTTGCCTGTGGCCTTTTATCTTTCTCTATTTCAGTACACCTTTCTTTACTTCATTCTCCATGGCTTGCTGTGTAGCTGGGTGACTGGCCCCTGATGTCCTCCTCTCCTTCTTTTCTTGATCCTCCTTGCTGTGAACTCACAGACATCTATCTGCTTCTTCCTCCAGAGTCCTGGGATAAAAGGCAGGCACCACCACTGCCTTGCTATCTTTTAAATTTATGACTTTTTATTCTTTAGCTGTTGTTTTGATCACTTGTGATGGGAACTAAGCATGGTCCTCCAGAAGAGCAGCAATCACTCTGAATTGCCAAGTCATACCTCCAACAATAACTGATTGTTTTTATAGTTTTAAATACAAAGAAGACAGAGAATAGTAATAGGAAGCTGAACTTTCACTATTTTTATTAAGTTTTTGACATGATAGTCACAAAGGAAAAGAAAGAAAATAATTTAATAGTTACTAGTTGTCTAGAGGTAATATGATTTGAAGCTAAATAATTAATTACTTTAGATTTCTACAGACTTATTTAGATTAGAATTTTCCCCTAATCTTTTTACTAAAAGAGTCATTCTACAGTATCACTGGAAAAAAGAACTTGTGATGTTATTTTAATAAAATCTATTTTTAAAGTTTAATATGATTTAAATTAATACCACAAGCTAAACTTCTCAATCTTTGTAAAACATACCACTATATTTTTTATTTAAATGAAACATCAAATTAATATGACATACATTTTTACAATATTGATGTGATTCAAGAATATTAAGGTGTATAAGTAAGACACATTAAAAAATAACATGCTGAATATTTTCTGGAAGGACATCTCATGAGCAAAGTTTCTTGATGAAATCATAGTGATATTTAAACACATTTCCAGACCTCATTAGATCCTTTGTAACTCCCCTGAAAAGATAAACTTATGACAGGAAGAACTCTGCACTTTTCCAATATTTCATTCTTGAATCTCGTGGTATATTTCACATTTCTTGAAAAGGATTTCCATGAAATGTGATAAAGCTTTCATTTATTTCAGCCTCTTTTATGGCTTTCATATTTTCTTTTGTATAACTAGTTCATTTTCATCTGAAAAATAGTGATGATTTTTTTTTTAATTAGAGAAGCTGCCATTCTATGGTTCTCCATTCAATTTTATAGAAGCCAAGGTGTAATCATTAGATAAAATCAACTTTCTTTAGAATAGTTGTTCTCAACCTTCTTAACACTATGCCCCTTTAATAGAATTTCTCATGGAGTGGTGACCCCCAACTATAAAATTACTTTTATTGCTACTTCGGAACTGCATTTTTGCTACTGTCACTAAACGTAATGTAAATATTTGTGTTTTCTGATGGTCATAGTCAACACATGTTAAAGAGTTGTTCAACCCCACCCCCACCACCAAAGTGTCATGACCCAAAAGTTGAGAATTGCTGCTCTAGAAAGATAGAAAAGTTGAGCGTTGAAAAGTACCTATTCAAACTGAAATGTTTCAGAGAAGGGACATTTAGCCATGATTTCCATTAGGCAGCCAATGAAAGTATCTTTGAGTATAATTTAGAAGAACGAGAATTACATAATGAAACTATAAAATATCTGAAACTTTAAGAAATATTGTCATTAAATCTTTCTGACTTCAGAGAAAAATACTTTGCTACTTCTAAGCAATGGGATATTTTTATGCAAGAAGAACATATATGCTTTCAATCTTGACAACACATTAGTTTAAATAAATTTTATTAAGTGAAATAAATCACTCTTGTGCAATTCCAATTACAGTCAGGAAATGGCAAAAGGATATAGGCAGCAATTTTTATTGGTTGCAAAATCGTAATGGAAGGAAAAGGGGGATAAGTATGTGAAATGGAATTTTCTATACATTAAAATGCTACACTTATCAATCTGCATTTTGAAAAGAATAGTGAGCCATGCGGTGGTGGCGCACGCCTTTCATCCCAGCACTCGCGAGGCAGAGGCAGGCGGATCTCTGAGTTCGAGGCCAGCCTGGTCTACAAGAGCTAGTTCCAGGACAGGCTCTAGGAACTACAGGGAAACCTTGTCTCTAAAGAAACCAAAAAAAAAAAAAAAAAAAAAAGAAGAAGAAGAAAAGAATAGTGATAGTGAACCATGCAAATTCCGTGAATCTTGATGTAATTGATAGAATTTACTCAATAAAGTTAATTACTATTGGCTACTCAGTTTTAACAAATATATTAAATTAGTATGGGTTTGATACTCAACAAAAAGAAGAGAGAGAGAGAGAGAGAGAGAGAGAGAGAGAGAGAGAGAGAGAGAGAGAGAGAGAGAGAGAGAGAGAATAGTAGAATGACAGTGTAAGAATTAGATGCAAACGAATAGGATATGATTTAAGAATATTCTAGGGGCTGGAGAGATGGCTCAGTGGCTAAGAGCCATGGCTGCTTTTCCAGAGGTCCTGAGTTCATTTTTTTCCGGGCGATGGTGGCGTATGCCTTTAATCCCAGCACTCCAAAACCACAGAGAAACCCTGTCTCGAAAAACCAAAAAAGAGAATATTCTATATGTACAGTATATGTACAGAATTTATAATCAGTTAAAACACTGCATTGCAATTTTATCTTAACACAGAATCGCTATCATCAAGAAAATAACAGTAAATACTGGTACAGATATGTGGAAAGAGAAAATCTCATTTACTCTGTGTGAGAATGTAAATTGGTATGGTGGCCATGGAAACCAGTATTTTAAATTAGAAGTCTATATATCTCAGCTATTACTCCTCGGTATGGACCATTAGACTCTTGAGTCACCATACCATAGATAATTGTACCTATACATTTATTGTATTACTATTCAGTATAGTTAGGATATAGAACCAGCATAGATGTCCCACAACATACATACATACATACATACATATATATATATATATATATGTGTGTGTGTGTGTGTGTGTGTGTGTGTGTGTGTGTGTGTTCCTATTATTTGGTAAGGAAATAAATGACGATATTTACAGAAAAATAAATGGAACAGGAATACATTACTAATGATTTTCGTGAGTTATTTAAGTAAAAGAATATACATATGTAAATGTTATTTGAGTGAAGTAATATATAGTTAAATGTATATAATATATTCTATTTTATTTTAATAACTCAAGAAAAAATAGTAATATAGTCTGTTTATTAAAGTAATATATAAATAGGTGTATAATATATAAAATATTCTATATATGTATTATATTTAACACCTAAATAGACTCCATTATATTTGTTCAAATCCCATGACTGCTACAATAGAGAAATTTCATTCTCTGTGAAAGCTTCTCTTTTTTTCTGAGTCACTGTGGTTCATTTAGAGTGTTAAGGTACAGTCAGGTGAAGGTAGAACTATGGCAATCATGTGCTATACCCACTAGACACATATCCAGTGATCAAGAGCTTCTAATTTGAATTTAGAATGGCATTAGATAGCCTATTCTTAATAATTTGCTGGAATAATAAAGCCCAAAGCTAATAGCAACTGTAAATAATAGATGAGCTTTAATAGCACAGCAATACTTAAATAAGGAACATTTTCTTTCCATACAAATTAGCAACCAGATGCATCTTAAATGAATTGAAGTGTTACTAGGATTTTATTCAGAGTAGTCCAAGCTGTATTTGAATTTCCATTTGTGTAAAACAGCTTCTCAAAGCTACCTTGATGGATGTATGTCTTAGATATGGAACATGCTTTCTGGTAAGTCAATTTGTTTAGTTGTGCAGTGTAGTCTTTCAGTCACATAATCCAGACTGACTTCTCTAAATAATACTTATTCTGACAACATTTTCCAAGTGGCCAGATAGCTCAGAAAAAAAGACAGAATTGTCTTGAGATTATATCTCATGGCAGAACTCAAAAATGCTGTTGCAAAATTGACAAAATGAAAACCAAATTAGTAGGCATTAGTCAGCTAAGAGATTCCACCCTACACCAAAATTCCTTCTCTCAATGCCCATAGAGATATCATAGAATGTGGCAGCCCTTCTAGGTCTAAATGGGAAACACAAGTAAATATGGAACTGGTGAATAATATGCTCTGGTTTGGTTGAGTGTAAAATGCCATTCTTTTACATTTACAGAGGTAGAGAGTAATGTTGGAGAAAATGTATGTAGTAAAAATTGGGAAAAATTAATAGAACTGTTAATTTGTTTAACAGGAGAATAAAAGTGAGTTACATACGGTTTTATTAAGCCAAACGTAACCAGTTTGGGAACACTAATAATTAATTTTGTTACTATTGGAATACTCATGCAATTTATTATTTATATACAAAATTGTGGCTTCTCTTTGTAAATTATATTTGTTTTGTAGTTCAGAATATCCAGTTATAAGTCACCAATCATTCATTTTGTGGAGGCAAAACTTGGTGAGGAACTTGGAGAGGAGCGTTTCAAAATCACTGTCTAAGACTAAAAGAAGAGATTAAATTCTGATCTTTTGTGTGTATATCCCAAATCTTGGTATCACAGGAATGCACTGTTATTACCCAATTTGACATGCAAACACAGGATTTTGTGCAAGCTGCCCAAGAGTATTACCAACTAAGCCTATCACCAGTCCTTTTATTTATTCATTTATTTTTTTATATTGAAACTATGTAACCAGATTTTTATACTGTAAAACACATTTAAAAATTGTTTTGAGTCTCAGATGAAACTCTGATATTTATTAATAAATTATGTAAAATTTTTCCAGCTTTATCATACTGTCCTCTTCCTTCCTTCTCTTCTCCCAGCCCCTCTTCCCATCCTTTTCACCTCCCACCTCCCCCAGCACTCCTCCTCCTAAAAGCAGGCTCTCATGCATATCAACTAGCCATGGCATATCAAGTTCTGGCTGGACTAGGCAACAAAGTAGGAGGAAATGGTCCCAAAAACAGAGCCAGAGAAAGCCCCTTCTCCGACTGCAAGGATCCCAAGGAAGACAAAAAACACAACTGTACCACATGTGCAGAGGGCTGATGTCACTTTTATGCAAGTGCTCCATTGGTGGTTCAGTCTCTGTGAGGCCAAGTTAGTTGATTCTCTGGCTTTTCTTGTGGTATCCTTGGCCTCTCCTGCTCTCTTAATCCTTCCTCCCCCACTTCCACAGGATTCTGTAATCCCTGCCTGATGTTTGGTTATGGGTTTTGCATCTGTTTCCACCAGCAGTTGGGTGAAGCCTCTCTGATAACAATTTGGCTAGCAATGATCTGTGAATATAGCAGACTATCATTAGGAATCATTTCATTGACTTTTGTTTTGCTGGTCATATTTGGTTTTAGCCTAGGTCTCTGGGCTGACCCTCCAGAAAATATCAGGCATTAGCTCACTCTCATGGTATGGATTTCAAACTACACCAATCATCATTTGGCCACTACCATAATTTCTGTACCACCTTTACCCCAGCATATCACATAGGCAGGGAAAATTATAGGTCAGTTAAGGTTTTGTGGCTAGTTTGAGGTTCCAAGCCCTCCCCTGTATGTCTTGCTTATTATAGGAGATAGCTGGTTCATACTCCTTATTGCCCATTGCTAGAGTTCTTAGCTAAGGTTGCCATATAGATTTCTGGGAGTTTCCATTGCACTAGGTTTCTAGTTCACCCCAGAGATGCTCCTCATGCCACTTTTTTCCCCTAGCACTCTCTTCCCCCATGCTCTCCACACCTGATCCTTTCTGTTCTCATACCACACCCCATCCAGACCCTTCCTTCCATCCACCTGTGTTACTTTTCTATTTCTACTTCACAGTTAGATTCATATGTTCCCCCTTGAGCCTTTTTTGTTACTCAGCTTAGAGTCTTTGGATCTATGGTTTGTAGCATTTTTATCCTTTATTTGACAGCAAATAACCACTTGAAAGTGAGTGTATGCCATACTTTTCTTTCTGGATCTAGGTTGCCTGACTCAGAAAGATCTTTTTAATTGGATCCACTTGTTGACAAATTTCATGATGTCATTTTTTTAAACGATGAGTAATACTCCATTGTGTAAATGTACCACATTTTCTTTACACATTCTTTGGTTGATGGACATCTAGGATTTTGCCAGTTTATGACCCTGATTATGTAAATTGCAGAAAATTTTATGAAAAAAGCCATTGGGGAAAAGAAAGTTACCCTCCAAATCATACTGTCAGCATTTCTGATGATATGCCATACCCAGTGTTTCACTTGATGATGGTGTCTCAATGATGTGGCACTAAGAACTTTAGCCACGAGGGTCCAAAGAAGGATACATAGATCTCACTCTGATGGGGAAAGAGAAAATATCTTCTGGGTAAACTGGGGGCACAGTTGGGAGGATAGAGGGATGGGAACTAGATATAGTTTTTTAGGCAGGCTGGGTACTGGAAGCAGGTTGGGGGCAGAGCACTCATGAATATGGAGACAAAAATTCTCAATAAAATTCTGGCAAACCGAATCCAAGAACACATCACAAAAATCATCCACCATGACTAAGTAGGCTTCATCACAGAAGATGCAAGGCTGGTTCAAGTTATGAAAATCTATCAATGTAATCCATCATATAAACAAACTGAAAGGAAAAAATGATATGATCATTTCATTAGATGCAGAAAAAGCATTTGACAAAATTCAACACCCTTTTATAATAAATGTCTTGGAGAGATTAGGGATACAAGAATCATATTTAAATATAATAAAAGCAATATACAGCAAGCCAACAGCTAACATCAAATTAAATGGAGAGAAACAAAGCCATTCCACTAAAATCAGGAACAAGACAAGAGTGTCTGCTCACTCCATATCTCTTCAACATAGTTCTTGAAGTCTTAGCAAAAGCAATAAGACAACATAAGGAGATCAAGGGGATTCAAATTGGAAAGGAAGAAGTTAAACATTTGTTATTTGCTGATGATATGATAGTGTATATAAGTGATCCCAAAAACTCTACCAGAGAACTCCTACAGCTGAAAAATACCTACAGTGAAGTGGCAGGATTCAAGATCAACTAAAAAAAATCAGTTGCCCTCCTATACACAAAGGATAAAGAAGCTGAGAGGGAAATCAGAGAAGCATCACCTTTCACAATAGTTACAAATCACATAAAATATCTGGGGTTAACACTAACAAAGGATGTGAAAGACCTATTTGATAAGAAATTTAAGTCTCTGAAGAAAGAAATTTAAGAAGATTCCAGAAAATGGAAAGATCTCCCATGCGCTTGGATAGGAAGGATCAACATAATAAAAATGGCAATCTTACTGAAGGCAATCTATAGATTCAATGCAATCCCCATCAAAATTCCAACACAATTTGTCACAGACCTTGAAAAACCAATAATCAACTTCATATGGAAAAACAAAAAATGCAGGATAGCCAAAACAACCCTGTACAATAAAGGAACTGCTGGAGGCATTACCATCCCTGACATCAAGCTCTATTGCAGAGCTACAGTAATAAAAACAGCTTGGTATTGGCATAAAAATATTGGTATTGGTCTTGACCAATGGAGTTGAATTGAACACCCAGATAATAATCCACAATCCTATGAACAGCTGATTTTTGACAAAGAAGCAAAAAATATACAATGGAAAAAAGAAAGCATCTTCAACAAATGGTGCTGACATAACTATATGTCAACCTGTAGAAGAATGAAAAGAGATCCATGTCTGTCACCATGCGCAAAAATCAAGTACAAGTGGATTAAGGATCTCAATATAAATCTGACCACACTGAACCTGATAGAGGAGAAAGTAGGAAGTAACCTTCAATGCATGGGTACAGGAGACCACTTCCTATATATAATCCCAGTAGCACAGATGATAAGAGCAACAATAAATAAATGGGACCTCCTGAAACTGAGAAGCTTCTGTAAAGCAAAGGACAAAGTCAAAAAGACAAAAAGGCAGCCTACTGAATTGGTAAATATCTTTACCAACTCCATATCAGACAAAGGACTGATCTCCAAAATATATAAAGAACTTAAGAAATTAAATATTAGAATTCTAATTAAACCAATTGAAAAGTGGTGTTACTGAGTTAAACAGAGAATTCTCAACAGGAGAGGGAGAATAACAAAAGAAGCATCTTGATGGGGGCCACTTCAGAGTTAGGGAGAAATCTGGTTCCAGAGAAAAACTCCAGAAACCTGAAAAGATGACCTCAACTTAGGCTTCTAAAAATAGTGAAGAAAGTGCCTGACCTGGCCATCTACTGCAAAGAGATTGGTGACTTCACTAATTGCCATCAGAGATGTGCTGTCCAGTAACTGATGAAAATAGAGGCAGAGATCTATAGATAAGCACTGTGCTTAGCTCTGAGAGTCTTGCAGAAAAAAATGGAGGAAGAATGGTACCATTGAGGTGGTGAGGTTATGATAGGGGAGCCTACAGAGACAGATGATCATAGCTTGCAGGAGCCCATGGACGCTGGAACAATAGTCAGAGTAGCTGCATGGGACCCACCTAAATCCTCTGCATAAGTGTGACAATCTTGTAGCTTGGTCTCTTAGTAGAGCTTCTAACAGTGATAGCAGGACCTCTCCCAGACAATTAGTTAAAGTGCTCCCCCATGCTGCAATACCTGGCTCCACCTCAACATAAGGGGAGGAGCTCGGTTCTGCCTCAACCTGATGTAACCTGTTTTATACCAAGTCCATGGGAGGCCTGTCCCTTTCTGAATGAAGATGGGAGTGGAGTGTATGGGGTGGGGGATAGATGGAAAAGGTTAGGGAATGGGAGAAAAGGAGGGAGGGGAAACTGGTTGGTATGAAAAATAATTGAAAAGAATATTGTTTAAATAAAAATAAAATATTATTTAAATAAAAAATGTAACATGATGATAACTTTCATCTTACCAATTGTTGGCTTATTATTGAACATACTCATAAATTCTCACCAGCATGACTTACTAAATGACAAGCTGAACAAGATAGCACCAATGAACATGCCAAACTGGATGAGGAAAAGCCCATGTGGTTTCAAACATATACAAACTGTTGGCAGCCTAGGAAATCTGAGAGCAGGAGTCTCCCCCCAAAAAGAGCACAACAATTCATTATCCAGTACTTGAAAACACTCAAATAAATGGTCTTATATGAACTGAGCAGGTTATGTTTAGGGATGTATATGTATATACAAATATATATATATATATATATATATATATATATACATACAATAACAGTTTTAAAAAGTCTTGACTTTGAAAGAAAATGGAAAAGGATATATGGGAGTGATTGGAGGAAGAAAAGTAAAGGGGAATGTAATTAAACTATAATCACAATACTTAAAAAGTGCTTTATTAATAAAAAGATTTCAAAAAGAAAGGAAGAAAGGAAGTTAGTGCTATCAACTGACCTTAAATTCCATTTTGTCTAGAGGTAGCCAGTGGGAAATGAATTTATTTCTTTCTTATTTATTGAAAATTATCAATTTTGCATAGCTACATAAATACGTTATAGAGTTATTTAAACGTATTACACTAGATACCCCTTGCTTCTCCTTTCTCTCCATTAGCCCTCTGTGAATTCCCTTCATTTCCCTAGAATGTTGCACTTCTGCTTTCATGACATGAATGTATTCAGAATATTATGTACCTATATAAAATCTAGAATGCACATTGAAAGAAAATGTAATGTTTGCTTTCATGCAAATTAATTAACTTTGTATGATTATCACCAGCTTTATTCATTTTTGTGCAACACAACATATTCTCATATTTCTTTGTAGTAACATAAAATTTAATTGTGTGCTTGCCACATTTTCCTTATCTATTCCTTTTCTGGTGAATATATATTTTGGATGAGAAATAGCAATTGAGATTAAGAAAGTATTCTTATGATACAAGGATTAAAGTCAAATGGGTTCTCGGAAGTGTTATCACTGAGTCATATTAAAGTTGTATTTTAGGGTTTTTTGAGCAATTGGTATGATGATTTAAATTACATTGCCATCAGAAATTTGAAATGAATCACATTTCTCCACATCTTCATCAACTTTATTTTGATTTGTCAATGACTGCCTTAGTAAATGGGTTGCAATAGGACCCAAATATAGTTTTAATTCACTTTTCTCCAATTGCTGTTAACACTGAACATTCTTTCTTATGTTTGCCTTTTCCATATTTTGAAAAATGTCTGGCCATTTCATTAGCCAAATTATTGGGTTGTTCTGATGGTATTTAGTTCTATGACAGTTGGTATTCTAGATATCAAACTTCTGTCAGAAATATAGTTAGCAAAGCTTTCTTCCTTTCTGTAGACTTTCTTTCAATTCAATTATCTCCTTTGTTGCATAAGATACTTTGGTTTCATGATGTCCCAGTAGCCAATTGTTTGTGTTATTTCCTGATTAAAAGAATTTTTATTCAGAAAACACTTGCCTTCATCTTGATGTGTTTTCTTCATTTTTACAGTTAACATTTTCCAATGATTTGGATTAAGGTTTTTCCTCTTTTTAGCAACATTTTTTCATATGTGGTTAGATACAAATCTAGTTTTGTTTTTCTGTAGGTGAATATCCAATTTTTCAATTATGATTTGTTGAAAAACATATTGTCTTCAATATGTATTTGTATATTTTTAACATTTCTCACAAATCAATATTTATAGTCACATGAGTACTCAATCTTATTAATTTTACCTATATCTGATACATTATCACTAATATTACTATTATTATTGATATTATTTTTACTATGATTCAGTACTATAGCTTTAAATCAAGTTTTTGTGATTCCACCATATTGACAATTTTATCTAAGTTGTCTTTTGTATTTGTGAGGAATTTTGTAGATAATTTGGATTTTTAAATTTTTTTTACTCTTTTTTATTATTAAAAATTTCCACCTCCTATCCTCCTCCCATTTCTCTCCCCCTCCCCCATCCCCCTTCCCAACCCTCTTCAGTCCAAAGAGCAGTCAGGGTTTCTTGCCCTGTGGTCCAACGTCCAAGGTCCTCCCCCCTCCATCCAGGTCTAGGAAGGTAAGCATCAAAACAGATTAGGCTCCCACAAAGCTAGTACATGCAGTAGGATCAAAACCCAGTGCCATTGTCCTTGGCTTCTCAGTCAGTCCTCATTGTCTGCCACGTTCAGAGAGTCCAGTTTGATCACATGCTCCATCAGTCCCAGTCCAGCTGGCCTTGGTGAGCTCCCATTAGATCAGCCCCACCATTTCAGTGGGTGGGCGCACCCCTCATGGTCCTGACTTCCTTGCTCATGATCTCCCTCCTTCTGCTCCTCATTTGGACCTTGGGAACTCAGTCTAGTGCTCGAATGTGGGTCTCTGTCTCTATCTCCATCCATCACCAGATGAAGCTTCTATGGTGATATACAAGATATTCATCAGTATGGCTATAGGATAGGGCCATTTCAGGCTTCCTCTCCTCATCTGCTGAAGGATCTAGCTAGGGATATCTCCATGGAAACCTAGGAACACCTCTAGAGTCAAGTCTCTTGCCAACTCTAAAATGGCTCCCTTAATTAAGATATATACTTCCCTGCTCCCATATACACCCTTCTTCTATCCCAACCGTCCCATTCCCCCAGCTCTCCTTATCCTCCCCTTCTCACTTCTCTCTCCCCATCTCTCCTTACCCCTACCCCACCCCCACACCCAAGTTTCCAATTTTTGCCTGGCAATCTTGTCTCCTTCCAATATCCAGGAGGATAACTACATGATTTTCTTTGGGTTTACCTTCTTATTTAGCTTCTCTAGGATCACGATTCTCTAGGCTCAATGTCCTTTATTTATGGCTAGAATCCACTTATGAGTGAGTATATACCATATTCATCTTTTTGGGTCTGGGTTACCTCACTCAGGATAGTGTTCTCTATTTTCATCCATTTGCATGCAAAATTCAAGATGTCATTGTTTTTTTTTTTTTTACCACTGAGTAGTACTCTAATGTGTACATATTCATACTTTCTTTATTCATTCTTCCACTGAGGGGCATCTAGGTTGTTTTCAGGTTCTGGCTATTACAAATAATGCTGCTATGAACATAGTTGAACAAATGCTTTTGTAGTATGATAGGGCATCCCTTGGGTATATTCCCAAGAATGGTATTGCTGGATCCTGGGCTAGGTTGATCCCAAATTTCCTGAGAAACTGCCACACTGATCTCCTGAGTAAATTGGAAGCATGGGGCCCATGGGAGAGAGTATAAGAGGAGCAGAGAGTCAGGGAGAGGAACAGAGAAAACAATAAGCTCAATAAAATCAATTTAAAAAGTTACACTGTAGTTTCTCAATTTTAGGTTAGGTTGATACAATTTTGAAAAAAAATATTATTAGGTTTGAAATTAAAATATAATTACAATATTTCCCTGTATTTTTTTCTCCCTCCAGCTCTTGCCATATATAGCTCCATCCCTGTCTTGCTCACTTACAAATTCATGGCTTTCCTAAACATATAAATGCTATCTACCCTGGCTGCATAATGGTATTTGTATGTATATGATTTTCTGACCGACCCCTTGATTATTTTCATTGTTTTTTTTTTTTTTCAGTTTGTTTGTTCTTGTTATTTAGGAAGAATAGGCTTACTTCGTAGCCACTGGGAATAAGGGGAAAGTTTGCTGTGCTAACAAGTTTTCCCTTCTTTCTCTCCTATACAACCAGGTACATTTATAGGATTGCATTGCCCAAATTCAGGATAGGTCGTTCACTCATGTGTTAATGATTTCTGGAAATGTTTTCTCATACATATTCAGATCTGTGCTTGCCTAGCATATGGTTTGCCAATATATTTAAACTAACGATCAGGATTAACCATAGCATATACTAAAAATAATACTATAGAATCAAATGATACTGTTACTATTGATTTAAATCTAGTATTAAAAATTTGATAACAAATTTTAAAATAGTACTTCTTGCAGTGAGGACCTGCTTGTTCATCTGGGATGCCTGGCTAGCTTAGCCCCAAAATAATCATACAGAAACGATATTAATTGAATCACTGCTTGGCCCATTAACTCTAGTTTCTTATTGGTTAATTCTTATAATAATTTAACCCATTTCTATTAATTTGTATATTACCACATGGCAGTTGCTTACCAAGAAAGATTCTAACCAGGGTTGCCTGTCTCAAGTGCAGGATCTATGGCTTCTCTCTCTCCTCTCTTCTTTCTCCTAACATTCAGCTCCATCTCCCCCACCCACAGAAGTTCTGCCCCATCAGGCCAATGCAGTTTCTCCACTCATCAACCAGTACAAGCAACACATAGAAAGAAGGACCTCCCACACCATTTCCCTTTCTGTTTAAACAAAATAAAAGGCTTTAACATAGTAAAATTCTACCAAGAATTGCAATTACAATATTTATATCTATTTTACCTTTTATAAAAAAGGAAAGCTATAACTATAACTATAAATTCTTCAACTCCAACTCTATCAAAGACTCCAGAAGGATATATTATTACCTAAGTATACAGGAGGTGCGTTATAAACAACTTCTAAAACTCTAGAATTGACAGAGACATGTCACTGCCTGGACTGTCACCCAAAGTTCTTCTGTACTTTTGGGGCATCCTCTTCAGCCTACAGGCCCATAGTATCCAGGAGACTTTTCCATGAAGCAGGAAATATCAAAGACAGTTCAGTCACTTTCTTCTGTATCCTACAGAATGTCTCACAGACTCTTTCACGAAGCAAGAACCCCGAAGGATTATCTCACTTTTAGGCAAGTTCAGCAGTCATTTCTCTGTGTGTCCTGCATGTCCAGTTTGTACAACAGTCCAGGCAAGAGCAGTCTCTTGCTCAAACAGCTAACCAAACATTATAATACCCAGTATGGAGGATTAACGCCGAGACTGCTCTTTTTTCTGAATAACCATGTTCCAGCCCATGTTCTAACTTGACTTCAAGAGATGATAAGGTTGAGAGAATTCCTCCCTCATTAGTGGGATTAGTAGGTCTTTACATCTCTTTAACAAGAACAAATTCGTATCTAATAGTTCATCATCTATGAACACCCTTGATTTTGATGATACCTAGGCCTTTAATGGCTAAGAAGTAATAGCAATATATCTTTTCTGCTTATTGGCTTCCCTGTGTATTACATTTTGTTTTATTTTGTAGTTATTAAGGCATGCATCCATTTGGAAACAAGAGAAAGAAATGGAGAAATGGATTTCATTAATCCCTTGGCTATGCATCATAATCTAAATTATTTTAACCAAATAACCCATCTATTTGCCTTTTTTCTCAGAGCTTTTTTTCTATGGAATTTTCCCACTTTTTTTCTTCCTTCTTTTCTTTCTTTCTTTCTTCCTTTCTTTCTTTCTTTCTTTCTTTCTTTCTTTCTTTCTTTCTTTCTTTCTTTCTTTCTGTTTTTGTTTTTCAAGATACAGTTTTTCTGTAGCTTTGGTGCCTTTCCTGGAACTAGTTCTTGTAGACCAGGCTAGCCTGAAATGCACAGATTCATCTGCCTCTGTCTTCCAAGTGCTGGGATTAAAGGCATCACTGCCATTACTCAGCAATTTTCCCATTTTATTGTACATTATATTTCTTCAATAATCTCTGATATACTTTGCAACAAAACACACCTAATACTTGCTAATGGAAACAGTAAAATCTCAATTTTTAATAAAAATATAGAATAAAGCTCCTGACAAGATGCCCACTTTTGAGTCATTGGTCAAGGTTGACAAAGGCTCCTAAAATATTATAAATTATTGTTATTGTCATTAGTTGAGCCCAAGGTGAAAAGAAAGATAAGTACCTATTTCTTAAAACACCATGTACTTCAGAAATATGGTCCAGAAATTCTTGAGATGGGATTGATCTAAATGCCTCAGCCCTAAGAACTAGAGAACTAGCTAGATTGATACCAAAGATTCCATAAAAGTTTAGGAAATAGAGAAGCAACCAATAGTACTACTGAGTTGAGACACATATGAACTATATCAATGACACCCATGATAACATTATCCTAAGAGTTCAGTACTTGAACTCATATCTTGTTGATAACCAGCATCTCTCTGATCAGACTTAAGACCTGACTGTAAAAGAAAAAGGAATCTTATACCTGGTACTGAAAACCTAGTCAGCTACTCAGAACTATAAAATTATGGATCTTGGAGGAGAACTTACAACCTTTTTAATAAATAAGCAAATGTTATTTCCACATTCTAATTATTTGTCCTTATATCCACAGATATGTGTAATACTCACCATTCATTCAGAAAAAAATTCTCAATAGATTATAGAAAATCCATAATCACTTGAAATGCATATGTGTAGAGTAACTACCAAACAAAAAAACTCCCATACCTAAGACTCCAGAACCATTGTAGAAGAGAGGGCAGAAAGCCTGGTAAAGCTAGAAGGTCATGGCATTTTCTATAAAATTGTATGTATAGATCTTCTGTAATTTTCAAATGATGCTTAAAGTGTCTAACATAAACCCCAAGAAAGGAAACAATTATTAAATAATTAGAACATGTTTTGTTTAACTAAAAAATAATAGTATGTTCTTAATGTAGTGACTTCCTGAAAAACTCAACTATTTATTGACTTTTCAAACAATTATTTTATAATGTGTAAACCTAGTGAGATTTGACTGGGAAAAAATTACTGTTTTCCATACAGACTGAAATTTTTGGAACATAGTAGTTATTAAAACATTTTTTACTAGTAGGGTGGATTAATTTTTTAAATTGGAAATATGATGTGGGATATTCTTTTGTATATATGTTGCTTTTATTGGCTAATGAATAAAACTGTTTCAGCCAAAGGCTTAGCAATGTAAAACCAGGCAGGATATCCAAACAGAGATCTAGAGAGTGAGTAGACAGAGGTAGGGAGTCGCCATAAAGTTGCTGAAAAATACAGATGACCTGGAAACTTAGCAGTAGACCACAGACTCGTGCTGATACACAGATTAATAAAAATGGTTAATTTAATATGTAAGAGTTAGTTAATAAGCAGCCTGAACTAATAAGCCAAACAGTTTTGTAATTAATATAGTTTCTGTGTGATAATTAGGGTCTGGGTGGCCAGGGAACAAATACTCTCCATCAACAAATGACACACCAAAGTGGGGCAACTACTTCCATATAAAAACTGAGAGAGCTTGTGAAGGAATTTTAGACACAAAAGAACAGAGTTAAGAACAGATTCTTGGTAGACACATTTTATTTTCCAGATAGGATCTGTTTGTTGGTAGCGAGCAAAGATGCAGCTACTCTAAGGCTTCCTGACTCAGCATAAGCACCACAAACTGTACAGCTTCTTTAAAAAATTTCACTTCCTGATTCATGCAGGTAGCATGACTCTGGCTCTTTAGGGAGGTCCTAGACTTAAATGGGGTTTGTGAACAGTATGCTACAACTTGCTTAATGGAAATATACTCACTGCATCCCTGGAGCTGGTGCAGTGATCATGACTCACAGAGAGTGGTTAACATACCTCTACAACATTAAAAGTACAAAAGAAGTGGAGTCAACATCTAGAACTGCTACGACTACACTGCTTACCATTTTAAAGTGCTACTTGTCAGAAAAGGATTTCAGATACACAATAGGACACATTCAGACATAAAAGAACTCTAAATGAGATATAGCATGTTTGAAAATGTACATAGGCTTGGGACAGAGAGGGAAAAGACTATAAACAGTTATTAAAAGAAATAAAGTCTTTAAAGGGACAGTAAAAGTAGTACAAAGAAGTACAGTCATAGGTTAAAGGAGTAAAGAAAATAAACCACGTAAACATGGAATATACAAAGAGAGTCTGCATTATATATATTATTGTGTTTTCTTTGAATATTTTAACTGAAGAGAGACATTTGATTCTAGGGGTTGCTAAGTTAAACTAACATAAAGGTATTTTGTGTTAAAAATTTGGGTCTAAGAATATGTTGCTTTGAAAAGAGGTTCTGCTTCTATTTTTAGAGCAAATGAGAATCTGTAGATTCCTTTCAGGCTGATATGGTTTAATGAAACAAGATCCCCCCAAAGGTCTCCATGAACCATAAAATTACTTTGCCCAACAAAAATCAGGGAGTAGTTTGGAGAAAACAATGCCCAAATTCCTGAAATAATTGTTTATAAATGCTTGTCTTCATTTACAGGGTATATGACATATAGAGATGAATATTTTATATTGGTATGGACTTTGGGCTATTGATACAAATGTAAGGTCAATTTGCTGCATTGTATATATGCATTTCTGCTTCTTTAAAGGTATTGTATTTGTGCAGCTTATTTAAAAGTATAATTTATAATTAAAAAATAAAGATTAATAGATATTCATCTATAATACCCAAACTGTAGTCAAGTTATTTAGTTTCTTTAGATGTACAGAAATATATTTCACATGGTTATATATTCTTCAAACTTTCCAAAGAACTACAGAATATGGCATTTATCATGTTTTAAGGACTTAGTCTTTTCTCAAAAGTGAAATATGTCTGCTTCTGGCAAGACCAATTACTTCAGTGAGGTCAATAGGCATTGAAGCAAGTTGTTTTGGAATTTGCCTTAAATGTGACAAGGCTAGCCATTTGGGCAAGAAACTGCTCTTTTCTGGAATGCTTGATGGTATGATATATAAACTGGATGTGCAGAACCCACAGAAAAGTGATGGCTGAACTTTTCAAAAGATGGGATGGTCTTTTAGGGTTCCTGCTTCATGAAAGAGTCTGCCAGACATTCTGCAGGACACAGAAGAAAGCGAATCATATATTTGCCATTACAAGGCAGAACAGATCTTCAAATAACCTGTTTCATGGAAAAGTCTGCTGCATATTATGGGTCTGCAGGCTAAAGATGGATGCCCCAGTGTTATATAAAAACTTTGGGTGACTGTCTAGTCAGAGATAATGTCTCTGTTAATTCTAGATCTTTGGAAGTTGCTTACAATGCACTTCCTGTTTACTTAGGTAACATTATATCTTTCTGGGGTCTTTGCAGAGTTCAAGACAGATAGTTATAGTTTCTCTTACTTATGATAAAATATAAATTAGATATAAAACTTTAGATTCACAAAGATAGAATAGATGATAGAGTATTTTATTTAGTTTGCCAAATGTAAATGGACTAAATATTGCAACTATAATTCTTGCTTGATAACTCTTTTGTATATGTAATTTTATTATGTTGCAGTTAAAACTTTACTTTTTAATTTGACAGAAAAGGAGAAATGATGTGGGATGTCCTTCCACATATGAGTTGTTTTTATTAGCTAATGAGTAAAGCTGTTTCAGTCAAGCTTAGCAGAGTAGAGTCAAAATTCAAAGAGAAATATAGAAAGAAAGCAGGCAGAATCAGGGAAACACCATGTTGCTGCTGAAAGTGACAGATGCCCTGAAATCTTACTGGTAGGCCACACCCTTGTGGTGATACACAGATTAATAGAAATAGTTTAATTTAAGATATGAGTTAGTTAATAAGAAGTCTGAGCTAATAAACTGAATAGTGTTGTAATTAATATAGTTTCTGTGTTATTCTTAGGGTCTAAGCATCTGGGAAACAAATGAGCAGTCTCCATTTACAAAAATAGAAATTTTTCATAAAATATATTCTGATTATGGTTTTTCTTTTCCTAACTCCTTCAAGTTCCTCCCCAACTACACAACTAAATGCACATCCCTTCTTTTATTCTTTTATTAGAATATAAACAGGTATCTAAAAATTAAAATGCAGTGTATTATAAAATAAAGATAAACAAACCTGAAGATGATAAAACAAACAACCCCCCAGGAGAAAAGGAGTCAAAGAAAAATCATAAGAAACACATGTAGATGCAGAGACACATACATATCCACCTGCTGAGAAACTCCATGGTAATCTCCAGATCTACCTGAAGTATGTACACCAGTGGTATGTGACCAGGACTATGAAGTATGTCACTAGAGAGTTAAATCATGTTCTGTTTTCATAAGCCTGTGTCATGTAATAGAACCAGCATTCATTATTATGTCAACATTATTAATTGATAATTAAAGATTTTACTTTGTTTTTATAAAACTGGAAATATTTCTACTATTGCAACAAGCAAAATGTTTCCAGTCTGCTACTATAAGGTCCCACTATGAGATAATATTTATTTGAAGGTAGAAATATTTTAGGAACTGGGTTAAAATATGTCTGTGAGGTCAAGGAGTTGAAGTTTAAAGAAATTTCTATATACTATATCCAAGTCATTTTCTTTTCCATGTCATAATGTATTTGTATAAGTAAAAAGTTTGAGTCCTGTGTGTCCTTGTTAAGGTACTTATCACATAATTAATGCAAACTTAGATCAAGATACCAAATAAGCAGTGAAAAGGTAGATACTCAGTAGAAAGTGGATTAGAGAAACCAGCTAGCTACTGTGAATAGTTTTAGGGGCACTTATCACACATAATAAGTGAAGTTGTGTATTTTGAAATTCAACATACTGAGGTGTTACTAAAAGTGTTAAGATAAAAACTTTGATAGAAAAATATAGATGGACTTCTTGGTCATGCCATATAAATGCAAATAACCGAATCAGCTCTTTCTTGAGAGTATATGATAAGTGTACTACAGACTCAAGAGTTGATATTCTTATAGTTTAAGTAGTTAGGTGTAAGATGTGGGGCTACTAACTAACAAGCTTTCTTCTAGTTCTTTGAGGAATGTTCTTGCATTATGTTTACACATTTCTCCTAAGAGTGTATTCTTAAGTACTGTTTAAAGTTGAAGTGCTCTTCTGGAGGAATATTTTCAGGTACAGTGATGATCAGACAAGCTTCTATTATGCAGCTGTGCTAGTTTAGCTACTTTTAATCCAGGCTATCATGTCCACATCTCTTAGATGAAACCAGAAAACTGATTAATAACTAGAGAAAAGAACTTTGTTACCCACCATCAAACAAACTCTAGACTATGATCTGAATTTTGTTCTATTAATTTTTTGATAACTTTCTCAATCCTAATTTGACAGTTTTTTTTTCAAATGCAGCATTTATGCGTTAGCATTGAATGAGGCCACAATGGTGATACCCATTACCCCATGATGGAGACAATGTGTTATAAGACAAGATTATTCAACTCTCTTGTTCATTCTCTCACTATCCCTCCCCCTTCTCTTTCTTTCTCTCTCCTCTCTTTCTATATTAGAACACAATAAGAAAAACACAGCTCATAGAGGCACATAGATTCTGAACTGACAATCAGAAAGCTTGCATGAGGGAGACTCCGTATAAACTACAGTTGTGCAGCTCAATATTCTTGTGGAACTTCTAATAGTGGGATCAAGGACTGTCTCTGATTCTGTTACCTGCTTTTGGGACCCTTTCCTCCTATGGGTTTCTTTATTTAGCCTATATAGGATAGGAGGTGCCTATCATTACTGCAACATTATATACAATGATTGTCTGATATCCATTGGAGGCCTGCCCTTTTCACAAAAGAAATAAGGAGGAGTGGATAGGGTCAAGTAGTGGAGGTTGGGGGAAGGGATTGAGAGTAGAGGAGGGAGAGAAAACAGTGTGAGCAGAAAAAAAATAAATAAACTAATTTATTAATAAAAAGATAACACAATGTGAAAGAAGTTATCTGTTAACAAAAAAGGAATACTAAAAACAACCTTACCATGCTAACACCTTGTCATACACGCTCAACCTTAAGAATTGTAGGAAATACATTTCTTTTGTTTAGTTAGACAACTCAATGCATATTATTATGCTGACTTCTAGAAACAGGTATACTGTATAAAACTCATATCCAATTAAGAATGGTATCTGTTACAAATTTTCATTGCTTCTAATGCCTCTTCTCTACTTTTCCCTTCATTGTACACTTTATAAAAGCACTGCTTTTACTAAGAAATAACCACACAACTTGTTTTAAACAAAAAAGAATTTATATCTTGAAAGATACCTGATTTTGGATTTATTTCAATGATAAGATTTTTAGTATAATTGCAAAATGTACTGACTGAGATTTTATGTTACAACTATCCAAGCTTTTTTGCCTTAAATCCTTTTCTTTCCTTCTATGTTTGTAATGATGTATTATGTAACTGACTGGAAGTTATGTTTTACGTCTGCTTTAGCTATCTGCACATACCACCTTTCTGTAACTTCACATGGGAATTGGACTTTTGACATATCGTTTAAGATTTATTTTTATTATCTTTAAATTGTGTGCATGAGTGCTGGCTGAGGACAGAGACATCGGATCCCCATGCACCTAGAGTTAAAAATAGTTGTGAGCGATTTAACTAAGGTGCTGTGATCCAAAACTGAATCCTCCTTAAAACAGAGTAGGTTTTTAACTGCTGGACTCCAGAATCTGTGACATAAAGTTTTCATGAACTCTCTGTGAGTACTTTTGAACAATAGGTGTAAAGATAAAGTAGGATACCTTACTCTTATGTACTTTTGCTATAAAACATATGGGAGATGTTTTATATATACAAGAAAATTTGGAACAAATTTATTTCTAAATTTGAAAAATAACATTGTAAAATTTAAGAATATATAATTATAAAACTGTATAGGTCATAATTTATATTGACCATTCACATTTTTATTATAGTATATTTTTTCCAGAAATATGATTTATGTAAGTTTTCTAATTTATTGGTTTGTAAAACAAATTATTGGGCTGGGCAGTGGTGGTATGCTTGTTTAATCCTTTCATCTCAGCACTCAGGAGGAACAGTTAGGAGGTGAGTCTGAGGCTAGCCTGGTCCGTAGAGAATTCTTCAAAATAGCCAGAGCTACTCAGAAAATCGCTGTCTAGAAAAACAAAAACAAAACAAATAAGCATTCAAATATACATGTTTTAAAATTTGTGCTGTAATATTATGTATTTTCCCCCTATCTTTATTTTTTAACATTGTCAAATATATTTTTAATATGACTTCATATTGTTTTTCATTTAAAAGTATATGTTTTTCTTGTTTTATATTTATTAGTTTATAATGTTATCTTTACTGCTCTTTTTCACTTAACTCCCCTGTTTATTAATTTGAGTGAGGCATTTGTCTAATTTCAATTTGTATCTCCGAGGATGTTTTCCCAGGATTTTTTTTAACCATTGTTATTGAGTGCATGCATTTTATCTTTGCCTTTCATACTATCTGTATATTGGTAAAACTATGTCTTAATATAAAATTATTTCATAACCTTAATTATGCAAAACCCACCATGTTGTAGTGATCACATATTAGAAATTCACTTGCCATTGATATTTGACTCTAGCCCCCCAAATTACTCTATTGTTTTGTGTTTAAATTTAACTTTTAATTTTTGAGCATTTTTCATGTAGAATGGATGTGTGTGTGTGTGTATGTGTGTGTGTGTGTGTATGTTTGTGTGTAACCATCTCTCTGACATATGAAATATATTTGCACTTGAAGTCTTGAACCTTCAGATGACTCTGTCAGCTGACAAATCCATAGAATAAAAATTAAGTTCTCAGTTAATGCTGTTCATAACTGTAATTCATAGACTTTTTAAGACTAAAGGCATTGTTAGGAAGAGTTAGGTTTTGAAATGTGGGCTGTGAGCCTTGGTCATAAGGAACAACATTTTGTAGTAAGAGTGAGTTATTTACATAACAAAAACTTAATTTACTTGATACAGTTTTATAAAGAAGCAACTGAGAAGAGAAGTCAGGAAGAGAATATTCAAAGCCTGTCTGCCTTCAGTGTGATTGTAGAAACTTTAAAGGAAAGTGGGAACAAAAATAATAAAAGCAGTAGACAAAATACACAAATCAGATAAATTGTGGTATGAGTCTTAATAATATTTTCTTCAATGACAGTGTAAAGACCAGAAAATATGTTTAATATATGCATGGCTAAGATTGAGAATATTTCTGAAATATAGAGTCTTCTATGGGGTTAATTTAGCTTAGATTCATAAAATAGAGGTAAGACCTGTAAAAAAATTTTTTTCTACTATCCTTCAGAATGCAGAGGAAATATCAAGGAGATAGGTCAGCTGAGTGAGTACATGTTGAAATGTATCATCTGACTCTCTGAACAACAATTTTCTATTTGGAAATGTTCTGGAGTTAAAGACGATGCCACATCTCTGCAAAAGAGTCTTTGTCCAAAAAGAAGACATGGATTTACTTGTAAAATCCATTTGACCCTCAGAAGAGTTTACAGAGGCATGTAACAGACCACTTCAATAAGGGAACATTTTTGAGGGAATTAGCTTTGATGACCCTTTGAGTTGACCTGTAGAGAGTCTGTGTTGACCCTGTGGGATGTCCTCCAGGAGCCTCATACAGGGCCCAGCACAAAGAATGGTTCTGAAAAACAAAATATGCCCATGTAGTTTTTCTTTACTGGATTGTAGTTGGTTTATAAAATCACATAAGATACTTAAAGGGCTGAAAGAATCTCACAATGAAAAAGGACTGCAACAATAGATAATAAAGGTTTATAGATTACTGATATCTGGAACAGCAATATGTTTTTAAAACTTGTACTGGGGCCAACAACATGTCCAGAGAGGTAAAAACATTTCCCAGTGCTAGGCTGATAATCTGAATCAAGTAGAAAGAATCCATGGCCAGAGAGAAAAAAACACATGAGTGTTGGCAGGGTCTGACCATCATACACATGTTGTGGCACATGCACACTTATAGTCACATATATCTCATATAAACACAAAATAGTAATGAAATGAAATAGTAAAATGTTAAAAAGCTATTCTATTTTAAAGACATTCATGTTTATGAGAAAGAAGGAATGAATAGAGACAAAAGGTAAAGCAGTGAAAGAAAGAGTCCCTGGGGTTCTTACCAGGGTGTGGTCCTGGTAACAAATGCACCACCTGAACTTCAAATATCCTGTACAGCAGGGACAACAGTAGCTCTTGTTTCCAACAGTTCAGTGTAATCACCCTGTGTTTCTTACTCCATTGATACATAAATGTGAAATGAAACCTGTAACACTTCACTCTTTATTAAAACAGCAAATGTATGAGCTCCACAGCTGAAAATGTCATCTGGGTAGATGACTCGAGGAAAATCACAAGAAATTCCCACTGTTGCTTATGGAGAAACATTTCAGTCCTTAAATATATATAAGACGTATGCCCTTTGTTAGACTGAAGAAATTTAATTTCTGATTGAACATCCCTGGGATTTGAATTTTGTCTCTGATTTACTTCCCTCATATATGATTAATTTAGGGATAGAAGACAGAGTTGCGTCCTCTCCCTGTGTTAATTCTTCATTGAGTTGTAATTCTTTGTCTTTTCTTAGTTTTAAAGTTTAAGCTTAGATTCCAACATTTGAAAAAAATCTCTCTTTTTTAATCCTGAATAAAAATTTATTTGCAAAAATTATCCCAATGAAAGTTGTGCAATACTGAAATAGAAGTAATAGTTCACTTTTTCTTCTCTATTTCAATTTAAAAATTTATACAATATATTTGTAGAATTATTTCCTTCCCCACCTTCTCCAGAATTCTTCCTAAACCAAGCTTTAAGTTCTTTTTTTAAAAATAATTTAAACTAAGACCAATACAAAAGAACAGTAAAGCACATACAATAAAAGTAACGAATTCCAAATGTTAGGTAGGTATTCCTGAGAAAAAGGAGTTGCCTAGGTTGTGGTTGATTTTTCTAGTGTCACTACATTAAAGAACACTGATTTTCTCACTTTCAACAGGTGTTGTCAAGTAGCTTTTTAGCTAGAAGTGAGTACTCATAGCCTAATCATTTCTCCACGCTATTTTTTTTTCCAGGCTTGAACTTGTGGATATCTTCTGTATACTGTCTCCGTCCTGTGAGATCATATTTGCATCAGTCCTACAGTGTCAGGAAATCCCTGCATCCATGGAGTTCTCCACCAGTTATGGCTCTTACAATATTTCTATCCCTTCTTCTGCTTGTATCTCTGAGCCTTGAAAGGTATGTGTGAGAGTAATAAAATTATCCTGTTTAGGTGAGAGTGTCCCAAAGACTCTCATTCTCTGCATGTTCTCCAGTGTGTTTCTTTGTGTTAATTATCATTGACAGCAATAAAAAGATAATATGATTATGGTTGAAAAATGTACATTTTTCTGTGGATACATTAATATGTCATAGGAATAATTTTGTTTCTATTTACACTTAGCAGAATAATAGTACTAGGTTGTCCCTCCGAACCCATAGTATATATTATATCAAGTTTTTGGCCTAATTACTGCCAGGTATGGATTCTACATCCTTGAATTGGTCTTAAACCCAATGTTTAGAAGTGGTTGGCTACTCCCATATCATTTGAACCATTTCTGCAGCAATGGACATATATGATAGACAGGCCACTATTATAGTTATTATAGGGTTCTTATCTTGGTAAGGTGATGATTACTTTTCTGTATCTGTATCATTTAAAGTTACTTCTACCACTAAAATGCTAGTCCTTGTGGATGAACCTTCAAGTTGAACACTGGCTTGATTATTCCATGTTTGGTGAAATGAGTATGTAATGTCTTTAGCACTGATGAAAGAGTATGTGTTATCTTCAGCATTGATGGCATGATTATGTGTGTCTTAATCAATCAGATTGTTGTAGTAGAGAGGGTGCTTATTGTTGGGGTGGCTGACCAATCCCTGCACTGAGGGGCGTGGCCACTCCAGGGGCAAAAGGTACCTTTAAAAAGAACTGGGTTTGGGATAGGCGCCCCTGTTTTTTCTCCCTCTTGGTTCGCTGCTCTTCGCTGGAACCTTGGCTCTGTAAGTTTACCCCACTTCCTTCCTTTATTAAAGCTGATTATTTTGGATAAGGCTAGTTTTTGATTATTTCCCATTGCCGCCCGACCGCCTCGCTACAGCTTATCCCAGCCACCCAGCTAGGTTAGCCCCAAAATAACTGTAGAAATAGGAGTGGCGGGCTTTCTCCCCGCCCAGTGCCAATTCTAGAAGGAGCAGCGGGCTATATCATGCCACCCAGCTCCTGGCTAGTTTATACCCGAAATAACAACACACAAACTGTTTTCATTTAAACTTGGCCCATTAGTTTCAGCCTCTTATTGGCTAACTCTCACATCTTGATTAACCCATATTAAGAAATCAGTGTAGCACCATGAAGTGGTTGCTTACCAGGAGAGATCCTAACCTGTGTCTGTCTCAGAGAGGAGGGTCATGGCAACTGCCTCACTTCCTTTCTTCCCAGCATTCTGTTCTGTCTACTCCGCCTACCTAATTTTCTGTCCTATCAAAGGGCCAAGGCAGTTTCTTTATTAACAAATGAAAGTAAAACATAGACAGATGACCCTCCTACATCATTTCCCCTTTTTCTGTTTAAACAAAAAAGAAAGGCTTTCACTTTTACATAGTAAAATTACATATAATAAAACAGTTATCAAGCAAGAATTACAGTTATAATATTTATATCTACTTTATGTTTTATCATAACTAAGGAAAACTATAACTATGACTATCTATTCTTCAACTCCATCAAAGACTCCAGAAGGATATAATATTACCTAATTAAACAAGAAGTAAGCAACTTCCAAAACTCTAGAAATTACAGAGACATCTTGCTGCCTGGATAGTCACCCAAAGTTCCTCTGTACCGTTGGAGCATCCATCTTCAGCCTTCAGGCCCATAGTATCCAGCAGACATTTCCATGAAGCAGGAGATTCAAAAACAGTTCAGTCACTTTTTTCTGTTTCCTTCAGAATGTCTCACAGACTCTTTCATGAAGCAGGAACCCCGAAAGATCATCTCACCTTTAGGCAATTTCAGCAGTCCTCTTTCTGCAGGTTCTTTGTGTCAGGTTTATGCATCAGTCCAGGCAAGAGCAGTTTCTTGCCCAAATGGCTAACCAACTCCATAAGGAGCCTCTTCGATGCCCATCTTTCTCTTGATGTAGATTGGTACTGCCAGGAGCAAACGTGTCTCATTGTCATGAAAAGCCCTAAATTATTAAAACATTAAATGCCATATTCTGTAGTCTTTGAAAGATATGAAGAATGCCTATTTAACTGAAATATATCTATATATCCAGAATATCCAACTAACATGACTACAAGCTTGACTATCATTGATGATTATCCATTAACAACCTATATTTCCTAATTATACATTACATTTTTAAAATGAACTACACAACCACAATACCTCAATCAAGAGCAGAAACACATATACATATAACAAAATTGACCTTAACTTTATACCAATAAAGCAAAATTTATACCAATGTAAATTATTCATATCTATACCATATCCCCCTTTAAATGTAAAAGATCATTTATAAACAATATTTGAGAACATGGGTGCAGTTTTTTCTCTCCAAACTGCTTCCTGCTATATGGGGTGCTGTTATTTAGGTCTTTCATGGTATAACCTGTTTGCCAGGTTCATCTCAGTTGGCAGTTGAGTGAAGTAATATTTTGAGGGTGTTCACAGCAACCTTTCAGGAGGGCGTGGTCCATCATACCATATTGGGATAGAAGCAATCCACAGGGTCTTATCCTCTGTGAAAACAAAAGAAGACCCTCTTCAAAGCATCATATCCTTAGACCTAAATTCTGAAATCATAATACCCTTATGATATCCATTCTGGTTTAGCTTAGCAGTGCATATAATGAAATGTCTCTCTGTAGTTAGCTCCTTTACAGTAAAAAAAAAAAAAATTAAAAAAAAAAAACACAATACTCCTCATCAGGACCTTGAGAGCTCAGTCTGGTGCTCCTATGTGGGACTCTGTCATTTTCTCCATCCAATGCCAGGTGAAGGTTCTATGGTGATATGCAAGATATTCATGAGTATGACAATAGGATCTGGACATTTCTGGCACCCTCTCCTCAGCTGCCCAAGGAACTAGCTGGGGGCATCTTCCTGGACACCTGGGAACCCCTCTAGAGTCAAGTCTCTGCCAACCCTAGAATGGCTCCCTTAATTAAGATATATAATTCCTTGTTCCCATATCTACCCTTCCTATATCCCAACCATCCTATTCCCCCAAGCTCTTCCCATCCTCCACTTCACACTTTTCTCTCCCCATCCCCCCATCCCTCCATACCCCCCACCCCCATATTCCCATTTTTTGTCTGGCAATCTTGTCTACTTCCAGTATCCAGGAGGATAACTATATGTTTTTCTTTGGGTTCACCTTCTTATATAGCTTCTCTAGGATTTTTTATGAATTATAGGCTCGATGTCCTTTATTTATGGCTAGAAACCAATTATGAGTGAGTACATCCCATGTTCATCTTTTTGGGCCTGGGTTACCTCGCTCAGGATGGTGTTTTCTATTTCCATCCATTTGCATGCAAAATTCAAGATGTCATTGTTTTTTACCATTGAGTAGTACTCTAATATGTATATATTCCACACTTTCTTCATCCATTCTTCCACTGAAGGGCATCTAGGTTGTTTCCAGGTTCTGGCTATTACAAATAATGCTGCTATAAACATAGTTGAACAAATGCTTTTGTAATATGATTGGGCATCTCTTGGGAAAATTCCCAATAGTGGGATTGCTGGATCCTGGGGTAGGTTGATCCAAATTTCCTGAGAAACCTCCACACTGCTTTCCAAAGCGGTTGCACAAGTTTCACGAGCAAGGAAGCCAGGACCGCGAGGAGTGCTTTTACCCATTGAGACTGTGGGACAGATCTAACGGGAGACCACCAAGTCCAGTCGGAATGGGACTGATGGAACAGGGGACCAAGCCGGACTCTCTGAATGTGGCTGACGGTGGAGGAGGACTGAGAAACCAAGGACAATGGCAATGAACATGAACCCTACAGCATGGACCATCTCACTGTGAGCCTTGTCAGTTTGGTTGCTCACCTTCCTGGACTTAGGGGGAGCTGGGAGGACCTTGGACTAAACATAGTGAAGGGAACCCTGATGGCTCTTTGTCTTTGGAGAGGGGTGGAGTGGGGGGTATGGGTGGAAGGGAGGGGAGGGAAGGGGGAGGAGAAGGGGAGGAGATGGAAATCTTGAATAAAAAAATGAGAAAAAAAAACCACAATAATACAAAGAATCCAGACTCTCTGTGAATTTTCCATTCTTACGTGGCTTATTTTTACTCTATCACTTTACTTTATTCTGTCTCATTAAAGACTTTACCCTTTTTAAGGCATTAACTATTTTCTATATTCTCTTTCTTCTCTCTTCCAAGCCTACATACACTCATCTAATATTGTGACCCATTTAAACGTCTTTTATGTCTGAATCTGTCCTATTGTGAATCTGTAACTTTTTACTATCCAGGAGCACTTTTGTTTTGTGCTTTTAAATCGTGAACCACTTAAGAATCTAAGCTGTGATATTCTAGGTCAAAAACAGGTATTGTGGGCTTGCTCTGCCCAGTCAAACATGGCAGAGCTGCTTGTGACTGAATCAGTTGCGCCTGTGTGATTCAGAGTGCCGGGCTGCTCTGGATGTTGTCTCCACCTCTCTCCAATTTCAAAATGGAGGACATACAATTTTGTGCTAGCTCTGAGGACACCAGGTAGGAGCTGCACTCAGCACTTTAACTCTGAGACTGAGCGTGTGGCACAGAAACTCTTTTCATCCAAGTTACAGCCAAAGCTGACAGGCAGAGCACTGCACAACCTGGAAACATCTCTCTGTATGGTGGCAGAAGTCTGCCATGCTCTCCTGCCTGCCTAAGCCTGATTCCACAGTCTGCCCAGGGGCAGGCGGGGAGCGCTGAGCCATTGGCATGGTCTCAGAGTACTTTCTTCCCAATCCTGAGCAGGAACACAAACATATAGTCTCATAAATCCCATTGAAATGCTTTAAGGCCAGAGTTCGCACTGGTGGCACAACCCAGGAAAGCGCATTTTAAAATGACATGGCTTTTTTTCTGCTGCTATTGCTGAAACAGGAAATTTCTCTACTGCATGTCCTAGCAAACAGCAAAAAGCTGTGTTAAACTCTCTCTCTCTCTCTCTCTCTCTCTCTCTCTCTCTCTCTCTCTCTCTCCTTTTTAAGCCCTCTCAGGTTTTTAAGTGGATTTAGTCAATCACGTTGGAGCACCAATTTTAAAAGGAGCTAAGGGCAGGCCTGCTTTTCGCCCTGCCCAGCTCCTGGCCGCCTGGCTACCTTATGCTCCAAAATAACAACACACAAGCTGTATTCATTTAAACACTGCTTGGCCCTGTAATTTCAGCCTTTTATTGGCTAACTCTCACATCTTGATTAACCCATATTTAGTAATCTGTGTAGTATCACGAAGTGGTGGCTTACCCAGAAAGATCCTAACCTGCGTCTGCCTCAGAGGGGAGAGACATGGTGACTGCCTCACTTCCTTTCTTCCCAGCCTTCTGTTCTGTCTACTTTGCCTACCTAATTTTCTGTTTTATCAAAGGGCCAAGGCAGTTTCTTTATTAACCAATGAAAGTAACACATCAAGAGATGACCCTCCTCCATCAAATAACTACACAGGAATGGTATTAATTAAAACACTGCTTGAATCATTTGTTCTAGACTCTTATTGGCTAACTCTCACATCTTGTATTAACACATTTTTATTAATCTGTATATCACCAGTGGTGGTGGCTTACCGGGAAAATTCTAACCGGGGCTGTCTGTCTCAGGCTGAGGATCCATGGCTTCTCTCTCTCTACCCTTCTTCCTCCCAGCACTCAGTTCTGTTTTCCCCCTGCCTACCTAATTTATGCCCTATCAAAAGGCCAAGGCAGTTTTTTTATTCATTAACCAATACAAGCAACACACATCAAGAAGGACCTCTTATACCATCAGATTTTGAAGAGCAGTTGGTAACTGATAGAATATGCAGCAGTCTGTATTTTGGGGGAGACTCTATAAGACTTCTTTTACCAACAGCTTAAAAATATGTAACATTTCTGGCAGTTTTTTTAGTTGCATGTGATGTCTAGTTGGTATATTTTTATCCTCATTATTCAGCAGCTTATATAAAGTTTTATATATACATATTTATTTAGGAAGCTTCTACAGTAGTAAGTTTCTATAAAACTGGAACTAGTGTTAGTTATTACTTCCAAAATTTCCTCTCAATTTTTTTCTTCCAATTTCTATTCCCTATTTACTCCTTTGATCTAGCTTCCCAATTATCTCTTTATAAAACTATAATCTATTTCTTCCTTCTATAAACTATCTCCTCTTTCCACTGGCTCCTAGTAGTTCTATAACCAATATGAATATTCTAAATGAAACACACTAACACTTAAAAGCAAAAATCCAAATATAAAGGAAGATATGAAATGCTTATCTTCCAGTATGAGTTACCATGCTTTGCATAATTGTTCCTACCTCCATCCATTTCCATGCAAATTTCATAACATTATTTTTTAGTAGCTGAATAATATTTCATTGTATTAACTAATCACATTTTCATTATCCACTCATCAGTTGATTGACATTCAGGCTGTTTTCAATGTCTAGAAATTATGAAGAAAGGCATAAGGAACTTGAAGGAACAAGCAATCTCTGTAATAAGATTCAGAGTTTTTTGGTATAAGTCCAAGAGTGATATAGTTGGATCTTGAGACTGATCAATTCTCAGTTTCCTGAGAAACCTCCACATTGATTTCCCTAGTGGATGTACCAGTTTGAACTTCCAATAGCAATGAATAAGAATAAGTATTTTCCTTTTCACACATCATCACCAATATGAACTGTCATTTATTTTATTGGTTTTGGACATTCTGACTGGTATAAAATGAAATCTCACAGTAGTTTAATTTAGTAGGTTGCATTTCCATGGTGGCTAAGTATGTTGAATACTTTTTAGGTGTTTATCACCCATAATTTCATCTTTGGGAAATATTTTGTTCCATATGCCAGTTGTAAATTTTATTTCTTTGCATGATATTTTCATTAGTCCATTAAATATTATAGATATTATCTTTGTATTGGATCTATAATTGATAAAAGATATTGCCCATTCTGCAGATAACCACTTTGTTTGAATGATGGTATCCATTTTGTACAAAGATTTTTACCTTGATGTTGTCTGATTTATGAATTGTGTATCTTAATAACTGGTATATTTTGGTCCTAATCAGAAAGTCCTGTGCTAATGAGTTCTAGTCTATTCCCCAATTCTTTCCTACCACATTCAGAATATTTCATATTATTTCAAGGCTCTTAACCCATTTGAAACAGATTTTTGTACAGAGCGACATTTATGTTTTTATTCTTGTTTTGAAAATAAATTATTCTTTTATAGTACATCCTGACTACAGTTTCTCCTCCCTCAGCTCCTCCTAGCTCCTCCCCACCTTCCTTCTTTCTCAGATGCAAGATGATGGAAGTTACAAAATAATCCCACACTAGTTCAGAATTACATAAAATAAAGGGTTATTTATTTAGGGGTAGACACACAGATCACAGTCTTAGATCATAGTCCTCTGCACAAATGGGAAATAAGAACCAAGTCTAGCAGCCTCTCTGGAAGAGAGAGAGTGAGCTCATACTTCACAAACACATTTATAATATGAGACCATGACCTGGACTAGTATCTTAAAGGCTATTGGCTTAAGGAGCAGAAGGACCTCCCATAGCTCCTCCCACTTTTGTTTAAATAAGAGAGTCTCAAATCCAATATAAAACTCTGTACATTAGGAACAGATATCAAGTATAAAGTTAAAATTATAATCAGCATAAACAATATTAAGCAAGGTATATATCCTACTTTTTAAATAAACATCCTATCCTAAGGATTCTAAGTCTTATATTGGAAATGTATTAGCTAGGTCTTAAGAGGATGGTAACTATGTCTATCTAATCTCCAACCCCATCAAAGGCCTGAGAAGGGAGAGAATATTGCTTGAGTAGGCAGGAATTGCAATTAAGCAGTTTCCAAAATATGCAGTAGAGCCTTGGACTTCCCACAAGGCAGGGTTACCTGCCCTTTCTTAAGGAAGGAGGGGGAGAGAGGAGGGTGAGTGTGAAAGCAGGAGGGGAATGGGAGGAGGGGAGGAAGTATAAATTTTTGAATGGGAAAATAGAAAAATGATAAAAATAAATATGCTGTAGATGATAGAGATTTCCTTAGAAATCTTCCCAAGTCTCATTTGTAATTTTGAAGCAATCAAGAGATAGTAGAGCAAGGGTGACATGTGTTTTTAATCCCAGTATTTATCCAAAAGTCGTAGACAAGGGGATATCTGTGAGTTTAAGTACAGTGAGGTCTACAAAGAGAGCTCCTGGATAGAAACCTGTCACAAAAAGAAACCCGGCCACAAAACAAAACAGAAAAAGTAATAAAGAAACCCAGCAAGACTGATATCACAAGGCAACTATCTAATTTTAATCAGTACCACTAGTTGAAGATGGTGTCTTTTGTCCACTGTGAACTTTGGGCTTCTTTGTCAACTATCATGTGTCCATAGGTATGTGACATTATGGATGGGTCTGCAGTTATGTTCCATTAGCCAATGTGTCTGTTTTATGCCAATACCAGACTATTTTTGTTAGTATAGTTCATAAGTAAACTTGAAATCTAGGAAGCTGATCCTTCAGCAATTCTTTCATTTTTCTGGACTGTTTAGGCAATCCTGTATTTTTGTATTTTCATATGTAGCTTAATATTACTTTGTAAATTCTTGTGAAGAATTATATTGGAATTCTGGAGGGATTGCACTAAATTTGTAAATTGCTTTTTGCAGGATATCATTTTCACAAATTAATATTAGGCATTCATGAGTAAACGAGGTCTTCCTGGGTTTTCATATCTACTTCAATTTATTTCTTCAATGTTTTAGAATGTTATAAACTATTTTACAGCTTGATAAAAATTATTTAAAGTTATAGTTTGAGGGTACTGTAAAATATTTCCTCTTGATTTCTTTGTCTCTTTGTAGTTTTTACATATGAAGGCTACTGATTCTATGAGTTAATTTTGTATTTTGCTAGATTGCCAGAAATATTTATCAGCTTTTTAAGCTTTCTTACAGATTATTTCATGTGCTTTTTAATATAAATTCTATAATCTCCAAAAGAAGATGTTTTGACTCTTTTATTTCATTTTTGTACCCACTTTATCTCCTTCACTCTCATTGTCATATTGTGCTAATCTAATTTTTTTGTGGAATAATCTTTTGTATACTGTAAAATTTTGTTATTCAGATTTGTTTAATAAAAAGCTGAATGTCCAGTAGCTAGGCAGTATTTTCTGGGAAGGAGGGTGGAGATGCCATGAGAGTCAGAGCTAGCAGTATGAGCACTACAGAAATGAGGTAATAAAGTCATGAGGCAGAAAGTAAATTAATAGAACTGGGTTAATTTAATTTATAAGAGCTAGTTAGAAACAAGCCTAAGCTGCCAGCTGAGCTTTCATAACAAGTCTCTTTGTCATTTTTAGAAAGCTTATGGTCCTGTAGAAAAAGTCCAACTGCATATGGCACCTAGTGTTCAGCCACATACATATATAAAAGACCTTAGAAAGCTTTAAAAAAAATTCAGAACATGGAGTCAGATATGAGTTTTTGGTGACTGTATTCATTCAGGTAAACCCAGTAGCAGCATACAGAGGTATGGCTCTTTTAAGAGGTCCTAGTACTGAATACTTTAATGGTGTTCATGAGCAGTGTGTGGAACACTACTTGTTGGCATGGGACTAGGTAGAACCACCCACAGCTTCCCAGAAGCTTCACAGAACTGAGAAACCATGAGGCAAGGTTCTCAGGGAACAGAGGAGGAGTAGAAAGAACACACCATGAGCTATGCCTTCCAGTGGCTTAAAATTTAGCTCATGTAGACAGAAAAGGTTACAGATACACATTAAAGCAGGTTCAGAAGAGAAAACTCCAAACAGGTTACAGTATGTTTAAAAATTTATGTAGGCATAAGAAAAAAAAACAAGAAAAAGAATATAGATAGTCATAGAACAATAGCTCAAAAATATGGTTTTTAAAGAGAGAGTAGAGAAATGCAAACAAAATATTCATGTAAAGATGGGAAATACATAGGGAGTCTGCATCCTGCATTTTGTTGTGTTTCTTTTAATTTTTTAAATGCTGATGTGCAAAAGACAGCTGCCAGGATGTATGAGGTTATAACAAAGACTGCTAAATTGAACCAACCTAGATATTTTAGGGATATCTTAACTTTAAAAAGTCAGTAAAAATATTGTTTTTTGAGAAAGAGGTTATAGTTTTGTTTCCATAGAAAATGAAAGGCTGTGGATTCCCTCAAATTGATAGCTCTTTTGTTGGATTATGGGAGATACCTTAAAAATCCTGGCTATAGCTATAAAGAAATAAACCCTCAAAACTATAAGACAGGTGACATATATTTTACCTGCTCAAACATAAAAGAAAAAAATCATCCTTGCCTGGCTTGTGTACAATGCTCAGTCCTTAGTTGTATTAGTACAGGTATGTATGTTACCTTTGAAAGTAAGTGGAATATACCAAGAAAATTATCTATTTCTTTTTGATTTTTCAACTGTCATGAGTATATGTTTTTAAATTATAACCTAATGTTTCTTTGGATTTCCTTGGTATCAATGGTTATTCTCCCCCTTTTGTTTCTGATTTTGTTAATGTGTGCATTCTCTCTCTGTATCTTTTAGTTAGTTTGGTTAAAGAGCTGTCTATCTTGTTGATTTTCTCGAAGAACCAATCCTTTGTTTCATTGATTCTTTATATTGTTCTTTTTGTTTCTATTATATTAATTCCATTTATCAGGTTGGCATATTCCTGCTGTCCATTTCTATTGGGCATGTGGTGTGGGAAGTCCTTCTGCATATGTGTTGCTTTTATTTGTTAATGAATAAACCTGTTCCAGCCAGTGACTTAGCAGTATAGGGAAAGGCAGAAATTCCAAGCAAATAGGGGAGGAAAGAATGCAGAGTCTGAGATATGCCATGTAGCTGCCACAGGAGCCAGATGCCAGAACTTTGCCTGGTAAGCCACAGCAACATGGTGATACACAGATTAATAGAAAAGGGTTAATTTAAGATATGAGATATCTATAAATATGCATAGGCAAGCTATTGACCAAACAGTGTTTAAAATTATGTAGTTTCTGTGTAATTTTTTTTGGATCTGAGCAACTGGGAAATGAAGAAGCACCATCCACCTACAGGCATGCTTGCTTCTTTTTGTTCTAGGGCTTGCATGCTTGCTGTTCCATCATTAGTATAATGTCTCTTTAAGTTTTCTGTCAAGTTACTTAACCCTTTGAACTCTACTGTTAGCACTGCTTTTAACATATCCTGTAAGTTTGGGTATCATTTTTATTGAATTCTATGAGGTCTTTAAGTATTTATGCCTTGACCCAACAGTCCTTCAGTAGAGAGTTGTTCAGTTTCTATAAATTTGAAGGATTTCTGTAGTTTTTGATGTTGTTGAAATCCATCTTTAATCTATGATGGTCTGATAGAATCCAGGGCTTTACTTTAATTTTCTTGTATCTGCTGAGATTTGCTTTGAGACTATGTGATCAACTTTGAAGAATGTTCTGTGAGGTACTTAGAAGAAGGTATATTCTTTTGTGTTTGGGTTAAATGTCTGTTAGGTAATTTTGTTCATAATGTCTATTAACTCTAGTATTTCTCTGCTTAGTTTTTTGTCTGGATGACCTGCACATTGGTGAAAATCATGTATTGAAGTAACCCACTATGGATTTGTGAGGGTCAATGTGTGATTTGAGCTTTTGTAATTTTTTTTACAAGTGTATGCCCTTGTGTTTGGGGAATAGATGTTCAGAACTAAAATGTTAAGTTTGCTTCCTCAATTTCTATTCCCTTTTATCCCCCAACCACCATACTTCCTATTTTTTCAGGATATCTTGGCTATTTCCCATTCCTAGTGGGATCTATATATACATCTTTTAGGATTCTCCTTGTTACTTAACTTCTCTGGATTCATGGACTATAAATTCATTATTTTTTGCATTATAACTAGTATCAACTTATGAGTAAGTGTATATCATGCTCATTTTTCTGGGTCTAGGTTACCTCACTCAACATGTTTTTTTCTAGTTCCATTTATTTACATGCAAATTTTAAGATGACATGTTTTTTTTATTGCTGAGTATACTCTATTATGTAAATGTAGAAGGGGAGGGGGAGAAGAACTTGAGAGACCAGAATGATCCAGATGGGAGAAGGACAGAGATGGAGAGCAAGGAAAGAAATATCTTGATTGAGGGAGCCATTATGGGGATAGCAAGAAACCTAGCACTAGAGAAATTCCCAGGAACCCACAATGATGACCCCAGTTAATAACACCCTAAACAATAGTGAAGAAGGTGCCTGAACTGGCCTTGCCATATAGTCAGATTGATGACTATCTTAAATGTCATCATACAACCTTCTTTCAGCAACTTATTAAAGCAGATGCAGAGATCCACAGCAGAGCTGAGCTCCCAAATCCCAGTCGAAGAGTTGGAAGAGCGAGAATATGAGTAAAGAGATCAAGACCATGCTGGGGATACCCACTTAAACAGTTTACCTGAGCAAATGAGAGACATTCATGTCTGGCCTGACAGCAAGGCAACCAGCATAGGACCAAACTAGGCCTTCTGAATGTGGGCGGCAGTTGTATGACTGGGGCCACTGACAGTAAGAGCAGGATTTATCCCTACTTCTTGTCCTGGAACCCATTCTCTTTGGAGGGATACCTTGCTTAGCTTAGATAGAGTAGGGAGGATCTTGGTCCTGTCTCAAAAAGCAATATGCTAGGCTTTGTTGACTCACTGTGAAAAACCCTACTCTCTCTAGGAATAAATGTGGGGGTGATAAAATGTGAAAGAAGGTGAAGAAAACAGGATGGGGGAGTGGGAACTGGGATAGGTATGTAAAATGAGAAAAAATAGCTTTTTAAAAATAATTTAAAAAAGAAATGTAGAATGGGATCTAGGCCTCTATAGTTATATTTGTTATGGACACCTGATTTTTGTCTTTGTTAGGTGAATGCTTAGGACTTTCGTTGTACTTCCTCCAGTCAGTTATGTGGTGAATCAGCAGAGTAGTGCTTGATTTCTAGTCTCTGGACTTCAGGATTCAGACTCTGGATTTCAGGATTCAGACTCAAATGAGTTCCATACCAGTGCAGTAGTCAGCCCTGAAGCACTGTTTTGAACTCCTGGTTCAGATGCCAAGCAGTTCCAGATGGGTACAGTGGCCTTCACAGACATGTAAACTCACATGCAGCATCATATGTAAAAAGATTTAAACTTACTTAATTTAACATATGGAACCAATCAGCTTATTTAAATTCATACAAATTTATTATGAATCCATAAATAGTGGTTGTGCAATCTATTTGATCTTCCTTGTTCTAGAACAGTTTTCTATTGGAGAGTGATATTTTGATTTATATAATCTATAATGATGGATAAAATTGCTTATGAATTTCTTTATAAAATTTTTATAAACAATTTTTTACATTACTAACATCATTGGTCAATTTTCTCTTTGCTATCCTCCTCCTTCTTCCTCTCCTCCTCTTCTACCTCCACATATTCCTCTTTCATAATATATCACATTAAGAAATTCTTCTGTAACAACATGGAAGTTTTTCTTGAACATTTATTATTATTAATATTATTAATTATTATGCTTTTGTACAATACACTCCCATTGGAGCCTCCCATACTTCTACTCCTCCAAGTCCCCCCACCTTCCCACTCCCAGATCTACCACTTCTTTATTTTCCTTCAAAAAAAAGAAAGCAGTGCTTCATGTGAGATGAAACAGACAGGGCATCATAAGATACAATAAGACTAGGAATAAAGCCTCATATCAAGGTTGGGCAACAACATGACCATTTTAAAGCAAAACAAACCATCCTTAGAAACACAAAAGAACAAGAAAATAAACAAAATAACATTTGGGACAGGGTTTCTCTGTAGCTTTGGAGCTTGTCCTGGAACTAGCTCTTGTAGACCAGGCTGGCCTTGAACTCACAGAGATCTGCCTGCCTCTGCCTCCCAAGTGCTGGGATTAAAGGCATGTGCCATCACTGCCTGGCCCAAAATAACATTTTTTTAACTGTAGAAAAAATATAATGTAAAAAAAAAAAGAAAAGAAAAGAAAACAAAAAAAAAAAAACAAAATAAAAAATAAAATAAAAAAAAAAAAAGAAAGAAAAGCTGGGCAGTGGTGGCGCACTCCTTTAATCCCAGCACTCGGGAGGCAGAGGCAGGCGGATCTCTGAGTTCGAGGCCAGCCTGGTCTACAAGAGCTAGTTCCAGGACAGGCTCTAGAAACTACAGGGAAACCCTGTCTCGAAAAACCAAATATATATATATATATATATATATATATATATATATATATATATATATAGAGTCAATCAAAAATAGTAGAGATGGTATTAGTAATTTGTAGAGTTGCTACTGACAGTACAGATTATTGCTTTTTCATAAACACAGGTAATTACAGCCAAAAGTTATTTAGGTAGATGATCAGAAATTTAGAAATGAATGCTCCCTTTCTCTCTCCTTGTTCTCTGTTTCCCTCTTTCTGTCTCTATTTCTGTCTCTATCTACTTTTCTCCTCTCTCTCTCTCTCTATCTCTCTCTCTCTCTCTCTCTCTCTCTCTCTCTCTCTCTCTCTCTCTCTCTCTCTCTAAGTTAAGGCAGTGTCTGCACATTAGTTGTGTATACTTGACCTCAGATTCATAGTTTCTTAATACAGCTTTCTAGTTAAAGACACCAGGTCCCCACAGGGTGCCGAGCTCCACACCTACCAGCTTAAAGGCCTAACTGGTTGATAGCCCAGAAAGGCTCCCACTCCCACCCATTTGGCTTGCTTTTACCTACTAAGTGGTTTTTGTAAAACCCCCAACGAAAGTGTGAGGTGACTTGGAAATTTTCCAAGCTCATGCACAATCCCCCACCCCAAGCTCACACACAATTCCCCCTTCCACTGTCACGTTCCTTGCCATGTAGCAATTTGTGCAGCTTCCTGTTTGTGTTCCCTGCCTGTGAGTTCTGGGCTTCTTACTCCATGTATGGAATTGATTTAATTTGTCAAACAAAGCATATTTCTCAATACATAACCAGCACCAAGATGGGGAAAACAAAGCCACTCAGGACTGTTCATGGCACCAGGTTGTGCCGCTGGTCATGACTCTGCAACCATGACACCTGCTGGACAATAAACATTATTATAGCTAAAAATTTACCAGACCTCATAACATAACATAAGGTAAATATTTTATTAATTAATAAATCAATAAACTTGAAAGTTATATAATTTCAGACAATATTACCATAAAGAATTTTAGTAACTTTTTGCTAGTACTGTTTGTATTCTGTAAAGCTTATATTGTTATTGTGGTATCTCCATTAATTGGATATTGGGACTCATTTTTTCCTTCATATTATATCTTTAAGAAAATGATTTGATAACAGAGCCAAGAATGGGATATTTTAAAAAATGATACAGTCTTTTCAGACTAATAGTGAACAGCTAGATGACAGGATTAATACCATAAAAAATCAAAAGTTACCTGAAAAAATTAATACTATAGAAAAGGGCAACATTAATTTGACAGACAAAATTGAATCCATGCCAAATTGTACTGAGAAATTATCTGAAAGACTCCATACTGTTGAATTTGACAATCAAAATTTGTTAAAATGTTATGTTAGGCTAGAAGATAGAGTATCTCTTCAGGAAGGCAATCAACATGCAATCCAAATTATGTCCAAGGTTGAGATGTTATCTTTAAAGAAAAAACTTCAGACCTTGTAATCACATGTTCAAAATGAGGACCAGAAGCTAGGTACCTCAGTGAAACCACTAGAAATATATACAGGCCAGGAAATTTAGGCTTTACAAAAGACAGCAGTAAAAAAGATTTGAAATGATTGAGGAAATTATTGGATCTGATGAGCATGGAAAGAAGGTACAAAAACAGAATTTAACATCGCCAGTAGCTGTCAGAGATGACATACTCAGGGTTTTTAGCTTCCTAACCTGTAATCTACTCTGACAAACGTCAAGTTCTAAAGGCCCAAAAGAATCCAAACAAGGTAGATTGGATACTGTTAGGAATATTTCCTAACACGAGCTCTCTGACAACACAAAAATTCCTAATCAAGCCAGATCAAAACAAGCCAAATTAAGAAATATCCAGGTTTAATGGGAGATCTGCACTCTCAGGTGGCCCAGAGGTAGAAACCAGGAAGCCTCAGGAATGCAACCCGCTTAAGTACCCTGGGGAGTTGTGGATGGGTCAGGACCTGGCCTGCTGGGATTTGAAGTCCAGACCAAACCTGGGGGGCTGGGATAGATGTGAGGGACTGCTCCCAACCTAACATTCCAGACTCTTTGGCTATAGGGGGTGACAGAAAATTGGAATGGTAATTATGACAAACACTTAGGTTCTCTTTGGTAACAGAGGGCATAGACTCAAATCCGGCTACTTCCTGCCGGCATGGGGCAGCACAGGGAAAGGGAGAGCCAGGTGTCCACATTTAGTGAGGTGTGGCTGGAAAGGCATCCCATGAATTGTCATCCCGGAGAGGGCAGGCATCCATTCCTTGGGGGAGAAGAGAAGGCAGGTTTCTAGTAAAAAATTGTTATGGCTAAATACGAGTGTGCCAGAATGAGGAGCAGGTAGGCCCTTCATTGTGGCATCCTGGAGGGTGGAAGGTCCTGTCTGCTGGACAGACCAAGTGTCTTGAGTAGGTGCCTGCTTGAGCCTGGAGAGATGGTACCAGCATGGGTGTCCCAAGAGCTTGGCAGCTGAGGGGGTGGTGAGGATTACCGTGTGAGGTCCTGTCTATTGAGCCTCAAGAGACCTAGGACTTAACTGTTTAAGGAGTACTCTGTCCCCTGGGGAGAGCGGGGCAGGTTTAGCGGCATTAGGGTCCACTGGTGTGGTAGCAGGAAGACAACTGTCAGCTTGTGAATGGAGAAGAGACCTTAAAACGGAAAGGTAGGGAAGGTACTCTGCCAGTTGAGGAGTTTCAACTGGGAGGTGATGGTTAAGGAGAAAGGGCCTGCCATAAAACAGCTCAATGGGACTCAGGCACATAGGGGAATGCGGGGTGGCCCTGTGGTGAGGGCCAAGATAACCTGAGATCAGTGAAGATCGTGGTTAGTTGTTGTTTGATGAGTCCCATTGTCCAGGAGATGTTGAGAGCTTCTGACACAAGTTCCATGACTCTGAGCCATCACATCTGCTGTTTCCCTGGAGACTGGAAACGCTTCTATCCATCCTGTCAATCTTTGCCCTTAGTGTCCACAGAGCTGGTGTATGTGGAGAGCCCCTTGTGGGTTGGCCTGGGCACACATCTGGCAGGAGGAGTGAACCTGTAAAATAGAATCTTGGAGATGGGTGGGGTTAAAAGAGGTTCCTTGAAGCGGAACAAAGCTTTGGGGAAGCGGCTAAGGATATATATCCACCCAGTAAATGTGCTGGGCAAGCTGGTATCACTAAGAAGGAATGAGAGAAAAAAATGTTCTGCAAGATGGTGGGGAGGAACAAGTCCCGTCTACCCCTATAACTGAAATTGGTGAGGGAAACTTAAGGCCTGAGTGAGAATAAGAATAATGGACTTACCCGCCACTTGTAGCATAACCCTAGGTTATGGGCAGCGTCAATCTTCTGCAAGGCTGAGACGTTTGAAGGCCAGACGAGCCCCCAAATGTTAGGTTGGGTGCAGTCCCTCACATCTATCCCAGCCCCCCAGGCCTGGTCTGGACTTCAAATCCCAGCAGGCCAGGTCCTGACCCCTCCCTGGGGATGGGGTCAGGACCACTCTCTAGGGTACTTAAGTGATCCCCCCCCCAAAAAAACATGTGGTCTCTCTTTCTCCCTCCCTGGTGTTGCGATTTCTGTAGCTTCCCGGTTTCCCCCTCGGGGCCACCAAGAGCGCAGATCTCCCATTAAACCTGGATATTTCTTAATTTGGTTTATTTTGATTTGACTTTATTGGGAATTTTTGTGTCATCAGAGAGCTCGTGTTAGGAAATATTCCTAACAGATACCTATAGGAATAAATGATTTAAAAGAAATTAAGCAGGCAGCAGTAACTTGTGGCTTAACATTTGTTATGGAGAATATAAAGACATGGGCTTATAGCATTAACAGAACACCACACAATTGGCTTCAGTTAGTTTAAGCAGTCCTGGATGACGGGCTTCAACTGATATTTAAATGTTATTGCAGGGAAGATGCTAATTTTTAGAACAATAAGAAAAAACAAACTGACTTGAGACTTCCCAACATCAAATTCTTGGTGTGGTCACTTATGCTGACCCACAGGCTCAAGTTCTTTATGATGAACAAATCTTGTCTGTATGCCACAATGCATCATTAAATGCTTGGGACAGGATTCAAGAACAAGGAAAATTAATTGAATCATTAACAGGGTTAAATAGGGACAGAGAAAATCCTTTAGTGACTTTTTACAAAGATTAACTAATACTGTACAAATAGGAGTAACAGACCCAGATACTAGAAGAGTACTTATTGAATCTCTGGCTTTTGAAAATGCCAATTTAGAATGCAAAAATATAGTTGGGCCTTTAAAGATTAGATCAGTACCAATGGATGAATTGATCCTGCATACCATGAACACTGAGATATTTTAACAGTAATACTAAATTTTGGTAGGAGAAGCAATTTCCCAAGGAATGGGGAGACATCAAAATGCCAAATGTTTTAATAGTGGTATAATAAGACATCTGAGAAGGGATTGTAAACAAGAAGTTCCTAGGAATAATATCCCTTCTGGGAATGGTAAGAATATGAGGACACAGCCTTCGGGTATAAGTAGAAGGTGTGGCAAAGGCCTACATTGAACCAATTAATGCAGATCAACAAAAGACAGACAAGGCAACTTGAGACAATGGGGAAACTGCAGATTAAGAAAAGACAAACACGGCAACATGATACAATGGGGATGTTCCTTGAGAGACCTCTTGCAGGCCCCCAAGTCAAAAGTAGTCCAGTCATTTCCAGTCACTGTGGAAGACATGTCTCATTAGGAAAATTAAAAAAAAATCAGAGTCTTCGAAAAAAAATACTGTTCTGATGATGAAATAAGCATGGAGGATAAATCAAAACTCCAATAGGAAATAGGAAATGCATATTCTGGCAGAATTCTATAAGTGATCAAAGACCAATGCTAAGAGTGCATATAAATGGCATTGTAATTGTGAGTTTGATAGACATGGGTGCAAACTTGAGTATCATTACTCCAGAATCCTGGCATCCAAATTGGCCTCTTCAAGAGGCAGCTGTTCAAGTCCTAGGAACTAGAACTCTATCTCAAATGAAAGAAAGCATGAGATGGGCTTAATGCATACAGCCAGAAGGATAGAGAGGAAAGCTGAGGCCATATGTGGCTAATATTGCCTTGAATTTATGGGATCATGACCTGCTGCAGCAATGAAATATCCAGATTAACATTCCTGCAGTACCAGATACTCACAATTCTGAGAAAGATATTATAAGGTATTATACACAAAGATCACCAGGCATTCAGACTGTTCAAGAACACAAAGCAATTAGCAAACTTTTAGAGGTACCAATGACCCTACCTTTCAAATGGTTAACTGAGAAACGACTGCTAAACCTGCCTAAAGTTGAGAGTGACTTTCAGGGTTCCTGTTTCATCAGAGTCTGCAAGACATTCTTTAGGATATAGACCTATGGGCTGAAGATGGATGCCCCAATAATACAGAAGAATGTTAGATGACTGTCCAGGAAGTGAAGTATCTCTGTCAATTCTAGAGTTTTGGAAGTTGCTTACAATGCACTTCCTGTATACTTAGGTAATATTATATTCTTTTGGGGTCTTAAATGCAGTTGAAAAATAGATAGTTATAATTATATTTTTCCTTACTTATGATTAAAAGATAAAGTAGATATAAATACTATAACTGTTATTCTTGCTTGATATTTGTTTTGTTATATGTAATTTTACTATGTTACAGTTAAACCCTTCCTTTTTATTTAAACAGAAAAGGGGAGGTGATGTGGGATTCACTTCTATACGCTGTGAATACCATTGGTTAATAAAGAAGCTGTCTTGGGCCTGCACAGGGAATAGAGGTAGGTGGGAAAACTAAACTGAATGTTGGGGGAAAGAAAGGCAGAGTTGGAGAAAAGCCATGTAGCCCCACTGGAGACAGATGCCAGAACTTTAACAGGTAAGCCACAACCATGTGATTAAACACAGATTAATGGAGATGTGTTAAATTAAGATATAAGAGTTAGACAATGAAAAGCTAGAACTAATAGACCAAGGAGTGATTTAAATAATATAGTTTCTGTGTGATTATTTCAGATGTGAGCTGCTAAGTGGCCGGAATCCAACAAGTGGCCTCCTTACAACAGACACATAGGTTTCTTAGAAAACTGATGCTTGGTTGAGCAGAAAGAATATCAGAACTTATAGTGGCAGAAAGTACATGAACACATTTGAAAATATAAACATTACACATATACTAGAACTGATTTTAAAGTACCAGTCTCCAAAATTCTAATGAGTTGAAAAAACAATCAGTATATGCCATTCTAATTCTTACCCTTCATGCATTTGCTAGCCCATAATATTAGTATAAAAAACCTAAAAATAATATTAAGGAAGGTAAAAGTTAAAACAAATCTTTCTTTTGAAGGAATTTTACAAAATAAATATGGATTGAATGGAAATGTCACATTTGTTCATCACATATGAAACTACTATAGGCAGTATTGAGAAAGACAAAGTCTAGCATGAAACTTAACACTTGTATAGTCTCAAAAGAAATCCTTCCAAAGCTTGAAAAGTATAATGGCAAGGATAGTGTTGGGTCGCTTGAGGACAGGCTTTTGCACCCACTCTTGACCTGTTTTGCACTCTTGTGGTTGGTTGTTTCGAAAACAGGAACAAAAACAGAAAAAAAATCTGTTGTTTTCAGCAATGTTTTTAAGGATGTTTACCCCTAAGCCATGTGAGTTATGGTGATGAGCTTCCTGCCTTTGCTGGTTCGGCCTCCCCTGCTGAGGGCTGTATATGGTGTGTGAGAAAGTGAAATAAAGGCTTGCCTGCAGAATCTGAAGTTTTGCTGTGTGTTAATCCTGATGGTCCTCTCTCAGAGAAATACAGTTGTGTTGGCATGGCAGATAGTTAAAGCAAAGAAATAATTTTGACATTGTTGATTAGCAGACATGGCAGGTTAACCTCACTTAAAAGACATATGACATCAGTCAACCAAAGGAATAATGTATTAAAAAGGGTATTGTAATATAGGAGGGTCTGCCATTTTCTTCATTGATATACCCATACCAAATAACTGCTCCTGCTCATGTAAGCAACCATGATTAAACTCAGTGGTAACAACAAGCCAGCATAATGATCAAAATCATTGATATGAAGGGCTAGTTACTGATTTTTTTAAAAAGGAGTTTCAGCTGGAAAGTGTAGGTATATGCAAGTTTTCAAAAATTCAGCATGTACATATATGAAACTGTCAAAGAATAAATGTAACTGATCAGGAAAAGAATGTTAATGAGCTAATGATAATAAAAGAATAGAGAACTTGGTTTATTAGAAGAGAAAGTGTGGTTAGCATTATGAGATTCTTTTACAGCAACTATGGCAAGAAGGGTAAAGTTGCATATAATGTCCTCTATTGACTTTTGATGACATTTCACTCATATGTACAAATCTGCACACACCCATAAATACATCATTAAAAATAAAGGTCTTATCTTTAATTTTTTCTAGCAAATAAGTCTACAAAGTATGCTAGCCAGTATGGATTTCAAAACAGCTGGTGAGTGAACCAGAAAACATGAACCCAACTTTTATCCAAGTGTGCTAATTTCAAATTTGTAAATTTTATATTTCATTTTATGCACAATGATAGGACCAAGCAGACACCATAACAGGGTGCTCAGTCTTCTCTCAGAAATCAGGCCTCAAATTCAGTTTCCAGAGACTGAATAAACAGTTTCTGAGGAAGAACCACAAACAAAGCGTAGCACCAATTCTAATTATTCCTAATAAAATCCCGGAGTCAGATATTAGGGTGTGAAAGCAAGGAGATCAGAGAAGCAGTGCAGTCAGCCACTAGAAAGACCTTTTATCTCTACTGAATCCTCAGATCAAAAGGGTGATCCTCTCCTCAGACTCCACTGATTGTATACTCAGACTGCAACTCCAGATTGCTGCCTCAGTCTTGCACTGAGCTTCTGTCTCCTCTAATACTATATTCCTCTTTCTGCCCAGCCATATTAATCCTATGTGTTGGGATTAAAGGCATGTGATCCCAAGTTCTTGGATCACCTTTGTGTGAATTCTGTTTCTCTTTTACACTGGATCATTTTCATGTTGTCCACATTAGCCTTGAATGAACAGAGAGATCTGTCTGTCTCTTTCTCCTGGGTCCTGGGATTAAAGGTGTGTGCCACCATTCCTGTCCTTTTGTGGTTTAATTGTCAGGCAAGCTTTATTTGTCAAAACACAAACAAAATATCACCACAATGAAGGACAATGAATCTCCAACACCCCGACAGCAAGGACAAGGAGGCCTCATATGTCATGTGGGGCTGAGCCATTCCTAGAACCAGTACTGACTAGGTCATTCAGTCTCCACAGCAGCTCAAGAACAGAACCTAAGAATTGTTCATATACGATCAAAATGGAAAAATGTAGCCCTGATCAGTAACTAGCCCTAATCAATTAGAACATACTACTATGATTGTTACTTGCTTGAGCCAATCATATCTAAAATGACCTAATTGCCTTAGGACCTCCCTTGGCTATTCTTAAAAAGAGAGCTTGGGGGAATGGGATGCTTGGGATATAGGAAAAGTGTATATGGGAGCAGGGAAGCATATATCCTAATTAAGGGAGCCATCTTAGAATTATTAAGAGACTTGACTCTAGAGGGGTTCCCAGGTATCCAGTGAGATGCCCCTAGCTAGTTCCATGGGCAGCTGAGGAGAGGGAGTCGGAAAAGGCCAGATCCTATAGTCATACTGATGATTATCTTGCATATCTCCATAGAACCCTCATCTGGCGATGGATGGAGCTAGAGACAGAGCCCCACATTGGAGCACCGGACTGAGTTCCCAAGGTCCTGACGAGGAGCAGAAGGAGGGAGAACATGAGAAAGAAAGTCAGGACCATGAGGGAATCTTCATCTGGTGATGGATGGAGATAAAGACAGAGCCACACATTGGTGCACTGAACTGAGCGCCCAAGGTCCAAATGAGGAGCAGAAGGAGGGAAAACATGAGCAAGGAAGTCTGGACTGCGAGGAGTGCTCCCATCCACTGAGATGGTGGGGCTGATCCACTCGGAGCTTACCAAGCCCAGCTGGACTGAGACTGAAAAAGCATGAGATAAAACCAGTCTCCCTGCGTCTCAATGGGTGAACGCACCCCTCACGGTCCTGACTTCCTTGCTCATGATCTCCCTCCTTTTGCTCCTCATCAGGACCTTGGGAGCTCAGTCCTGTGCTCCAATGTGCGTTCACCCATTGAGACGGTGGGACAGAACTAACAGGAGACCACCAAGTCCAGTTGGAATGGGACTGATGGAACAGGCGACCAAACCGGACTCTCTGAATGTGGCTGAAGGTGGAGGAGGACTGAGAAACCAAGGACAACGGCAATGGGCTTGGACTCTACAGCATGGACGGGCTCACTGTGAGCCTTGTCAGTTTGGTTGCTCACCTTTCTGAACTTAGGGGGAGTTAGGAGGACCTTGGACTTAACATAGTGAAGGGAACCCTGATGGCCCTTTGGCCTGGAGAGGGAGGGAGTGGGGGTATGGGTGGAAGGGAGGGGAGGGAAGGGGGAGGAGGAGGGGAGGAGACGGAAATCTTTAATAAAAAAATGAGGAAAAACAAACAAACAAACAAACAAAACGGTCTCCCTGAACATGGCGGACAATGAGGACTGCTGAGAAGCAAAGGAAAATGACACGGGATTTAGACCCTACTACACATACTGGCTTTGGGGGGGCCTGACCTATTTGGATGCTCACCTTCCTAGACCTGGATGGACGAGGGAGGAACTTGGACTTCCCATAGGGCAGGGATCCCTTACTGCTCTCTGGACAGGAGAGGGAGGGAGAGTGGAGGAGGGAGGGGGGTAAATGGAAGAGGGGAGGAGGAAGAAATTTTAATAAATAAAAATAAATAAATAAAATGTATATGTTTTAAACATCAAAAAAAAAAAAGAGCGTGTTAGCTTTTCTTAGGATCAGAGCCATCTTTCCTTTGTGTATAATGGTTGGTTCCAGCATGCTGAAATCACAAACATTCTTGCTGATTGCATAGCATACATGGATGATGGTGTTTTGTGGGACTTCTTTAGAACCCTAACATAAAACATTTTGTTACAAGCTTGGAGAAAGTTATTTGGAAACTCTATACTATTTTTCATTTAGTATCCTAGGTATATCGAAGAAGATATAGTTAAAAAGCTGCAAGAGGTAACGAAAATAATGGCGTGGAATAATAGCACTTCAAATGCAATTACTTTGAAAGAAGATCAACAAAATTTTCTTTTCAATTACTTTTTAATTATAAATTGCTATTTCTCTCAAAGGTAGAAGTCTTAAAAAATAACCTTGTCAATATAAACAAATATTTAACATTGAGAATCAAAATTAAAATGATCAGGCTTATAAACTTAAGTAATAATTTGTTAACACTTGATCACTGTAGGCATAACACTAATAAGGGCAAAGAGGCCCAAATTTTCTTTAGATTTACAAGTGTGATAGTGCCACAGAAACAGCTTCCTGTCCATCCCACTGATTTCAGCATGAGTATGCACGCACAGCAAGTTCTTTCATGAGGATATTGGGCAGTTGGACTTGATATATGTTAGATGGCAGTGTAGGATATACTCTTCATCGACCAATCGCTGCAACAACAGAAGCTCTCAGGAAGCATAATGCTCCATCATATCCATGATCAGTGACTTTAAAGGTTATAAATACACTGTAGCTGTCTATAATGTCAAGAATCTGAAGGTTAAAAGCTGCCCCAAAACCATAACTTGCAATGGTCCAGTCCCTAAATATGACTCTATCTGATGGAATGTGAATGCTGAGAATGAGCCATTATTTTCTCCAGCATCCCCACTGCTAATATTTATAGAACTTGTGCTGTGAACTCTCCTCGGTTGCCAGGAAAGGATAAATACATTCTTTGTCTTTCTCTTTCTAGGTTAATTTTAAAAACTGCCAATTTCCATGACTTGACATTCTATTATGAAAATTTATTGTTAATGTCTATGATAAGAAAAAATTTGATGTATCTCTTTAATTCAATACAAAAGAATTTATGCTTAAGAAGTCATTTTTTATGCTTCAAGTATTTCATCATTCTAATCTTGATGGTTCCTAGAAAAATGTTACCTATTTCTTGCCTAAATTATCAGGATATTATCATGATCTTATTTTCATAATTAGCAATAAAAATAAAATGCTAATAGTAAATATTGATAAGAACAAGCATAAGTCTTTTGTTGTGGACATCGTTGTTTTGGTTGGGCATATTGTCTGTCTTTATTGACATATATTGGTTTAATATGGATGTAAGGAATGTATTTCAGAATCCCATTTCATATGTAATGGTCATTTGTTTAAGAGTTTCTGAAGCTAATGGAGAAGAGCTAATAAGGTATGAATTTGTGAAAAACAGAGGCTAAACAGAGGATAACTTCTCTTAAGCACAAAATTTACATGCACACACACTTACACAAACAATCACATACACCAAAAGTAGGAATGAAAATAAAAGAACAATACTCTCACGTAATGAGATTGTTATCAAAATGATTCTCAAAAGATATATTGTGATATAAATGTAGTTAGACTGAATTTAAAATATGATTTTTCCTTCCCTACTTCACTCTTTTAATATGAATTATCAAGCCATAATGATAACTTATAAATATTATTAAATTATGAGCTGGCAACTCACATTAAGATTTATGTGACAAAAATTAGGTAAAATAGAATTGAAGATTGTAGGTTCAAAATTAGATATGGTACATGTAGCTAAATTGTATAAAATAATTTCAAAGTGGAAATGAGAGAAGCAATGATTTATAATTACCACAGTACTGTATTAAATAATGAGTTTAGTGAAAAGAAAAATGATTTCATTACCTTACCCTCTAAGTGACTAAACATAACATCATCAAGCCTCAGTCTGCTTTGAATAATATGATAAAAGCCATTTGACTATGGCACTCTGATGAATAATTTAATGATATTTACCTAAAGATATGGGTTGTGCATGGTAAAGTATATGTTACAATAAAAAAGCTATTTCTGGAACCAGCAGTATATTAACTGATTCTTTTACTCTGAAAACCACTTTGGAATATACAAACATTTTGGCAAATTATTGAATACATAAGTTCTGTAAGCAATTCAAAACTACAGAAGAATATTTTAAAGAACATACAATAAAACATTTATTTGATTTAAAATAAAGGTATGATTCAAAAGTCAAATTACACACATTTGAGTGACAGCTCCAAAAATTAACTCCATGGGCATGCTATCTGTCTGTACTCCTAGTATTCAGAATCAGATTTTATAGAGAAAGATAGCTAACTGAAATGTCAGAATAAGCAAATTCTGAGAAAAGATTCAGTGATTCAATATATAACTAAGTATAGTCTCTGACTGTCTTGGATTGCTTGCTTTCCTTTGGGGTAGAAAAAAACAGCTTTGATATGCTTCTTATTGACACAGTCTCACTACTACAAAGTGTCATCATTGTCACTATCACTTTATATGCAAAAGCAAAATGTAGACTTTAGTTTGTACAGTTTTGTAGTTCCTGACATACATAGGATGTGTGTATTCACCAACATATTGGACTTGATCACTCGCACCAATTCAAACTTTCCCTTGCTATCCCTTCATGTTCAATGCTTAGCCTTAGTTTCATTATTTCAATTTTTGTTCATTTTAGATGCCATTCAGAGAAAACAAGATAACATGTAGCATTTGAACCAAATTTCAAAAAAAATAAAAAACAAAATAAAACTTAAAGAACTGTGATCCTCCAGAAATAAACTGTGTGACTTTGTGAACAGGATTTTGATCCACCTTGAAATAATCTTAAATCTGGGTCAAAGCTTAGGTTTTGCATAAAAATATCTGCTAATCACTCCTGCATGCTCAAGTAATATTACTTCCCTCTCAGGCCTTTGATGGGATTTGAGATTAGATAATTGTAACTATATTCCTTTTATGATTTAGCCAAGCTTATTTTCAATACATTTAGACTCCTTGAAATAGAATGTTTATTAAAACATTTGTCATGTGTTCCTTGCTTAATATTTCTCACGTTGTTTGTAATTTTATACTAGATATCTGTTCCTATTGTATATAGTTTTTTTATTGAGTTTGGATCACTCTTGTTTAGACAATAAGGGGAGATGATGGGGAAAGCCCTGTTAACCAATAATCTTTCAGAGGTGGGTCTTAGTTAAGGCTTTACTTCACAGGGACCCAGGTAAAAGGTGTACCCTCTCTGTGCCTATGAGTGGATGTAATTTTATAGTTAATGAATCCTATATTTACTTTATTTACAACTAACTAACCCTGCATCTCTAGAATGAGGTGAATTTGTTCCTGTCAGGAAATGTGTTAATTTTAACTTTAGTTTTATTAACTTCAAGATTTATACAATATGCTCTGATTAAATTCACCCTCATAACCCTGCCAAGATTCCCCAGTTTTTCCACACCTACCCAATTTTCAATCTTTTTTTTTTTTTTTTTTGTATTAAGACCAATTGTACCTTCCAGAATGCTATTGGTAATGTGGTCATAACCTGGAAGATGGCCAACTTAAGAGGGGCTACAGCCATAGAGATTTTCCCAATTGCCAATTACCTCATACCATGTGTATAATCATTTTGATACGTTGCATTTGCCTTTTTCCCTATCCATTTTATTATTCTTCATTTTCAATGATTTTTGTTATTTTTAAATATGTTCTTATTCTGCATCCTAGGCACAGATGGCCATGGACTGAAAGTGTAAACTAGGAGACTGGCCATAAACTCAAGATGTAACTGAGTTCCCTGTAACTCAGCCTCCTGAATGTTAGGGTAAATGTGTGTGCACTATGCTCAATTCTTTTCCTAGCAATTGAGATATAATGGATTTGGAAAATTTTGTCCCTTAAATTTGATGCTACAAATTTCCTCTTACCATTGGACATTTTTGTGCTTCATACCCTTTTTATTTTATTTATATTTGTTTGTTTGTTTGTTTGAGATAGGATTTCTCTGTAGCTTTGGATCCTGTTCTAGAACTAGCTCTTGTAGACCAGGCTGGCCTTGAACTCACAGAGATCTTCCTGTCTTTGCCTCTTGAGGGCTGGGATTAAAGCTGTGCGCCACCGCCACCTAGGTTTACCTTTTATATTTTAAAGAATTGTTTTAAAATGTGTATGCACAATTGCGAGTATTTATGGTACCTGTGGAGGCCAGAAAGTCACTGGATGTCTTGGAACTGATGTTACATGTGGTTTCCAGCTGCCATGTGGGTGCTGGAACTAAACCCAGGTTTTCTACAAGAGCAGGCAGTGCCCTTAACTTTTGATCCATTTGTCTATATTCTGTCCTTCATGTTCTCATATTTTTTATTTTCATATTATTACAAGTAAATTTTAAAATTCAATACCACTATATGAGTCACATAAATATATGCTTTGTTTGTAAATACTTGATATTTTCAAGGTCTATCCATAATTTAATTTTACATTGTCTTCTACTTTAATTCCCAAAAGAACATACTTTAAATGAGGTTTTTGAAATGTTTGAGTTTGATTTTATGGTTCATACTATAATAATCCTTGTTGAATTTAACAGATTTGCTTTCATAGCACATATGGATTTTCTTACATTTAAAAATGTGTGTTTAGGAAGATGGCTGTGTTGGACTATTGTTACTACTGATTTTGAGCAACTTGCTTTATTTATTACTAGGGAGAGAGTGTCTCCAAATTACAAGCAAAGGTGTGTATATACTTTTTAATTCTGTTGATTTTGTATTATTTTTTAATTTAAGTTCTATTTAAGATATACATTCTTTAGACAGTTTTGTAGAAAATGGATGCTGAACCAAGTATAATGATGAATACAGCATGGTGCTTAAATCTCCTCATTCCAGAATGCCTGTTTTTATTCTCTAGTTCAAAATATAGTTCAGATTAAAATTTAACTCATTGACAATAAAAACTTACTTAACTTTGGTGACTTTGTTTCTTTCATTGGAAATAGATTTTTTAGTATAATATATTGGGATTATGTTTTCCCTCTTCGTACTTTTCCCCTTGCATTTGCATCTACACCCTTTCTGTCTCTCCTTAGAAAACAGACATCTAAGGAATGATATTAAATAAAATAAAATAAGACAAAACAAATGAAACAATTAGAGCAGAACAAAACAAGAAAAAGAGACAAATAGAAATTATAAGAATTACATGTAGATTTAGATTCATACATGTCTGCATACATAGGTATCTCATAAAAATAAAACACAATGCTTAGTTATGGATCTCTGTATTTGCTTCCCTCAGTTGCTGGACCAAGGCTCTATGATACAGTCAAGGTAGTCATTAATCTCATTGCAGGGGAAGGACAGTTCAGGTACCCTCTCCGCTATTGCTTAGGCTGTTAGCTTAAATCATCCGTGTGGATTCCTGGGAATTTCCATAGTGCCAGGTTTCTTGCTAACCTCATAATGACTCCCCCGATCAAGATATCTCTTTCCTTGCTCCTATTCTGTCGTTCCCTCATGTAGACCATCCTGTTCCCTCATAGTCTCTTATCCTCTTCCCTTCTCCCCTCTTCCTCCCCTTCCATCCTCCCTTCTTCCTGCCATGCTCCTAATTTTTTCAGGAGATCTGTTTTGCTTCCTCAGGCCCCAGGGGTTCCTGTACGGGTTCTCCTTTTTACCTAGCTTCTCTAGAGTCATGGACTCTAGGCTGGTTATTCATGGTTTTTTGTTTAATATCCACTGATGGGTTAGTACACACCATGCTTGTCTTTCTGGGTCTGGGTTACCACACTCGTGGTGGTTTTATTTTTTTCTAGTTTCATTGTTTCATCTGAATATTTCAAGATGTCATTGCTTTTAACTGCTGATTAGAACTTCATTGTGTAAATTTGCCACATAATTTTAATCCACTCTTCGATTGAAGGGTATCTAGGTTATTGTCAGGTTCTAGCTATTATAAATAATGCTGTTATGAGCACACACAGAGTCCAGTCAAAGAGAGGGAGGAGTGATATATGAGCATAGGGGTCAAGACCTTGATGGAAATACCTGATCTGAACTAGTTCAAACTCACTGACTCTGGACTGACAGCAAAGGAATCTGCATAGGACTAATCTAGGCCTTCTGAATGTGGGTGACAGTTGTGTGACTTAGGCCATCTGTGAGGTCACCGATAGCAGGATTCACAATTTATCCCCAGTGCTTGAACTGGATTTTTGAGCCCATTCTCTTTAGTGGTATATCTTGTTCAGCCTACATATAGAGGGGAGGACTTTGGTCCTGCCTCAAAGTGATGTGGCAAACATTTTTGACTCCCTCTGGGAAGCTTTATCCTTTCTGAGGAGTGGATGGGGGGGTGGTCAGGGGAAAAAGTGTGTGAGGGGATTAAAGGAGGGGTGGAAGTGGGAACTGGCATTGGTAAAATGAAAAAAAAAATTGTTTAAAAATACAGCAAAACAAGATTGGATCCATAATATATACTGAAAGGATTTATAAAATTAAAATACTGCCTTGATGTAACATCATGAGACAAAGAACCTCCAAAAATGCCAATGAGTTTGGCTTGCTTTGCATTGGTCATCTAGTGCTTACTGTGCACAGGGGGTCCCCAGGAACACTCCCTTGACGAAATCTAACTTTTTTTTCACAAGTGGCTATTGATTGGAAATACCTTCTGGGATGAGACTGGGAACATGTGTCCATGTTTCCATTAATCTCTAGGATCCTTCAGGTAAGGACCTAGGCTGTCCTTGAATGCAGCCACAGTCTGTGTACTTGAGTTCACATGTGCCAGTCTTAATGCCTAGAAGGACTTGTTTTCTTTTGTGTCTTCCATTATCCTTGATGTCTTTCAGTCTTACTGCCTACTCTTCCACTGTTTCTTGAGAATTGGGGCAAGGGATTTAATGGACACATCCAATTTATGGCCGATTGTCTCTCACTCACTCCATATTACTTGACTGTGGGTCTCTGCATTTGTTCCCATTTGTTGCAGGAGAAAGCTTCTCTTGATGGCTGTGAAAAGTATTGATCTAGGAGTATTGCATACAGTCATTAAGGCCTATTTTATTGTTATATCCCTTTAGCAATGTAGGGCTTTACCCTAGGTTCATGGGATATCTAATATTAGGTTCTAGGCCACCCAAACAACACTGAGCATGGGTTCCTTCTCATAAAATGAGCATTAAGTCAAACCAGATATTGGTTGTTTACTCACAGAAGATTTTAACTACTCTTACACCAGCTTATTTAGCAGACAGGTCACCATTGGAGATAAGGGATTGTAGCTGGGTTGGTGTTTGCATTATTCTTTGGCTGTGCACAGACTATCTTTCAGTACCATGAACACTAGTCTGAGAAACTGAAGGGTAGATGTAGGCTCCAGTTTGACTTATCCATGTTCAGTGAGTTGTGTAGGTATTGTGTTAAGCATTAGGCCTTCAATTTGTGGAGAACCACCAATAATCTTGACAATAGCCTCAGTTCTTTGTTGATTCCCATTGTACTCCTTTTCCAATAATTTGATTAGATGTAAACTATTCCCAATACTTGGTGCATCATTTGATGACGAGAAATCTTCAGTTGCAGCTCTATCTCCTGTATCATTTGGCAATTGAATCTAGATCACCTCCATGTATGTATACATTTTAGGAAGATTTTACTGTACTGTTTCCATGTGACATCCTAAATGGCCCTTAGTTTTAGTTAAGACATAGCTTGTCCTTTGCTCTCCTCTTTCCTTTCCCTGTGTTATCCTCTCATTTCAGCCCCCTCACTACTGTCTGGTCATAAGTATCTATTCTCTTTCCTGTTCATAAAGAGATACATTCTGCATGCCTTATTCTGTATGTAACCTCTGTGATTTTGCCTATCATAAACTGCTTAGTAAAGTGTTTCATTTGCTCATTTCTTTTTTTCTCATTTTTAAAAGATTTCCGTCTCCTCCCCTTCTCCTCCCACTTCCCTCCCCTCCCTTCCACCCATACCCCTACTCCCTCCCTCTCCAGGCCATAGAGCCATCAGGGTTCCCTTCACTATGTTAAGTCCAAGGTCCTCACAACTTCCCCTAAGTCCAGGAAGGTGAGCAACCAAACTGACAAGGCTCACAGTGAGCCCATCCATGCTGTAGAGTCCAAGCCCATCGCCGTTGTCCTTGGTTTCTCATCCTCCTCCACCATCAGCCACATTCAGCGAGTCCGGTTTGGTCGCCTGTTCCATCAGTCCCATTCCAACTGGACTTGGTGGTCTCCCGTTAGTTCTGTCCCACCGTCTACATGGCTGAACGCACCCCTCACGGTTCTGACTTCCTTGCTCATGATCTCCCTCCTTTTGCTCCTCATCAGGACCTTGGGAGCTCAGTCCGGTGCTCCAATGTGGGGCTCTGTCATTTTCTCCATCCAACTCCAGGTGAAGGTTCTATGGTGATATGCAAGATATTCATGAGTATGGCAATAGGATCTGGACATTTCTGGCTCCCTCTCCTCAGCTGCCCAAGGAACTAGCTGGAGACATCTTCGTGAACACCTGGGAACCCTTCTAGAGTCAAGTCTCTGCCAACCCTAGAATGGCTCCCTTAATTAAAATATATAATTCCTTGTTCCCATATCCACCCTTTCTATATCCCAACCATCCTATTCACCCAAGCTCTCCCCATCCTCCATTTCAGAATTTTCTCTCCCCATCTCCCCATCCCCCCATCCCACACCACCCCCAAGTTCCCATTTTTTTGTCCGGCAATCTTGTCTACTTCCAATATCCAGGAGGATAACTATATGTTTTTCTTTGGATTAACCTTGTATTTAGCTTCTCTAGGATCACGAATTATAGACTCGCTGTCCTTTATTTATGGCTAGACAACAATTATGAGTGAGTACATCCCGTGTTCATCTTTTTGGGCCTGGGTTACCTCACTCAGGATGGTGTTTTCTATTTCCATCCATTTGCATGCAAAATTTAAGATGTCATTGTTTTTTACCTCCGAGTAGTACCCTAATATGTATATGTTCCAAACTTTCTTCATGCATTCTTCCACTGAAGGGCATCTAGGTTGATTCCAGGTTCTGGCTATTACAGATAATGCTGTTATAATTATAGTTGAACAAATGCTTTTGTAATATGATTGTGCATCTCTTGGGTAAATTCCCAAGAGTGGGATTGCTGGGTCCTGGGGTAGGTTGATCCCAAATTTCCTGAGGAACCGCTACACTGCTTTCCAAAGCAGTTGCACAAGTTTGCATTCTGACCAGCAATGGATGAGTATACCCCTTACTCCACAACCTCTCCATCAAAGGCTATCATTGGTGTTTTTGATTTTAGCCAATCTGACAGGTGTAAGATGGGATCTCAGCGTTGTTTTGATTTGCATTTCCCTGATTGCTAAGGAGGTTGAGCATGCCCTTAAGTGTCTTTTAGCCATTTGAACTTCTTCTGTTGAGAATTCTCTGTTCAGTTCAGTGCCCCATTTTTTAATTGGGTTCATTAGCATTTTAAAGTCTAGTCTCTTGAATTCCTTATATATTTTGGAGATCAGACCTTGGACTGTTGCGGGGTTGGTGAAGATCTTTTCCCAGTCAGTAGGCTGCCTTTTTGTCTTAGTGACAGTGTCCTTTGCTTTACAGAAGCTGCTCAGCTTCAGGAGGTCCCATTTATTCAATGTTGCCCTTAACGTCTGTGCTGCTGGGGCTATACGTAGGAAGCGGTCTCCTGTACAAAAATGTTGTAGAGTACTTCCCACTTTCTCCTCTAACAGGTTCAGTGTGTTCAGATTGATATTGAGGTCTTTAATCCATTTGGACTTGAGTTTTGTGCATGGTGATAGATACGGATCTACTCTCATTCTTCTACAGGTTAACATCCAGTTATGCCAGCACCATTTGTTGAAGATGCTTTCTTTCTTCCATTGTGTACTTTTAGCTCCTTTATCAAAAATCAGGTGTTCATAGGTTTGTGGGTTAAGTTCCAGGTCTTCTATTTGATTCCATTGGTCAGCTTCTCTATTTTTATGCCAATACCAAGCTGTTTTCAATACTGTAGCTCTGTAATAGAGTTTGAAGTCAGGGATGGTAACGCCTCTAGAAGTTCCTTTATTGTATAAGATTGTTTTGGCTATCCTGGGTTTCTTGTTCTTCCATATAAAGTTGATTATTGTCCTCTCAAGATCTGTGAAGAATTTTGATGGGATCTTTAAGGGGATTGCATTAAATCTATAGATTGCCTTTGGTAGAATTGCCAGTTTTACTATGTTGATCCTCCCAATCCAAGAACAAGGAAGATCTTTCCATTTTCTGGTATCCTCTTCAGTTTCTTTCTTCAGAGACTTAAAGTTCTTGTCAAATAGATCTTTCACTTCCTTGGTTAGAGTTACCCCAAGATATTTTATGTTCTTTGTGGCTATCGTGAAAGGTGACACTTCTCTGATTTCTTTCTCTGCTTCCTTATCCTTTGTATATAGGAGGGCAACTGATTTTTTGGAGTTAATCTTGAATCTGGCCACGATACTAAAGGGGGTTATCAGCTGTAGGAGTTCTTTGGTGGAGTTTTTGGGGTCGCTTATGTACACTATCATATCATCTGCAAATAATGAAAGTTTAACTTCTTCCTTTCCAATTCATATCCTCTTGATCACCTTGTTTTCTCTTATTGCTATTGCTATAACTTCAAGCACTATATTGAAGAGATAAGGAGAGAGTGGACAGCCTTGTCGTGTTCCTGAATTTAGTGGGATGGCCTTGAGTTTCTCTGCATTTAATTTGATATTAGCTGTAGGCTTGCTGTAAATAGCCTTTATTATATTTAGGAATGACCCTTGTATCCCCAATCTTTCCAAGACCTTTATCATAAAGGGGTGTTGAATTTTGTCAAATGCTTTTTCAGCATCTAATGAGATGGACCATATGGTTTTTATTCTTCAGTTTATATTATGGATTACATTAATAGATTTTCATATGTGAGCCAGCCCTGCATCTCTGGGATGAAGCCTACTTGATCATAGTGGATAATTTTTCTAATGTGTTCTTGGATTCTGTTTGCCAGTATTTTATTAAGAATTTTTGCATCGATGTTCATGAGTGAGATTGGCCTGTAATTCTCTCTCTTGTTGAGTCTTTGGGTGGTTTAGGTATCAGGGTAATTGTAGCTTCATAAAAGGAATTTGGCAATGACTGTTCTGTTTCTATATTATGAAATACATTAAGGAGTATAGGTATTAGTTCTTCTTGGAAGTTCTGGTAGAATTCTGCATTGAAACCATCTGGTCCTGGGCTTTTTTGATAGGGAGGTTTCTGATAACAGTTTCTAATTCTTCGTGACTAACAGGACTATTTAGATTGTTCACCTGGTCCTGGTTTAACTTTGGTATATGGTACTTATCTAAAAAAGTGTCGATTTCTTTTACATTTTCCAATTTTGTGGCATAAAGGCTTTTGTAGTAAGATCTAATGATTCTTTGAATTTCCTCTGTGTCTGTGGTTATGTCCCCCTTTTAATTTCTAATCTTATTAATTTGTATGTTCTCTCTCTGCCATTTGATTAGTTTGGCTAGGGGTTTGTCATTTTTGTTGATTTTCTCCAAGAACCTGCTTTTTGTTTCAGTGATTCTTTGGATTGTTTTCTGTGTTTCTATTTTGTTGATTTCTGCCCTCAATTTGATAATTTCCAGTCTTCTACTCCTCCTAGGTGAGTCTGCTTCTTTCTTTTCTAGAGCTTTCAGGTGTGCTATTACGTCTCCAATGTGTGCTTTCTGTGTTTTTTTAAAGTGGGCACTTAGTGCTATGAATTTTCCTCTTAGCACTGCTTTCATAGTGCCCCATAGGTTTCAGTATGTTGTGTCTTTATTTTCATTCAATTCAAGGAAGACTTTAATTTCTTTCTTTATTTCTTCCTTGACCCAGGTGTAGTTCAGTAGTTGACTGTTCAGTTTCCAAGAGTTTGTAGGCTTTCTGGGGGTAACATTATTGTTGAATTCTAATTTTAACCCATGGTGATCCGATAAGATGCAGGTGGTTATTAATATGTTTTTATAACTGTGGAAGGTTGCTTTGTTACCGAGTATGTGGTCAATTTTTGAAAAGGTTCCATGAGCCGCATGGAAGAAGTTATATTCTTCCCTATTTTGGTGGAATGTTCTATAGATATCTGTTAAGTCCATTTTATTAATTACCTCCATTAAGTCTCTTAATTCTCTGTTAGGTTTCTGTGTGATTGACCTATCCATTGGTGAGAAAGGCGTGTTGAAGTCTCCCACTATCAGTGTGTTTGGTTTGATTGCTGCCTTGAGTTCTAGTAATGTTTCTTTTATACAATTGGGTGCTTTTATATTAGGGGCATAGATATTAAGGATTGAGACTTCATTCTGATGAATTTTTCCTGTAATGAGTATAAAGTGTCCCTTTCCATCTCTTCTGATTGATTTTAGTTTGAAGTCAACTTTGTTAGAAATTCGTATGGCTACACCTGCTTGTTTCTTGGGTCCATTTGCTTGATAAACCTTTTCCCAACCCTTTACTCTGAGTAGATGTCTGTCTTTGTGGTTGAGGTGTGTTTCTTGTAAACAGCAGAATGTTGGATCTTGTTTTCGTATCCAATTCTTAGCCTGTGCCTTTTTATAGGTGAACTTAGTCCATTGATATTAAGTGATATTAATGACCAGCGGTTGTTAACTCCGGTTGTCATTTTTTATTTGGCAGTAGAGATTGTGTGTTTCCTTTCTTTGAGATGTGCTGGTGAAGGGTCACTAGATGTCTGAGTTATTTTGGGCAATGCTGGACTCCTTTGTTTGTGAATTCCCTTCTATTACTTTCTGTAAGGCTGAATTTGTGGCTACATATTGTTTAAATTTGTTTTTATCTTGGAATATTTTGTTTTCTCCATTTATAGTGAATGAAAGCTTGGCTGAGTATAGTAATCTGGGCTTGCATCCATGGTCTCTTAGTTTCTGCAAAACATCTATCCAGGACCTTCTGGCTTTCATGGTTTCCATAGAGAAGTCAGGTGTTAGTTTGATAGGTTTACCTTTATTAGTTACTTGACCTTTTTCCTTTGCAGCTCTTAATATTCTTTATTTATGCTGTATGTTTTGTGTTTTGATTATAATATGGCAAGGGGATGATTTTTTTGATCCAGTCTATTTGGTGTTCTGTAAGCTTCTTGAACCTTAATAGGAATATCTTTCTTTAGGTTTGGAATAAAATTATAGAAGAAAACTTTTCTTCTATAATTTTATTAAATATATTTTCTGGACCATTGAGCTGTAATTCTTCTCCTTCTTCTATGCCTATTATTCTTAGGTTTGGTCTTTTTATTGTGTCCCAGATTTCCTGAATGTTTTGTGATGAGAATTTGTTGGATTTGCTGTTTTCTTTGAGCAGTGCGTTTATTTTCTCTATGGTATCTTCAGAATTTGAGATTCTTTCTTCTGTCTTTTGTATTCTGTTGGTTATGCTTGTTTCCGTAGTCTCTGTTCATTTACATAGATTTTCCATATCCAGCTGGTCCTCGGTTTGTGTTTTCTTTCTTGCCTCCATTTCAGTTTTCAAGTCTTGCACTGTTTCCATTATCTGTTTGATTGTTTTTTCTTGGTTTCCTAGGATATCGTTTACGGATTTACTCAATTTTTCAAACTTTTTGTTATTCTTCCCATCCATTTCTTCAAGGGAGTTTTTCACCTCCTGTTTAAGGGACTCTATTACTTTCATAAAGTCAATTTTTTCTACTTTTTCTTGATTAGTGTGTTCAAGTCCTCCTGTTGTAAGTTCGCTGGGTTCTGGTGCTTTCATGTTGTTTTTCAAATTGTTGGAGGAATTCTTGCATTGGTGCCTGCCCATTTCTTCCTCTAAATAATCCCCTTTGGGTCTTCTTTTAGAAGTTCAATTCACCCCAATGAATTCAATTCACCAAAAATATTCCTTTTAGAATAAATCAGTTTTAATAAAAGGAGTAAGAGGGACACTTACAAAGCCAAGGCTCCAGTGAAGCGGAGGGTCAAGTGGGGGGAAAAAACAGGGCGGCTATCCCCAACCTTGTTCTTGCCCCAACATCTCCCCCTTTTGTCTAAATAAGGCAGATTCGAAAACCAAATACAACTATATACAATGGGAATAGATCATATAAAATTACAAGAAGCAAACAATATTAGTCGAGGAACATATAACAAAAAATTTTACTAAACATTCTACTTCAGGAAGTCTAAATAATGTAGAAGGTAGCTACAATTATCTAATCTTCAACCCCATCAACGATCTGAGAAGGGAAGTAATATTACTAAAGCAACCAGGAAGCACAAACAAGAAACTTCCAAAATGTGCAACAGATGACAGAGACAACTGACTACCTGGGCAACCACACGAAATCTTGTTAGCAATGTTGAGGCAACCAACTTTGGCTGAGGCCTGATATAACCTGACATACCATTATTCAATGGCAAGAAACCTTTAGTAGAACTATCCTATCCTGTCTTGGCAAGATAAGACAATTCTGTTTTATCCACTTATGGATATTTTGTATCCTAGTCAGTAGTGGAAGTATGGGCTTTTCTTTGCCCAAAGGCCAGTTCTGCCAAGAAGAAGACAAACTCCCAGTGGAGTGTCGTTGGTGCTCAATGTTCTCTCGGGAGTAGAGCATTGTTGCCAGGAGTGATTGTGTATCATAAGTACAAAGCTCTAGGTTAGATTAAAGGCCATGTTCTACAGCTCTTCAAAGAGGTCGAAGATTATGCTTTCTATACTAAATACAATCTCTATGTGTCTAAAAAACCTGATTATCCTAAATCTAAATATGACAAACATATAATTCTCAACACTTATCTAACTGTATGACTAATAGAATAGACAACTGTGCAATAAATGAAGACAATGATTTCCAAATGTAAACAGGGTCATTACATAAATAATATCCGAGGTAGAAATGTACATTTCAATATAGTAAACAATGTCATTACATAAATAATATCAGAGGTAAAGATGTATATTGCAATATATTATACAATGTCATTACATAAATAATATCAGAGGTAGAGATGTACATTACAATATGGTATATATCTCAATATAACAATTTTTTCAAACAGAGGTAGAATCATACTCTCATACAATGTTCAATATATTAATATACAAGAATCAACACCCATATAGTTTTCAAAAAACAATAACTCACAAAATCAATTATTCCTTCAGACCACCAGTTAATCCCTCCTCCCTTTTTTTGAAATAAATATATACATATACATAGTTTATACCCCTGAGTCCATATAAAGCCTTCCTCAACCCCTCAACCCTATACCAGCCACCAATTAGTGTCCCTAAACCTGAGGGTAAACTTTGTTGGGAGGGGGGGCGTCATCATCTAAGATTGCTTCCAGCTGACATAGGGGCGACTTTTCTTCTCAGGGGGTCCTGTGAAAGCAAATGATGGTAAAATACCCAGGGTAACATTTCATCTAGGGAGAATGTGTCTAGCCTCTGAATATTTTGAGGACATCTGGCCAGGATGTTGTCAAAAATGTGCACTATTTAAAAGTGTTCTGTGCAATTGGTACCAAAAAACAGGCCAAATATTAGCACTACAAAAACATGACGTCATAATAACCAGTTGGAGTTGACGTTGTGGGGCCCCGTCTTCATCCTGGAAACTGTAAAGATTACTAAAGAAAAAATTTGTTGCTTGTTACAAGAAAGATAAGCATTATCTACAGAGACATATACAGACATATACGTGCATATCTTCAATGAAAGGTGCATTAAAGACAGACATAGATATGAAGGAAGGCAAAGAAGGCAAATATATTAGTATCATTATTAACATTATTATTATTCTGTCTCATAACATGGCTCCTGACCTGAGACAGAAAATCTGAGAAATCTTTTATAAACAAGCTTGGAATTGGAGAGGGACTGGGCCAGAGTTCAACTCAAAAAAAAAAAAAAAAAAAAAAAAAAAAAAAAAAAAAAAAAAAAAAAAAAAACAGCACTAAATATTTATAAAGAAATGCATATTGACACACATTCAAAAAATTGTTTTTCATACTCATGGAGCTTACCCAGTGTTAATGTTGATCCTTGATGGGTTGCAACTGGTTTCCATCCATCAGTAGTTAAGATATCCAGGGTCCCTCGGATCCTTTGAAGGTGAGTGTCTTTCTGTGGAGATAAGAAAAGAACCCTGCCCCCAAACTATAGTTCTCTTACCATCAGTATGTTCACCATCCTTGTGCATGAATTGTTATTCTTCTTCTTTTCCAAGGAGCTTCTCCTCTTCAAACCGAACCTTTATTAACTTTGATGGTATCCACGATTTTTCTTCTCCTGTGGAGACAAGAGCAAAACCCCTTCCCCAATGTAGCACATCCCCTGGCTTCCATTGTGAGGTCAGCACATCCTTGAAATAAACTGGTTGATTTAATTCAGCAGACTTTTCCATTATCCAATGTCTTTCTGCAGCCGTTGTCCCCTTCTCATTAGCGTTGAGAAAATTCAAGGTTAGTAAAGCATTATGTAATCTATTTCTGGGGGTATTTTCCACCCCCTTTTGTTTGTTTAACATATCCTTTATAGTTCTATTTGATCTTTCAATGACTGCTTGACCTGTAGGATTGTAGGGTATACCTGTAACATGTTTAATGTTGTAATAAGCAAAAAACCGTTTCATTTTCCTAGAGACATAAGCTGGACCATTATCCATCTTTATTTGTGCAGGTATACCCATGATGGCCATAACTTCTAACTAATGAGTGATTACCGAATCGGCCTTTTCTGAGGTTAAAGCAGTTGCCCATTGGAAGCCTGAATAAGTGTCAATGGTATGGTGTACATTTTTTAATTTGCCAAAATCTGCGAAGTGGAACACATCCATCTGCCAGATTTCATTCCTTTTAGTGCCCTTTGGATTAGTCCCTGCAGGCAGTGGTGCTTGGTTATAGAAAGAGCAAGTAGGGCATTTCTTTACAATCTCCTTAGATTGTTGCCATGTAATAGAAAACTCTTTCTTCAAGCCTTTGCTATTGACATGTTGCTTTTCATGAAATTCGGAAGCCTGCAGTACACTACCAATCAATAACTGATCAATATCTGCATTACCTTGTGCTAAAGGACCTGGCAGACCCGTATGGGATTGGATGTGTGTTATATACATAGGGCAAAGTCTGTTCCTGATCATGTCTTGCACCTGGATAAACAATGAGGTTAGTTCAGTATCATCAGGTATGAATTCAGCAGTTTCAATATGTAAGATAACTCTTTCTGCATATTGTGAGTCAGTAATAATAATAAGAGGTTCCTTAAAATCCCTTAGCACCATAAGAATGGCAAATAACTCTGCCTTTTGGACAGAATCATAAGGACTTTATTCCACCTTACTCAAGTCTTCTGATATGTAGCCTGCCTTCCCTGTTTTATTAGCATCAGTATAAAACGTGCGGGCTCCAGTTATTGGAGGATCACGGACGATTCGAGGAAGAATCCAAGAAGTTCTCTTCATAAAGTTAAGCCTCTTGCTTTTTGGATAGTTGTTATTAATTTCTCCTAAAAAGTTAGCACAAGCTCTTTGCCATGGTTCATTATCTTCCCATAATTTTCTTATCTCATCAGTGGTGAAAGGCACTATGATTTCTGCTGGGTCCATGCCTGCTAGTTGACAAAGTCTCAATTTGCCTTTTATGATTAGTTCAGAAACCTTCTCCACATAGGTTTTTATTTTCTTACTTGGTTTATGAGGTAGAAAGATCCACTCTAAAATAATATCATCTCTTTGCATTAAAATTCCTGTAGGAGAAAATTTTGAAGGTAATATGATGAGAATACAACTGAGTTCTGGATTCACCCTATCCACATGTGCTTCCTGCAATTATTCTTCAACCATTGTCAGTTTTTATTTTCTGCTTCAGCTGTTAATTCTCTGGGACTGTTTAAGTCTCTTTCACCATCTAAGGTTTTATTTAAGTGAATTATCATATCAGGTGTTATCCAAACAGCTGGTCGAAGACTGGAAATGTCTCCCAACAACCTTAGAAAGTCATTAAGAGTCCGTAGTCGATCTCTCCTAATTTGTGCCTTTTGTGTCTTAATTTTTTGCAAGCCTATTCTATAACCTAGATAATCAACAGAATCTCCTCTCTGAATTTTTTCAGGAGCAATCTGTAATCCCCATTTAGGTAGAACTATTTTCACCTCTTCAAACAGTCTTTCTAAAGTATCCATGTTTGAATCAGACAATAAAATATCAATCATGTAATGATAAATAATAGACTTGGGAAACAGCTTGCATATTATTTGCAATGGTTGATTTACAAAGTATTGGCACAGGGTGGGAGAGTTCAACATGCTCTGTGGGAGGACGGTCCACTGGTATCTCTTGGTAGGTTGAGAGTTATTATAAGTAGGCACTGTGAAGGCAAACTTTTCTCTATCTTTTTCTTGTAAAGGTATGGTGAAGAAACAGTCCTTCAAATCAATAACTATGAGAGGCCATCCTTTGGGTAATAAAGAAGGCAAAGGAAGTCCAGATTGCAGAGAGCCCATAGGCTGAATAACCTTGTTGATAGCTCTGAGATCTGTCACCATTCTCCATTTACCAGATTTTTTCTTAACCACAAATACAGGAGAATTCCAAGGGCTGGTAGATTCTTCTATATGCTGAGCATCCAATTGCTCTTGTACCAGCTGTTCTAAATCCTGCAACTTTTCTTCAGATAAAGGCCATTGTTTTGTCCATATTGGTTTCTCAGTCAACCATTTTAGAGGTAGGGCCATTGGTGATTCTGGAGGGGCATCCTTTGCTTTGTGTTCTTGTATAGCCCGAATGGCTGATTTTTGCCATCTGTAATACCTTTTGATGTTTTCCTCAGAAATATATGCTCTATAGGCAGCAGGAATGTTAATTTGAGTATTCCATTGTTGCAATAGGTCACGACCCCATAAATTTACTGCAATATTAGCTACATATGGCCTTAATTTTCCTATTTGTCCTTCTGTCCCTATGCATTCAACCCATCTCGTGCTTTGTCTTACTCTAGATAGGGTTCCAATTCCCAAAAGCCGAACATTTACATCCTGTAGAGGCCAAGACAGATGCCAAGATTCTGGAGTAATGATACTTACATCCGCTCCTGTGTCCAGCAGGCCAGTAATGAAAATGCCATTTACACACACTCTTAACTTCGGTCTTTGATCACTTATAGAAATTTGCCAAAACCCACGTAATTCATCTTTCAGGCCGTTTTTGCTTCTAACAGCAGACATGGGGTTTTCTAATTGTCCTGACAAGGCATGTTCTCCATAGTAATGGGAAATGACTGGACCACATTCACCATGGGGGCCTGCAAGAGGCCCCCCATGGCGTTTCCTGCTTGCAGTGGATTTCCTTGCCCATCTTTTGACGATCTGCATTCACTGTCCCAATGTCTATCTTTTCCACATCTCCTACATAAACCTGAAGGCTGAGGCCTCCTATTCCTGTTATTCCTGGAAGAGGCATTATTATTATTATTTCTGTAACTCCTTTGTCTGCAATTCTGTTTCATATGTCCCATTCTGCCACAATTAAAACATTTGGTATTTTGATGTCTTCTTTTACCGTTGGAAATGGCTTCTTCCACCCAGGCCTCCATGCCATAATCAGCCGATTCAATATTCATTGTATGTAAGACCCATTCATCCAGAGGTGCTGATCTGATCTTTAGAGGCTTCAAAACTCTTTTGCACTCCACATTGGCATTCTCATAAGCCAAGGACTCAATTATCACCTGCCTTGCTTCTGGGTCAGATATCCCTATTTGTACAGCTTTAGTAAGTCTATGTAAAAAGTCAATAAATGTTTCTCTCGGACCCTGTTTAACTCTGATATATGATTCCGTTCTCTGTCTTGGGTCTTGAACTCTGTCCCAAGCCTTTAAGGCTGCGGTAGTACATATGGAAAAGTGTGTTCATCATAATTAGCTTGTTCTAGAGGATCAGAATAAAGTCCTTCACCCAGAATTTGATCTAGGGTAATGTCAGCTCCCTTTGATCTTTCCTGCTGTTCTAAAAGCCTAGCCTCTTGTCTGAACATACACTTTCAGCCTAATTGAGATCTGCTCTCTACAACTGCCAATACTAGGTCAATCCAGTCCCTTGGTGTAGGTCTCATATTTATTGACCAAGATTTTAGCATCTCCTTAACAAAGGAGCTATGTATCCCAAAATTCATAACAGCTTGTTTAATTTCTTTCAGATCATTCATACGGATGGGTTCCCATGTATATTCCTTGGTGACCTTAGGGTTTTTAGAACCAGTCACCTTCTCTGTTGTTATCACCAGAAAAATAGGCAGAGTCTTGTTAAAACTATCCTGGAGAGTTCTATTTACTGATGGGGTTGGGATTTTCTTTTGTACTATTTGCTCTTGTTCATCAGAGTCTATAATTTCCTCAATCTTTTCAAATCTGTTTACCATTGCCTTCTGCAATGCCTCAATCTCTTGCCCAGGATTATGTTCCAAGGCTTTCATAGAGGATTCAAAGGTATGAAGTTTGTCCAACACCGATAATGTCTCATCCTTGGACAGAATTTTCATGGCATGAATGGTGCCATCTTGTATCGAAATTCTGTCCAGTAATCTTTCATAGCCCTTTGATAAAGCCTTGTTAATACAGTCAACAATTCGAACCTTCTCAGATAATGTTTCAGTTCCTACAGACAGGGACTGCAATTTATGATTCAAATCAGCTGTTCCTGCCTCCATATCTTGCATTTTTTTCTCAAGTGATAAAGCCATGTCAGAGAAAGATCTGTTATTCCTTTCCTCACGAGATTCAAACTTCTCCTCGAGAGCTTCAAACCGTTTACAAATCTCTTGCATATTTTTCTCAATTGACAAAGCATTCTCAGAAGAATCTCTACTATTCCTTTCCTCAAGAGCTGCAAACTTCTCTTCAAACTGTTTATTGGTGTGGCGGAAGTTATTTCCCAAACCAGTCATGTCCTTGTTTAGTTTTTTAACTCCTGCCTATAAGGACTCTATCACTTTTCTATCTTCCAACCATTTTGTAATGAAAAAAATAAAAATAAAGAAGATAGCAAGCCCTGTAAATATCCAGCCAAAGGAAACCACATCTGCATTGCTCCAAAATTCAGTCATCCTGTAATTAAACAAACTATAAAATCCTTTAACAGTGATATTATCAGACATTTTCAATCCGAATGTTTAATTTCAATCGAGAAAAATTACCTGTAATTACCATTGTCTGCCAGTAGATGGCGCAGTGCACCTAGGTTCACTTGGCTGGGGAAAACCAAAGATGGCGTCCTGGACCAGGGTGCAGAGCTTGCGGAGGCCTGAGGGCGGCTACAGGGAGGCTCGGGCAGCTCAGAGGGGGAAAAAAAAACTGCGTGCGGACAATCCGCTAGCTTAAAATCAATGTTGAATCTCTGCAAAAGCTGCACAAGCGGGAGTCCTTCTGCAGAAGGAGCGGAGGGGTGCATGAGCGGCGCGGGGCGCGGAGCCGAGGGAAGGGGGGAAATAATCTCTACGGGGCTCAAATCGGCATGCGCGTTTGATTTCCCACACTAAGATGCAGGCAGCTCAAAGAAAAAGAAAAACTGCCGCGGATAATCCCACGGGAGTTCCTCTGCGTTGGTGGCTACGGGGGCCGGCCAGCCGGGAAACAGTGGGTTGCAGGCCACTGGTGAAAGGGGGGGGGGCACGTTAAAATGCCAAAATGATGCGGGAGATTTGAAATAACCAAAAATAGTCCTTTTAGAATAAATCAGTTTTAATACAAGAAGGAAGAGGGATACTTACAAAGCAAAGGCTCTAGCGAAGCAGAAGGTCAAGGGGAGGGGGACAGGGTGGCTATCCCCAACCCGGTTCTTTTTAAAGGTACCTCTCTCCCCTGGGGCAGCCACTCCCCTGAATGCAGGGATTGGGCCAGCTGCCCCATCACCAATGAATGATGGATCTTCTGGTAGACAGTCAGGACTCCTTGCTGGCCAAGAAGCTCGCTGACAAAGGGCCTACCTTGCTGCAGGCAAACTATTGAAGCAGGAGACCTCCCACCTGCCTGGGTGCACTCAATTCCCAGTTCTGGCACCCAAACAGGCTGAGCTGTGGGATTTTGTGGCCCCAAAGATGGGAGGATGAAGGGGGGGTTTCTGGGTGCAAGCTGGGAATGGACAGGAAGAGAGAGGCAGTATCCGGGGAGAATAACCCCTGCAGGAAGAGCAGGAAGTGTGTGTGTGTGTGTGGGGGGGGTTGGGGAATGTCCTTCCATTTGCTCACTTCTTATCTGTGCTTATTGACCCTACACTCAAATTCCTGAGACCACCTTCATTCCCTCCTGTAACTACTACGAATGGGATATCTACTCAAATTTGAATTTTTAAATTAAACCCAGACCAGAATTGACTTCTATGCAAGTCATAATAAATGGCTGGTTTTCAGGAAAATCCCTGGGTTTCTAAAGCCTGTGTTTCTGAATTCTTCCATGTATTTGCTGATTATAATATAACCACGGAGTCTTCAGTTTTATGCACTGTCTCAAATATCCATAGACTAATTTTGATACAGAGAGTGTAACTGGAGCATGCTCAAACATGCTGACATTTTCTACAAATACTTTTAATTGACCACAGTAAACTTTTAAAAATACTGAAAGCCCCAGCACAGCAGTTATACAAACGCATTGCAGTTTGAGTCTCATTTCCTGATAGAAAGATTGCCTTCTCAAGCAGCCTGGTCTTTCATTGCCTTCTTTGGCTGAAGACCATTTAACATTCCATGCTGGGACTTACATTCTTTGGTTGGCATTTAAATCCTCTACTTATGTTCTGATGAAAAGCCTGATCATTAATTTTTACAGAAAAGGTTTAGTTGAAAACTAAACCAAGACTGTCCAAAGCTCTTCACATATAATCAAAGAAGTCCAATTAAAGATTGTGTTAATAATTGAGCCAGTGCATAAGCTGGCTGAATATTAAACCTGTGGAAAACCACCAGCAAGCATAACATGAAAGATAAACGTTTTCCATTTCTATAAATCTTGCATTTTTTGAACTGCTTAAATTTTCTATTGAGCATTAATTATTCTATTAATTTTCAAAAATCTAACTGAAATAGAAAATTGCATATTTAACACCTTAATATCATGTATTAGAAACATATGTAGATGTTGATAACTAAGCTTTTTTCCTGAATCTTTAACTTCAATCCCCCAATTTTCTGAATTACTTTCCTACTTACCACTCATTTCTGTCTAATAAGATTTCAAGTCTCAGGCACAATATTTTTTATTTCCACCTCAATTTTGTATTTGAATCTGCTCTCATCTGACTTTCCTAGAGACCCACAAACAAATGGTTCTTAAGTAATAGAATTACTTGTTTTTAGTACTGGATTGTTGTGCTGAAATATTCCCTAGTATTTTACTTTTGTCAGAATCAAAGTTGCAACATGGTTTCATTCTCCATTTACAGCAATGCAGTACTAAATTTTATTCTTCATCATTTTTCTTTATAAGTTAGGTTTTTCACAATTTTCTTTTGTTGTGATGTCCCCCCTAAACCATGTTTACCAATGAAATTGTTTAGTGATCTTGCCTAGCCTTGAACTCATAGTTCTCTTGTGCTTCAGCATCCTGAGTTTTAGGGTTTCCTCATCTATTCGTGCTGCTTAACTCTATAACAGCTACCAATAAATCAGGGGAATGCCACAGATTTCATATTTGTAATCATTCTCGTCATGCTGAAGAAGGATTAGAACTATATTAGTGGATGAACTATTACCAAATATTGATTGTAGAAAGAATATCTTATTTATTCTACATGGCAGCACTATTTTCCTATGTCTGCCTTTTGTTAGTGATTTTGTAGACCAATTTTCAATGCCATTTTAGAGGTCAAACATGGGGAGAACTTTGAATGAATTTATCCTCATTGTTTATTTGCATTTGATAACTTTTCAGTTAGAGAAATTCTGTCACTATACATTTTTAATAACAATGAGCTTTTGAAGAAATTTATATAAAATTTTATCATTCCCTTGAGTACAACTGTTTGAGGGATTTTTCTATTTCCTGAGAAAATATTTAGAAAACTAATCAATAGACTCCTTGCTGTAAAAGCACAGAGTGAGCAGCCTGTCTTGACACCTATATGTGTGGATCCATAAGTGAATTTCTTAGCCAGTGACTTTATTCCAGTTACTCTTCCAAACTAGATGGGAAAGTGAAAGCCAGTTAGTGTCATCCATTCTGAAATTTGAATGCCATATTAATGATAAATACGAATCTCAATGATTTTCACATACTGTATTATGAGAACAAGCAATATATGGTTTCATATTTCATCTTACTTTTTCTATTCACTTTTTTATCATCTCTGAGAACTATACAGACAAGTATAAGCAGTCTCTCTTATCTGGTCTTAGGGATCGTTTATCCTAAAATCTTCAGATGTAGAAGTGAATGCATTACTTTTCAAGAAAAGTATGTGGAAATTATTCCAAAAGATACAATTTCAATCACATTGTAAAAGAAATTATAGTAGTTATGTCTTATTCCTTTCTAAAATAACATTACCTTTGTATTTCAAATTAGTTCATTTTTAATTGAGTTCTCTTGATTCAAAGGCATTTCAATTGTGTTATTGTCAGAATGGGACATAATACAAAAATTCATTTTCATTAAGCTCAACTTAGAAAGTGGCTTATGGATCCTAGCAACAAGGAATAAAGAAAGCATTAGCCAAAAGCTCTTCTCTCACTGAACTCTATTTTCATTTCAGTTCATTCTAGAGAAACCAACAATCTGCTTAATTCTTCTGACTTAGAAATATTTGTTACTTAAGAGAATAATCCAATGCTTAAAATAAGCATGTGAAAGAATTTAAAATAATATATGTCACAAATTCATATTTAAACAAAATATTTTCAATGTTCATTCAAAATTCCCAAAATATATCTAAAAGAAATGTCTTTTCTATATATCCTGTGCCCACCTTTGTTTAACAATGTCATCCTACTCTACTCAATTATTCAATCATTCATCTACTTGGAATATTCATCTAAAATAATTGACAAAATTAATAATGACTTTGACACTACAACTTATATGATTTCTACTTTATCTTTGAATAATTCTTGCTATTATGAGATCATGTGACATTCTGTCTCAAGGATGAGTTCAAAAGTTCCCCATTGCCTACAGAGTTAAACTCCAAACTGGACTCAACCACAGGCAATCGCAAATCTGCCTGACATGAACCTTAGTTACTCAGCTATAAAGTGATTAGAAGTGAGGTGGCTACAATTCATCTTTTACAGAGTGACTCTCTACTCTGCATGAAAAATTAATGGCTTAGGTAATGTAAGGTTAGTCATTGTTTTGTTTAAAATGTCTTAGGGAGAAAAAACTAAGGAGATGGCTTGGCAGACAGCAGCATTTGCTGCTTTTGCAGAAGACTTAGGTCTGATTCTTAGCACCTGTATGTTAATTTACCCTCATCCATCAATACAGTAGCAGGTAATCTGGCATTCTCTTCTAATCTCTGTAGGCACTGCATTCAGATGGTGTAAATATATGTACATGAAGGTAACACTCATGCACATCAAATTTGAAAAGCTATTTTAATGTTCTAGGGAGAAAATAATAGTAATGTATAGGAGTGGTATGGTGCAGGATTAACATATTGAAATAATAATATAGATGACGTCACCAAACCAGTGGGGGCACTGATAAATTCCTCATTGACTGATGAAGGCAGATGTCCATGCAGAAAGATAAGAACATTTAAAAAGTCTTGTGCTTTTGGTAAGTTAACTAATGATGTTTTATAGATGACAAGTCCTTGGCTTTGGATATTTTTAACTAAAATCATTAATTTAAAGTTATATATGGTTCATAAATGTAATTTATAAAGAATATTTTCCTCTCTTCCTTAAAATGTGCAGTGGTTTATGTGACTATGAAAAATGGAAAAGCTCAGCATCTTCAATGGTCTATAAGATTGGTGCATATTCCAAAATTCCCTTGGATAAACTGCCTACTACGCTAGTTTATCACAGTGTTTCTGAAGAACAATGGCAGGATAAGCATCCTTATGTGTCAAATTTCCCTTCGTCTGTCAGCTTCCTTGATTCCACCTCTACTCTTCTGTATTAAGTTTGACATTAGATAATATCTCTGGGTAAAAATCTATTAATTGATTACCTGTGTAAGCTACAATGTCTTAGCTTGCTTTATATTTCTATAAGAAACAGCATGACAAAAATCAACATGTGAGAAGAGTTTATCTCATTGTACTTTATAGTACATTTTCAGTGGAAGCCAATGGTGGAAGTCAAGCAGGACAGGGAACTGGAGGTAGGAACTAATGCAGAGGCCATGGAAAATTCTTCTTACCAACTGCTCTTCATGCTCAAGTTCAGGCTCATCCTCCTTTCCTGTACTTCATAGGACAACAGGAGCCATAGTGACAGAGGCTGCTATGGTCTAGGCCCTCACAGATCAAGAAGAGAGAAAAGCGTCCCATAGAATTGCCTACAGGTCAATCTCATGAAAGCACTTCTTAAACTAAGATTTTTTCCATCTACCACGATGGCTCTGTTTTGTGTCAAGTTTGAAAAAAACTAAACAACACACATATGCTTAGCAACAAGTGGGTTTAGGTTCTCTCATCTATGTATGGCCCCAGAACAGCTTTCTATAATACATGTGTCCAAACTCAGACTGGTTGTTCACATTTTACTTCTGTTGCTATCATAATTTATAAATTACTGAACTTAACGTGATATTTCAAAGAGATAAATGAGAAGTACTGAATTTATGTATGTAACAGGAGTGTTTAATATATTGTTATGAAATTACTTGAAGTAGGAATTTTTAGTTGCATTACAAAAAGTGAATTAAATGATGTTCAGTTAACTCATTTACTCAATGAAGCTAAATTTAAAAGGACTAGAAATATAAGTAAGTCATATTTTATTTCAAGGTCTAGTTGCAAAAGGCAATCTTAAGTGGATAAGCCATTCTAATGGCAAAATAAATAAAGGTGAAGTCATTTTATTCTTAGACTTATGGTTCATGACTATTACAGATTTATCAATAGAAACATGCATCAATCACATATTTATGGCCTAACTAGCTGAAATTTGGCAAAAGTCTCTCAAATGTCCCAGGTCCAGGGCTTATTGCTATTTATTCAATATCCAGAATGGATATTGTAATGGGGATTTAATAAATGCTGGAGACTGGAGGGACACCAATATCAAAGCATGAACTACCTTTAACTTGAGTAGCATACACTTGAGCATTTTATCTTTGTTGTTTTTGTCCTAGAAAAAGAAAAAAAAGAATTCATTTGCAATAATATTTCTATCTAAATGTAAAAATATATTAACTAATAAACTAGAACTGACTTTAGATAAAAGTGCTAAATTCTGCAATATTTTAATTAGTGGTTACATAAAACTTTCATATTGTCCATGCCATATATGAAAATACTTAAAATTGAGAGCTTGGGAGCTGTTCAAACAATTAAATTTCCTCTGTGTATGTTCCCATCTCTGATCCTTACTTAAAAACAGGCCTTGGGCACATGTCTACAATCCTGCAGCTGGCAATGGGGCAGAAAATGGCAGATCCCCTGAACTCCATGCTCAATGATAGGTTCTGGCTCTAAACATAAGACAGAAAAGGACAGTGGCAGACACCTAAAGTTGACCTTTAGCGTCCACAGGTACAGGCACAAACAAGGGCATGAAAAGATGTAATACAGGTGACCATGTAGCCCCACCAAACACACACACACACACACACACACACACACACACACACCTCACAAAAATCTGAAAATAAATAAAAATTAATCTTTATAGGTTCAGAAATAATGGGAGACATTTTAAATGGAAATAAGATTTTTCTTAATTTTTATAATAATTAATCCATTTATTTATTTATACTGTACTGCTATGACTCGATATTAGGCCATGTGCATATTAGCAAGTGTCCCACAAGTCAGTTACATCCTCAACCATAAATTAAACTTTAATCAATATATACTTTGCTTCAGTCAACATCCATTTTACAGGTGCAAAATATTAAATATTTTTCTGAAATTTAAACGGGGTCAGGACTCATCAAAATCAAGAACAGTAGTAGAGAAAAGAAATAATTTTTCTTTTTAGGAAAAGTCTCAGCCCAAATAAATCTCTTGTAAAAGTGTGTGAAAATCATTCATTTTTTCTGAACCTATACAGCTAAATAATTCTCCATTTTGACTCTTATATGTTCCATAAGGTTTATTATGATCATGTTACTATTTGTCCTTAATTACCTTAAAACTCTTTCTTATGGGTCTTATAAGCATGTATTATCTTTGAAGAGCCATAATCCATGTGGAAGATATGTTCTAGAAAAACTGTGTAAATGAGTTGCCTCCAATGAAAGCTACATAAATACCATATGAAATACATATTAGTTGACATAAGACTCATTGTTAGATGAAAAATCTCATTTAAATGTGCTTTTGCATGTGTATTTTAGCTCATACTATAAAAAAGAAGAATGACGGCAAATTTGGAATGCTCTTTTATTTATGATCAATGGGAAAAGAAAATGTTACAAATGGAAGGAAAATTTGTGTTGTGATCCTCATATATATTTGCAGTAAATATGTTGATTTTACTTTTAAAATTGAAACTGTTTTAAAAATGAAATTACACCTTCATGGAAAAGAAGCACTGTTTTAGCACAGTTGTAAACATAAATGTTTTCTATGTATGAAAAAACTCAGTACTGAGAGTAACTTAGATATTTTAAATATTAATAATAAGGAGTGTTCAGAAATACAAGCCACAATAGAAATGATTTTGTTACATTATTCATCTCTAAGAAAGACTTGGGACAGATTGCTATTTAAAGGTCTAAGATTACAATTTAATGAGAGAAGTTAACAATTGTTTTGTTAGTCATCTTATGTTGCTTAAAGGGGTAATTTATGTTTCAAAATGATGGCATGATTTAAATCTTAAGTGCAGGTGATCATATTTATGTAATAGGTTACAGCCTGAATAATAGAGATCCGTGCCTTTCAACAAAGCAAAGCCCTCAGTTCTCAATGTGTAGCGCTGAGGAGTCTGAGAGCTGTGTTTTCTACTGTCCAGAGAATATTGCATAAATACCATTCATGACCTCAAAAAAATGTTCAGTTCCAAAGCATGTATAAAATTCTCATCCTCACCTTTTCCAATCATTTAAAATACTTATTTCTTCAACATACAAATTTTTTCCTAGTTATTTCTCTGGTGATAGGAAAAAAATAGATATTGATAGCTTAGCTTTATTTTCAAAGAAAAACAAAAATTTTAAATGCTGGTTAACACCAATAATTTTAGCACCTGAGCAGGAGAATGGTTATGAGTTTAAAAGCAGATGAGGCTACATAATAAAGTCCTGTCTCAAAACATCATAAAATTTTTAAATAATAAAAGAAAAAGTATTTTCAAAATAAATACCATGAGTATAATTTTATAAGTAAATATCTATAATTCTTCCACAAATCCTGGATAATTCCTTACTTTATGCCTTTTAATAAGGATATATCTTATCATAGTCTATAAACACTTTAGCAAAATACAAAACAAATATATATATATATATATATATATATATATATATATATACACATATAATTTCCTAAGAAATGATAAACAAAAACATGTTACTCAATAATGAATAATTTCTTAAATTCTCATTCTGTATATGTTTACTCTTTTGTAAAGTTTCAGCAAAAATTTGTAAAAATCAAGGAAGCTATCATAAATTTTAGACTTTCCACAGGGAAGGGTGCTTTTCCCTCTCAGGATTGGTGGGTGTGGGGTGGGAGAATGTAGGAAGGGAGGGGGAGGAAGGGAGGGAGTGGGAATTTGGATTAGTATTTTTTAAAGTAATAAAATAAAATAATAATAAAAAAGAAATAAAACAATATGCATCTAATTAGCCAGACCCAAGTCTCTACTACTTAATGAACTCAGATAAGCTTTAATAATGATGATGCTTATGTGTTTATTAGAATGAAACTTGTATATCTTCTTAGAAATTTGCTTACCATTTTTATTATGTTTTGACTATGTGGATCTTGTGTTCCTGAAACATTCTGGGAATTAATTCTTGATCAAATTTGTAGTTTGCAAGTGTTTTCTTCCATTTCTTGGGTTATATGCTTCCTGTGTTGTTTGGTTTTTTTTGTTGAATAGAAATAAAAATATGAATAAGTAAAAAAAATAGAGCTGCTGTTTGGGCATTGAAAGCAGTAAATAATAAAACTTCTGTGTTCTATCAAAGGGAAATTGTTTTGTTGTGAACTTGAGACAGGGCCTCCCTCAGTAGCTCAGGTTGTCTTCTAATGCATTATATACACTTCTTGACCTGAACTTGTATATAGCCAGAGCAAGCTTGAGCTAATTACCTTCATTTCTCAATCTAGTAAGTGATAGGGTTACACACATTTCTCCTTAACCCTGTTTCCAAGTTGAATAATTTAGTTTTTTATCTAATATTGGCTATTTTGTTTAATTCATCTTAACTACTGTCATGTCACATTAATATCCTAAAATATTTTTCTGTCTTGAACTAATTTTCTCATGCTGATCTTCTCCCTATATTAAAAAACCTTGACTTGTAATGTGTGAATAATAAAATCTGACAAGTCTACAATTCTCCACAGACATCTTGCTTCCATACTTGCTTATTAAAGATGTTCTCTACTTCAATACATAGATGTTCAAAACTATTCTTACCAAAAGTGAAAATAGTGGCAACTATCACTAACTCCCATATACACCATTTACATATTTGATATTATGAAATTATAGCAATAAAAATATTAGCATATTACATATATACCTAGTGGTCATATGCTGTATCATTTTACCATTCAGTGTGATTTGTTTTCTATTTATGAAGATTAGATATGTACATAAAATACATATTAAATATATTTTTAAGTTTTCATGAATCAGATATTTGCAAGTTGTACCATGACAAATCTTGATGGAAAAAAAAACCAACATAAACAAAATGATTCCTTTCTATTGTTTTGCTTTGCTACCTACCTAGCACTCTCTCTCTCTCTCTCTCTCTTTCTGTAGCTTTGGATCCTCTCTCTCTCTCTCTCTCCTCTCTCTCTCTCTCTCTCTTTCTGTAGCTTTGGATCCTGTTCTTTCTAGACCATGCTGGCCTCAAACTCATAGAGATCGGCCTGCCTCTGCCTCCCGGGTACTGATATTAAAGGCGTGTGTCACCACCACTGGACTTTTACTTTCCTACTTTTAACAAATATAAATTTAATTAGGTATATAAAATTATAATCTCAGCTTATTAAATAGCTCTATTCTATTTGATTACTGATATGAGAAAAAACCTAATTGCTAGGCACATAATTAGCACACTTAAAACATACATCATTTAAATGAAGAAATTATACTTTGAATGCACTTATTTTTTACATGTTATTTTATCTTATGTATCATTATACAACATTATATAAATATATCATAAGATATTTAACTAGTAGGTTTTGGATATTAAATCTAACTCTATATGTGAATACAGTTGGAGAATGTGCTTGTTTTAAAAGCTCTTAGGTGCTTGCAGCAAACATGGATTTGCCTTAAAGATGGGCAGGTTTTTGCAAAGGGAATCACTATTATGCTGGGGTTCTTTCATATTCTTGTTGCAGCTGCTTTGATTCTTGTTGTCCCTTGGTATCGATCAGATTATCTTCAGATACCACAATGCACAGTTGCTCTTCTATGTCTTATATGAAGTGGGACAGTATTTGTATAATCTGCATACACTCGCATTTATTTTGAATACTGCATTAGACACTAATTCAATGGAAATGCTATGTAAATACATTCATTAAATGAACTGCAAGAAATAATAATAAGAAAGTGATCTCTCATGTTTAACACAGTGACTATTTATCTTAAAAAGTATTTCTATGTGTGCTTGGTTGAATCTGTAGTAAGAGAGCCCTGGGCTGTGGAAGGTCAGCTGTATTTATTTTCCCAATATTTCCAGCACAGTAAGCCTACACATAACATCTTGTTCCTGACAGTGAGAGCCATCTTTTATATACACACTGGATAATGCAAAGAAGAAATGAAAAACCCACGATGAAAGAGGCAGCAGCTACTACACATGTGGGCAACAGGCAGCGACAGTACAACAAGCATATCTCTCATGTCCTCTGCCACCATATGGGCAGTCATGACAGTCTCTGGAGTTTGAATAGACATAGCAGGCATAACTGCACAGGACAGTACCAGACATGTCATTTTTCTGAGAGTCTAGCTATCTTGTTTCTGAAGTATGTTGTCGTAGTGGGTAGAGTCTGACTTGATAGCAGTTTAGAAACACAACTTGATTTCCCCTCATTTACAGTTCAAGCGATTCCCACTTTAGCTATTTACAGTAGCTAAATAGCTTTTGCTATTGTTGCTATTGTTCAATAAAGTATATAATGCCTTCACATCCATTGTAATACTGCACAAGTGGATAAAACGCATTTCTATGCCTGTGTCTCTTCTAACTTCTCCACTATCTAAAATAAAATTTTAAGTAAATAATGAACAAAGAGAAAATCAATGACATTTTTAGATCATAATTTCTCCTGAAAACATTTGGTACGATATACTTTGGAGCAATTTGCCTGTCTTTCGATTTTGAAAAGATAATGCAGCTTGTCATTAGTAAGTTAGAATATAAAATCAAAAAGGCAATTGCAAAACCAGCTGTCATGAATTTGAAAAAAATAAAAAGTGTCTTTAAAAATAAACCTGCTTCAAGAATATTTTATTGCCTTTACCTTATTAAATCAATGTTCTTGATTTTATGATAAGATGTTATAATGTTCTAAAGGGCTAATGTGGAAAAATATTGATTATAAATTTAAAAATGATCAAACCAACAAATCCAAGTTAAAGAATTCTTTCAACAATTATAATTGTTTCAAAAGTAAGGTAACCCAGACACAGAAGGACAACTATTACTTGTATTCACTTATAGTTTTTAAACATAAAGAAAACCAGCCTACAAACCACAAGCCCAGTGAACTTAGACAACAATGAGGACACTAAGAGAGACTTACATAGACCTAATCTACATGGGAAGTGTAGAAAGACAAGATCTTCTGAGTTATTGGGGACCTTGGATCAGGGTTGAAGGATTGAGGGGAGAGACTGGAGGGGAGCAGAGAAAAAAAAATGTAGAGCTCAATAAATATCATTAAAAAATAAAGAATGTCTCTTTCCCTTTTTAGTCAGCCTTTTCTTCTTCATCCTCCTCTGCGTCCTGGAAATTTGACCTTTAATGATTTCATGAGGATCTCTGGTTTCTCTCTTGTAACTTGTTTGGCCAATGGGAACCTAAGCAGTAGAGCAAGTGAGCAGGACAAGGCTAAGGTCACCCACTGTCTGTGTGCCTAGCTGCCTCCCTGTAGATTCCTGTTTGAACACTGCCTTCCCCTCCAGGAGGCCAAAGCTCTTCCTAGGTCAGTGACTCGGTGCCACCTTTTTGGCTTTGGTAATTGTTCTGTCTCCTTGCTGCTTGAGCGTTAAAGTGCAGCCAATTTCCAGCCATTGCTAGCTCTGCACTTCAGTGCAATCCATTTGCTGTTGTCCAGAACCCTGTTTATGGCTCTGTAAATAGTCTCTCAAGTTACTAATCTGTGTGTCTTCTGATTATTGTCAAGACCCTGACTGATTTCACATTGTGGTTGCCTAAGCAAATGCTATATCATTTGTTTATATGGGTATAAAATAACCACAGCAGTACAAACGTAGACAACACAACCAATGCAATTCATACAGCATTATGGTTCTTGCATTATTTTATCACTATTGAGGAACCGATAGACTTTATTTTAAAATAAAAAATAATAGTATAATTTCAATGACATTTTTATAACATGAGCCCTAGCAAAAAATTCTGTCTATACCATAAGATATAAATAATTACCCGGGGTCAAATCAATCAAAGGGGATAAGAAGTTACTAGTCATCCATTATAAAATAATCATGTTTTAAAAATCAGTAGCCTGAATCAAACCAAAATTTATGAATCTCTACTTTCCTATTAAAAATTGAATAGAGGAAAAGGGGCAGATGACAGTGTTTTGTGAAGAAATGTGATAAGTGCTTTTTGTTGTTGTTTTGTGTGCTTGTTTTTTTTTTTTTTTCAAGACAGGGTTTCTCTGTAGCTTTGTAGCCAGTCCTGGAACTCACTCTTGTAGACCTGGCTGGACTCAAACTCACAGAATTCCCCTGCCTCTGTCTCTCAAGTGCTGAGATTAAAGGCATGTGCCACCACTGCCCAGTAATAAGTGCTTCTCTACTTCCTATTTCAGCTTCCACATTCTTCATTCTAATATTCAGGCTTTTCCCTGCTTGTTTGTAGCCTTCTCACTATAGAAGTAGTGAGAAGACATAAGAAAAATAGAACAATACTAACTGTCAGGAAATCAGCATTATGTTCCAGTGAACAGGTTGCTCTTCTCACCTATAGTCAGTAGAATATGATTGCCAGATGGTTTTTATTAAAAAGTATCATCTTCCTTAATGCAGTTGATTTCTATCTACTAGAGTCATCTCAATTAAATAAAATTTCTTCTATTAAATTTGTAAAGTTTTCAAACTGAGAAGACAGCAGTACAAAAGAATTTCCAGTGACCTACAGGATAGGGTCTAGTCAGTCACAGTGAGAAAAGAAAAATAACAACTTAAGAAGAAAAGATACATAGGATTGTCTAGATATCTGGGCAGAGTGACTTAAGAAACTTTGCCACAGCATCCAATAGTCCTCAAATTCAGCTAACATTTGAAGTTAAACTAACATGCCCACCACTGTGAGCATGATGAAGGCAGCATTCTGGGTTTTCTACAGATGAAAATTCTACCATCCTTTAAGGAGATATAGTGGACAGGTAGCAAAGTCAAAGACTGCAAAAATGATTCAGAGAGCAAATTCTCCTTTGAAATGATAAAAAAAATCCCTCGAAAGATACATTGAATTTTAATGTATTTAAAATTTTTTGTTGATTTTTTCTGCACCAGTGATTGAATTATGTGCAAGATACTTCACATAATACAAGATGAGTTTTCAGGACATGTCTGGTATTTTATCTTAGGCAATGCATTCTTATATTAGATTTTATGATGGATTTGAAAATATATTAAAGATAAGTAGTGAAAAAATCTCTGCTTTGAGTAACTTATGATATTTGATCTTTAGCAATAGATACACAGATATCAAAGTCAACAAGGATATCACTAATAGAACATATATTAATAGATACATGAGCATTTATTGTAAAGGCTTAATATTCCTTGTGTTAATCACCCAAACTCTTCAGCATATTAAGAACTCCACATTCTTAAATTGTGAAATTTAATAATTATGATTTCCTGCTAAAGGAAGTACCATTATTTCCTTTTACATATAAAACAGTGAGGCAACAGGGAGTTTAAATAAAAATATTCTCAAGTTTGTGGGTGGAGATTATTACCACATTCCTAACTACCAGAGAGATCATACTAATTTTTTTATTGAATAGGGTACTAAATAAATGTCTATTGGATAAAATCTGAATTTTTTAATTTGAAATTTGGTCATATCACTCAATACCTATCATAATTTATTTTACTCCAATTTATATCCTCTTATTTACTTATAATTATTTATTATAATAGCTACACATTAGTACAGTAGAAATAGCATAGTCATAGTGGAGTTATAAACAGTACTGGCCATAATAAGGTATAATGATGACACATTCCTGAAATGTTAATGATATAGATGATAATTTTTCAAATACAATAATGTTGTGTTGCATATTTTGTATACATTTATACTTAGGTATCACTCCTATTCAATATGGCAAAGGTTATGCTTCTCACCAGAGCCCAAACAAGGAAGTCAATGGATGGGCAGATTCTAAAGAGGGAGGCTGAATATAGCACTGTCCAAATTTTTCCATATTCTTTCAGTGAAAAAGCTGTCTTAATCTCATTTTAATTTTTTTTAAAAAGAAACCAAACCATCTTTTTTCATTATACATACCAATCCAAGTTCCCACTCCCTCCAATTCCACTCCACTTACCCTGCACCCTCACCTCCCATCCACTTCTCAGAGAGGGTACGTCACATTGCTCTGAGGAAGGTCCAAGGCCCCTCCCAACTATATCCAGTCTGAGCAAGGCATCCTTCCAAAGACAGATGCAGGAATTCATTGCTTAGTGATAGCTGTTGAAAAGCTGTTGCAAAGCTGTGGATGCAGGTAGGGAGTACATTTTTGAGTTTTTTCTGCTTCTATCACACTCCATCTGCAATGAATAGATATGTGCTATGAGTCTGTTTCTTGAGCCATCTTGTCTTCCAAATATATTATTAAAATTAATAAAACTAAATTTTATGTATAAGATAAACAAAATGCATTAAAGTGTCTAATACCATAGATTACTGAAATGAATTAAGAACTTTTCTATCTGAGCAAAGTCTGAAGAAGAGTTCTAGAAAAAAGTGTGGCAGTACTGATGTTCACATTAGCCAAGAAGGAATGTTCCCTGTGAGGCTGTCTGTCTGCTGATTAAAGCATTTAATAGAGGCTAAACAAACCCAGAAGCCGCTCAAATAGAAGAACCCCATATAAACCTAAGAAATTATGAACATAATAAATGGCTATTATATGCAAAAACAGAGGGTTGTTCCATGTGCAGTAAATTAACTGATTCACATGACTGAATCCAATTTTAGTAGAGGCTGTTACCCATGTATCTCAAGAATTTCAAAAATGAATACTGGTGAATAGCTTTCAGTGTAATATCTCTTAAAACTTTAACATCTTATTAGTTCATTTATGTTGATATTTCAACATTGATTCTGATGTTCTATAATTTAGATGATGACATTTTATAGCAGTCATGAAGAAAGTGGTGACCGTGGACTCATTCAACCCACTGAACAACAACCAGTTTGTCTGGTGAGGGTTGTATAGTGATCCCAAAGCAGACACACCTTTAAATTTGTCTGTATCTGATGCAGACCTCCACAGTCCTTGTCTATAACATTTAATGTTTTGTCTTCCATATAAAATGGAATTCATATACATGCAAAACAAAAGCCCTTAAAATTAAACTATGTGTTTAGCATATAGGAAAGCTGTGGTATTGTTTTGCTATATTTTATTTGTAATGAGCTTTTTTGGTATGGGAAGTCCTTCTGTCTATGTGTTGCTTTCACTGGTTAATGAATAAAGCAACTGTCTAGGCCTGTTGTTAGGGCAGAACTTAGGTAGGTGGGGGGAAAATAAATGGCATGCTCAGAGAAAGGAGAGTAGGGAGAGGAACACCATGGAGCCGCCAGAGACAGACACTGAGAATTTTATCTGGTAAGCCACTGCCACATGGTGATACACAGATTACTAGAAATGGGTTAATTTAATTTAAGTGTTAGTCAATAAGAAGCTAGAGCTAATAGGCAAAGCAGTGTTTTCATGAATATGGTTTTTATTGTGATTATTTCAGGGCTAAGCTAGCTAGGTGGCCAGGTCGAACAATTGGGCCATTCTCTTACAAGTTGGTGCGGGCCAATGTGGTAACTAAATCTACATAAAAACCTAAGAGCTTAATTATAGACACAAAAATACAGAGTTTAAATACAGCTTATTTTGTTTGCTGGCAGCATGCCACAGCTCCTTTGGAAAGATTTTCCTGATGCAGACATAGCAGTAAAAAAGCTGCCCAGTTTTAAAAACGCAGCTTCTTGGGCTGTGGTGCCACCTATGAAGCATTTCAATGGCATCTGTTGGGCCTGGGTGTTTGTGTGACCACTCGAGTCAGGAGGAAAGTGGCTGAGACCATGCCTGTGGCACTGTGTTCCCTGCCTGGGCAGGTGGCGGGATCGAGTCGACTAGGCTTGCACAGGCAGAAGAGCATGGCAGATTCCCTGCCACCAAGAAACAGCGTTCCAGGCTGCAAGGCGCTCTGACTGGCAGATATGGCTGTTACTCAGATGAAAAGCACTTATGTGCTGCATGCTCATTCTCTGGGTTGGAGTCCTGAGTGTGGCTTCTGCCTGCCGGCCCCAGAGCTAACACTTATGGTGCTTCCACCAAAAGTAGAGAGAGGTGGAACCAGCATCCAGAGCCACTGCAAACAAGCTGGTTACTATCTTTTTCTCTTTTTTTTCTCATTTTTTTATTAAAAATTTCCATCTCCTCCCCTCCTCCTCCCCCTTCCTCCCCTCCCTTCCACCCATACCCCCACTCCGCCCCTCTCCAAGCCAAAGAGCCATCAGGGTTCCCTTCACTATGTTAAGTCCAAGGTTACTATTTTAAAAGCTTTTCAAGACAGTATAGAATTACGGATAATGCAATAAGGACAGATTCAGATATAAAAGAATTCTAAATGGGTCACATGTTAGATAAATGTATGTAGGCTTGGGAAAAGAGAAGAAAAAGTGCATAGAAAGTCAAAAATAAAGTTAATGCTTTTAAAAGAGTAAAGTCTTTAAAGAGACAGAGTACAGATAGTCATAGATTAAAAGGAATAAAGAAAATAACCCACCTAAAGATGGAATATACACAGAGAATCTGGATTATATATATTATTGTGTTTTCTTTGAATTTTTTGACTGTGAAAGAGCTAAGTACAGAGAGACATTTCATGTATGGGCTGCTAATCTATGTATTTTAAAGGTATCTTGACTTCAGAATTTGGGTCTGAGGACATGTTGCTTGGGAAAGAAATTTTTCTTTTGTTTGCAACAGAAGATGAGAACCTGGGAATTGCTTCCAGGTGAATATGATTTCATGGGCCAAGGCCTCCTGTGAGGTCACCGTAAACACCCTCAAAAATTACTTTGCCCAACTGCTGACTGAGATGAACTTAGCACACAGGATACACCATGAAAAACCTGATTAACAGCACCCACAAACAGCGGGAAGCAGTATGACCAAATCTATGCACATATTCCCAAATATTGTCTATAAATGTTTCTTTAGATTTAAAGGGGATATGCTATAGAGATGGATACTTTGCATTGGTATGGATCTTACTGTATTGAAACAAATTTAATGTCAATTTTGTGATATGTATATGTATATTTCTGCTCTTGATTAAGGTATGTGATTGTGTAGTTCTTTTAAAATATAAAGTATAATTAAGAAATATAGGTTAATAGATAGTCATCTATAATAGTCAAGACTGTAGTCATGTTAGTTAGGTTTGCTAGATATATAGAAATATATTTAAATAAGTGAGGGTATTCTTCAAATCTTCCAGAGACCTTCAGAATATGGTATTTAAATGTTTTAAAAATTTAGGACTTTTCATGACAGTTGAGACACATCTGCTCCTGGCAGCACCAAGCTACTTCAAAAGGAAGAGGGTATTGAAGAGGCTCGCTTCTTATGGAGTTGGTTAGCCTCATTTGGGCATGAAACTGCTCTTGCCTGGACTGCTTTACTGGACATGCAGGACCCGCAGAGAAATGACTGCTGAGCTTGCCTAAAGGTGAGATGATCCTTGGGGTTCCTTCTTCATGAAAGAGTCTGCAAGACATTCTGCAGGATACAGAAGAAAATAACTGGCAAACTGGCAATATAGGCAGATCTGTCTTTGAAATTCCCTGCTTCATGAAAATTTGCCTGATAGCTTGCCTCAATGGTACAGAACTTTGGATGAGTGTCCAGGGCAGCGAAATGTCTCTGTCATTTCTAGAGTTTTGAAAGTTGCTTACAATGCACTTCCTGTTTACTTAGGCATAATATTATATCCTTCTGCAATCTTGATGGAGTTGAATTATTTATAGTTATAGTTTTTCTTAGTTATGATAAAAGATAAAGTAGATAAATATTGTACGGTAATTATTGTTTGATAACTGTTTTATTATATGTAATTTTACTATGTTAAAAAACTTCCCTTTTGTTTAAACAGAAAAGGGGAACTCGTGTGGGAGGTCCTTCTCTGTATGTGTTGCTTTCATTGGTTAATGGATAAAGAAACTGCCTTGTCCTGTTGATAGGGCACAACCTAGGTAGGCAGGGAAAAAATAAATGTCATGCTGGGAGAAAGGAGGAAGAGTCAGAGAGGAACGCCATGGAGCCCGCCAGAGACAGACACTGCTAATTTTACCCAGTAAGCCACTGCCACATGGTGATACAACAGATTACTAGAAATGGGTAAATTAATTTAAGTGTTAGTCAATAAGAAGCTAGAGCTAATGAGCCAAACAGTGTTTTAATGAGTATGGTTTCTGTGTGCTTATTTTGGGGCTGAGCTAGCCAGTTGGCCTGGTTGAACAAGCAGGCCCCCTCTTATAATTTTCATATATTGTTTCTCATGGAGTCTGATCATGTTTAATTAAAGTTTTATATCCTACTCTTATTCCAAGAAATTATGTCACAAAATTTAAGCTACTATGTTAAAAAGAATTTCATAGTTTCCTTTCTTGCATTTAACAAATCTATTCATTTACGTGCTTTGAAAACTTCATGTGGCATGTAAAAGCAGGAAAGATGACCCAGTAGGTACAGCTCTTGCTATTGTATGCATGAGGACTGGCCTTCCATCCCCTGCACCTACACAGAACTTGAGCAAGACAGCATAGGTCTATAATGGCAGCACAGGATACATTGAAACCTGAAGGAAGAGTCTTGAGGCCTGTTGCTTAGCAATTATAATTACCTTTGAGCGTCACATGCAGTGAAAGATTTTTGTCTTAAAAATTAAGGTTAAGTAGGCTTAAAAAACATTGACAACTGTTTGCTATAGAACTTGGATATGAGACTTGAATATGCTGTGAAGTGTTAAATGTATGTATTAAGTCCTTACCTATGCCAAGTACCCACTGCTAATGAAATATCAAAGTCCTCCTTTACCCCATAGAATTCCCTATAAAAGTTAGCATTTTATTCTCTCAGAACAATAAATTACCCTAAAGATGAAAAGTCATCTTATTGTTACACAGGTGTCAATAGTTTTTCTGTATTTGTTTATAATTTTATTTTTTAAATAAAAAGTTTATAAACAGTAAAAAAAACATTGATATTCAGATATTAAAATTTGAATACATACCTTACAGATACATATATTGCCTAGAAATACATGCAAAGGAAACTGATGTCATGCCCTCATGAATAACTAGTGCTATGGAACACATAGCAAATTACTGAATTTCATCAGCATTTGCAGTAATGTTAAAGCAGCAAGCAATGTTCTCTAGCCTTGGACAACTTTTCTAGTTTCTTTTTTCCCTGCTCTACTAGATATCTAGAATTAAAGCACTCTAGCTTTAACTTATCTCTGGTTCTCTCAAGCATTTAAAAAACTACTTTCCAGAACACTAGTCATTAAAACTTGGCCTTATGCATGCAGCTATTTCCAATTATCTTTTATATGAATAATTTATTAGCTATTTTGTTTTTTTAATAGAGTAAAATATAGAACTTGATTTTTATATTTTATATTCACTAATATTTTCTTTTAATTTATGTTTTTATTTTATATATTTATCCATTTGATTTATTTTTCTTATTATATTTTCTTACTTAAAACAATTTTAAATATAAATATATTTTGATCATATTCTTCTCCTAAAGTACTTCCAAGTCCTTTCCCTTCCCCACCCACCTTATCTTTCAGTTCTTTTAGAATTAAAAGACAAAATACAATACAAGAAACCAAAAACAAAAGAAAACCACAAATCAGGAAAACAAAACAAGAAAACCCAGAAAGAAAAAAAATTTTAAAAAACGACTAACATAATAAAAGGACACAAAAGAATTGTAGTCCTTGTTCGTCTACTATACTGTTGAATATGAGGTCTATCCTGGAGGAGTTGATATACTCAGTGTCACATCAGTGGGGGAAAACTAGTTTTTCCTCTCCTAGCAGGTAAAAAAGAGAGGTCAGTTGTTAACCTTTGCCCAAGTGGCTGTGTTTTCATATGGTCGTTCATTCATTTCTGAAATATAAAAAATAAGATATAATAAAATAAAACATAAATATGATATCAAAGACACACAAAAGGATTGAACCAAGAAAAGGCACAAGTATCAGAGACATACTCATTCACATGCTCGAGTCAATTATAAACGCTAAACTGGAAGTCATAATATATGCACAGTGGACTTGGTACAGACCTCTGCAGGCCTTGTGAATGTTCCCTCAGTCCCTCTATGAGTTCATATAATCTTTGTTCATGTTGATAAGGAAAGCTTTATTTTTTTGCTATCCTCTATCTCCTTCTGGCTCTTACAATCTTTCAACCTCCTCTTCTATTGGGTCTGCTGAGAGCTGAGGAGAATGATTAGATGGTGACATTCCAATTTACTGAGTGTTCTAAGGGCTCTCATCCTCTGTGTAATGTCTGGCTATGGGTCACCTTGCTTGCTCCCATCTTCTGCAGAAAGGAGCTTTTTTGATGATGACTGAACAAGCTCACTGGTTTATGAATATAGTATAGTATCATGAGATGTCATTTAATAGCTACATATTTATTTTTCTGTTTTTAAACCAATATTACTTGTTTTTATCACAGGTCTTTAAAATATCTAGTGCTGAGTTCTTGGTCACCCAAGAAGAGTCAGGTATGGGTCCGTATCATGGAATAGGCCTTATTTCAAATATTGGTTGGTTACTCACACAAGCTTGTGCCACCATTGTCCAAGCATATCTTTAGACAGTGTACCATTGTAGACAAATGGTTTGAGGCTAGCTTGGTGTTTATACTTCTCTGTTAGTTTTCAGAGAGCATTCTTGTGCAAAAGACATTGGAATATATAGGTGAAGGTTCTCTGCAGTTATCAGCTTGATTTCTCCACATTCAATGAGTTATATATGTGTTGTCTTCAGCAATAGGACCTTGCTATCAGTGTGTGGATTTGTGTATCAGGATTATTATGGTCTCATTGAATGAATTGGGCATTCATTAATCTTTCTATTTGTCTGTTATTTTCTAGTTTGAGGAACATTGCCATTAACTCTTCTTGGAATATCAGGTATAACTCTGTGCTAAAACAATCTGGCCCTTGGCTGATTTTGCTTGGGAAAGTTTTAGACTGTTTCTCTTTCACTAGGAATGATAGGTCTGTTTAAGTTGCTTATCTAATCTTAATTTAACTTTGGTAAGTAGTATGAAAAAAGAAATTATTTCTGGTCAGCTTTTTTCAGTTTGGTGGTTTATATGTCTTTTAATCAAGGCCTCTTGATTCTCTGTATTTCCTCAGTGTGTATGTTTTGTATTATTATGTCCCATTTTCCTTCCTTCCTTCCTTCCTTCCTTCCTTCCTTCCTTCCTTCTTTCCTTCCTTCCTTCCTTCCTTTTTCCCTTCTCCATACATGATTGAAAATTTTAATTTATTTTACATACTCTATGAAAATTGCATGCATATATATCCTGGAGGAATTAAGGTCCAAATACTCCTCCATCATTTTTGAATTAGCATATAATATTTTGATATTTATGGGTTAGTAATTAAGAAAATACATGTGTCCCTAAACAAATGTGAGTTATTGTACAAAAGATATACTTAATTTCAATTTATTACACTAAGTAATGAATAAAAAGACTCAAATAATGCCATAATGCCTTGGTAAATATAGTTTGATTCAGTGCCAAGAATAACAAAGTAAATGAGCCCTAGTGGTATTGCTACATTCATTCTACAAACATTACTTTCATTGGAAAATACAGAAGTATTTTCTTAAGTAATAGTTTTTCTCTGCTTTACTGTTCTTTTATTTCCCTGTCCCCTTCTTCAGGATAATGTCTCTCATATGTGGAATGTTAAAATATTGTACAACATACTTCTTGGGCCCTTATTAAATATGTAATATGTTTTGTCCTTCTATTCAAATTGGGCTGTTTTCTCATACAATATATCCTAATTGGTGGTTTTCACCTCCCTCTACTCCCCTGAGTTTCTCTCCTAACTCTCTTTCCTCTCCCATTTGAAACCTAATCCTTTCCTGTCTCTCATTAGAAAAAAAACGTTCTAAGAAATAAGAACAAGCAAAATATAATAAGATAAAGCAAAATCCATCATAACTAACTAGAACAAGGCAAGCCAAGAGAAGGAAATATGTATAGATTTATAGATAGATATTGCTTAAATTTAGTTTTATTGTGGAATGTCTTATTTTCATGATTGAAAGTTTTCCTGAGCATAGTAGTCTGGACTGGTGACTGGCATTTTTGGTCTCAGAGTCTGTAGCACATCTGTTCAGGCTTCTGGTTTTAATGGTCTCATTTGAGAAGTCAGGTATAATAGGTATGCCTTTATATATTACTTGGTCTTTTTCTCTGGTTGCTTTTAATATTATTTGTTGTTCTTGCTGTTTATCTGTTTATTTAGTGTTTAAAATTATGTGCCAAAGGAACTTTATTTTCTGACCCAATTATTCGATGTTTTTTATGCTTCTTGGACTTTGGTAGGAATCTTCTTATGTTAGGGTATATTATTTTTTATGATTTAATTGAAAATACTTTCTATGAATTTGGCCTGTGTTTCTTTTACTTTCTCTATCCCTATAATACTAAGATTTTATCTTTTCATAGTGCCCAGACTTTATGGATGTTTTGTGTTAGGAGGTTTTTAGATTTAACATTTTCTTTGACAGATTCTTTCCTTCTTTTAGGTTGTCAGTGCCTGAGATTCTCTCTTTCATCCCTTGCATTCTGCTTGCCTCTGTAAATCCTGCTATAGTTCCTAAAGTTTTCCTTTCTAGAGCTCCATCAGTTTTTTTTTAATTGAGTTTATTTCCACATGTAGGTTGTGAACGGTTTTATTTTTCTTTCCACTATTTGTGTTTTCTGGATTGCTTTTAGGGATTTATTAATTTCTTCTTTAAGGACCTTTACATATTTATGTACGTTATTTCAATGTCTTTTTCATGAGCTTCAGCTATTTTGCAATACTTACAGTTCTGCTGTGGTAAGTAAGGTTGCTGGGCTCTAATAGAGATATATTGTCTTGACTGTTCTTGATTGTGTTTTCATGCTGGTGTCTAGGCATCTGGGTGTTGGAGGCTGTAATTCTAGGTGCTAGTATCTGGTCTTGACATGTTAGGTGGGTGTTCGTTCCTTGGTTTCTTCTTCTTCTCTAGTTTTTAGGAGAGTGTGGTGACTGTGTGTTGTCTAGGTCCTGATAGGTATGGATCCTGGAGATTCCAAGAAAATGTGTTTCTTATTATTACAGCTTGAAATTTAGGAATGAAGATGGGTTTGGGGATGTGCAGGGGCTTCACAAATTGGAGGAAAGTGGGGTGTTTCACTAGCATCTGCTTAGTCTCCCTGCAATAGAACAGATAGGGAAGAGAGGCCATAGCAGAAGGTCTGCTACAGAGCTGGGATGAGACTCGGGGATTGGCTTTAGATGAATGGAGGGAGAGGTGAAGATCTGAAGTTATCTCTGTGTGGCCTGGGGGTTCCCAGGGAGTAATCACTTGAGCTTCAGCCTGAGACAAAGCAGTGAATTGGGGGAAGGAAGTTAGAAAATGAAGGTCTGTGTGAACTACTGGAGATTGTTTCAGGAGATGAAGGGTGGCTGCAGCAAGTGTTTTGTTTCTGATCTTGGAATATGTTTGTTGAGGAGCAGAGAGAGAGTTGAAGGATCTGCAATTAGCTTACGTGTTTCCCTTTCCAGATGGCCTGGTGGTTTCAGTGGATTGCCTCATGGATTAAGTAGCATGACAATGCAACAATGGTGTAAGAGGGTCTTCTTTCTATGTGCTGCTTTCATTGGTCAAATAAAGGAACTGTCTTGGCTTTTTGATAAGGCAGAATTGAGATAGGTGGTGTAGACCAAACAGAATGCTGGGAGAAAGAAAGCAGAGTCAGGTAGACACCATGGCTCTACTCTCTAAGTGGCAATATACATTAATAGAAATGGGTTAATTAAGATGTGAAAGTTAGCCAATATGAGGCCAGAAAAATGGGCCAGGCAGTGTTTAAATGAATAGTTTCCATGTAATTATTTTGGGTAAAGCTAGGCAGGCGGGCAGGAGCCAGGTGGGACTAAAAGCAGCCCACTCCCCTTTTACTACAGAGTGGCGCTCCAACATGGTCTACTAACTCCATGTAAAACCCGAAATGGCTTAAAAAAGTAATTCTAGACACAAATATACAGTTTAACACAGCTTTTTGCTGTTTGTTTGCAGTTTTTCCTGGCTCAGCAGCCATACCAAAAAAAAAAAAAATAGCCATGCCATTTTAAAATGCAGCTTCCTGGGCCCTGCCGCCAATGCACACTAAGGCTATAGTGCATTTGTGGGTCTGGGTGTTTGTGTGTCTGCTCAGGATTGGGAGAAAAGTAGCTGAGACCATGCCTGTGGGTCAGCTCTTCCTGCCTGGGCAGATGGCAAAATCAGAAGTACACAAGCAGGAGAGTATGGTGGATTTCTGACACCATACATAGAGATGTTTACAGGCTGTGCAATGGTCTGCCTGGCAGATCAAGCTGTAACTCAGATAAAAAGCTCATTCTCAGAGTTAAAATGCTGAGTGTGGCTCCTACCTGGAGGCCAAAAAAAAAAAAAAAAACAGTGCAGTTTTAAAACACTGGCTTACTGGGCTATGCTCCTACTGCTACCTCTGTGTCTTGAGGGAGACAGAGAATTTGGATGGGGTTTTGTGAGTAAAGTGCTACGGTTTGCTTTATGTCAATGTGGACTGTTGTGTGCCTGGAACTGTGCGTGGCTCAGGGGTACCAAATGGCTCTGAGGCAGGAACAGCTCTGCCATGCCATGCTGAAACATGCTGACCTCAGGCAGGAACCATCATAATTATCATAATAACAGCGCAATTAAGGTTTAGACTGGGCAGCAAACAGGCAGTACTGTATTACCTCTACATGGCGCAACTTAAGTTTTTAAGAACTGCTTAACATTTTAAGAAATGCTTTTGGATAGTAAAGAATTACAAATTCACAATAGGACAGATTCAGACATACAAGACCTCTAAATGGGTCCCAGTGTTGGATGGGTGTACGTTGTGTTTTCTTTAATTTTTTGACTATGAAGGAGCTAAGTACAGAAAAACATTTCATTGTATGGGCTGCCAAACTAAACCAACATATATGTTTTAAAAATATCATGACTTCCAAATTTGGGTCTAAGGATATGATGCTTTGGAAAAGGGGTTATTCTTTTGTTTTCACAGAGGATGAGACCCTGTGGATTGCTTCTATCCCAATATGGAATGATAGACCATGCCCTCCTGAAAGGTTACCGTACACACCTTCAGAAAAATCACTCAACTGCTGACTGAGATGAACCTAGCAAACAGGATATACCATAAAAGACCTGATTAGCAGCAGGAAGCAGTTTGGTGGGAATAATCTGCACCCATATTCCCAAATATTGCTTATAAATGTTCTTTTACATTTAAAGGGGGATATGATATAGATATGAGTAATTTGCATTGGTATAGATTTTGCTTTATTGATAGAGGTTAAAGGTCAATTTTGATATATGTATATGTATTTCTGATCTTGATTAAGGTATTATAATTGTGTAGTTCATTTAAAAATGTAATATATAATTAAAATATAGTTTGTTAATGGATAATCATCAATAATAGTCAAGCTTGTAGTCATGTTAGTTAGATTTTCTAGATATATAGAGATATATTTCAGTTAGATAAGCATTCTTCATATCTTTCCAAGACTACAGAATATGGCATTTAATTCAATAACTTAGGGCTTTTCATGGCATTGAGTCATATCTGCTTCTGGCAGCACCAATCTACTTCAAGGGGAAGACGGACATCGAAGAGGCTTCTTGTGGAGTTGGTTAACCATTTGGGCAAGAAACTGCTTTTGCCTGAACTGTTGCATAAACTGGACACAAAGAACCTACAGAGAGAGGACTGCTTAACTTGCCTAAAGGTGAGATGATCCTTCGGGGTTCCTGGTTCATGAAAGAGTCTGTAAGACATTCTACAGGACACAAAAGAAAGTGACTGAACTGACTTTAAAATTTTCTGCTTCATGGAAATGTCTGCTGGATACTATGGGCCTGTAGGCTAAAAATGGATGCCCCAATGGTACAAAAGAACTTTGGGTCACCTTATAGGCAACGAGATGGCTCTGTCATATCTAGAGTTTTAAAAGTTGCCTACTTCATGTTTACTTAGATAATATTATATACTTCTGGAGTCTGTGGTGGAGTTGAAAAAGAGATAGATAGTTATAATTATAGTTTTCCCTAGTTATGATAAAAGATAAAATACATATAAATATTGTAACTGTAATTCTTGCTTTATAACTGTTTTGTTATATATAATTTGACTATGTTAAAGTGAAAGCCATTCTTTTTTTTAAAAACAGAAAAAGGGGAATGCTGTAGGAGCATCTTCTTTCTATGCATTGCTTTCATTGGTCAAATAAAGAAACTGCCTTGGCTTTTTGATAGGGCAAAATTTAGATACGTGGTATAGACTGAACAGAATGCTGGGAGAAAGAAAGCAGAGTCAGGCAGATTCCATGGCTCTCCTCTCCAAGATGGATGCTGGTTAGGCTCATGCCAGTAAGTCATAGTCAAGTGGCAATACCCATTAATAGAAATGGGTTAATTAAGATGTAAAAGTTAGCCAATATGAGGCTAGAAATAATGGGCTAGGCAGTGTTTAAATGAATAGTTTCTGTGTAATTATTTTAGGTACTAGCCAGGCAGCTGGGAGCCAGGCAGAATAAAAAACAGCCTGCTCCCCTTTTACTACACAACTAGTGGGGGTAAAAGAGGGTAACAGGGGGAGAAACTGTGGGAGTAACTGGAGATCTTGGTCGGGAGGTTGCTGCAGGTATTCTGCTACAGATCTGGGGATGGGACTGGAGGGTTGGAATTAGAGGAAAAGAAGGAGAGAGAAGAGGTCTGCTGTTAGCCTAGCTGTTTTCCTGACCTATGTGTTCCCAAGAGGAGGAGGCTGGAGCTGTGGTTTGGGATAAAAACTAGCAGGGTGGGTTCAGGTTGGGAGCTTAGGGAGGGAATGTCTTTGGGATTCACTAGAGATGAGGTGGGTAGATTCTGCTGCTAGTATTCTGGTAGGAAACAGAGGAAGAAAGTGGAGTTGGACATTGAGGATTATAGGGAGAAGGAAATGAACTGCACTTAGCCTACCTGCTTTTACTTGTAATGCAGTTTTATAGACATATTCTTGATTTTATGTAACTAAAGAACATCTAGGAACCAAAAATTTAAAAAAAATGGTATTTATCTTCCTGAGGCTTGATGAACTCACTTAATGCTATTATCTCCAATTGTACCTATTTCCTTGCAAATGACATGACTTTATTCTTCTTTAAGTTTGAAAACAATTCCCCTGAGTACATATACACCTATCTCATTCATTCCTGTGTTATTGGAGACTTTGGTTCTATTACTTAGCTTTCAGTAACAGTGGTATAGTAACCATGGATGTGCAGGTGTCTCTGTGATGTGTTAACTTGGAGTCTTCAAGACAAATACTTACCTGGTGGTTGTATGGAATTTTTATATTCTTAGTAGCTAGACTAGTTTATATCTACCTAATTCATCTCTAGATTGTACTGGCATTTCTTTTAGAATTATCCAGAATCTGACTAGTTTTACTTCTTCTAGTACCCATTTTTGTTACCCTATCTTTTAAAAAATATATGTCTGGGACACATTATAAATACATTTTTTTTCTTTCAGCCACTACGTAATATTAGCAAGCTACTATATTGTTTCCTGTCTCCAATATTTATTTATCCAAATACCCTAAAAGAAATTTCAGTCAGAAAAAAAAGAATTCCATGTTAGAGTATTATAGGTTCATAGCATTACATGGAACTCCACTCTATCCACTGCTTGTTAGTGGATCCTATGTGGTTTATATTTTCTCACTTGAAATAAAATAGCCATGGAAACATTATTACCACTTCATGGAATCTTTGTATTAAAAAGTCAGGTGAAATCTATTGCCTTTCTGCAGGCTTGGTGCTATGTGAATGAACTACTTAATATTTCTTTTAGTTCCTCTAATTTTAGTGGAAGTACTCTTTGGAAAAGTATTTCTTCCTTTAAATTCTGTTCTATCCACATCCAATGTACAGGTATAAGGTATGCTCTTAATGAAGTCAGTAGAGTCAGCTATACATACGTCTTTTGCAAAGTCACTCAATGCAAAAATGCAATTAAAAATCTGTTTCTATGGTTTTGATATGTTTCATTCACTAATCCATCCACTTATTTACATGAGTTCCCAAATGCATTTATTACTGTACCAACTAACAACACTTCATGAGATATGAGTTAATATCTTGTTTGTTAAGTACTCAATGACTTACTTTAATTTTCTATGGAATATTTTAATAATATATTAATCAGTATGCTTACACTGCATTTTTGGGAAACTGTAGTTTCTAATTTGGTTTTTAAATAAACAACTAATCAAATGACTTTTGTCCTCTTTCTATCTTTTCTTCCATTATCCCTGAAACTTGTGTGGAGAAATGTGATACAGGTAGCCCACTAGAGATGATAATACCTCACTATCTTACTCTCTGCCTGTCACATCTAAATACAGATGTACACAGGAACTCACAAAAGCTGGGGAAAGATCAAGTCAATGATAATCCAAACACGTCTAGAGGAAAATTAATGAAGTAGTGCTACTGTCTGAGGAGCTGTTAGTTCTTGAGAGTTACTGAAGGAGGGAGAGTCATTTTTGTTCTTGGCTGTTGGCCCTGAGAGGCTAGCTGTGCTCCAGTAGCTGGTCATGTACCTATGATCATAAAGGCAACACTAAGTGGACTCAATAGCTATTATATAAAAATAGAGAGAAAGAGAGCACATTAAGTCTGAGGGTAAATTGAGAATGGTAAAAGGAGGGAAACTTTAAGGGATGAAATGAGCTAGTTTGGATCAAAAGGTATATGCAAAAATAAATGTTAAGCCGGGCGGCGGTGGCGCACGCCTTTAATCCCAGCACTCGGGAGGCAGAGGCAGGCGGATCTCTGTGAGTTCGAGACTAGCCTGGTCTACAAGAGCTAGTTCCAGGACAGGCTCCAAAGCTACAGAGAAACCCTGTCTCGAAAAACCAAAAAAAAAAAAAAAAAAAAAAAAAAAAAATAAATAAATAAATAAATGTTAAGTAAAATATCTTAAACTAATAAACTGTCAAAAACAATATAAATTCTTGGATTTTTATTCCTTTATTCTATATGATCTGAGAAAATTTTTAAATCACATAATTATAAAGGAGCATGTGATATGTAGAGTAGGGTCTGGAAATTATTACAATAATATAGAGCATGAGACCCTGAAGTAAATGGTTATTTTTTTCTATAGTGAGTGGTAGTGTGGTGCATCAGAAGTCATCCTCCTTTCATATACCCATAAGCATTCTCATACACACACAGAAATATATACCATGAAGAGAGTTGCATAGTAATGCCCTCTTCAAAGACAAGGAAGGACACTAAGCTATTTCTCAGTCAGAGAGGTCACTTAGCGCTTATAAGGTAATGTATTCACTTGTTAAGAACACATACATACAGAGAGGAGAAAAATAGTTGGGCTAAAAACACAGATTAAAACAATTATAGTAATCTTATAAAATCTAAAAGCCTAAGGAAAGCTATTTATAAAACATGAAGAAATTAAAGTGTGACATTATAGAACTAAATTTTGATTTTAAAAGTATCACATGTGCTTATAAATGCTAACGATCACATTTTAATTTATTGTAGAATACAGATTTTATATTGACATGAAAATACCATGATAAGATTGAGAACATTTCTGTTAATGAAAGCTGACTGAAAAAGAAACAAAAAAGCCAAAAATCAAAAATCAAGCAAACCACACGCAAACCACACACACACACACACAGACACATACACACACACAGACACACACACACACACAAATAAATAAATAAAACCCAAAAAGGACTAATACTTGTAACAATTAGGGTGTCCAGGTGAATTTGACTGCATCTAAGATTCTTCTTCTAAGAAGCTACAATGCATTTTATTTCTTCCACCATGTTTAATGCAATAGCAGTAATTGTGTATTGTGTCACTGCCTCAGTTTTATTTCTGTGACCGTGACTTACAGCATTTCTCCAGTGTGTCTTTTGATATTGAAATGTTGCCTGTGTGTTTACTTTTGTTACTATGCAAAAAAGTACATGTTAACCTTTCAGAATATTGATTTTAGTAGATAAAAGGAAGGAAAAGTATTTTATTTAGTGATAATCTAAATGATAACATGTGTTCTAATTTTAAAGATTATATTCAAGCTTCAGACAAAATTATCAATAAGATGCATTAGATTTCCATGAATACATTTTCCTCAATATGTCTGTTTCTGGTGTATTTTCAAGCTATATTTATTTTTACCAATTGCTATATTATAAGTACTCTGAGTTATTTTAATATCTATATTCTAAAGGCCATTCAATTCAATCAAACTAGTATTTATTGAGCATGAAATATGTGTTAGACACTCAGCCTAGAGATGAAAAGTTAATTTTATGTAAATATGCATAGTCCATGCCTCACAGAATTTAGTAAGAACTTATGTGTGTGTTTTACAATGTGCACTTATTTATTCATATGTGCATATATGCAAGTTTATATGTTTATTCCTGAAAAACATTTTGCAAAAATATTATGTGAATTAAATAAGGGCTGGTAAATTGAATATATATAAGACTGAGAAAGAGATTAAGACTGTAGAAATTCTAGATAGCTTTGCTATTATTATTATTATTAATCGTTGTTTGCATTTGCAAATAGTAGAAAGGTTTAACAAATTTATTTTTTTGGAGGAAAAGGGGAATTTAAGGACAATAAATCAGTAATGTTTAATCCTTACAGAAATCATAAATTATAGCATTACAGTTATGTCAGACAAAAGTTCCTGTTATGTGGTCTCATAGCTAATTTGCTTTGGTGCATGTCTGTTTGTGTTTCCATCTCATCTATAAGCCTTTTCTCTTCTTTTGGGCTGGCTGCCTTATAGCATGGAAGGTGCACTCTGACCTCATTGACCATCTCTCCATTCACCTTCATGGCATTGGCTTCCCCCAGGGCTTGCCTCCATCTGTTATGGTTGTAAGAACACATTACCATGAGAAAGGATGTGATATGAACTCAGGAAATACTAGGAGACTGATCAGTCAGTCTGTATTAGTTCTTGCATTGCTTCCTATCTAGGACTCCTCTACCTGGATTATGTAATTATACATATGTTAATGATACTGTCTTTACTTTTAAGGATAAGAAGCTTATATTCACATACTTGGAGAGAGTTTGAAAACTCCTAACATTGGGATGTGTTGGGGGGACACTCTAACCTGAATCCTCTGATTACCACTGTATTCTTCTAGTAAGACAGAAGATAGCCCTACATATTGCTATAGCTTTAATTGGGAGATGAAATAGTGGACAATGAGATTGAGGAAGACAGGAATGTAGAACAGAGAACATGCAGTATAAACAAAATGTTAGGCTTGAACTTTGTCCACATATGTGTCCTAAGTATCATATGAACAGATATAGGGCATGGTTCAGCAGGTAAAATTTTATAGATCTTTGGAAAAAAGGCTTGGGCCAGTTCTGCAATAGAACACTTCTAAGTGCTAAGAGCATTGTGTATTGGCTTCTTTTTATTCTCTCCTCCTCCTTTGACAATAATTGCTTTATTGAGAATTTCTGGTGGACACATATGATGGTAGATATAAGACCATATGATACACTTTCTCAGTGAAGGAATGAGTGAGTGAATGGATGGATAAAATAAATTTTCTTTAATTTTATTCTTGCTTTTTATGTTTTTTCTTAAGTGAAGGAAGTTGGATGTGCTGCCAGGAGAATGTCTGTTAAAAATTGTTCAGTGTAGGTAACAACTTTTGGAAAGGATGCATGTGAAATGAGGTTCATACCTCGAAGACCAGCACACTATTGTGCATGATAAGAAAGACTGATTGTTTTATAGAGCAAAGAGAAGAGACAAAATAAATTTAGCAGAGTTTACACAACCAAATAATTAAATTTCAGCTTAGTTTTAGACATGCTGAGAAAGCATAAAGTGTCCTGGTAGGTAAAATCTACACACAGTTCTGAGGAACAGTGTAGACAGAAGCTAGTGATTGATACACTTATTTGAACAGGGAGAGTAAGACTCCAATTAAAAGTAGTTGCATAATTGTAAGTAATCCAAACTAACCAAAAGCACAAAAACATACATGAAGACTATGTTCTAAAGATTAATGCAACCTTTATAGGATATGAAGACTTCTTTTCCCTTGTATAATGTTTTCACGTTGTCTGTCATAATGAATACAACTTTTAATGAATGACTTAAAGAGAAGGAAGGCTGGTATTCAATGCATAGATAGCCACCTGTTGCTTGGCATGACAACATAGAAATCAGGGCAATCCATGCCACAGATAGTGTGCAATATCTTCCCACACTTCAAAGTAATTTTCATGGGGATTTCACCATAAGTACATTTATGAATGGAGATAAGAGTGTGTCTTCTGAAACATCTGGGTTTATCCACAGCACAAGACAGTAGAGTTTCTGAAATCCAGAGAAATGGAAGTAAAATCTTGGTTTCCAAATTACCTTGTGATTTCAAGAAGTGTAAAATTGGGGTCCAAGAAGTAAATTAAAGAAAAATGACTAAGGGAAATTAAACAATCCCTTCTTTGCCAGCAAAGATATTTTGTGCTTTGCTGAAAGTAATGAATCTGCCTTCTAAAGAGTGAAATAATGTTGGGAAATTGTTAGCAATTCTCAAGGATCAGAAAGCAAGGGTAGTGGCACTATTTAGCAAAAATAATTGTCCCACAGTGGATAAAGCTGACAGATGAGGCAGAGGTATCTCCAAAACTGAGAAAACTTTTGTGAAGAAATATAATAATAATTGAAGATACAATTGATTATTTACATAAATGATATACTAAATTGCAGAGAAAACTTAAAAAGGTATAAGGGCATTTGTTAAAGGACTGTTGAAGGAAAATATTGAAGATAAAGAAATTAGAATTGTTGGTCTACTTAAGAGTAGAGATGAAGGAAGGATTCTAATATCAAGACCAAACCCAATGCCCTTGTGCCTGTGTATACACATGCATGTGCATGTGTGCACAAACAATGCAAACACGCACACACACAATTTTATAGATACACTTTAATGGTAGAACAATTATCTAATATTGTCAAGGTTCTGGTTTGATGTGCACACACACACACACACACACACACACACACACACACACGGTAGGGCATGAAGGAGGTATAAGTGAGAGTGAAGCTAGGAATGAACAAGGTGAACGTATGATCAATGATATAATGAGACTCTTAGTGCACTTACTATAAACTAATAAATAAACAACAATGGTGTTAAATATTTACCAACAATGTTTCAAGAGAGGAGAGAGAGGAAACTAATTCTAGTTACCAATATCAGTAAAACAAGAATGACACCATTACTGAGAAACATGCATACTTAACATAATTGAAGACACAAATGGACACTTCATACAACTGCACAAAAGATACATACAGGAACATGTGTGTGTTAAACTGAATTAAGTTTGGAGATATTCAACCTTGTTTTTTATATTATAATGCTGTAGAAGTTTTTATGTGCATTAAAATGGAATAAAGAACACATGATCTAACTGCAATTTTTTTTACGATTCTGTGAATATGTGATTATGCAATAGATATTTGCAAAGCTATCACGATGTTTGCTCTAGAGTTCATTCTCAAGAGATGATAAATACAACTGTAAATGTCATTAAAGAGAGACTGTTAATTATATAAAATACCTCTGACAATATTTTTAATAGTTAAAATGACAAATTTATTGCAATTAAAATTTGCCAATCTGTTACAGGACATACTTTATGAAATGTAAACAACAGACATTCAACTACTGGGAAAATAAATACATTACACTCAGCCTATTAATAAGAAAGTGTTCAATATCATTAGTCACCACCAATCTAGAAGTTTATTGAATCGCTATGTTTTACTCAGTACAATAAGCAAAATTAATTAAAAGCACAGTATAAAATGATAAGGATACAATGAATTAGTTTGAATTTTCACATTCTGGTAGTATCAATGCAAAAAAAAAGACAAGTTGGGAGAATATGTTGTTAGTATCATATAAATCTACATATTCATCTGCATTATAAACAAGAAATTCTACTCTTATTTATCTATAAAAGGAAAAAATATGTAGTGTGAAGTGATATTTTCAGAACAGATTCACATTATATCAAATTATAATAGATTATCCTGGAAATGTTTGAAATGATTATCACCTGGAGAATAGAACAGTGTGCTACAGTGCAGCAACCAATACAGCACAGTAAAGAGATAAAATTATATTGCTAAAAGGTGGATAAAATAAAGCAAAAGAGAAAATAATACTTATGAAATGTAAGAAGACCCATAATGGACAAAAAGTTTAGGATAAAACAACATATTAAAGGACTTATTTGTCAAAGGTGTCAAATTCTGGAGTAATTTCTGAGGAAGAAGAGACAAAATCACTTAGTTAGAGAAAGGTCAAAATAACTACCAAGATATTAAGGGAAGAATATTTAAAATGAATATTTTAATATTAAAACTATATTTAATAATACAGAACATAAATTTATTTACAACAGTACAAATAAGCTAAAAACATCAGTGAAGATGAATTATAATGAGTATAAAGGGTCATCTTGGAACTAAGAAGAGGAACAGTGGTGAAAACCAGCTGCCAAAGTGAAGGCTGTCTCGCTAGGGCATCCTGTATAGCAACAGTGCTCATTATACATTATTCGGTAGTTAATAGACTTTACTGAAGTCATATCATTACATTGCCTATTATGGTGCCAGTTGTCACTAACCTATAGTCCAATGCGGTGACAGATGAGTATCAAGAATATGTAGTGGTTCAATATCACATGCTTCTGGCTTAGGTTTCAAATGTAGACATGAGTTCTAGATAGTCTTCAGTGCAGCAAGGACAGCGCACCACAGAATTTTGCATGTGCGTCTTGTTTGTACATGAGTTGAACAAATCATCATGTGCACTATATACTAAAATCTTGGAGAATTGTGTTCAAATATTCTGTTAAATAAGCATTAGGATTGAATAAAATAAATACCTTTATCAGAAAAAAATTGAACCATCTAAGTTCTGACAAATCCTGGAAATTTTGTGGAATGGTGAGGCTAGACTTATTACTGAGGTGAAATCACCACGAATCAATAAATATTCTTTTTATTTCCATAATATTGCAGCTGGTAGCGAAGTCTATTGACCATTTAAACTGACATGAAGTTAATATGTTGCTCATAGTTCAAATTCTAATAAAATATTGTATATAACAAAATTTAAAATAATCATAAATTGGAGTTATTAGTTGGCTTCTAGAAATATGTATGAAATTTGGAAGTGTTCTCTGCAAAATGAAAAAAAAAAAAAACTCAGTCTATGAGATGGGCTTTGAGTGAAGTTGGCAGTTTGAGCTCTTCTGTCCCTTGCCGCCTTTGTGGTCACACTTCTTGACATCTTGCAGATTTTATTTTTTTTTAATTTCATAGCTTATTAAATCGTGATTAAAAATAAAACATAAGGCCAATAACATGGATTTTCAATAAAACTGTGTGTGCTGTACAAGACTACTCGTGTAACTGTGTGTGCTGCATATGACTACTCGTGTAACTGTGTGTGCTGCACACGACTACTCATGTAACCGTGTGTGCTGTACCCAACTACTTGTGTTTGATCATTGCAAACCATGGCAGAAAGGAAGAACTGACTTGCAAAAGTAGTTCTCTGAACTACACATGCACACTTGTGCCTGCACACACACATACTCAAAAACACACACACAGACACAATAAAAATAAAAAAAAATGTTAAATCATCATTATTATTACACACTACTGAAAGTAAAGAACATCTACTCTTTAAGTCATCCTACTGAAATTAATTTAACATTTTAAACATGTGTGACAGGCTCAGGACTCCGTACACACTATGCTTAACATTATTGTAGATGTTTTATTAAGAACATTACTTCTAGTTTGTTCAAGGGTTAATGTTGTATGTGATTTTGGTAAGACCATTACTCTTAAATGTTTTTTCTTTTATTTATCTCCATTAAACTTGAAGGACAAAGGAATGTGATCCGAGCTTGTGCTGCTTGCTAAGTCGCAGTGTACTGTGCAGCTCCTTCCCCTCTGCAATCTTTTCTATTTATTTTATTGTCTTGAGACACTTTTTTAATTAATTAATTGTTTTTCACAAAAGACTATAATTTCCCTCCCACCCTCCTCTTCTCCCAGCCTCTCCCTCCCCCCTTCCATCTACTCCCTGTCCCCTTCTCCTTCTCTTCAGAAAAGCGCAGGCTAAGGAGCTCTTAGCTTGTCAGGAATCATTGAGACATCAATACACCTGCATTAACCTTGTTTTGACTCTTTCAAATAGGGTAGACACTAATACTAAGTGCTCGGCAAATGAAATGACTTACTTTTTAAATGCAGTTTTTGCTTATAAAATGTAGGACAAGTAAGGAAAATCAATTTGCAAAACTGAGAGCAGAATGTTAAAATATCACCTTCACAATGAGGCGGGTTTTACAGGCGAGCCTTTGTTTATTGGTCTGGAATCTCTATATAATTGTATTGTATTTCTCAATGTTTTTTTGTATATGAATAAAAGACTCACTCTCACAGCTCAGCCCCTCTTCTCTCCTAATAGACCTTGGGTTTGAGTTACAATGGTAGATTAAGTTTTAACTGCAGACAGAGAGCTGCCTCTCTATTCAAAACTGCACTTTATGCACTCATAGTTTCATGGTGCAGCTTTCAGACTTCCTTTCTGCTCCAAGTTCCATTTTTTTTATATAATTCTCAAGTGCTTGAATACACTTGTTTGTATGAGGTATATTTGCTCAGTGAGGCATGTAATGCATTTACAAATTACATAGTCAAGATTTTACATAGAAGAGTTCTAGGCTTTATTTATATTGCTTTTAAAATCATACCTTGTCATAAAATGAAATTAGAATTTAACTATAAAAGAAAAGGGATAACACTAAAATTCACTGAATATCTTCAATTGTTTTTATTATTCTTTTGATAATTTATTGCTGACATTAGTACTTAGTCTTAAGGCTAGCATCTTATGTTTATTGGACCACTGAGAAAAACATACACCGCTCAGTGAATATTCTACTTGGGTATAGAGAGTATATACTAAGACCTCACTAGGATTGAAGTATTTATTTAATACTTATAACAATCTAATAGAGTAAGGGTAGAATTATCACTCACATTTAATAAGCAAGGGAAAGGGAAATCCAAAAAATTTAAGAATATTGAGAAGGCATTCACCAGAGCTCACTCACTGTTAACAGGAGGCGTAATGGTGACCTAAAATCATGATCATAATGTCCATCCATTTCTGAGAATTGCTGTGGGTCTTCAAATTCCCAGATATTAGTTTTACATCATGAAAGAGTGGCTCTCTAATTTTGGTTAAGATTCCCCAGAAAAATCAATAGACCATGCCATTGCAAACAGGTAGAATTAATATTTAAATCTCAAGCTTGACATTAAAAGGGATGGCCTGTTTTTGACTTTTTTTAATGAGCAAATGTTCCTTGGGTAATATATGTACATTGTAGGTCAGGGAAACTCTCTAGTGGAGACAAGATAGGCATGAAAATAACAAGGTAGTATGTTAGCATATGCTGAACTGTGTTCTATTTCTAATGTCCTTTGTCTTTCCTGGGTGCTGATGTCTTGTTTTTCTATAATTAAGAAAATGTCCTTTTAGCATACCACTCTGTCTGCTTATTAGGGCTGGGTAAGGAAGGGTGATTGAGGACACAGGCCTTATGATATGGCAGTTTTACAAGTTATCAATGAATTTAACCAAAGATATTCTTGCATTCGAGTTCCAGAAAGCTTGTTGGTTCCTCTGGAGGATTTTTGTGGTGAGAGGGAGTAAGACATGCACTGAGGAGTAAACTGTGCTTAATACAAAGACCCACAACAATATAGACGAAGGTTGAGGGTTCCAGAGCCAGTTGTTTCTGGAGAGAATCAGTGAATGTGGAGAGTGCCCCACCTCAGTTTCCCTGTGTTGAAATGGCATAATTCAATACCAGTTTCCAATGTAACTGCGAATTTTAATGCTGCATAAAATTGTAGAATGAAATGGAATGAAGCACACTATTTTTAGAAGACACTGTTGAATATGAAATTAAATAAAAAACCATGTAAATGTAAGTATTTGTGAAATACTATCAGCAAAATTTCTTCAATTGCTGCTCGCATTTGCCGAGGAGCAAATGAGTGAACTGTTTTGTGGTAATAATAAGAAAATACTGACAAAAGACAAAGAAGATAAATTTCAAGCTGTTAACTTCAGAGCATTTAACTGGGATATAAATCATCTGACAGCCATTTGGAAAACTTCTACATCAAACAATACATTGAAATTGAAATAAACCACATATATAGTAGAAGATTCTAGTTGGACATTTTTGGAGTACATTTTCAGTATTAACACCAACAGATATAACTATCACTATTTTATGTTTTATACTTACAGACATTTACTAAATCTATAATGTTTGTTTAGTAAAGCAATAAAAACAATAGCAACAAAACCCTATGACATGTAATGTCTTCTTAACCTTCAAATAAATATAATAGAAAATTCACATTACATATTCATGGTTTCATTTTTCATAAAAGCTACATGAACACAGAAAATCACATCTAACTGTTAAGCTGTGTACAGAAGACACATGTCTTCCGACCTCATCCTCTGACATGTGTGTTAACATTGGCACATACTTATGTGATTCAGGCAATACTATTAGTATTCTTTAGTATTTTAGGAGGTTACAAATATATTTAAGTCATACATTTGAAGATATATCTAGCATATTTATCATATATCATCATATATAATACCTTCTAACATTCCAAAAATATGTACATGTAGCACTGTAGTACCTTTGGTCCAGGAATATGGAGAAGCACATAAGAAGAAAATATTTAGAAAATGAGATGATTGACAAATTTCAACAGTTGACTCTTTTTTTTTTTTTTATTTTTCGAGACAGGGTTTCTCTGTGGTTTTGGAGCCTGTCCTGGAACTAGCTCTTGTAGACCAGGCTGGTCTCGAACTCACAGAGATCCGCCTGCCTCTGCCTCCCGAGTGCTAGAATTAAAGGCGTGCGCCACCACCGCCCGGCTCAGTTGACTCTTTGTTGAAGTTGCAAGGGAATATTTGCTATCTCTTACCACATAATCAAAGAAGGCCACATTGTAGAATATAGAGACAATATTGTGCAAACTTCAAATCTTTCAAAGTCATAGGAAAAAAGTATGAGGAAAAAGGAACAGAGGACAACAACAAAAACTTTCTCCTCCAAAAGCTAGAAGAAAATATGTATCATTTTTTGTTGGGTATCCCCAAAGGGGTAGAATCACCGTGAAGATGTTCTCTGTATCCAAAGCTATTATTGAGGCCACCATCAGCAGAAGCTTTCCTGCCAGTAGTTCCGGCCACAAACAACTCAAGTATTTCTTGAAGGGAAATATGATGACAAGGACATCTCAAAGTGAAGAAAAGGAAGGTATGACCCTTTCTACTACAACTTCCTTTTCTCTTTATCAATACTTCCCTGGAACAAACAATGGATATTTGTACCAAGAACATTAAAAATAATCCCACTATTCCATTATACCCCAGTTTATAAAATAGTGACATTTACATTCATATATGGAAAAATAACCCTCACCTTTTAAAAAGGAGATGTCAGGTCAGGTTATCGAAGAACATGTAATGTCATTCTATTCTGCTGTGGCTGTACTGGGGTAGACTGAGAAGAGCAAAAACTCCATTTGTATTGGTAGTTTGCAGTGGACTATTGGAAATGTATCCCTTAGGGCATGTGAATCCCAACTTTCCAGAAAAAAGAAAAAGAATAAAAAACAATTGTATAGGTAAGATTTATCCTTCTCTCTGTTTGAAGAAAATGAGACATTTTGCCAACATGGTTGTTTAGTTATATAAGAAAGAAACAGGATAATTTGATAATTTTACTAGATATTAAACTGAATGAAATACAAAGATGAAACTCTTCAAAAATATAGTGCTTTAATAAAAGCCCTAAATATTTATGGCTTAGTTAATTTAGGTTTATGTATTAAAATTTAAGACTAGGGTAAATCATATTTCTGTCTTTGATGTACTTAGCTGTTATCAACCTCATACTCTATGGTATCTATCAATATTCATCTCTGGATGTCTGATAACCAAGGGACTGCATCCTAAGTGTCTATGTCCCCCCAAACAATTCTCTGCCCACTATTTCTGGCATAAGTAGAATCCAGATGCATGTATCTAAGTAATTCCACTGTACGTGAAACTGGGTGTTTTTGATTAGATGTTACTGTGAAAGGTGGTCTTATCAAGCTAATAAATGAACTGCTGAAAGAGCTGACAGGCAGTGGCTGGAAATGGCTTTTGCCCATAGCTCAATTACAATCTGACCAATAGGAATGAAGGGAGGAAATTTAAAGGTGATTAATTGATTGCCATGTCACTGTGAGCTAGTTAACTCTCACTATCCTAAATGTGAGTTGACATTATAAATGAGAATAGGAGAGAAACAAAACAGTTAGGAGGAAAGCTATCAAACTATAACAAAGAACAATTGAGAAACAAATATGAGCTCAATTAAAGAGTCTGAGGACCTGATTCACAAGTAATACTGCTTCATCCCCAGGCTTAGATATCTCTCTGGGGCTCAGGACTCCTTTCCTTTCTTTTGTATGACTGAGAAATTGTAATGCACACATGTGAATACACACACGCGCGCGCGCACACACACAAACACACACACACACACACACACACACACAATTATCCAAAAAGAATTATTTAAAATTAAGTACAGAATTGCTTGAGTTTTATCAATAATTCCCTTCATATTGAAAATAGCTGTCTTGGTGAAGAAATGATTAATTATCAAGTTCTAAGAGATTATTTCTTCTACACAATCTCCAAAGAGGAAAAAATAATGGTAGATGAAGCCAAACATAGTTTCCTACACAGGATATCATTTAGATAACTGCATTTATTTACTTAGAATGAAAGCATGCTCTCCATACACCAGCCAGACAGATGTGAGTTCCATACTGAGTAACATAGTGTCAGCACAAGGAGATAGATAGTGGAAGCTGGAAAAAAGAAGGAGAAACAAGAAGGGGAGACAAGAAGATCAAAGCATGGCTGGAATGCTGACAACAAAGGGCACAGAAAAATGGAAAAATCACCCAAACCTAGTATTGAAGAGGCTGTCAGAAAAACTAGCAAAGGGGATAACAATGGCTAAAATAGAAAGTGAACATGCACAAAACACAAAGACATGGAGGAATAAAAGAAAAAGGATGAGAACCTCATGGAGCAGATGGTGCTGCACCTTTCTCTGCCCTTATGTCAGCTCAAGGTGTTATAAGAAAGCAGAGCAATAAAGGGAATGAAGTTGCCTGTGTAAGATGGACACAGTTTCCCAGAATGCAAGGTTCCTGTGCACACATTTCAAGCATAATATTTGCCAGGGGACTAGAATTAAACCACCATCTTAATTCATAGCAGGTAAAACACTAGGAGAAACTCTTAAATGAAAAACTCAAGAAAGAGGTGCAGCAAGAATGTCCTATATTTCAGGTTCAGATTTTGAGTGGAAAAATAATCCAGCCTATCATTACAAATAAAACATATACTTAGTATAAAAATAAATTTAAGTACACATATTCAAAACAATACATTTTCAATAATTTCATCACATATTGTTCTTTGCCTATAATTGAGAAAGAATAAGAAATTGAGTACAATATACTCCTCTTATAACGCTAGTGACTCTCTGTTATTGTGCCTACCCTTATGATTCTGTGTCTGTAGCCATTCAGCTAGAACAGGGCTAGCTTTCCAACAAAAGACACTTGAAAACAACTCTTGTTTTCTTGAGATGTGGTTATTCATTTGTGCATGTAACTTTGCAGCGATTTTTGTCTGAAATTGTACTAAATACTGAAAATTGGAAATTTATGTTTCTCCCAAAAGGCATTACTGATATACCTTTTTGTCCAAGTTATCAAAGAAGTTGAGGATGAAACATTCTGCCTTAGGTAGAGAAATTGCAATCTGTGTCTCAGAAACATTTGATTTTAATAAATAGGTATAATGAATACTGTAAAATTAATTTTTGATATTACTTTACAAATACCCATTATTGAAAACAATTGCATAATGCATTAGGTGCAGAAAAAGAAATCCTAACACAGAGATACATTAGTAATTGTTTTCATAGTGTGTTGCATATATAAGATTTGTGTTTACCAAAGAAAAAATTACGTTAGCATATTTAATAATCTTCAAAAATGCTCCGTCAAGATAATAGGAATTCTCATATTGTGTCAAAACTGTTATTAAAATCAAATTCATGATAAACTTTTAATTAAAAACTGCTGTTATGAACTGGAGAAGATAAGTGCTTTTATTTTTTTTTTATCCATTTTTGCCACATTCTGCTAAGGTGTGATTGAGAATTACCAAGGAAAACCCCGAGGAGGGGAAATATGTAGAGCAGTAAACCTCACTTTTAAAAAATTCTACATGCTATATAAACATGTAAAATGTCAAAAAATATTTTAATTTTTAGTGTAATATTAAAAATTTAGATTTTTAAAAGTAAATCAAAAGCTGAGAAAATTCAAGAAACTTGTAAACTTCTTAAAGGTGCAAGTTTTGAAAACATTGATTTTAGTACAGACTATTGGCTTATTCATATATACGTAACAAAAATATTATTTTGATAGCATTATTAGCAAATGTATGCTATATACATATATATGTGTGTGTATGTGTAGGTTGATTAATAAATGTACATGCATTACTTCATGTAAACAAAATAGAAACAGATACGCTGAGAGATTTGTTATTTTAATCAATATTAGTTTCAAAATTCTCTATGTATGTGTGGTTGTTTACTAAACATAAAATTTAACTTCTGTATTATTTTTAAAAAGTTAAAGAAACATTGAAACAGTTCCTAAATAATATGTTTTGCCTCACTCATGAATATTTTACTCATTTCATTCTGAGCAAAGTAAAAGGCTTAGGTAGGTCACCCAGGGTAGAATGCTTGTATGACATGATAAGTTCAGGATGGTAATAGACTAACATAAGAAAATGTACATATATATTTTAGTTCACAAATTCAATTTTATCGGGAATAATTTGGGGGCCTATTGGCCACATATCTACATAGATTTTTAGGCATCAGATGGAGTTAATAGTAAATGTATATTTCATTGAAATGGTCAATTCTGTTTTAATGAAATATCATTATAACTGCTCATTAAGTTAAATACTCTGAGACAGTGTTCCCTTGATGCCTTTGTACTCTGAACTGAAGGTAGCCCACATTGTTGCAATTGTAAGTCTACATGTGAAAGTACTGTGGCCAAAATGGGGTAGAAATTGCATGAGCTTACTGCATTGCATTGTCACAATTTTCAGTAATGTTAGGACAGTCTATATGTGAGCCCAAATACTGTCATTGTGAAGCATATTATGTTTAACTTTATTACAGCTATATGAACATGTGACCCACACAGACAAAATCCACACAATTCATACTTATGTTTACATCATAGACTAGTCCAGAACTCAATTTTATACCTCTTTTACAGTCAATGAGCCTGCATTCAAAATCATTCAGTTTATTAAACACATCAGTTTGCTCTTATGAGCTCTTCAACTCATGGAAATACCTTAATTCATATCTGAAAGGATAATACAATTTAATGTTTAATTAAGTGATGATTGGATAAGACTAAAATACACAAGTAGGTATACAAAAGGAAAGATTTAGAGCCAGATAAGTAGTAATAGTTTTAAAAAGTATTCTTTTGTAGTGTGAAGCGTCCCGCCACCCGCAGCCGGCTAGCTTTACACCCGAAATAATTACACGGAAACTGTATTCTTTTAAACACTGCCTGGCCCATAGTTTCAGCCTCTTATTGGTTAATTCTCACATCTTCCTTTAACCCATATTTAGTAATCTGGGTAGCACCACGAGGTGTGGCTTACCAGGAGAGATCTTAACCTGCGTCCATCTCGGAGAGGAGCAGCATGGAGACTCACTATGGCGAATGCCTGAAGCGTCTCCCTAACTCTACTTCCTTGTTCCCACAATTCTGTTCTGTCTACTCCACCTACCTAATTTTCTGTTCTTAAAGGGCCAAGGCAGTTTTCTTTATTAATTAACCAATGAAAGAAACATAGACAGATAACTCTCCTCCATCATTTCCCCTTTTTCTGTTTAAACAAAAAAGAAAGGCTTCAACTTTAACATAGCAAAATTACATATAACAAAACAGTTATCAAGCAAGTATTACAGTTACAATATTTAAATCTATTTTATCTTTTATCATAACTAAGGAAATCTATAACTATCTATTTATTCTTCAACTCCATCAAAGACTCCAGAAGGATATAATATTACGTAAGTAAACAAGTCATTTGTAACTTTCAAACTCTAGAAATGACAGAGACAACTTGCTGCCTAGACAGTCACCCAAAGTTCCTCTGTACCGTTGGGGCATCCATCTTCAGCCTTCAGGCCCATAGTGTCCAGCAGACTTTTTCATGAAGCAGGAAATTCCAAAGACAGTTCAGTCACTTTCTACTGTGTCCTGCAGAACGTCTCGCAGACTCTTTCATGAATCAGGAACCCCGAAAGACCATCTCACCTTTAGGCAAGTTCAGCAGTCCTCTCTCTGCGGGTTCTTTGTGTCCAGTTTATGGAACAGTCCAGGCAAGAGCAGTTTCTTGCCCAAATGGCTAACAAACTCCATAAGTAGCCTCCTCGATGCCCATCTTCCTCTTGAAGTAGATTGGTGCTGCCAGGAGCAGACGTGTCTCATTGTCATGAAAAACCCTAAGTTATTAAAACATTAAATGCCACATTCTGCAGTCTTTGAAAGATATGAAGAATGTCTATCTAACTGAAATATGTCTCTACATATCTAGAAAATCTAATAACATGACTATAAGCTTAACTATTATCAATGATTATCCATTAACAATCTATATTTCCTAATTATACATTACAGTTTTTAAAATGAACTACAATCACAATAGCTTAATCAAGATCAGAAATACATATACATATAACAAAATTGACCTTAAAATCTATACCAATGCAAATTCATATCTATATCATCTCCCCCTTTAAATGTAAAAGAACATTTATAAGCAATATTTGGGAAAATGGGCGCAGTTTTTTCTCTCCAAACTGCTTCCTGCTGAATGGGGGCGCTGTTATTTAGGTCTTTCATGGTATAACCTGTCTGCTAGGTTCATCCCAGTCGGCAGTTGAGCGAAGTAATTTTTGGAGGGTGTTCACAGCAACCTTTCAGGAGGGCGTGGTCTATCATACCATATTGGGATAGAAGCAATCCACAGAGTCTCGTCCTCTGTGAAAACAAAAGAAGAAACTCTTTTCCAAAGCATCATGTTCTTAAATCCAAATCCTGAAGTCATACCATTAAGATGTCCATTTTGGTCTAGACTGGCAGCCCATATAATGAAATGTCTCTCCGTATTTAGCTCCTTTACAGTCAAAAAAATCAAAGAAAACACAATAAAATACATAATCCAGACTCTCTGTGAATTTTCCATTTTTATGCGGCTTATTTTCACTCTATCACTTTACTTTATTCTGTCTCTTTAAAGACTTTACCCCCTTTTTCAAGCATTAACTTTATTTTTTATATTTTCTTCTCTCTCTCTCAAGCCTACATACATTCATCCAACACTGTGACTCATTTAAAAGTCTTTTATGTCTGAATCTGTCCTGTTGTGAATCTGCAATTTTTTAATATCCAGGAGCACTTCTTAAAAGGTTAACCACTTCTTAAAAACTTAAGTTGCGCCAGGTAGGGGTAATACGGTACCGCCTGTTTACAGCCAAGTCCAAACCTTAACTGCGCTGTTATCATGGTAATTACGATAGTTCCTGCCTGAGGTCAGCACAGTTTAGCATGGCGGAGCAGAGCCGGAGCCACTCCTGCCTCAGAGCATGGTCTCAGAGAACCTTCTTTCCGATCCCCAGTGGGCACACAAACATCCAGTCCATAAAAGCCACTGAAATGCTTTATAGCCAGAGTTTGCACTGGCGGCACAGCTCAGGAAGCTGCATTTTAAAATGACTCAGCTTTTTTTTTTTTTTTTTTTTTTTTGTGCCGCTATTGCGGAAACAGGAGATCTCTCTACAGCATGTCCAGGCAAACAGCAAAAAGCCGTGTTAAACTCTCTCTCTCTCCTTTATTTAAAGCTTTTTCAGGTTTTTACGTGGATTTGGTCACCACGTTGGAGCGCCAATCTGTAGTGTGAAGCGGCGGGCTGCCACCCGCCGCCGGCTAGCTTTACACCCGAAATAATTACACGGAAACTGTATTCTTTTAAACACTGCCTGGCCCATAGTTTCAGCCTCTTATTGGTTAATTCTCACATCTTCCTTTAACCCATATTTAGTAATCTGGGTAGCACCACGAGGTGTGGCTTACCAGGAGAGATCTTAACCTGCGTCCATCTCGGAGAGGAGCAGCATGGAGACTCACTATGGCGAATGCCTGAAGCGTCTCCCTAACTCTACTTCCTTGTTCCCACAATTCTGTTCTGTCTACTCCACCTACCTAATTTTCTGTTCTTAAAGGGCCAAGGCAGTTTTCTTTATTAATTAACTAATGAAAGAAACATAGACAGATAACTCTCCTCCATCATTCTTTTATATTTATCACACTGCATTAAAATAGCATATGCAAATTTTTCAGAAAAAAATCACTAGTCAGCCTGAGTTGTTGTATATACCTTGACTACTGATGATTAGGGCTGTATTTTTATTATTGTTTTAAAAACTTAATTTGTTTCAATGTTTTTGTCAACCACACACCACAAAACAGGAACAGTAGATTATGGAGAATCAACAATTTGATGGTTTCATTTCCATATCTCAAGCAAAATTAGTTTTAAATTTATATATTTCATTAAATAATATAGTTTATTATATTCAGGTTTGAATCAATACCAAATACCCAGATGACAGTGCTATGTTATTTGAGAAATAATATTCATGTGTAGAAATCCTGGGAATATATACTTCCCACACCTTTGTTGTTCACTAATACTAATGAAACCTCATTATCTAATGGGATTATTTATTGATAAAACAGAGATGAAGGGGGGTTGGAGACATAGTCCTCTGGTTAACAGCACTAACAGTTTTTCTTCAGCCATGAGATCAGTGGCTAGAACTCTATAGAAAGGCTCACACCCACTTGTCACTCCTACCATTAGCAATCTGACACTCTTTCTGGCCCCCAGAGGCAACTGAACTTATGTATATATACCTCACATGTGTAATTATTCAGCCACAGATAAGGCTGCACTTCCAGGTTCTAAAGGCAGGCACATGCAGGCAGGCCTTCAGGAACAAAGAGCCAGCCCTGCCTGACCCACATGTGTGCATGCATGGCTACATCCACATATGACTCAGCTAAAACCCTTGCACGCATTCATTAGTTTCCCATCTGTGTATACCTTAGTCATGCCAACCCAGTGTGTGCATGTGCTAGGCAGCTTTTAAAAGCTGGACATGCCATTTCTCTCTCTCTCTCTCTCTCTCTCTCTCTCTCTCTCTCTCTCTCTCTGACAAAAGGGGGATCTATAACTAACTCAGGTTACATTATGGATCTGTTAAAAGCCTCCCATTTCCTCAAAGCTGTAGAAATTCTTATAGGAGTTCTTAAAAGCTATCACTGTCGCTTGTAAAATCTGTCAAAAGTCAGATCTCAAGACCAAATATTGTAGCTTCACTTTTCCCACCCAATAGGCCAGAGGCTTCCTTCCAGGAATTGACTGGCAGCTGGATTTTACTCATATGCCCATGGTCAGAAGAGTTAAATATCTCCTGATATTGGTGGACACAATGTCTGGGTGGATTAAATCATTTCCCATGACTAATAAGAGGGCCCAGACAGTTTCTGATGTTCTCCAATAAATCATTCCCCAGCTTGGAATCCCAACCTCTCTTCAGTAAGATAATGGCCCAGAGTTCACTTACCAGATTTCCCAAAATTTGTCCAATGCTTTTAACATTCCCTGGCATTTTCATATCCCATACCATCCTCAGTCTTCAGGAAAGGTAGAACAAACTAACTGTGCCTTTAAAAATGTTCTTGTTGAAATGTGCAGATCTTCACCTTGGCAGAGTAAAACTTTTGTCTCTGGCCCTTCTAAGGTTTAGGGTTCTCCTCAAAGGCTCCCTTTTCATCTCACCCTTTGAACTCATGTATAGGCAGCCAGGTTTATTCCCTGCCCTCTCACCTAAAACCTCTCCCCTTCCTGATCACCTGCTTACTCCATTGTTATACTATCTATGCTCTCTATTATGGGATTTTACTGGCTACACATTACATCAACCATGTGTTAATTCATGCCCACCGCTGATCAAAATAGGGGATCAGGTACTATTCTCTCCCTTAGACCAATGCCCTTTACCTTTTTCCCCTAAATGGCAGGGTCCCTTTAAAGTAATTCTTGTAACTTCCACAGCAGCCAAGCTCGGGGAACTTCCTCATTGGATTCATCTGTTCCACCTTAAACCTTTTATTCTTCTAGCTCTAGATACTCCCTCATATATGGTAACTCAAACAGGAGCCTGTTCCCTTAAGTTCCACAGGGCACCAAGATCAGTCATTCTTTCTCCAGTTCCAGAAAAATAAAAGTCTCGTCTTTACTTAACTATCCTGTTCTAAAAACTCCATACTATCCCTCTTTCTCTTTCTCCTATATGCTTTACCAACTTCTCCGTATCTCCAATGTCATGCTTAAATTTTCAGTTAAACACTCAGCTGTAATTACAGGGACGGTCATTGAATATAGAGCCAGAGGTACAAGGACTGTCAAAAGCCCACGTGGTAAGAAACAATAACAAGTTTATAGCCCCAAATTTCAAAAAACTCACAAAACAGATGTTAACATAACAGGTTTATCACTGACTGCAGCAGTGTTTCCTGGATGTTAAGGTAATACCATGATGCAAAAGGATTTACTACAGCTAAAACATTAAAGAGTCTAATAAATATCTTTTTCAATAATCTCCTCCTTATACCCCCCACCATCTTCCATTCAATCATTGTAATCATAAACTTTTAAGATGTCTAAAATTTATTTTTTTCAAACATTTTTTTATAAATTCCAGGGAGTCAATTGGACCTACCTAAGTGCACCAGACTCGCTGAGAATAAGTATCATTTAATTCTTCTCTTATCTTTCCTGGTCTCAAGAACCCCTGGGAAATTCCCTCCTACACTCCCCAAAAGAACCCCCCTCTATCTTCCATTTTAGGATTCTCCTGTTAATCACCAGGATCTAAAACTTTTTTCCAGACATAATTTTCTGCCTTTTCAGCATCTTGCAAGGTCCAAGCTGCCAGCTGGCCAGTTCCTCAGATCCTAAAAAATACAACAGTAACCAGCCACCACAGGACGTGGCCAAACATCTCAATGCCTTGCTGCCCACAAAGTCGGTGTGAAGGAGTCACAAGAGACCTGATGGTGGCCCACTTCCACCCAATAAGATACCCAACCGCCCAAACTTTTATAATAAACAAAAGGGTGGAATGTAATTATTTAGCCACAGATAAGACTGCACTCCCAGGTTCTAAAGGCAGGCATGTGTGAACTGGCCCTCGGGCACAAAGGGCCCCACATGACCTACATTCGCACATGCATGGTTACATCCACGTATGACTCGGCTAACACCCTTGCACGCATGTGTGATTTGCCCATCTGCATCACCAGTGTATAACGTAGTCATGCCAAACCCTCTGTGCGCAAGTGCTAGGCAGCTTGTAAAAGCTGGATGCGCCACTTTCTCTATCTCTTTCTCTGAAAATCAATCACCAGGCCTGTATGCACTCCCTTTAATAAACTCCTAAGCGGATGTGTTTGTGATCTGTGTTCCCTTCTTACTCATGCCAGGTAATTTCCATATGCACATAGAATTTATATATTTTTATTTATTCTTAATTTTTGTATTTCATTTTAATTAAAATATAACTACATAGCATTATCCTCACATTTTCCTCCCCCAAGTTTCACCTAGGCACACTCTCTCCAACGTCTTTAATTTCCCAACTATTCTCAAGGTGATATCCTTTAATTCCTAATTATTATCACACACACACACACACACACACACACACACAAGTATGTGTATGCACAAATGTATAAATATACCATACCAATACTTAAAATGTTCAAATAATAAATTATGTAGTTATTATACAAAAACTTGACAGTAGTGTTTAGAGGGATGGCTTCACAGTTAGAAGAAGAAAATTCTTGTTCTTGCAGAAGACCTAGGGTTCAGTTTCAGGCATCCACAGAGTAACTCCAGTTCCACTGACTCTGTCATCACCTTCTGACAAACAAACATGATGGTAAACCAGTCATATGCATCAAGTTACAAAAAATAAATCTTTTAAAAACCTGAAATTAACCAGAAAGACCTAATCATCTTTACATTCTAGGTTTGACTAATAAACCCAGGATGTATGACTGTTTAATATGGTAGCTTTATTCTATTACCACTAAAATAAACAGCAATAGATACTTTATCAAATAAAAAGTCATTTTGTTGGCAATGATCAGAGATAGTGCAGGATTCTGTTCAATGACTAATCCTTCAGTATTAGTAAACATTTCCTTCATTCTATTGTCATTTTGTTATATAAAGGGCTAATTTTATCTTAAGAAATTGTCTTAGAAAGTACAACAGAGCAAATGACATGTATGGGTGGTTCTTATTCTTAGATTCCGAGCCAACACTTCTCTGTATTACTCTTTAATTGATTAATTTGGAGGCATGCCATCATACATCTGTAGAATATATCTTGTATAAGGATTTCTTATACTTTTTCATTGTTTGTCCCAAAGATAAAAGTTGGGAACTCAGACTTTGAAACAAGAGAGAATTCTCCATGGTGCTTGTTTGTAGTTTTCTTTTCCTTTTTCTTTCTTTCCATCCTTACTTCTTTTTTTCTTCTTTCTTTCTTTGCTTCCTTCCTTTCTTCCTTCCTTCCTTCCTTCCTTCCTTCCTTCCTTCCTTCCTTCCTTCCTTCCTGCCTGCCTGCCTGCCTGCCTGCCTGCCTGCCTGCCTGCCTGCCTGCCTGCCTTCTTTCTTTCTTTCTTTCTTTCTTTCTTTCTTTCTTTCTTTCTTTCTTTCTTTCTTTCTTTCTTTCTTTCTTTCTTTCCTTCTTCCTTCCTTCCTTCCTTCCTTCTTCCCCCCCCTCTCTCTCTCTTTCTTTCTTTCAGGGGGACTTTTAAATTGAGCTCTACATTTTTTTACTCCCCTCCCTGCCTCTTCCCTCCCTTATTCTACCCCCCCCAAGGTCCATATGCTTCCAATTTACTCAAGCGATCTTGTCTTTTTCTACTTCCCACATAATATTAGGAATATGTAAGTCTCCCTTAGTGTCCTCATTGCTGTGTAAGATCTCTGGGATTGTGATTTGTAGGCTGTTTCTTTCTTTCTTTTTTTTTTTTTTTGATTTATGTTTAAAACCACCTATGGGTGAGTACATGTGTTAATTGTCTTTCTGTGTCTGGCTTACCTCACTCAAAATAATGTTTTCTAGCTCCATGTGTTTTTCTGCAAAATTTAAGATGTCATTATTATTATTATTATTATTTTGCTTTGTAGTACTCCATTGTGTAAATGTACCACATTTCCCTTATCCATTGTTCAGTCGAGGGGCATTTAGGTTGTTTTCAGGTTCTGGCTATGATAAACAATGCTGTATGAACATAGTTGAGCACATGTCCTTGTGGCATGATTGAGCAATTTTTGTATATATACCCCAAAGTGGTATTACTGGGTCTTGAGGAAGGTTGTTTCCTAATTTTCTGAGAAATCACCACATTGACATCCAAAGGGGCTGTACCAGCTTGCATTCCCACCAACAATGCAGAAGTGTTCCCTTTTCCCCACAACCTGTCTAGCATAAGTTGTCATCAGTGTTTTTGATCTTGGCCATTCTTGCAGGTGTAAAATGGAAAGTCAGAGTTGATTTAATTTGCATTTCTCTGATGATTAAGGATGTTGAAAATTTTATTAAGTGTCTTTAAGCCATTTTAAATTCCTCTGCTGAGAGTTCTCTGTTTAAATTTGTACTCCATTTTTTGGATTATTTGTTCTTTTGATGACCAGTTTCTTGAGTTCTTTGTATATTTTGGAGATCAGGCCTCTGTCTGATGTAGGGTTAGTGAAGATCTTTTCCCATTCTGTAGGCTGTCATTTTGTTTTGTTGACCATGTCTTTTGTTTTACAGAAGCTTTACAGTTTCAGGAGGTCCCATTTATTAATTGTCTCAGTGTCTGTGCTGCTGGGGTTATATCTAGGAAGTGGTTTCCTGTGCCAATGCATTCAAATGTCTTTCCCCCTTTCTCTTCTAAAAGGTTCAGTGTGGCTGGCTTTATGTTGAGGGTTTTGATCCATTTGGACTTGAGTTTTGTGCATGGTGATAGATATGAGTCTATTTTCATTCTTCTACATGTTGATATTCAGTTATGCTAGCACCATTTGTTAAATATGCTTTTTTTTCCATTTGATATTTTTTGCTTCTTTGTCAAAAATCAGGTGTTTGAAGCAGTGTGGATTAATATTTGCGTCTTCTATTTGGTTTCCTTGGTCTTCCTGTCTGATCTTATGCCAATACCAGGCTGTTTTCAGTACTGTAGCTCTATAGTAGTGTTTGAAGTCAGGAATTGTGATACCTCCAGAAGTTCTTTTATTGTACAGGATTGTTTTGGCTATCCTGGGTTTTTTACTTTTCTATATGAAGCTGAATACTATTCTTTCAAGGTCTGTGAAAAATTTTACTGGGATTTTGATGGGCATTCCATTGAATATGTAGATTGCTTTTGGTAAGATTGCCATTTTTACAATGTTAATTCTTCCTACCCAAGAGCATGGGAGATCTTTCCACTTTCTGGTATCTTTTTCAACTTCTGTCCTTAAATGTTTAAAGCTCTTATTATACAAATCTTCCAGTTGTTTGGTTAGAGTTACTCCAAGATATTTTATGCTATTTGTGGCTATTGTAAAGGGTGTTGTTTCTCTATTTCTTTCCTAGCCCTTTTATTATCTGTGTTTAGGAGGGCTACTGATTTTTTTGAGTTAATCTTGTATCCTGCTACATCACTGAAAAGTGTTTATGAGTTGTAGATGTTTCATGGTAGAATTTTTGGCGTTGCTTATGTAAACTATCATATTATCAGCAAACAGTGAGAGTTTGATTTCTTCTTTTTTGATTTGTATCCCCTTGATCTCCTTTTTTTGTCTTATTGCTCTAGCTAAGACCTCAAGAACTATATTGAATAGATATGGAGAGAGTGGACAACCTTGTCTTATTCCTGATTTCAGTGGAATCGCTGGGAGTTTCCCTCCATTTAGTTTGTTTGATGTTGGCTGTTGGCTTGCTGTATATTGGCTGTATTATGCTTAGGTATGTTTCTTGTATCACTGCTCTCTCTAATTCCTTTATTATGAAGGATGTTGTATTTTGTCAAAAGCTTTTATTGCATCTATTGAGATGATCATGTGGTTTTTATTTTTCAGTTTATTTATATGGTGCATTATGTTGACAGAGTTTTGTATGTTGAACCATCCCTGCATCTCTGGGATAAAGCCAACTTGATCATGGTGGATGATGATTCTGATGTGTTCTTAGATTCAAATTGCTGGTATTTTTGTAGAAGGAGCAGTGGGCCGCATTCCTGCTGCCTGGCTCTCAGCTGCCTGGCTAGCTTAAGCCCCAAAATAACAACACACAAATTGTATTTTTTTAAACACGGCTTGGTCCATTAGCTCTAGCTTCTTATTGGCTAGCTCTCACATATTGATTAACCCATTTCTAATAATCTGTGTAGCACCATGAGGTGGTGGCTTACTGGAAAAGATTAAGCCTACATCCGTCTTAGGTTGAAGAATCATGGCGACTGACTCATTTCCTTCTTCCCAGCATTCTGTTCTGTCCATTCCACATACTTATGTTCTGACCTATCAGACCAAGCAGTTTCTTTATTAATTAACCAATGAAAGCAACAGATAGATAGAAGACCCACCTATATCATATTTTATTTAATATTTTTGCATCAATGTTCATGAGTGAGATTGGTCTGTAATTCTATTTCTTAGTAATACCTTTCTATATTTTGGGTATCAGGGTAATTGTAGCCTCATAAAAAGAGTTTTGCAATGTTCTTTCTGTTTCTATTATATGGAATAATTTGAGAAATATTGGTATTAGTTCTTTGAAAGTCTTTTAGCATTCTGAGATGAAATCACCTGGCCTAGGGCTTTTTTTCTTTGGGAGATTAATGATGACTATTTCTATTTCTTCAGCAGTTATAGGTCTGTTTAATTTGCTTATCTGGTCTTGATTTAATTTTGGTAAGTGATATTTATCCACTTTTCTGTTTCCTTTAAGTTTTCCAATTTTGTAGAGTACAGGTTTTCAAAACATGACCTGATGATTATCTGTATTTCCTCCATTTCTGTTGTTTTGCCTCCCTTTTCATTTATGATTTTGTTAGTTTGGATATTCTCTCTCTGCCTTTTGGTTAGTTTGTATATTTTTTTTGATTTTATCAAAGAACCAACTCTGTCTCATTGATTCTCTGTATTGTTTTCTTTGTATCTATTTTGTTTCAGCTTTAAATTTGATTTTTTTTTCCTGCCATCTAGTTCTTTTAGGTGAATTTGCTTCTTTTTGTTGTAAAGTTTTTAAATGTTAATGCACTAGTGTGGAATTTTTCCAGCTTCTTTATATAGGCATTTAGTGCTATGAACTTTCCTCTTAACACTGCTTTCATTGTTGATGTAGGAGTGTTTTTATCTATCTGCTGTTTCATTGGTTAATTAATAAAGAAACTGCTTGGCCTGATAGGTTAGAAAATAGTTGGGTGGAGTAGACAGAACAGGATGCTGGGAGTGAGGCAGATGCCTCGCGCAATCGCCATGCCTCTCCTCTCTGGGTCAGATGCGATGGAGCCAGCTGAATCTTTCCCAGTAAGACACCACTCATGGTGTTACACAGATTATTAAATATGGGTTAAAGAAAAATGTGAGAATTAGACAATAAGAGGCTGAAACTAATAGCCCAGGCAGTGTTTAAATGAATACAGTTTGTGTGTTGTTATTTTGGGGCATAAGCTAGCCAGGCGGCCTGGAGCAGAGCAGGAACACAGCCCACTGCCCCTCACTACAGAACATTGTGTTCCATAATTTTGGGTATGTTGTTTGATCATTTTCCTTGAATTTTAAGAAGACTTTAATTTCTCCCTTTATTTATTCCTTGACCCACTTATGATTCAGGTGAGCATTGTTGAATTTCCATGTGTTTGTGGGTTTTCTGGATTTAGTATTGCTGTTTACTTCTAGGTTTATACTATGGTGATCTGATAAGGTACTTTGGGTTATTCCACTTTTTTGTTGTTTTTGTTGATGTTTGATTTGTTACCGAGTATGTGGTCAGTGTTTGAGAAGGTTCCATGAGGTGCTGAGAAAAATGTATATTCTTTTCTCTTTGGATGGAATATTCTATAGATGTTTGTTAAATCCATTTGAATCATAGCATCTGTTAGTTACTTATTTCTCTGTTCACTTTTTGTCTGACTGTCCTGTCCAGCGGTGAGAGGGGAGGGTTGAAGTCTCCCACTATTAGTGTGAGTAGTTTAATTTATGATTTAAGCTTTAGAAGTGTTACTTTTACATATTCCCCTTGTATTTGGGGAATAAATGTTCAATGTTGAGATTTCCTCTTGATAGATTTTTCCTATGAGTAATGTGAAATGAATTTCTTTGTCTCTTTTGACTGATTTTAACTTGAAGTCTATGTTGTTAGATATTAGGATAGCTATACCCTATGTTTATTAGATCCATTTAATTGGTATATTTTCCCCAACACTTTAATCTAAGACGATATTTGTCTTTGAGTTTGAGATGTGGTTATTTTATGCAGATGGCTGGATTTTTTTTCATATCCAATCTGTTAGCTTGAGTCTCCTTATAAGTGAGTTGAGTCCCTTTATATTAAAAGATATTAATGTCCAGTGATTGCTATCTCATGTTAATTTAGTTTTCATTGTTGGTGATTTTAGTTTGTGCATTTTCCATTCTTTGGGATTTGCTGCTATGAGACTATCAGTTGTCTGTTTTTCTTGTTGTTGTAGCAAACTTCCTTGCATTGGAGTTTTCCTTTTAGCATTTTGTGCAGGGCTAGGTTTGTGGCTAGGTATTGGTGAAATCTAGATTTGTCATGGATTATCTTGTTTTGTCTTTCTATGGTGATCGACAGTTTTGCTGGGTATAGTAGTCTGGGGTGGCATTTGTGTCTGCATAACATTTAACCATGACCTTCTGGCTTTCATGGTCTCCAATGAGAAGTCAGATGTAATTCTGATAGGTCTGCCTTTATATGTTGCTTGCCCTTTTCTCTTTGCAGTTCTTAATTTTCTTTCTTTACTCTGTATCTTTAATGTTTTGGTTATTATGTGATATGAGTCCTAGTTCCTGGGAGATCCACTCTTTTTTTTTTCTTTTTTAAGGACAGTGTCTTACCATTTATCTCTGGCTGTGCTAAAACTCACTACACTCCTTCCTCATCCTCCTGAGTGCAGAAAGGAAATGACGTCAGGAGACCCTAGGCTACTATAATAATTAATTTGAAAGACAACTACAAGTAGTTTCCAACCATAACTTAATGGTATTGGGCACATCACACTGTTCTTTAATCAAACACAAAAAACTCATCCACTGTTCCACAGAGAGTTGGAGACTAGAAGGTGTTATGATGATTTCAACCGAGATTGGTCACTAGTAAAGGACAAAGGTGAGGGCTGTAACCAGACATACTGTCCTTAAGTACATCTCCTATAATAGTATTCATGATGAGGTATTTTGATTTCTTTGTAGATGATTGTGTCTGTGTGTGTCTTATGTTCCCATGGAGACCAGAATAGGTTGTCAGATCCCTTGTGCAGTAGTTCCAGAAGATCGTGTACCCATTGTGAGTGTTGGGAACCAACTTAGGTCCTTTGGAAAACCAACAAGCTTTCAATCACTGAGCCAGTTCTCCAGACCCCTTTATTTTTTGGGAGTAGTTCATTCTATGTATCTAAATCGAGTATAACAAATTTAACCAGCAACTTCAGAATGTTCAAGAATACCTACTAATTATAGGAGCCTGATATGCAAAATACTGATAGAATATTGATAGCAATTTCTGGAAAATTGTCTTGTAAACATTTTCTCATAAGTAATTAAACATTAATACTTAATCTTGTATTTTAATAAATAAGTAAATTTTTATTTAAATACATTATTATATACTTCCATGAAGATAAAATGTTTCAAAACAAAATATCTAATTTTAGGACTTAGTGTCTAGGTTATTTATTTGAAATAAATGCAACCAAAAGATTCCAGAAAAGTTTTCCAAACACTTTTAAAATAAAAATATTAAAAATTAAAATATTACAAAGTAAGACACCTCTATAGATATTAATAGTTTTATAATAAATATTCCTTTGTTTGTATTTACACAAATAGAATGATCACAATATCATGTCCAAAGAGGTACAGATTCTGATATGAATTTGACTCATAATGTTTCTAAGGTAAGTCTAAAGAGCTATTTGTCTCTTCACAAAAATAACACTGTTAAATGGACAACCAAACTTGAATTATACATTTCAGACATTGTTTCATGAACTCAAGTCAACCACCGACTAAAAATGAAAAGATAATATAGTATAAATAGAAAGTATCCCTTTTCAGTTAAAATTGAGGAAGGAGCTGAATGAAGAAAAGAGGTTTGTAGGGAAACTAAATAAATTGTTGATATTTTATTTATAAGTTGGAGAATCCTTTCTTTTTAGAGCCAGTATTATGGAAAACTGTTGTAATTCTTGCAAGCTTATATGTAGTCTTTGCCACTTACCATATATATATGTATACACACACACACACACACACACACACACATCACTTGCCCTTGACTTGTAACTTTCCTTTGCAACACAACTCACCTTCTTCTAACATCAAGCATTTTTGGATTTGACCAAAGCTTTTCTTTAACTACTGCCTTAATATCAGTGAGCAGAAATTGTCAAGGAATCACTACCATCATTAGAAGCAGCCATCATTCAGTGATTAATAGGTCTTTTATCCAAACTCCAAACTCTTACAGTAAAGTTTGTCATAAGCTGCCTACATTAAAAAATGGTTTACATATTAACTATTTATAGGATTGGCTCTAAATTAATAAAAAAAATAGCAAGAAAGAAAAATAAAGATTCAAAAATTAGTGTCAAATGATTATTTGTATATCTTTTATGCATAGTGGTGAAGGACAAGATAAGAACAAGAAAATAAGCACGACTATTCTTAAACTTTGATTTTAAGGAAGATGGAATTTTATATTTAAAAAAATATTGCTTAAGAAACAAAACTCAATTGATTATAAATATACAGAAAGTGAGTACTTAAGGTGAATGTTTTCTCTTGTTAGAGAACTACCACCTAGAAATTAGAACAGAGAAATATCAGTGAATGAAGATTTTGGCCACTTTTTATTCCAAACATTATCCATTATGCATTTAATTTATTAATAGCTCCTGGAAATATCTACATTAAATTTATACATATTAGGATAAAGATTAGCTGGGGCTGGTTGGTTTAATTATTGTTCAACAGAGAAGAGATAAAAACTACAGCAATTTCTCTCTTTATATTATCACTATCTTGCTTGCATTCCTCTGTCTGATAATTTTCATCCCAATGTGAGGAGGTCTCAAATATAAATATGTTTTCATATTTAAAATATTACATAATTACATAATTCATAGCATTATAATTGTTACAAATTCATCTGGGCTTAGGTTTATAGTTATTGCCTATTTCTCAACTTAAGAATGGATAGGCAAAATTACAGTTTTGAAAATAAAAGATCATCTCAGAAGCAACAAAGAGTAATCATATTTAAGAAACTTGGAAACATAAACTGATCCTGTAAGTTCTTGTGAAAATTAAAAGCAAGATTTTGATATTGTGCTCTACCTTTATTTTCAAATTCTGACAAAGATAATAAATTTAGGCCAGGAACTATTTCAAAAAACTATTGCCTAATGATGCATATTTGTGTGTCAGAAACTTAACAGTCCTTTTGTTCTGATATAGTTAATTGGTATCATAGTTTCTTTTCTTGATGGTCTGATAGAATAACATGACCAAGCAGTCGAAAGGAGAAAAGAAATATTTGGCTAACAGTTCACAGGATTCAAACACAGGGAATGGTGTTTTGTTAGTGTGAGTCTCCCACAATAATTAACCCAATTAACAAAATCCCTCATCCCTCACAGGCAGTTCCAGAGTGTAAATAATGCTGCATTGATATACCTGGAGACTTGACCAGGTGATTCTTGATAAGATTTATCTAAAGTATTCACATCACCTTTTGTAAGGAGCTGTTTCTTTGTCCTGACCCCCAGAACTGAAGTAACCACAGAGAAACTGTATTAATTAAATCATTGCTTGGTTCATTAGCTCTAGCTTCTTATTGGCTAACACTTATATATTAATTTAACCCATTTCTATTAGTCTGTGTATCACCATGTGGTTGTGGCTTATCAGAAGATTCCAAACAGCATCTGTCTTCAGCAGGGTTACATGGCATTCCCCTCACTCTGCCCTTCTTTCTCCCAGCATTCAGTTTAGTTTTCCCCACCTAGGTATTTCTGCCCTGGTATAGGTCCAAAACTGTTTCTTTATTCCTTAATGATATCACAGCATATAGAGGGAAATCCCTCATCACCTCCTGTTTTCTGTTTAAAATAAAAATGAGGGTTTGAAATTTCACATAGTAAAATTACATATAACAAACAGGTATGAAGGAAGAATCACAGTTACAATATTTATATTTATTTTACCTTTTATCATAAAAAGAAAATGATATCAATAGCTATAAATTCTTCAATTCCATCAAAGACCCCAGAAGGATATAATATTACCTAAACAGCAAGTGCATTGTAAGCAACCTCCAAAACTCTAGAATGGACAGCAGCCTGGAGAGTCACACAAAGTTCTTCTGTACTGTTGGGGCTTTCATCTTCAGCCTACAGGCCCATAGTATCCAGCACACTTTTTCACAAAGCAGGAAATTTCAGAACTAGTTCCATATTTATTGGCAGTTTGTCAGTAACTTTTTTCTGTGTCCTACAGAATGTCTAGTAGACTCTTTCATGAAGCAGGAATCCTGAAGGACTGTCTCACAATCAGGCAAGTTCAGCAGTCATGTATCTGTGGGTCCTGCATGTCCAGTTCATCAAGCAGTCCAGACAAGAGCAAGTCCAAATGGCTAGCAAACTTCATAAGGAGCCATTTAATGCTCATAAATAGATTGGTGTTCTTAGGAGCAGATGTGTCTCATTGTCATAATAATTCCTAAATTTTTAAAACATTTAAAGTGCCATATTCTGTCGTGTTTGATAGGTTTAAAGAATACTTAACTTTCTCCAATACATCTCTGTATATCTATAAAATCTAACTAACATGAGTACAAGCTTGACTATTATAGATGTTATCTATTAGCCTATATTTTTAATTATACATTTATATTTTAAATGAGCTTCACACACAGTACCTTAATCAAGAGCAGAAATATAAATATACGTCCCTCCCTGGCTGTGGGAGACCCGGAGGTAGAGGGAGGACGCCCGCCCACGAACCCTTCACCTCGCCCTGCCGCTACTCGCTCTGGGGGAGGAACATGAAAATTCAGTTTTGGGAAGATTATGATATTAAGCTACAAGAGAGTTCACAGCTGTCCACTGAGACGCACTTCTGGCTTTGACTTGGTTTGTACAAGCACAGTCAGTCAAATCAGAAGAAGACAGCATTAGCAGTGTAGGTGTTAACAGAAGGTGACAGAGCAAGGAGTGTACACAGTTATTCTCCACTTCTCCAGAGGCTTGACCTCTAACGACACAGTTATTCTCCACTTCTCCAGAGGCTTGACCTCTAACTGTAGACAAAGAGTAATGGAAAGAGGCACCCAGAAAAACCGTCCCTTCTTCCTCCCCTCTTCGGGTTCATAACATCTCGAGCTCAGCCCGAGCAGGGCACTGGGACAGCATAGGGAGTGCAACCGGCGGGCAGGAGCTTCTTTGTTTCATTAGCCTGCCTGCAGCAAGGTAGGCCCTCTCCGGAACTCCCTGGCCAGCAAAGACACTGGACATTAAGACCAGAAGACACATCTGGGAGGACCAGAAGACACATCTAGGAGGACCAGAAGACACATCTGGGAGCAAAGACACCGGATACTAGCACCAGAAGACACATCTGGGAGTAAAGACACCAGATCTTAAAACTGGAAGACACATCTGGGAGGCGTCCCTCAGCTACCAGGAATCCCTGATTCAGTGCTGTGGAGTCCCATGTTGACGGCCTTCCCTAGTGTATTCAAGTGTCCTGACCCTGTCCCAAGGCCACCTAACCAGAGGGGGGAGAGGCTGCCCTCCAGGCAGGTCTGAGGAGCCCTGCAAGGGAGTGCAAGCTCCTTCAGATTGTGCTGCAAGGAATAGCTCCTGCTCTGGCACTGAGGAGATCCACACAGATTCAGTCAGAGCAAGGATTGGAACAAGTCACCAAGTCTCTCCTAGCTCCATTTGAAGGAAGAGATGGGCAGGTGCCAATGCAAGAACTCCTCCAACAACCTGAAAGGCAACATGACATCACCAGAAACCAGTCATCCCGAAACAACAAGAATTGAACACCTTACTCCAGAAGAAATAGAAGAAATCGACCTTAAACAGTACTTCATAAAAATGATAGAGGAGGCCGGGCGGTGGTGGCGCACGCCTTTAATCCCAGCACTCGGGAGGCAGAGGCAGGCGGATCTCTGAGTTCGAGGCCAGCCTGGTCTACAAGAGCTAGTTCCAGGACAGGCTCTAGAAACTACAGGGAAACCCTGTCTCGAAAAACCAAAAAAAAAAAAAAAAAAAAAAAAAAAATGATAGAGGACCTTAAACAGGAGGTAAAAAACTGCCATAAAGAAAAGGAGATGACGAACAAAAAAGTAGACGAAATAAATAAATCTCTCAAAGATACCCAAGAAAAACAAGAAAAAGTAACCAAACAGGTAAGGGAAACAGTACAAGACCTGAAAAATGAAATGGAGGTAATGAGGAAAACACAATCCGAGGGAAGACTGGAAATGGAAATTCTGAGTAAATGAACAGAAACATCAGAGACAAGTATTTCCAACCGAATACAAGAGATGAAAGAAAGAATCTCAGACTCTGAAGATACTATGGAGAAAATAAACTCACAGATTAAAGAACAAAACAAATCCAACAAATTCTTAGCAGAGAACATCCAGGAAATCTGGGACACCATGAAAAGACCAAACTTAAGAATAATTGGGGTAGAAGAAGGAGAAGAATTACAACTCAAAGGCCCAGAAAATATATTAAACAAAATTATAGAAGAAAATTTCCCCAACCTAAAGAAGCATATTCCTATGAAGCTACAAGAAGCCTACAGAGCACCAAATAGACTGGATCAAAAGAAAGCATCCCCATGCCATATAATAATCAAAACACAAAACATACAGAATAAAGAACAGATAATAAGAGCTGCAAAGAAAAAAGGTCAAGTAACATACGAAGGGAAACCTATCAGAATTACACCTGACTTCTCACTGGAAACCATGAAAGCCAGAAGGTCTTGGATAGATGTGCTACAGACACTAAGGGAACATGGATGCAAGCCCAGACTACTATACCCAGCAAAGCTAGCATTAACCACCAATGCAGAAAACAAGATATTCCAGGACAAAAACAGATTTAAACAATACGTAGCCACAAATCCAGCCTTGCAGTAAGTAATAGAAGGAAAGTCACAAACCAAGGAGTCCAACAATGCCCACAATAACTCAGGCATCTAGCGACCCTTCACCAGCACAACTAGAAGAAGGGAAACACACAAACTCTACTACAAAAAAATGACTGGAGTTAACAACCACTAGTCATCAATATCACTTAATATCAATGGACACAATTCATATATAAAAAGGCACAGGCTAAGAGATTGGATACGAAAACAGGATCCAACATTCTGCTGTTTACAAGAAACACACTTCAACCCCAAAGACAGACACCTACTCAGAGTAAAGGGTTGGGAAAAGGTTTATCAAGCAAATGGACCTAAGAAACAAGCCGGTGTGGCCATACTAATTTCTAAGAAACTTGACTTCAAACTAAAATCAATCAGAAGAGATGGAAAGGGACACTTTATACTCATAACAGGAAAAATCCTTCAGAATGAAGTCTCAATTCTGTATATCTATGCCCCTAATATAAAAGCTCCCACTTATGTAAAAGAAACACTTCTAGAAATCAAGGCAGCCATCAAACCACACACACTAATAGTTGGAGACTTCAACACTCCTCTCTCACCAATGGACAGGTCAATCAGACAGAAACCTAACAGAGAATTGAAAGACTTAATGGAGGTAATGAACCAAATGGACTTAACAGACATCTATAGAACATTCCACCCAAATAGGAAAGAATATACCTTCTTCTCTGCGGCTCATGGAACCTTTTCGAAAATTGACCACATACTTGGTAACAAAGCAACCTTCCACAGTTACAAAAAAATATTAGTAACCACCTGTGTCTTATTGGATTACCATGGATTAAAATTGGAAATCAACAACAATTCTACCCCCAGAAAGCCTACAAACTCATGGAAACTGAACAGTCAACTACTGAACTACACCTGGGTCAAGGAAGAAATAAAGAAAGAAATTAAAGTCCTCCTTGAATTTAATGAAAACAAAGACACAACATATTCAAACCTATGGGACACAATGAAAACAGTGCTTAGAGGAAAGTTCATAGCACTAAGTGCCCACTTAAAGAAAACGGAGAAAGCACTCATTGGTGACTTAACAGCATACCTGAAAACTCTGGAAAAAAAGAAGCAGATTCATCTAGGAGGAGTAGAAGACTGGAAATAATCAAACTGAGGGCAGAAATCAATAAAATAGAAACACAGAAAACAATCCAAAGAATCAATGAAACAAAAAGCTTGTTCTTGGAGAAAATAAACAAGATTGACAAACCCATAGCCAAACTAATCAAACAGCAGAGAAAGAACACGCAAATTAATAAGATCAGAAATGAAAAGGGGGACATAACCACAGACACAGATGAAATTCAGAGAATCATTAGATCTTACTACAAAAGCCTGTATGCCACAAAATTGGAAAATGTAAAAGAAATGCACATTATTTTAGATAAATACCATATACCTAAGTTAAACCAGGACCAGGTAAATGCTCTAAATCGTCAGTTAGTCGCAAAGAATTAGAAACTGTTATTAAAAACCTCCCTACCAAAAAGAGCCCAGGACCAGATGGTTTCAATGGAGAGTTCTACCAGAACTTCCAAGAAGACCTACTACCTATGCTCCTTAAGGTATTTCATAATATAGAAACACAAGAGTCACTGCCAAATTCCTTTTATGAAGCTACAGTTACCCTGATACATAAACCACACAAAGACTCAACCAAGAAAGAGAATTACAGGCCAATCTCACTCATGAACATTGACGCAAAAATTCTCAATAAAATACTGGCAAACTGAATCCAATAACACATTAGAAAAATTATCCATTACGATCAAGTAGGCTTCATCCCGGAGATGCAGGGCTGGTTCAACATACAAAAATCTATCAATGTAATCCATCATGTAAATAAGCTGAAGGAAAAAAAAACATATGATCATCTCATTAGATGCTGAAAAAGCATTTGACAAAATTCAGCACCCATTTTTGATAAAGGTCTTGGAGAGATTAGGGATACAGGGGTCATTCCTAAATATAATAAAGGCTATTTACAGCAAGCCGACGGCTAACATCAAATTAAATGGAGAGTAACTCAAGGCCATCCCACTAAATTCAGGAACATGACAAGGCTGTCCACTCTCTCCTTATCTCTTCAATATAGTGCTTGAAGTTATAGCATTAGCAATAAGACAACATAAGGGAATCAAGGGGATTCGATTTGGAATGAAAAAGTTAAACTTTTGTTATTTGCAGATGATATGATAGTATACATAACTGACCCCAAAAACTCCACCAAAGAACTCCTACAGCTGATAAACTCCTTCAGTAATGTGGCTGAATACAAGATCAACTCCAAAATATCAGTTGCTCTCCTATACACAAAGGATAAGGAAGCAGAGAGGGAAATCAGAGAAGTATCACCTTTCACAATAGCCACAAATAGCATAAAATATCTGGGAGTAACTCTAACCAAGGAAGTGAAGGATTTATTTGACAAGAACTTTAAGTCTTTGAAGAAAGAAATTGAAGAGGATACCAGAAAATGGAAGGATCTCCCTTGCTCTTGGATTGGGAGGATCAACATAGTAAAAATGGCAATTCTATCAAAAGCAATCTATAGATTCAATGCAATCCCCATCAAGGTCCCATCAAAATTCTTCACAAATATTGAGAGGAAAATAATCAACTTTATATTGAAGAACAAGAAACCCAGGATAGCCAAAACAATCTTATACAATAAAGGTACTTCTGGAGGCATTACCATCCCTGACTTCAAACTCTATTACAGAGCTACAGTATTGAAAACAGCTTGGTATTGGCATAAAAATAGAGAAGTCGACCAATGGAATCATATAGAAGACCTGGATCTTAAACCACAAACCTATGAACACCAGATTTTTGATAAAGGAGCCAAAAGTACACAATGGAAGAAAGAGGGCATCTTCAACAAATGGTACTGGCATAACTGGATGTCAACATGTAGAAGAATGAAAGTAGATCCATATCTATCACCATGCACAAAACTCAAGTCCAAATGGCTTAAAGACCTCAATATTAATCTGAACACACTAAGCTTGATAGAGGAGAAAGTGGGAAGTACTCTACAACAAATGGGCACAGGAGACCGTTTCCTACGCATAACCCCAGCTGCACAGACATTGAGGGCAACATTGAATAAATGGGACCTCCTGAAGCTGAGCAGCGGTCTTCACCAACCCTGCAACTGACAAAGGTGTGATCTCTAAAATATATAAGGAACTCAAGAGACTAGACTTTAAAAAGCTAATTAACCCAATTAAAAAATGGGGCGCTAAACTGAACAGAGAATTCTCAACAGAAGAAGTTCAAATGGCCAAAAGACACTTAAGGTCATTCTCAACCTCCCTAGCTATCAGGGAAATGCAAATCAAAACAACTTTGAGATACCTTCTTACACCTGTCAGATTGGCTAAAATCAAAAACACCAATGATAGCCTTTGCTGGAGAGGTTGTGGGGTAAGGGGTACACTCATCTATTGCTGGTGGGAATGCACACTTGTGCAACCACTTTGGAAAGCAGTGTGGCAGTTTCTCAGGAAATTCGGGATCAACCTACCCTAGGACCCAGTAATTCCACTGTTGCGAATTTACCCAAGAGATGCCCAATCATACTACAAAAAAATTTGCTCAACTATTTTCATAGCAACATTATTTGTAATAGCCAGATCCTGGAAACAACCTAGATGCCCTTCATTGGAAGAATGGATGAAGAAACTGTGGAATATAAACATGTTAGAATACTACTCAGCGGTAAAAAACAATGACATCTTGAATTTTGCATGCAAATGGATGGAGATAGAAAACACTATTCTGAGTGAGGTAACCCAGACCCAAAAAGATGAACATGGGATGTACTCACTCATAATCGGTTTCTAGCCATAATTAAAGACATCGAGCCTACAATTCAGGATCCTTGAGAAGATAATAAGAAGATCCTCCACCTGGCGATAGATGAAGAAAATTACTGAGCCCCACATTGGATCACCGGACTGAGCTCCCAAGTTCCTGATGAGGAGCAGAAGGAGGGAGAACATGAGAAAGAAAGTCGGGACCGTGAGGGGTGCATTCACCCATGGAGACGGTGGAACAGAACTAACGGGAGATCACCAATTCCAGTTGGAATGGGAATGATGGAACATGAAACCAAACTGGACTCTCTGAATGTGGCCAATGGTGGAAGCTGACTGAGAAGCCAAGGACAATCGTGCTGGGCTTTGATTCTTCTGCATGGACGGGCTCTGTGGGAGCATTGTCAGCTTGGTTGATCACCTTCCTGGACCTGGGGGGAGTTTGGAGGACCTTGTTCTTAACATAGAATAGGGAACCCTGATAGCTCCTTGGCCTGTAGAGGGAGAGAAGGGAGGTATGGGTAGGGGGGAGGGGAGGGAAGGGGGAGGAGGAAGGAAGGAGATGGAAATTTTTAAATATAAAAAATAAACCATGAAGAAAAAAGAAATATAAATCTAATAGAATTTTCTTTAAATTCGTATCAACAAACCAAGATCCATACCAATGAAAATCTCTATAGCATATCCCCCTTTAAATGTAAACAAACATTTGTAAACAATATTTGGGAATTTGGGCTTAATGTTCTCCAAACTGCTTTCTGCTGTTGTTGGGTGAAGTTATTTTTGAGGGGTGTTCAACATGGATTTTCAGGGAATCTTGGTCCATCAAACCACATTAGTTTGGAAGGATTCCACAGGTTTTTATATTCTGTGGAAACAAAAGAAGAAACTCTTTTCCAAAGCAGCATATCCTTAGACACATACTTTGAATTCAAGATAACTTTAAAGTATATATGTTGGTTGATGGAGGACTCTCATTAGTAAATAAAGAAACTGCCTTGCTTTTAGATAGGGCAGGATTTAGATAGGTGGAGTAGACAGAACAGAATGCTGTAAAGAAGGGAAGTTAGATAGCTGCCATGCCTCTCCTCTCTGAGACAGATGCCATGGAGCCAGCCAACAGGTCAGACATGCTGAATCTTTCTCAGTAAGAAACCACCTCATGGTGCCACACACATTACTAAATATGGATTAAAGCAAAATGTGAGTGTTAGCCAATAAGAGGTTGAAACTAATGGGCCAGGCAGTTTTTAAATGAATACAATTTGTGTGTTATTATTTCGGGTGTAAAGCTAGTCATGCGGGAGTTCTGGCAGAGAGCGTGGCGAGCTAGGGTGTGCAGCCTCCTTCCTCCGGGCCCCCACGGCCTCCGGCCTGCGCCCGGTGAGCCGGGGGGCCCGGGAGCAGCCATGGTCTCCGTCCTGCGGACCCCAGGAGCCCGAGCCCTCCCAGCAGCCGCCGATCCGGCCGAGCAGCGATCCTGCAGGGACCCTTGCCCCGCCAACCAAGGGCCTAGGTGGCGGCGGTCTCTGCGCACGGCCTCCTCCATCCACCCACCCCCCCCCCCCCCCCCCCCCCCCCCCCCCCCCCCCCCCCCCCCCCCCCCCCCCCCCCCCCCCCCCCCCCGCTTTCCAGGGCCGGGCCCATGGAGAAGCCCCAGCCAGGCCTTCGAGGACATCTCCAGATGTCGGCGAGCGTGGCATGGAGGAAAGAATGGCGGCCACCCGAAGGCCAAGATTGGCCCTTGAGGGCCTCTGCAGCCTGAGGCGGTGGGTCTGTGCAGGCACACTCGGCCATCACTGGGAGGGGACCGCCCTGTTGAGCCCTCGGACTTGTTTGAACGGAGGCCTCGACGGCCCTGGAGGGAGGTGAACCGAATCCAGTATAGCGGGAGGAACGATCGATCGTAGGGCCGCGGGGTCCCCCTTCCACCCGAGAAAAGCCGGGACGTGACATCGCAAGCGGCCAGTCGGAAACGCTGGCGAAGATTTCCCCGCTGCCGTAGAAGGCCTTGTATATAATATGAAAAAGCTGCTCTCAACCTTTCCCCCGACCCTTTTAGAGAGACCTTGGCTAAATCTGGACATGTAGCTGTAGAGATTGCCGACGCAGGGTAGAGGTAGGAAATCACACGTGCGTACCCAGTCGTCTTTAAAACATCGAAGACGTGTCTTCTAGAAGTGACTTTGAAGTGGAATTGTTTAGGCCACCTCTAGAAAGACCCCTGGAGCGACATTCGTCCTTGTTTATTCAATAGGTTAGAGGACCCAGCCGGAGGAAGAAGAGGTCCGGAGCCAGATTGGTCGTGTGAAGAAGACGTCTTTTTTTTTTTTTTTCTGTTGTATTGTGTACACATTTTGTTCATTTCTCAACCCCCGCCCCCGTTTGTGTGTGTGTGTGTGTGTCAATGCCGAGTGTTTTTGGAACTATCTTTCTAGATGCTCTAAAGTGCCTGACATATTTTATAAATAGTGGTAGAAAAACAACACATTATGTAAATACGTTTTTGTTAGGATTCATTTGAAATAGTGTTTGGGAAGAGCTAAACCCCTCCAGAGTTGACCACATTGTGTTTGTGCCCTGGTTCCCAGGGAAAGGAAACGCAGGGCTCTGAGCCATTGTGCTCCATTGTGTTCAGCTTTGCCGTGTACATAGCATATATAAAGGACAAAGGAGTCCTAATTTACGACATCTAGTCTCTCTAGGTGTCAAAGAGGTCGCCAGTGTATGACAAAGTAGAGGTAGTAGAATACATTTTGTATTTTTTATGTTAAAATTTTTTCTTTTTGTGTTAAATTGTTTTAATTACTACTCTTGTTACTGTGTGCCGTTTACTGGACTGCTGTGTACACAGTGGACAGCAGTCCTTACTTGAAACATCTGGTCTATCTAGATGTTTAGAAGTGCCCAACGTATGTTAAATGTAGAGGTAGTAAAATAGTGCTTTGTAAATATCTTTTTGCTAAAATTCATGAAACGCTGTCTTTTGGGAATAGAATTATGGAGTCCTCTGTGAGCAGTACTGTCTGTACTTGCTCAGTGGTCTGAAGGAAGTACTGGGAAGCAGCGCGGTCATGTACTAGTGTGTTTATACGGGACCTTTTCAGATATCATTGCTATATATTTGCATCTTGCTTTGCTGTGTGTAGTCTGTATATAATGGACACATGCCTAAAATTTTCAGCTTCTCTAGATGGTAAAGAGGTTGCCAAGTATGACAAAGTAGTAAAATTAGCACATTGTGTACACTGTTTATTTGTAGGAAAGATTGCTCTGTAAATGATTTGGGGATATGAGTTTGTTCAGCTATTTCTAAGCATTGCCTGTGTCTATATTTGTCTACTGGCTTGAAGGCAGAGAAGGGAGAAGAAAGTGGGTTAAAGCCCAGATGGTTATATTTAGAAGATACCTCAGATAATAACCATTGCTTTGCATACAGTTTTATTTGCCAGTGTAATGTGGATAGCGGATAAGTTCTTACATGAGATACCTGGTCTGTCTAGGTATTTTCAGTGTTTGATACATTTAAAAGTAGAAGTAGTAGAATAATACTTTATGTAAATAGTTTTGAAAAACTGGAGATACTATGTTTAGAAGTAGAATTGCTAACCCACCTCCGAGAACAGTGCACAGGCTGGACTTGTCCAGTGGACTGAGGAGGTGGGAGGGAAGGAACTGCAAAAAGATCCCATTAGTGTGCTAGACGTTTTTAGCTTCCCATCACCCTGTATGTTATATACATTTAACTTTGCTACATTGTACATACTGTACATACTGAACAGAGGGGTCCTCATTGTATGATACCTAGTTTCTAGGTATTAAATTGCCAGCATATGACAAAAGTAGAGTTAGTAAACTAACACCTTCTGTGTACTCTGTTAAAATTCACAGCAAGGTTGTCTTCTGAAGAGTTGTGAAAGTATCGTCCAAGTGACAGGTGCCTGTGTCTTGTGATACAGGGGAGGGGCTGAAGAAAAAGGTTGGAGACCAGAATGCTCTCAGCAGAAGACACTTTGAGATTTAACCATTGTTACATGTGTGTGGTTTCCACACTACTGTGTATATAGGGGACAAATTTATGTCCTCATCTGAAACATCTAGTCCTTCTAGGTGTTTAGAAGTGCACAAAGTATGTTAAAGGTAGATGTAGTAAACAATACGTGTTGTAGATTATCCTGTTTAAACTCGTGGTGAAATGCCATCTTTTGGAAATTGAATGAAAAAATCACTCTGAGCAATACAGACTTGTGCTGGATTGGGAGGGAGGAAGAAAGAAAATGTATGAAGGCCTAATACTAATGTAAGTTTTGGTAATGCAAGATTAGCCATTGTCCCTTTTCTCTGTGCTTCTTATTTTGCAGTATATCATGTATACAGAAGACAGATGAGTCCAAATATGCAGCACCTAGTCTTCTAGAAGGGAAAGAGGCTGCTAATATGTGACAGAGTAGAGTAGTGTTTTAAAGTTGTGTTAAAATCCATAGGAAAGAACTCTCGAAACCATGTAGGAAGTGAGGTTGTTATTATCCCACAAAACCATGACAGATTCATAAACCTGACCCTTGGGTTAAGAGAGGTGGGGAAGTTCTAGACCAGAGCTTGGCTCTCAGGTCTGTTAGGGATGCGCGGTTTATTCTCTTCCCTGCACTGTACATATGCTGGGAAAACCAAAGTGTTACTGGAAACATCTTGTCTTTAAACTTTTCAGTGCATAATAACTTGGTGTAGTATGCACGCTTTAAATCCTAGGCTGAGGCAGGTGGATCTTGTGAGTTCCAGGCCAGCCAGGGCTACAAGCCAGGGCTTTGTCTCACACAGTAAGAAAATGTGCATAATGGACTGGTAGGTGGCTCAGCAGGTAAAGGCGCTTGCCACAAACTGGTGCCCCGAATGTGATCCCCAGGATCCACATAACAGGAGGAAACTGATCCACACATTGTCTTCTAGCCTCCATACAAACAAAGTGGCATGCATGTGCCTACACACATACACTAATTCATAAATGTAAAAGATGCACACACGGTGAAAATAGAGGGTTAACATCGCCTTTTAAAGATTATTATTTCATAGGAACGGTTATATGGGGAATGGAATTGTTAGACGTGCTCTTTGAGCAGATGCTGTTCCCAGGTGGTGGAGGTGGGCAGAGGAAAGAACAGTGCAGAGTAAGGTGCTGTGCTGTTGGTTGGTTCCTGGTTGTCCTGCCATTGTTCCGTGTGCATTTCCGTTAATGTTGCCAAGTATTAGAGGATAAGTCCCAGTGCCCAAAGGGTGTTAGCAGTAGAACGGTCATTGTGAATGTCCTGCTGTCTTCTGGAGGCGCCCTCTGTCACACTTTCACTAGCATCATCCTGAACTGGACCTGGACGGAGAAGAGGACGGACAAGGGAAGAGCTCTTGGCTAGGACCACGACATCTAGAAGACAATTTCAACTGTACCCAGGGATCCATATGTGCATTGCTGGGAAGATACTTGTGTTTATTGGAATCGTTGAGCCGTGTCTGGACATACTGCTAGGTTGGCTGTGGAGGACAGAGGGAGGCGCACGGGGCGAGGTCTGCAGCCCTGCGCTGTTGAGATTGACATCCTGAGACCCTCTGCCATAGGTGCATCTTCAGTGCTCATAGGAATACATTGAGCAGGAACATGCCTTCACGTTTTAGTATATAGATCTGAAGATAAACTTAGGAATGCTGTGCTTAGTGTGCTCTGTTGCTTTGTGTTTCCCTGTAAGCTGAGCATTGAGGGAATGCAGATTTTAGTTGTAACTTCGCCAGTACTTCTATCTAGAGGCCTGCTGCCATTTTTGTCTTCTATGAAATTTTTGTTGCCAAGGAAGAGAGGATTACAGCTTTTTCTGACAGATTGAGATGGTGTGGTGTATTCTTGGTTATCAACATACTTATGTATCGTGGGGTTTTAGATGGTGAATAATCACAATGTGGGCGCAAGTATGGTACATACTGTGTAACCTCAGTTACCTAATGTATGTACACTTGCAGCACCCAGAGGGACACGGCAAGCCGAGCTGCATGTGACTGGGTGACTGTTCTTGGCTTCTTGTGTTTTGTTTCCTGTGATGCACATGCTACAAAATAAAAGCTTCTTTTTAAAGTTTAAAAAAAAAAAAAAAAAAAAAAAAAAAAAAAAGCGAGTCATGCGGGAGCCGGCTGGGATGGAAAGCAGGCCTGCTTGCCTCATCACTACAGTTGGTTATTTAGCTTAGCAGTCCCCAGAATCAAATGTCTCTTTGCAGTCAAAAAAATCAAAGATAACACAATAATATACATAATCCAGATTCTCTGTGAATTTTCCATCTTTACATGGCTTGTTTTTACTTTATTATTTTTTCTACAAGTTTCATATTCATTTTATTTTCTTTACTCCTTTAATCTATGACTGTCTGTACTCTGCTTTTTTAAAGACTTTGTTTTATTTTTTAAAAAACAATTTACTTCATTCTATAACTTTTTGTACTCATTTACTTCTCTCTCCCAAGTCTACATACATTTATCCAACACTGTGACCCATTTAGGGGTCTTTTTTTTTTGCCTGAATCCCATAATAATTAACCCAATTAACACAATCCCTCACAGGTAGTACCAGAGAGTAAATAATGCTGCATGGATAAAACTGGAGACTTGATCAGGGGATTCTTGACAAGATTTCTCTGAAGTATGTACACCACCCACCACAACTGAGTAGCATAGGCAATAAGGCTGGTGCCACTGGATAAATGGCAGCCAGGATAAGTCAGTTCTCTGTGAAATAATAAAGTCTTATGGGTAGTGGGCTTTGAGGTTATGCTATGGATACTATCATAAAAACAATAGATGTTAGTCAAACATTGAGTAAACAGATGTTTAACTCAAGTTCTATTATTTTGTGGCTGCTATTGTTATTTCAGGAAGATTTATGAATGAGTTATCTCAGACAATATACTTCACTTTTTTTGAAAATTTTAAAAAGTATTTATTTTCTTTAGTGTGTGAATGTGTGCATGAGTGTATATGCCTGGTTGCATTTATGTGCACTACTTGTATGTGGTGTCCAAGGAAGGAAATAGAGGGTGTTAGAGCCCTAGGACAGGAGTTACAAAAGGCTGTGAACTGTCCTGGGCATATGCATTGACTCTGGGCTGCAGCCAGCTCTGCGATGCTCCTTGAGTAGCTCACTGCATGGTCATCTGGTACCTCCAATGCCTGCATCGCTGTTGCTGCCTGCACTGCCTTGGGACCTGCTGTATGATTAGGCCACAATCTTCAATGAGTAGACATGTTTCTCAGTTCTGTGGTGTTCTCAGTGGCACATTTATGAGGTTTCTGAAGGGCAGTGGAGATAACTGCCATGCACATCAGTACTTCTTTGCAGACAACTGTAGAAATTCTTTACTACACCACCAAGAAGCCCCCATCAAAGTGGATACCTGGATACAGATGTGTTGAATTGAAATCTGCAGAGTATTTACAAGAGCTCAGATCTGGATGGGATAAACCTCAGTGCACTTTCTTTGTAATGCCTTGGTATTACTGGATTGAAGAATCACTGCTTCTTGTTAGGAGGTTCATTTCATTCCCCATTTCTCCATTGCATTATGTCCTTTTATGTACCCTGTGCCAGAGTATTATTAGTAAGTATATAAGGAATTTAGAAAGATTAGGTGCCAAAGTACCCATCACAATACCTGTATATTTTTAACATCGTACAGAGCCAAAATTCCAGAAACTAAGAACAGACTATACCTTCTATGGTTTATTCCTTCTGACATCTCAAACACTGCAGGGCTTCTCAATCTCTGCCTGCTCAGTCTATGTTTACATCCCCCACACTCATACCAGTATACATCAGGTTTGCCTAGCCATCAATATTTTTGTTTTTTAGTAAGTCTTATGCTCTCTTTTTGTCTTTCTTTGTGATGTTATGGGAAACCTCCATTTGACTGTTACAGAATCACATATCTTCAATAATATCTCCAGACAAAAAGCCTTAGTTAATTTAACGTTTGCACACAAAGGTACAACTTACAGGCAGGGCCTGGTAAAGAATGTGAGGAAGCTATTAATATTTTTATTAAAATGTTGCCTTTGTCTCATGCAGAACATGTAGAATATGCTCTTTAATTAGTATTTTAATTAGTATATTTAATTAATATTTTTTAAAGTTATTGATACATTGTTATAGCTAGCCAATTCTTAATCAAAATTTCTGAAATTCTTTATTCCATACCTATCAGAAGTTGTTTTCCAACTTGCTTGAATTATGGTTTTCCCATTCTCTTCCCAACCTCTCTTGCAAAATAAGAAGACATGGGATCTGCTAATGAACTGAGCAGACATATTTTATATGACTTTTCAACTGTTTAACTTAATAATTGGATACTTGATCATTTGTTTTATTGTGTATTCAATAAGGTGGTAATGTGTATTAATGTTAGTTCAACCATATATTTATACTGTCTGGGAATGTGTGCTTATGGTTACGTAAGAGAAATAATTTGCCAGTGTTCACCAGCTTGTAAAAACTTAGTGCAAGAGTTTCAACATCTAACTAAATAATGCAATGCATTTGTCCAAAAAAAAAGGTTGTGAGTCACCACGTGGGTGCTGGGAACTGCACTTAGGTCTTCTCTAAGAGTAGTAACTGTTGTTAAGCACAGAACCAGTTTTTTCTAGCCCCTCAATTTTCTTCTTGAAAATATTGCAAAAATGTAATATGCATTTGTTAGTAATTTCCATTACTATATAAAATATCTGAGCTAACCATTTTGGCTCTTAGGTTAACTTTTCCTGAGGAGCCCTGAAAAGTTTGCTTTTGTGTTGGAGTACCAAGAACATATAAAAGTAGTGATTTCTACAAACTACAACTTTGCAAATCAACTAATTAATGCATTATGCTTACTTAAAGGAGTGTGAGTGACCTTTAAGTAAATGCTTCCCCACTAAGTTCCACCCATCATGGATGACGACTACATGGCAGTGACATCATAGAGTTCCTTTTTCAGTTCACTTACCGGCTAGTATGCAAGGATGGGATAATGATTGTAATCCTAATGAATGCTGTTTCTTTCTTATTGCTTCTTTTTTTTTGGGTAGTTTCAGTGATTCTGTTGCCAAGCCAAGGCTTGGCTATTACTCTAGTTGGCTGCTTAATTAGTTGCTGTTGCTAAGAGACCAAGCTAATCTCTATTCAGAAACCTCAAAAGAAGTGAATATATTACGCCTAAAAAATATTACAACATGATCTCTAAAGTGCAATATTTGTTTTGCTCGTGGTTTTAGAGGCTCCAGACATAGTTAGTCTATTAGTATTTCTGCTTCAAAACTGTAACAAGAAAGCACAAAACCCAAAACTTCACCTCCAAGACAATAAGAAGCAGCAGAGAAAAACAATGTGTGTCCACAAGCATTCTCTTAAGGGCCTAAAGATCACACATCACACCTCAGCTTTTTCTTTCCAACAAATTCAATTTCCTCGATTTCACTTGTGCTTATGAGGGACATTCTTGATCCAAACTGTAAATCCAGGTACAATGACACACATCTTCATCCTATAAGGTGAGGAGGATGAATTGTTATGAATTAGAGGGCAACGTTGGCTTACAATTTTAGGACAAACTAGAAAATAAAATAAAATGGTTTTTCAAAATACACAACAAATGAAGATCCATACTAACACAATATGTAAGTATTCATAAGCAAAAAATATTCGTCTAAATTATCTTGCTGATAATTACTCTGCTATCTGAATATAAAGTATAAAATGATGTTTAGTTAATGAATTTTTCAATATTTATTGAGGTACAAGTTATATGTGGGCCCTTTATTCTAAGCTAAACTTTGAAAATTCAGTGTTAAAAATGAACAAAAGATTAATATGTAGCTATTTTATAGTTTCATAAATTTTTTATGAATTTAAAATATAAGCAGGCATAAAATACTTAATCAGGAAACTGTATAGATAAAAGATAAATTGGGAAAATTAATTGGCTTTATAGCAAAGAAATGTGACTGGATCAGATGTTAAACAATAAATTTTGAATGTATTCTTTTCTATGTCTTTAAAACTCTAATCTGTGTATGTTTATGTAATTGCATGGTCTTGACTTAAGGGGAAATACCTAAGGTTATCTGTTCTGCTTAGGTGACTTGAAATTCAGTGGTCAGGCTTCTCTATATTAAAGATGTGTGAAGAAGTTAAGAAATAACTTAATGTCTCTAAAGAAAGCTATATGACTTTGTGTGAATGGTAATTTACAAAATGAATTAAATATTTTAAATCTTGAAGGGTCACAAAATACATTTTAGAATCTCATTGTCATTAAATATTAGCATATATATATATATATATATATATATATATGCCATCATTTGTTTTGAGAACATGAAACAAAGAAACCAGAAGATGAAACAAAGTAACAAGTAAAATGGTTGATTTTTAATTTATCAGTTAATCAAATGAGAGTTCATCAGTATTAGAAAGCAAGTGAGAGAGAGAGAGGGAGAGAGAGAGAGAGAGAGAGAGAGAGAGAGAGAGAGAGAGAGAGAGAGAGAGAGAGAGAGAGAGAGAGAACCCCACTTGAAAGTGCAGGAAAACATTGCTTACCCAAGGATGAATTTATGTCCTGGAAAATGATGAAATTAGTTGCAGTTTTCTTATAAAAATCAAGCCTACCCCCCATTTCCTGTGAGGAACTTTGTAAAAGTCCTGCAATCACAGGTTTCTAGACTTATTTCTAGCTTAGAGAGGGAAACAGTTGTATAAACCAAGGAAAATGAAGGGCGACACTGGAAGCTAATTTCATATGTAAAAATTTGATATGGATTATTAATTAATTCTTTCTTAGTTACTTTTCTACTGTGATAAAACTCCATCATTAAGGCAATTTATGTAAGAAAGAGCTTATTTGGGACTTATAGTTTCACAGAGGTACAGTAATGAGCATCATGGGGAAAATGGTAGCAGGCAGGCAGGCTTGGTTCTGGGCTTATAACTGAGTAATCACATCTTGGAACGTGAACAAGGCACAAAGAGAGCCAACTAGAAATAGCATGAACTATAACATGAAATAACATGAATTGCATAGCCTGGCCCTGGTGACACAGCTTCTCAAACAAGGCCACCTCCTCATCCTCATCAAACAGTCCCATTGACTGAGGACCAAGTATTCAGACATATGAATCTAGGGAGCCATTCTAACTCAAACCATTACAAAACACACAATTATGTTGGAGTAGAAATTCACCATAAAATTTCCTTTGCCTATCTTTTTTTTTTCTTTTTAGAAATTTTAATTTGGTGAGAAACACGTGAAGAAAATAAAACACAATGCTCATTCCTATTTTCATTATAAGAGTAGTTGTCTTCCATATTGGTTTCATGATTTCCCAATAATTTTCTGCCAAATATACAAAATGGTTATGGCTTCAAACAACAGATAAATCAGAAAAGTGGGAAACCAGATGAGAACTTAGATGACCACAGAAACTCTCTCTCTCTCTCTGTCTCTCTCTTTCTCTGTCTCTCTCTCTATCTCTCTCTTTCTCTGTCTCTCTCTCTGTCTCTCTCTTTCTCTCTCTCTCTCTGTGTGTGTGTGTGTGTGCATATTTATATGTACACATATTTTGGCCATTTTGGCCAGTGAACAAATATATTTTAGTTGAAAAATTTAAAGTAATGGTTATAGGTTGACAAGATCCACTCTACTAATCTGTAAGAATATCATTGAAACTGTGCTATGTAAGTGTGGCATATCGGAGCTATATAGATATGATAGGAATACCAGATTGAAATCACACAGAGTGCTAACAAAAATTGGAGTTATGCCATGTAGACTGTTATTGCTGAACTGAAGAATAATAGGAGGAATTTAATTCAGCAGATCTCTTACATTTACAGTTTCATTTGGACGAATCCCATGTAGGAATGTGTTTATTCTTCAACTGTGGGAATTGGCATATTAGAGGGCAGATAATTTTCAAAATAAGGATATGCATGGGATGTGCTCCCCTCTCAAAAAAAATCAGTTCACATGCAATTTACGTTACAACAAACCTGAAAATGGCTGTTTAAACGATACATTACTGTTGTGGACAGCCAACATAGATATGTGCTGGTCTTCATTTACAAACTCAGATAAAATCACTGTAAGTTACTGCAATGTAAACACTGAGGAAATTGGGATGTTTCTTAGAAGGTAATTTTTTTATTTTATAATTAAAAACAATGCATAGAAATATGTTGCATTTACCTTGAATCATGTAAAACTTTTCATTCCTCATATATTCTTCACTTTTTTGTATACAAAGTCCTGTATATCAAATGAGAGTTTTAATTACTTTGTTTTGTTGTTATTTTCCTAGACAGATTTTCTCTGTATAGTTCTGGCTGTCCTGTAATCACTCTTTATACCAGACTGGATTTGAACTCAGAAGTTCACATGCCTCTGCCTATTGAATGCTAGGATTAAAGTCATGCTTATCCAGCTGAGTTTTAATTCTTAATAAAAATATTTAAGGTATGTTTAAGAAATAAAGTCTAGTGAAGTTAGTCTTATAATAAATAAGCATGTGTTATGACATCCATGGATTGACCATGAACCTGTATAGACACTGTGTTTAGGTGAATCACACATATATAACACATTTCAGAAGTTCAGAAGGCAAGGTACAAAGGACACATTTGACATAATTTGTTTCTTTCCATGTCAAAATAGAAAATTATTTTATTAAAATGTCTAGAAGAGACAATGTTCCTTGACTAAAAGCAAATTTACTAGAATCACTCACACCATAAAACACAGGCATTGAACAATACCATTTACTTTGTGTTTCATAATTGTAGAGGTAGATATGCAATGAATTGGCTTTAACTCTGACGTTCCTTTTAGATAACACCATGACCTATAGTTCAGAAAAACTGATTTAAGCTGCTCATTGAAATGTGCCAAATTTGTGGATTCCTTGAATAATATTATCCATTTACCATATTGCTTTTAGACTCCCAACTATTAAACTTTCATAGATAAGAGGAAAAGCAAGAAATAGCAAGACTCCCCACCAGCTGTGCTGAGCTATTTAGGTTTACACAGCTTGAATATTAAATTATTCACAAGGTGAAACAGTGTAATAAACATGAAAAGTATCTTCTCCCTAAGACTCAAGTGCTCAGAACTCATCAAAGCAAGCTGACATTGAGTCCTCTGGTGAGTGGTCAGATTACAGAGTAGCACACAGAGCATATGTGGACATCTGCTCACACTGTCAGCACTAGCTAGCAAAAGATGCTGGTCCTCACAAATCTTTGGCTTTTCTGAATGTTAGTCCACAAGTTTGGGGAGATATTTTGATTCTTAATGATCATAAGGGTATGAGATTATTTAATACAAATATATCATAAATTCTATTACATTTATTCAAAGAATAGGTTTTTTTTACAATAGTCTGATATAAAGTATGCTACATAGAGATACGGATAATAGAATGACTGAAAATATTACATAAAAATGTTTGTGTCCCAGCACGGAAAAAGTTTAGCTATGAAAAAGTGTCACTGGTTTGATTAATAGAAACTCAGAGACAGAAATTGGGGTTCAACCTAAAGGCCAAAAAAGCAAGGCAGCCAGTCACCTACTCTTACCTCAACCACAGTCTGAAAATGGCGATCCTGCCTCCAGGAATATTAGAATGAGACTGAAACCGAGCTGTTTCCTCCCATTTTATAATTTTCTCTAGGGCTAGGATTAAAGATGTACACCACTTTGATTAAAGGCATGCACTGCTTAGTTTCTATGGCAAATGAGAATGGCTACTGGGATTAAAAAGGTGTGTGTTGCCACTGCCTGGTCTGTAAGGCTGACCAGTGTGGCTGTTTTACTTTTCTTATTCTTAGGCAAACTTTATTTATTAAAATACAGATGAAATGTCACTAAACATGTTTGCAGTTATTAAAGGCCACAGTGACAATCATGTTTCTAAGTAATGGGAAAATGGGTAGAAGTCAAAGAACAGTTCAAAATAAAATCTTCTTATAACCTTGTGCATCTGAGTTTTAAGGTTTATTTTAAATTCAATATTTCTCATTTTTTCATCAGTATTTTTATGATCTTTAAATGGTTTATATTGATCATCAGATCCAGAGGGAGATAAAGCCAATAGTTGTATCTGCCCAGTGGAAGGCAAGGTGCTTACCTCGAATGCAGCTAAAAATATTGAAAAACTTATTATTGTCACAATTCTGAACTATCCCTCATGTGGGTCCTCAGAGCAAATTAAATGAAGGAGCAGCAGGAGAAGGGCGTGAGAGAAGGAGGAATCAGGAGGCCAAGGGGGAAGAGAAGAAGGAAGAGATCGGCATGGAATGGATGAGAGATATCAAAGTGCAAAAGATGACAATGTCTAGAAATGACAGAAGAAAGAGGGGACAGAAGAAGATTAAGAAGAGAAAAAGAAGGAAGACATATTTTAAGTCAGAATTTTAATTAATTTTAGTTCCAGAAAGAGAAAACAGCCATCAAAGTAAATAAGTAAAAATTGTTCAGTGACAGTATGACACCCATGGTCTGGTGCCATTCTACTCTGTATTCCTGTATCCTAGCTGTTCCCTTACCACTTGAACAATCTGTGTACTATGTATCCTTCTCCCACTCAGAATTTACCCCAAACTTTCAGAAATGTCACTGGCAGTATTCTTATACCACCTGATCAATCTGTTACTAGATTTCACCTGACAGAAGAAAGAGATTATGAGGGAATATTGACCCCTTTCTAGATCACACTATTTATTCATGAATGCCATTAGAATGAAGGGTTAAAGGAAGACTCAGATATTTCCAAGTGCCCATGTAGGACATGTGATTTTTTGGGGGCCTTCATGGGAGTCATTGTCTTCCATTGATTATTTTATCTGAAATTGATAGATAAAATTTTGATTTTAGAATAGCTTATTTACAGTAAAGTTTGGGTGACTGTTCAGAGAATTTCATTCTATAATCATATGAGTTATGATTATCATTGTTTACATGAGTATATGCTTTCAACCATTGAGGTTGATATGTTAACATTAACTACACTGAATACATTATTATTCATGTGATGCATTATTTGACTTTGAGTCATTTATTTATAACTTTTCATCCAGGATATCTTACATTTAGTTCATGTAATGTCCATGACCTCCTATTGATTGTGGGCTTTTCATAGAAACTAAACGATGTGGTTAGGTCCTCTGACTAATATGTTATGGAACTCTCTGACTTGGCAGAAGTAGTCAAAAGCTGCAAGTCATGTGCTATGACTAATGCAGGACACTCCATATATACTCCTGGGAAGAGGCTCAGGGGTGACAGGCCTGGGGCCTACTGGGAGGTAGATTTTACAGAAAATAAGCCAGCCAGATATGATAGCAAGTGTTTATTAGTTTTTATAAATACCTTTTAAGGCTGGGTAGAAGCTTTTCCTATCAAGACTGAGAGAGCCAATGTGATGGCTAAGAAGATCATAAAAGAAATCTTCCTGAGGTTTGGGATACCCAAAGTAATCGGGTCTGATAATGGACCTGCCTTTGTTGCCCAGGCAAGTCAGGGACTGACCTCGCAAATGGGAATCAATTGGAAATTGTGCTTATCGACCCTAGAGCTCATGTCAGATAAAAAGGATGATTAGAATCTTAAAAGAAACTCTGACAAAATTGGCCCTAGAGATAGGCAGAAATGACTGGATAGCCCTCCTTCCTTTTGCTTTGTTCCGGGTTTGGAACACCCCAGGGCAATTTAAACTCACCCCTTATGAGATCCTTTGTGGGGGACTGCCACCACTCATTGAGTCGGATGGAGTGTATAATCCTGATGCTATTCTTTCTAAACCTTTATTTGCCCACCTAAAGGCCCTTGAAGTTGTGAGACACCAGATATGGGAACAACTGAAAGAAGTATGCATTATTATTCAATGATCACTGGTATTTTTCAAATTTTTCAAAGACGCCATCCCTACCCCCTTTGCATTACTAGGCTGTGGTTTCTTCCCTTAAAACTCTCTACCCCTTCATGGGAAATGAGTTTCGGCCCCAGTGCACTGGTTCCTCTCCTGCCAATAAAACTCCTGTGATTGCAGAAAGAACAGTCTCTCATGAGTTCCTGGAAGTTTGTGTTATCCCAAGACTTGAATGAGAGTCTCCCTGATCCAGAGGTCTTTCAATATAAGACTTTTTGACAATGCATGCCATATCTTTTCTATATCCTGAAAATAGGTTACCCTGAGTGTACTTGTTTTGAGAACTGGATTCTTGCACTTTAGACACAAAATTTCAAATTATAACTCGTATACAGATTTTTAACAAGCAACATATACAGATATTGGCTGCTAAACCTACAAAATATGGAGTTTAATATGCTTTTTATATTATTAACACTTAGGTCTTCAAATAAGAAAATGCTACCTTTTATATTAAAAATTGCTTTGAAAAATTTTGAGTGCATCAATATCTTCTTCTTATAATAGCAATGGAATAGGAATTCTCTCACTAGTTTTAGGTAAAAAAAAATTAAGGTTTTGATTTTAAAAAGCATTAAAATTTACCCATCAAAGTGATGAAACAATCGGGCTTAATAAACAAACAGTGATGTTCAAATCTATATCCTCATCTTCTCCAGAGCTCAGTAGAACTACTGTCAATATTTGACCATTATTATTAACAGAACAAGTTATTTTTTAGACTCAAAAAAGTTCGATTTACAGTTGTACACAAGAATAAGGCAAGTTTTTAATTGGTTTGCATTTTAAGCATCACACTATAAAATCTCTTAAGCATGCTGATGTTAGTTCTATATTCAGGTAAAAAATAATTAAATATAGTGAAAAGCACCTAAATTACTAAAGGTTTCAAACATCTTCAATTGTTAGCTCTTAAAAATGATCCTTAGTCTATTTCGAAAATCACACTGAAGTTCTCCCTATAAAGCTGTGAGTCATATAACAGATGTTTTAAATAATGATGTACAGAAGTTATAACAAAGACTTGTAAATTTTAGACGTTGACTTAAAGGTACACAACTCCCCAATTTAAAAGTTCTAATGACCAAATATAATTAAACTTTGAATAATGGAATATTGCAACATATTTTTAAGTACATTTTGAGTATTATATAACATGTTATAGGTTCAATTAATCAAGATTCTTGATATCTCCAAAACATAATTTCACATATCAATTTGTTATATATTAATTATATAATATTAAGTTAATAACTAGTATTAATATAATGGCATATTATTAATATATGTTGACTATATATTAATTACTCATAAATAAAAAGTGTAGGTATCTTTACCCTCTAAAAGATTCTATGTCAGTTTAATCAATTCCTATAGTTACAGTTTTCAGAATAGACATTTCTCATATAAACCTGGATAAGATATGTCAAGAATGGAATTTGTTAGAAATTTGCATAAAGGAGTGGAAGGAGGGAGTCAGTAGTGTCAGACCATAATATTACAGAGTGAGAACTGTTGTCCTCTACTGTAAAAGGAGGGACAGGCTGCATCCCCTCACCAGGCTCCCGCACCACAGGCTAGCTTTACCCAAAATAATTACATGGAAACTGTATTCATTTAAATACTGCCTGGCCCATTAGTTTCATCCTCTTATTGGTGAATTCTCACATCTAGCTTTAACCCATATTTAGTAATCTGTGTATCACCATGAGGTGGTGGCTTACCAGGAGAGATCTTAACCTGTGTCTGTCTCCAAGAGGAGAGGCATGACGACTGCCTGAGGCGTCTGTCTAACTCTGCTTTCTTTCTCCCACAATTCTGTTCTGTCTACTCCACCTACCTAATTTTCTGTCCTATTAAAGGGCCAAGGCAGTTTCTTTATTAACCAATGAAAGTAACACATAGACAGATGACCCTCCTCCATCACTCTACTACTGGACCGGCAGGGCTTCCTGATTACTGAGTCTTCTCATTAAGAGCCTACAACATACTCTAGCCTAACCTAGCTCAGGAGAATTTGTGTTTTCTGGCAGGACCGTCTCTCAGAATAGCCTGACAAGCATCTCCCATTCTGAATACACTAACTGGGTGCCCCATTTCCAAGTTCTAAGTTATCAACTCATCCTGCCTGACATCTCTTATGATTTCTTTTTATTGAGGAAGTAGGGGGAATGGGTCGGGGGGGAGAAATTATTTGGCTTACATTTTATGAATCATAATCCACTGAGGAAATCCGAGGTAGGAATTCAAACTGAGCAGGAACCTGGAGGCAAGGAAATACAGAGGCTGTGGAGGAGTGCTGCTTACTAGCTTTCTTGTTATGGCTTGCTCAGCCGGCTTTTGCTGTTGTTGTTTTATAGAAATATCTTTTTATTTTACATATCAATCCCAGTTCCCCCTCCTTCTGTTCCTCCTGCTTCACCCAACTTCTAAACCATCCACCATTCACTCTTGAGAGAGGGTAAGACAACTCATGGAAGGTCAACAAAGTCTGTCATATCATGTAGAGGCAGGACCAAGACCTTCCCTCTCTGTATTTAGGCTGAGCAAGGTATTCCTTCATAGGAATGCAGTTTAAAGAGCCAGTTCATGCACTAGGTATAAATCCTGGTCTCACTACATGGCCCCACAAACTGCCCAAGCCACACAACTGTTGCCCACATTCAGATGGCCTAGTTCAATCTTATGCAAGTTCCCCAGCTTTCCAACTAGAGTCAGTGAGCTCCCACTGAAAGGCTGGAAAAGTTCCATTTGTGTGCTGGGCCCTTTTAGAACTTTGAACTACACCACAGCCCCCAGGATAAGCTGAAGGCCACAGAACCGTTCTTTAGAGGAAGTATTAGTTAATAAAGAAACCTAGGATACACAAAGCTACTGACAGTAGCCCATTCCCCGACCCATAGTCATACAGAGAATATTGACCAACCAACTTCCCCTATAAGTTTTGTAATATTTCAAAAAGTCCCTGCAGTTAGCAAAGGGTCAGCAAATGTCTGGAGGATGTATCCAGGGGGCCTGTTGCTATCTTTCCTAGATAATAATAGCCTATCAGGAACTAACAGCTAAGTTTTATTTAACCTTTAGCCAATTATGATGCAAAATAAGTAATTTTTTACTTTGAAACCGTAACCTTATGATTGCTTTGTGGTTTTTGTCTTTATAAATCCCTTACAATAGTAGATGGGGTCCTTCTCCCTCCATCTGCTATAGCAGACTGCGTGCCTGGTTTCTTGCTAACCCAATTATTGCACCCTCTATCAAGATATCTCTTTCATTACTACTCCTCACCATCCTTTCTCCAACTCAGCCATCTCAAGCCCCCTCATGTTCCCATTAACCATCATCTCCAATCTACTTCCCTTCCCAGTTTATCCAGGTTAATGTAACTGCCTCCATGTGTGTCCCTCTTAGGGTTTTTCTTGTTACCTAGTTTCTCTGGGATTGTGAACTGTAGGCTGGTTATCCTATGCTTTATATCTAATATCCACTTTTGAGTTAGTATATATTATATTTGTCTTTCTGGGTTTGGGTTACCCCATTCATGATGGTTCTTTCTAGGTCCATTCATTTGCCTGACATTTCAAGACATCGTTATTTTTTCTTATATTGCTGAGTAGTACTCATTGTGTAAATGTAACATATTGTCTTTATCTATCCTTTGGTTGAGGGGCATCTAGGCTATTTCCAGGTCCTGGCTATTATAAGTAATGCTGTTATGAACATAGTTAAGCAAATGTCCTTGTGGTTTGAATGTGCACCTCTTTGGTATATGTCCAAGAGTGGTATTACTGAGTTTTGAGGTTGATCAAGTTCCAGTTTTCTGATGAATGAGTACCACAATTTTAATAGTGTCTATACAAGATTACATTTCCACCAGCAATGGAGGAGTTTTTCCCTTGCTCCATATCCTTTCTAGCATGCATTGTTACTTTTATTTTTGACCTTAGTCATTCTGACAGGTGTAAAAGGAATCTCTAAGTTGTATTGATATGCCTTTCCCTGATGGCTAAGAATGTTCAACATTTCTTTAAGTGTCTCTCTGTCATTTGATATTCTTCTGCTGAGTATTCTCCATCTAGGTCTGCACTCCATTTTTTAAATTACATTATTTGGTTTGTTGATGTCTAGTGCCTTGTGTTCTTTGTATATTGTATAGATTAACCCTCTGTCTATGAGCTCAAAAATTATTCTAGGGAACTCCTACAGCTGATAAACACCTTAAGTAATGTGTAGGATACAAGATTAACCCCCCAAAATCAGTAGTTCTTCTATGTACAGATGATAAATGGGCTGAGAATGAAGCTATAGAAACATCAGTATTTACAATACCTACAAATAACATAAAATATCTTGTGGAATAATGTTCTTGTACACTGTAAAGATTTGTCACCAATATTTTTAATAAAATACTAATTGTCCAGTAGCCAGGCAGGTAGTATAATTGGAGCAACTAGACTAAGAGAATTCTGGGAAGAGGAAAGAGAGTCAGTCACTATCCAGACACAGAGGAAGCAAGATGAGAATGCCTCACCAAGAAAGGTACCAGGTTTCATGGCTAAACAGAAAAGAATTATGAGTTAATTTAAGTTGTAAGAGCTATACAATAATAAACCTGAGCTATTATGCAAAACAGTTTATAACTAATGTAAGGTTTTGTGTGTTTCTTTAGGCCTGAATGGCTGTGGGACCAGGAAAGTCAGAAACTTCTGTCTACAGGTACCTCTAAACAAACAAGTGAAAGACCTGTATGACAAAAACATCTCAACATTAATTCAGGAATACTAGATAATGACTTATCTAATCTTTAGATTACTTAAAAAACATAGTGTTTTCTTGATATGACACGGTCATGGTATTCACAAAGTCACAATAGCTGCTTCTGGTTGCACAAGACCTGCAAAATATCAAAGAAAATCCTTTCCATCATGGATTCGAAATGGGCTCCAGAAAAAAAAAAAAAAACAAAATCCTAGATAAAAGCTTTTGGCAACTGATGGCTGCTATTGGAAGGAATCAGTTTCTTTAGGGTGTGGCCAGTATTAGATTACCAATACTCTATTCTCTATCCATGTTCTTATGGGCAGAAATAATTAGAATCAGTTTGTCACAAAAAAGAATATGAAGTTGTGAAGGGGATATGGCAGAATGATTAGGAGAAGTTGAAAGCAGATGGAGGAAAATAAAAATCTATAAACATATTTAGAAATATAGATATACAAGAAATTCATCAGTATGGCTATAGGAACTGGCCTTTTCAGGCTCCCTCTCCTCAGCTGCCCAAGGAACTAACTGGGGGTGTCTCCCTGAAAACCTGAGAACCCCTCTAGGGTCAAGTCTCTTGAGAACCCTCAGGTAGCTCCTTAAATTAAGATATATGCTTCCCTGCTCCCATATCCACCCTTCCTATATCCCAAGCACCCCATTCCTCCGAGCTCCCCCCATTCTCCCCTTCACACTTTTCTCTCCCCATCTTCCCTTGGCCCAGTCTCGCCCAACCCTCAAGTTCCCAATTTTGCCTGGCGATCGTGTCTACTTCCAATATCCAGGAGGATTAGTATATCTTTTTTTGGGGAGTTCACCTTCTTATTATCTTCTCAAGGATCCCAAATTTATAGGCTCGATGACCTTTAATTATGGCTAGAAACCGATTATGAGTGAGTACATCCCATGTTCATCTTTTTGGGTCTGGGTTACCTCACTCAGAATAGTGTTTTCTATTTCCATCCATTTGCCTGCAAAATTCAAGATGTCATTGTTTTTTACCACTGAGTAGTATTCTAGCATGTATATATTCCACAGTTTCTTCATCCATTCTTCCACTGAATGGCATCTAGGTTGTTTCCAGGATCTGGCTATTACAAATAATGCTGCTATGAACATAGATGAGCATATGCTTTTGTTGTATGATTGGGCATCTCTTGGGTAGATTCCCAATAGTAAATGTATAACACTAAACAAACTCAATATTATTGGAGGTTTCTTTTTGTTCTTGTGGTGTTTCTTTTTTGTTTGTTTGCTTTTGTTTTTATTCTCTATAATGCTTTGTATTCTTTTCTTTTTCTCTTAAATTTTATAGGTCTTTTGCTTATATAATATGGTTTCTGGTTTTGTATTTATATGGGATTTTCATATGTGTGAATGTAAGCCTCTCTGCCTATATGTATTTCTTGTGCTTTCTCTTCAGCTCTTTCTTCATGATTCATTTATATGATTTTATTACTATTTCTATTATTTATTTTTAGATGCTTGCTTGTTTTCTAATAAGAGAAAGCAAGAAAGGATGTAGATTTGTGTGGTCAGAGGCTGCTTGTTTGTTCCTGACTGCACAAACCATGAAATAATTACACAGAAACTGAGTTATTCACAATACTATTTGGCCTATAACTTATGTACATTTTTAGCTTACTCTTATATCTTAAATGAACCCACTTCTATTAATCTGTGTATCGCCTTGTAGTTGTGACTTACTGGCAAATTTCCAGCATGTCTGTCCCTTGCAGTGGCTACATGGCTTCTTACTGATTCTGCCTACTCTCTATACATATCTCTTCCAGCCTGGCTATATTCTCTTATGCCATTGGCCAAAACAGCTTTTTTTCCTCATTTTTTTATTAAAAATTTTCATCTCCTTCCCTCCTCCTCCCCCTTCCCTCCCCTCCCTTCCACCCATACCCCCATTCCCTTCCTCTCCAGGCCAAAGAGCCATCAGGGTTCTCTTCACTATGTTAAGTCCAAGGTCCTCCCAACTCCTTAAGTCCAGGAAGGTGAGCAACCCAAACTGACAAGGCTCAGAGGGAGGGAGGGGGGATATGGGTGGAGGGGAGGGGAGGGAAGGGGGAGGAGGAGGGGGGAGATGGAAATTTTTAAATAAAAAAAATAAACCATGAAAAAAAAGTTAAAATATATTGCCACTTAAAATGATAAGTTCATAGTAATGTCTCCTTTATGTGAATGATATATACCCTATTCTTTTAGATATCAAATGGAAAAATGTAATCTGTTAGTGTTGGTTATATGAAATGGTGTGTTCTCTATTAATTTGGTTTGTTTCTTTTATTCTTTGTATATTCAGTTTTATATGCTATTATTTGTGACCATATGCATCCCTATATGTATGTATGTACATATAAACATATGAGTCTTAATATTAATTAGAATGGGTCAGAATTTATATACATGAATAGTAAATTAATAAAGTGGTTAGAAATTTCAGGATAAGCATTTTTGAGTACCTATTATCTTTTAGATACTTTCAAAATTGATGATTCCCTGCAGTGAATAAGTGTGGCAAAAGTAATTAGTAAAATGTTAGCAGCAATAAGAGTAGGTATTAGATGAGATAAAATGAAGAATACATGAATACCTCTATGTGGGTTCATTTTAATTTTAATAACAATGGGTGTTAACTGGATGAAAATAGCTTATGATTGCATTATTATCTCTCCAGAAGAAAGTCATCAAGAAAGAAATGCTTGCTCTCTTCAAAAGTCATTTTACTCAACAGATATGTGTCCAGTTCTTTTTCCAATAAATAGAAAATAAGGTTCCTGTAAAAAAAAAGTTGTCTTGTACTCACTCATAAGTAGATACTAGCTATAAACAAAGGAAATTGAACCTATAGTTTGTGATCCTAGAGATGCTAAGTAATAAGGTGAACCCAAAGAAAAAATATATATAGACCCACCTGGAAATTGGAAACTGACAGAATTGACTGGCAAGATTGGGAGCATAAGGTGTGAGGAGAGAGGAGGGTATAAGGAGAAGAGGAAGAGTAAGGGGAGGGGAGAAGATAATGATGAAATGGGATGGTCAAGATGGATGCAGGACAGAGATGAGATCAAGGAGAGAGATATCTTGATTGAGGGAGCCATTATAGGGTTACCAGATACCTGGCTCTAGAGAAATTCCCAGGAATCCAAAAGGATGACCCCACCTAGGACCCTGGAAAATAGAGGAGAGCAGGCCAGATCTTGACTTGCCTATAGTCAGACTGATGATTATCTTAAATACCACCATAGAACTTTCATCCAGCAACTGATAGAAAAGAGGCAGAGACCCACCTTGGAGCACTGGACTGAGCTCTAAAAGTCCAGTTGAAGAGTGGAAAGAATGAGAATATGAACAAGGAGATCAAGACCATGATAAGTTCATCCACTAAGACAGTTTACCTGAGCTAATGGGAGGTTACCAACTTTAGCTGGACTGGGAAGGAACAAGGGTAGGACCAGACTAGTTGCTCTTAATGTGGTTGACAGTTGCATAGCTGGATCAGACTGAGGGGCTCCTGGCAGTGGCACCAGGATTTATCCTTATTGCATGTACTGGCTTTTTGGGATCCTATTCTCTTTGCTCAGTCTAGATATAGTACGGAGGCCCTTGGACCTTCCACAAGGCAAAGTGTCTTACCCTCTCTGAGGATTAGAAGGGGGTAGGAAGGGAGGGTTGTGGAGGGAATGGGAGTAGGGGAGAGAGTTGGAACTTGAATTGTTTTTTTTTTAATCTAATAAAAAGAAAACCCAGCTGTCTTATGTAGAGTTCCATTGCTGTGACAATACACCATGACCAAAATTCAAGGAGGAAAGCATTCAATTGGCTTCCACATCCATATCACTGTTCATCACAGAAGGAAGTCAGAACAGGAACCTGGAAGCAGAAGTTGATAATAGAACAGTGAAAGGGTGTTGCTTACTAGCTTGCTCCCCAAGGCTTGCTTAGCCTGCTTTCTTACAGAACCCAGGACAACCCAGGGAAAGCATCGCCCACTTTGACCTGGGGACTCTCTCATCAATTACTATTTAAGAAAATGCTAATTACTAATTATGAAGGCATTTCTCAATTGAAGTTACCTCCTTTCAGATAACTCTAGCTTTTGTCAAGCGGACATAAAACTAGTCAGCACAAGAGCTTTGTCAAAGGAAGTATGAAAATCATGAAGCTCCATATTTTTCCTCTTGATTTTTACCTGTATCACTTTAATCATACTTTTAAATACAAAGCTCTGTATTAGGAAAGAAATTACTGTTTCATATTGTGGGTGACATATTTTTTTTTCTGTAAAATATTCTTGCTGCCTTGAGGACAGTTGCTGGACAATATAAAGTTAGGTAAAGAAAAGCAAGACTATTCACCTTGTCATTTTCTGCCTTCTCCATCAATCTACCTAAAGGTTTATAATATTGTTATAAATTAAGTCACTTATCACCTTAAATTCTATCATACTTAGAAATTATTTTATACTTTTTAAAATGTGTAAATAGCATAGAGCATTGTGAAGTACTTTTCACCTAAATTTTTGTAGTATTGCCACCTCATGTTATCATGGCACACTGTCATAAATAATGAAGCAACATTGGTGTGTTGCAGTTTGCTGAACTATGACCTCCTTTCTAACTCTCATTAATCAACCTCAGGGTCACTCTAGATGTTGTACTGCATGTAGACTTGGTACAGTTGGAAGGAGCAAAGTCAGAATGTGCCAGTGTGGAAATCATATTCTAACTAGCTCTCAGAAAGTTGCATAGCAGATGTGTTTCGAACAAATGGGTGTACTGAACCAAAACCTACTTTCTTCATTTAAAAAGATGTTAGCACTGTAAATAATAGTGATTTTTTTTCACAAGTTTTCAATCGTTAGCTTCCTGAAGAGATTCCCAACTCATGCAACAAGTCAGGGAGGGTCACGCATAGAATGATGATGGCTTCAGGCCATTAATGCATGCTAAATTCTAAATATGATGGACTTAGAAGATAATTATTGAATAAGTAATGGTCAAAAAGGTAAAGCTTTTTAACCCATACCACCATTATCCTTATTGGGAATTTTTATTTATGTAAAACAGAAGGTGATGACAAAGATGGAAGACAAAACCTGGTGGTTGAATGAAAGAAGAAATAAAAGGAAACAACATGACTGTACCTAGGTATGGAAGAGGAGAGAGCTTATTTTAGATTTAAAAAAAAAGAGCATGAGTAAAGGGAGAAACATCTGGGAGAGTCCATAGTGGACATTGCTAGACTGATCTGGGCCAAGTGTGGAGAAAAGGAGAAAAAAGGAGAAGGGATAGAGGGGACCCTGTGTAGCTGCCAGTAGGCAAAAGGTACAAAAGAAGGATCAGTAACCAAAATGTCTAGATTATAAAGGGAATAGTCTCTGTGATAAGGGTAGTCCAGCCCCTGAACTAAAAACTTTAGTGTAGAGGGTGAGGTATGCTACCATAGACTGTAACATCTAAAGACTGAGGAATGCTGGGAGAACCTGGTGGCCAGGTTTGTTTAATAAGTTAAGTAGTCATCTCCATCATTTGTCTAGGGTTTGAAACTTAGCATTAGGATTCCCCCAGATTGAGGAGTAGCTAATTTTGTATGAGCAGGGTCCCCTGTGTTCAATGAAAAATCCACAATTTTGTATGCCAGACTTGTTGACTCCTCAAGGGAAGCCTTATCCACTCTGAGGAGTGAGTGAGGAGCAGGAAAAGGGGAAGGAGAAGGAACTGGTATTATAAAATGTAAAATGAAGAAAAATTCAATAAAAATAAATAAAATACACAAAAATAAATAACTAAATAATCTAGAGTAACAGCATAAAACTATTAACTTTGACCTGTTCCTCCATGCATTGTTACGAAATGCATCACACACATGTGTACAAACTATACTACACATTAATTCTAAAAAATACAAACAAACAAAGAAAGACAATATGCTGTAATACTTTAAAATGTTGCCTAAAATTTTAGAATCCTCTTAAATCTCTTATCACACTCAAAACAATACTCTTTATAATGGGCTCCAACCATCTCTGACTTTTAATTTGTAAATGGCAATGATTTTCAGGTCAGAATTTACTAAGTAATATAAGCTTTGTGGTTATTTTGTTGTAAATGAGGCTGATTAATTTTTTATATTATTTCTTATATTTTGTTGTCTCTGTTCAGATTCATGATCATTATGATGCAATGCATTTTCAATGGAGGAGAATTCCCTCATCTTATCTGTTAACATGGAGTCATCACATGTGATCTGGACAGTCACTCACTGGTGCTTGTAACTCTGTGCTTACTGGGCTTGCAGCCACTTCATGTGACTACCTGAGGTGTATCAATGTGACCAAAGGATATGGGTTGAACCACAGATAGGGCTTCATTGTAGCTGGCTTTAGAAAGGAATTCCCTACTGGATTAAGATGATAATGGTCACACAGCAAATGAAGAAACTTTGTTCTCATTATCAGTAGTATCAACATTTTGCTAAATTTTTATTCAAATGCAAGTTATAATTAGGAATGTGTACTGAACATTTTCTGTTCACCTGAAAATAAAAAATGGATTTCCTTGCACATGGAAGTTATTATTTGAATATAGCTACCAATAATAAAGAAATCATTTTCTTTGCTTTGGTTGTTCATTGCTATTCCTTTTTTATAATTAAAATCTTTATTTCATGAGAATCACCCAAAATTTAACAGGTACATAAAATTTCATTATACTAGAATATGTTCTTGAGCCATTTTCATGGCTCTGTCATTCTTTAGAAAACAAACAGACAAACCAATGGGAATAGATCCAATCAAACAAATATAGAAAGAGAAAACAAAGAAAAAGTATAAAAAGGGACAAGGAAGGAAAATGTAAAGAAGAGTGTTTAATTTACATCTAAGCCCAGGAAGAACCTATTATGTTACCTCATTCTATTCAAAGGAAAAGGTAAATATAGCAGAAATTGACTGGACAAAGAATGGGAATCTCTGAAATATTAAACTTGTTTCTTCACTATTTCCTTTTAATTTATTCAGACAAGGCAGAATGTTAGGGATTTAAGCAGTAGGCTGTTTTTGCCAGCCTGTGTTGTTTTAACTCAGTCTTTAACTTATTTATGAAGGTATCTTAAATTATTTGTATCGTTTTGTCCCTGAAGTTGACTCACATTATTTTAAGGTTAGTCTTTGAAATCCTTAATTTGTGTGTTCAGAATAATCATTTTTATTTCTCAGTTGTAGCTAAGGAGGTATTGCTATTTCTTTATGACCACGAGTATCATATTTCTCCAAGGGTATTAGTGACCGTTAAGGATATTAGAAGAGTGGTTTTGTAAGCTTTGTAGCATTGTTCCACACTTAATAAAATGTCCTCAGTAATGAGACATTTCACACTCTTCAGCTTCACTTCAGGAGAATACTCTAAAGAGAACTTCATGAATTTTCTAAATTGGAATGAAAAATATCCAGTTAAAGTTTCATCCATGACTTGATTGTATAAACAATTATTGAAAACCAAATTTCGGAGGAGATGTTTATTCTTGAATCAGTAATAAGAGAAACGACTCCATTTTCTTTTTTTATTCTAATATCTTTTTATTGATAAAATGTAGAATTTAAAAATGCTTAAACTGTTTGTTGTTCGTGACACTTTGATTTATACAAGAGTTGCTTCCCAAAAATGTTACCCATAGCTGGATTAAAAGAATATTTGGGAAATGTGGCAATGTGGTTTACATAAGTATTCCACATTACAAGTCTACTGGGGATCCAAAGGGATTTGCCTCTGTGGAGTTTGAAAAAAAGAGCAAGCAGCAAAAGCCATTGAGGTATGTCTGTAAGACCCATTGTTAACCGGCGGCCAAAGAATCCAATTCTCTGCTTGGAGAAAAACGACTCCATTTTCTACCCTTTAGAAAGATAAATAGCAGAATATCAGTGTTAAAGATACAGCCAAAGGTAGAAAATATTGCATAATTTTAATTTGTTTCATATCACTGAAATGTGGAAACTCATTTCTCCCATACTGTTGATGTTTAATAATATATCATGAGCTTTCTTACTGTAGATTAAAGTTATATCTATTTTTAAATTATTTGTGCCATAAATATCCTGTTTTGACTGTAGCTGATTTTATTATTAAAGTAGTATTTACTTGTTTTATTGAAAAGTGGAAATTATATTATTTATGGATTTTCTTTTGTGATAAAAACTTCAGACATGATCATATGAGTTTTTATGTACCTATGAATTTAAAACAAAGATAATTAAGTGTATATATATGATATTTACATATTTGTATATTATTATATCATATAAAATTCTTTTAGTGAAAGAATTCTTTGGACTTAGTTTGAGACAGAATTTCTTTGTGGAACTTAGGAGCTTGCTCTGGCACTCATTCTGTAGACTAGGCTGGGCTTGAACTCACAGAGATCCACTTGTTTCTGCCTGCCAACTGTTGGGACTAAAGGGGTACACTGCCACTGCCCAACCAAGAGTTCTTCAGTATCATGTTTTTCTAAGAATTTTAGAAACTGCTAAAGTTAATAAAAGTTGCAATCATTCTTCAGTGACAGTGAGTCCAAAAATGCTTCTTGTGTTTTTCTGAAATGTTATAATACAAATTTCCAGAGAATCATTATTTCACTATAGATGCATGTATGAACATCCATAGATATACATATACATACAAATGCAGTCACACAGATGGATATTTGGAGCATTCTTATCAGTACGTAGGGAAAACACATTGTATACTAATGTACAACACTGCTAATGTACCTACAGTAATCACTTATATTATGACGAATTTCAATCTATTAACCTGATATTGACAAGCTTATGAAATCTCTCACTGTTTCACTATTGAGTTCACATATTTTTTTTCTGTGTATACCTCATTTGTATTTTCACTGGGATACCCATTTATGTACTATATAGAAAATTATTTAACAAATGAAGTATAAAAACTTATAGAAAGAAGGAATGGAATTTTGTGATTTCTGGTTCTTAATTTGATTGTGATCCAAGAGATTCATAACTGGTTATGGTCACTAATTGTTCCATTCAGTGACAGAATGTGGATGCATAGAGGATGAAAGACCCTGATTGAGTGGTTAATAAATTAACATAACATCAATATGATATAATTTTAAAATTTACAGTGGAGCAAATATTATAGAAAAGCTTTGAATGGTAGATTAATAGTTAATGTTACTATGACAACAGCCAAAGAAAAATACATATGTTTTAGTTTACTTTTCTTTAGTCAAAATTTTATTCTACATTCTATTTTCTAGGAGTCAAATGAAAATACCAGTTGAGATATGCTTTTTAATAGTGAAACATTGTGTGTCTTTTTATCACAAAGGAAAATTCAGCCTTGGAATGTATATGTCATTATTAAAACAATGGCAGTGGTGTCATAGCCTCTAAGAAGCAGACTAGGTTGACACAGCATTAAAGTAAAACCTACATTTAAGAAGAAGGAAACTCTATTTCATGGGGAAAGATCACCAAATTATGTTTTCTTCTTGGACTCTGTTTCCCTAAATATAATCTAGAAAAAAATGTAAGCAGAAAGAGGCAAGTATGTTCTACACAAGTAATTGTATCTTTATTTATTAGAGGTACACTTTTGCATTTATAAATGCATGGGTAGCATGATCAAGGTGAGGAGGTTTCTGCAGATGCTGAGCCATTTTTTGTTACAAGCTACAAAACTTTCGGGGTTACTTTTATTTTTTTATTTTTTTTTCTCCCTTTCTCATGGTTTATTCTTTTTTATATATTTAAAAATTTCCATCTCCCTCCCTCCTCCTCCCCCCTCCCTCCGCTCCTCCTCCACCCCTCCCCTCCCTTCCCCCCTCCCTCCCCCTCCCTCCACCCACACCTCCCCTCCCTCCCTCTCAAGGCCAAGGAGCCATCAGGGTTCCCCACTCTATGCTAAGTCCAAGGTCCTCCGAACTCCCCCCAGGTCCAGGAAGGTGATCGACCAAGCTGAGAAGGCTCCCACAGAGCCCGTCCATACAGAAGAATCAGAGCCCAGCGCCACTGTCCTTTGCCTCTCAGTCAGCCCCCGCCGTTGGCCACATTCAGGGAGACGGGTTTGGTCGCATGATCCATCAGTCCCATTCCAACTGGAGTTGGTGATCTCCCTTTAGTTCTGTCCCACCGTCTCCATGAGTGAACGCACCCCTCACGTTCCTGACTTTCTCCCTCATGTTCTTGCTCCTTCTGCTCCTCATCAGGACCTTGGGAGCTCAGTCCAGTGCTCCAATGTGGGGCTCAGTCACCTTCCCCATCTGTCGCCAGCTGGAGGTTCCGAGCCTATAAATTTGGGATCCTTGAGAAGATAATAAGAAGGTGAACTCCCAAAAAAAGATATACTAATCCTCCTGGATATTGGAAGTAGACACGATCGCCAGGCAAAATTGGGAACTTGAGGGTTGGGCGAGACTGGGCCAAGGGAAGATGGGGAGAGAAAAGTGTGAAGGGGAGAATGGGGGGAGCTCGGAGGAATGGGGTGCTTGGGATATAGGAAGGGTGGATATGGGAGCAGGGAAGCATATATCTTAATTTAAGGAGCTACCTGAGGGTTCTCAAGAGACTTGACCCTAGAGGGGTTCCCAGGTTTCCAGGGAGACGCCCCCAGTTAGTTCCTTGGGCAGCTGAGGAGAGGGAGCCTGAAAAGGCCAGTTCCTATAGCCATACTGATGAATTTCTTGCATATCACCATAGAACCTCCACCTGACGATAGATGAAGAAAATGACAGAGCCCCACATTGGAGCACCGGACTGAGCTCCCAAGGTCCTGATGAGGAGCAGAAGGAGAGAGAACATGAGAAAGAAAGTCAGGACTGTCGGGGTTACTTTTAATAGAATCACAGGTTACCAATTTAAAATTTTTCATTTCATAGAAGAAAATCTTATATCATGTACTAGTCTGGGAAGAGGTGGTTTGGACATGTGAGGCCAGCAGGGCACATCACACTTTACTCACGTCTCATTATAGAGTTTCTCTCCACAGCATTACTTATGGATCTCTCCTGTCAGCATGAGACATGATTCTACAATGTGACCATAAAACCTGTGTTTATTGTTTCCATGGATTCAATAAACTCTATAAAAATTATTATTGAGAGCCGGGCGGTGGTGCCGCACGCCTTTAATCCCAGCACTCGGGAGGCAGAGGCAGGCGGATCTCTGTGAGTTCGAGACCAGCCTGGTCTACAAGAGCTAGTTCCAGGACAGGCTCCAAAGCTACAGAGAAACCCTGTCTCGAAAAAAACCAAAAAAAAATTATTATTGAGGTGGTTTGTATTCTGCAATAAACTAAACCCCTGGAATGAGAAGAACTCTGTATCAAGAGGAGATATAGAGGCTGTTTTTAGATAGGAACATAGTTGATAGGTCAAAGGATGATTTTAAATTCTGTTTTCCTCACTCATGTATTTCCAAGCAACCATCATTATCTTCTACATAATAACTTTGTGTAGACAGCCACACTATTTTCTAAGAGAAAATGTCAAGACTTCATAGATCCATGTTGGGATGAGAAACTGGTTTAACTCTGATTTTGAATTTACTTTATGAATATTATTCTTAGGCTCATTTATTAAATCCTAAGGGTTTTGCCTACTGTCATAACAAATTCCATATAGAATAAAGGCAAACTCTATTCTTTAGGCTTCACTATAGTAATATTATTCATAGCTCTGCAATTAATACTAAAGAAATGTTTATTCTATACACTTCTGGAGGTTGTGAAGTCCAAAGTCTACACTGTCATATCTGGTGAGGGTTATTTTATGTTTCTTAGAGAGGAGTATTCAACTATGTTCTCTGAAGGGGAGGCACACCTTGTCCTCATATGATGATTGAAAAATGAGAATGAAGCAAATACTAACCTCGTTTATAATGATTTAATTCATTCAAGAAGGAGAGGCACTTCTGAAAATTGCCCCTTCTGTGAAAAACTTCTGAATGCTATCATGTTGAACATAAATGTCAATGAATGAATTGATTTTGACGTATAGTTTGAGGTGATGGTCTATCACGATGGAATAAGCATGATGGTTGGAACATCAGGTGGCTGGTTTTACTTGATCCCCAGCCAGGAATCTGGTGTAAGTCAATCATGGTGATCCATTGATTTTTTTCCCAGCTACTAATTTTAATACATGATGGGGCCCTGGCCCACAGGATGTTGTCATCTACTTTCAGGGTGGGTCTCATCTTCTCACTTTAACCTCTCTGGAAATGTCCCCAAAGAAACAACTAGAATTGCATCTCCTATACGATTCTCAATCCAATTAAGTTCAAAGTAAAGGTTACCCATCAAAGTTATTACAATGGTTCACTGGTACTAGCATCACACTTTTAAGAGACAATGATTAGTATCTCGTATGAGTCATAAATTTAGATTAACCTTTGAGTGGTATTTATTTTTTTAAGAAACTACTATGACTAAAGTCAACATAAACTCAATAACTTGCTGTGGGAGCACATTCTGCTCCTTCAGCCAATAGTCTTTAAGATACCAGCCCACTTGGGCATGTTCTCTTATAGTTTTAAAAGCAGTGGGAACTATGCAACCACTCTCTTGTTTCTGGCTCCCATTCCAGCTGCTAAACTCTGTTCCTGTTTGCACTCAGAGGACTATTATTTAGGACAGTGATCTGTAAGTTTCTCTGTTAAATGAATAATCCTTTTATTATCCTAATTCTGGACTGGACTTGGATTATTTTACGGCATCAATTGGCACCCAATGTTTGGTTTTGGTATACCCCAGCTCTGCTGCCCACTGCCAGCTCAGAGTGCTCCCAGCTTGGCATGAGCCCTCCCTCAGTATGTCGCGGCTGTGTGTGGAGCCAGTAGTTCAATATAGAATTTCTCACAGCAGGCTTTCTTGCTACAGATCAGCAGCAGTTATTTATATTTTCCCTTTACCCACCTCAGATTGGCTTCAAGTCCCCACGTATCTTACCATTTGCCTCCTGCCAGGACGCAACACAGACATTTGGGTAATATGAGGGCATCCCTGATCTGAGTCAGCTTGTTTCTAATGATTTGTTTGCATTTGCCTATTCCATTGCTCTATAGACGTCTTCAGAGCACACAGTCTATGATTTATCTTTCAGTATTTTGTTCTAAAATCAAATTTCAGACTGGCCATGGATGAATTTACATGCACCGCTATGCCCTGCTGTGTTAGTTTTGTGGGAGACCCTACTAGCAGGTTATGGTTATTGTACCTGATCCAGCTAATTAAACCACAGGTAAGATTTAATATCTTAATTACAGATCATAAGTTGCTAATTTAAAAGGACAATTTGACAGAGAATCTAATTGTCAAAAGTTTCAATTGCCTCTTTACTTACAACATATGCTAGTTTTTACAAGACTTATATGATGTCCCTTCTACACCACTATTTTGTTTCTGGGAATTAGTCTTGTACTCAATATTTTTTTTTCATAAAAATGTGTTTGACAATAGGGCTAAGAATGAGGCATTTTTAGAAAGGGTAGTCTTTTCAGATGAAAACAACACTTCTCAGAGGTTGGAAATCTGAAAAAGGATACAATCAATTTAACTAATAAAATTTGTTCAACTGAGATACTTTTGGAAATGGTATAGACTGATAGTAATATATTTAAAGGAAGATTCAGCACTCTGGAGAAGGAAACCGGCAATTTGGAACATAAAACCCAATCAGTGACAGTGGGTGCTGAAACATTATTTGAGAGAATTCTCACTGATGAGTGTATTAATTGGACTCTATCAAAGGGGTATGACAGAGTGATTGATAGAATGTCTCTGCAGTAAGGTAATATGCATGCTATAAAGATTATGTCCAAGGACGAGACATTATCTCTACTGGACAGACTTTATACCTTGGAATCTTCAATAAGGACATTAGAGCAGAGCACTAGACAGGAGATCCAGATGTTAGAAAAGGCAGTGGTAAACAGATTTGAAAAGATTGATGAAATTATCGAATTTGATGACCAGGAACAAAAGATAAAAAGGCAAAATTTAAACTTGCCGGTACATAAAAATCTCTGGGATACCTTCCCCAGAGTTTTGCCTGCTTTCCAGTAATAACAACAGGAAAAGAATATGGCTCCAAGTACACTAAGGTTGTCATGTAATATACATGGTAGCCCATATGTATGAATGATCTAAAAGAAATTAAACAAGCAATTGTAAGTTACAGATTACATTTGTCCTTTGTTAGGTAAATGATCAAAACGTAGGCTTTCAGTAGAAAAGCCATACCTCAAGTTTGGGCTCAGTTAACCTCAGCAGTCCTAAAAAGTGGACTGCAATTGTTTCATGGTGCATTTTAAAAGAGGAAGAGAGAATTTTGGAGCAACATGAAAAAGCAAATGTACTTGAGATTTCCCTAGATCAAATTCTAGGTAAAGGACTTTACTCTGATCCTCAGGATCAAGCTCTTTATGATTATCACACCTTGTACCTATGTAGCACAGCAGCTTGGTACAGCATTCAGAAACTAGAAAAATAAAGTTGAATCATATCTTAGCGTTAAACAGGGTCAGAGAGAACCTTTTAGTGACTGTTTGCAAAGACTAACTAGGGCTGGACAAATAGGGGTAAGTGACCCAGAAACTAGATGTATAATAATTGAATCTTTGGCTTATGAGAATGCCAACATTGATTGCAAACAGATCCTTGGGCCTTTAAAGATCAGATCTGAACCCATGGATGAATGGATCTTACAAACCATGAATATAGAGACACTTGACTATGCTACTGAAGCATAGATAGGAGAAGCAATTTCTAATTATAAGAGAAGACATCAGAATATCAAATGTTTTATTGTGGTTGAATAGGACATCTGGGAATGGATCCTAGACAACAAATTCTTAGGAATAATGTATCCTCTGGGAATGGCAGAAATAGGAAGACTCAGCCTTCAGGTATATGTAGGAGGTGTTTCAAAGACTGACATTGGACCAATAAAACTAGTTCAATGAAAGATAGACAAGGCAATCTGATACCATCAGGAAATGCCATGGGGAGCCTTTCACAGGCCTACATGACAAATGTGGTCCAATCATTCCCAGTTACTGTGGAGAACATGTATCATCAGGAAAATTTAAAAATCCAATGCCTGCTGTAAAAAGCAATATTGGTCTGTTAATGATGAGTTAAATGTGGACGATGAATCAAAAACCCCAGTATGACAGAGAAATGTATATTTTGGCAGACTTCTATAAATGATCAAAGACCAAAGCTAAGAGTTTGTATAAATGGCATGTTTATTGAAGGCTTATTAGACAGGGGTGCAGATGTAAGTATCATTACTCCAGAATCTTGGCATCTGAAATGGCCTCTTCAAGAGGTAGATGTTCAGTTCCTGGGAATTGGAACCCTATCTTAGGTAAAACAAAGCACAAGATGGGTTGAATGCATAGGACCAGAAGGGCAAATAGGAAGACTAAGGCCATATATAGCCAATATTGCAGTGAATTTGTGGGGTTGTGACATATTGAAGCAATGGAATATCCAGATTAACATTTCTACAGCCTCAAAAACCTAAGTTTACAAAGAAAATATTAGAAGATATTACAGATGACAGACACCAGACATTTGGGCCGAACAAGAACATAAAGAAATTGATAAACCTTCAGAGGTATCAACAATCCTACCTTTAAAATGGTAAACTGAGAAACCAATATGGGTTAAGCAGTGGCCTCTTGCTGAGGAAAAGTTACAGACTTTAGAACAGCTGGCACAAGAACAACTAGATGCTTGACATATAGAAGAATCTGCAAGCTTTTGGAATTCTTCTGTATTTGTTGTTAAAAAGAAATCTGGAAAATGGAGAATGGTGACAGATCAACAAGGTTATTCAACCCATGGGCTCTCTACATTCTGTAATTTCTCTGCCTTCTCTGTTACCAAGAAGATGACCTTTCATAGTTATTGATTTAAAGTATTGTTTCTTCACTATACCTTTATAAGAAAAGGATAGAGAAAAGTGTGCCTATACAGTGTCTACTTATAATAATTCACAGGTTACTAAAAGATATAAATGGACCATCCTCCCACAGGGAATGCTCAATATCCTACCCTATGCCAATACTTTGTCAGCCAGACATTGGAAATAATATGTAAGCAGTTTCCTAAGTCTAATATCTACCATTACATGGATGGCATATTGTTATCTGATTCAAATACAGAAACTTTAGAAAGGATGTTTGAAGAAGTAAAGAAAGTTTTACCTAAATGGGGATTACAAATTGCTCCCGAAAAGATTAAAAGAGGAGATTCTGTTAATTACCTAGGTTACAGAATAGGCTTACAGAAAATTAGAACACAAAAAATAAAACACAAATTAGGAGAGACTGGTTGTGGACTCTTAATGACTTTCAGAGATTATTGAGAGACATTTCCACTCTATGACCAACTGTTGGGATAAACCTGATATAATAATTCATTTAAACAAAACCTTAGATGGTGATAAAGACTTGAATAATCCCAGAGAATCAACAGCTGGAGTGGAAAAGAAGTTAATGATTGTTTAGGAGAAAATACAGGAGGGACATGTGGATAGGGTGAATACAAATATTAATTGTATTCTAGTCATATGGCCTTCCAGAATTTATCCTACAGGAATTTTAATGCAAATGGGATGATATTATTTCAGAATGGATCTTTTTACCACATAAACCAAGTAAAAAATTAAAAACTTATATGGGAAAAATCTCTTAATTAATTATAAAAGGTAAATTAAGACTTCATTAATTAGCAGGTATAGACCAAGCAGAGATTATAGTGCCTTTTGCTGCTGATGAAATAAAAAAAAAGTTATGGGAAGACAATGAACCCTGGCAGAGGGCTTGTGCTAATTTGGGGGGGGGGGAGAAATTAATAATAATTATCCCAAAAGTGATAGTCTTAACCTTATAAAGAGAACTTATTGGATTCTTCCTAAATTGTATGTAATGCACCTATAACTGGATTCTGTATATTTTATATGAATGCAAACAAAACAGGGAAGGCAGGTTACAAATCAGAACTAAGTAATAAAGGGTGTAGTCTACCAGTAGTCAGAATTAACCAGACCAGTTCAAAAAGAGGGGATATGTTTTTAATAATTGGGAGCAAGAGCAACTCACACAACTGGGATCCAGCGAGAATCACGCATGCCAAAAGAATACAAAAACAAGGGGGGCCATTGATATCCAGGTCATTCTTCCATTACCCCAAGTGGCAACATCCTAGCCAAATGTGATTGGCTGAGCTTCCCTATCAGAGTGAGGTGAAACAAAGCCCTTATAATTCTGTTGAGAAGGCAGAATTATATACTATTCTTATGGTACTAAAAGATTTTAAAGAACCTCTCAATATAGTTACTGATTCACAATATGCAGAAAGATTTGTCTTGCATATTGAAACTGATGAATTTATACCAGATGATACAGAATTGACTTCATTGTTCATTCAGGTACAAGACATAATCAGGAATAGACTTTGTTCTATATGCATAACACACATCTGATCCCATACGGGTCTGCCTTGTCCTCTAGCACAAGGTAATGCAGAAATTGGTCAATTATTGATTGAAAGTATGTTGCAGGCCTCTGAATTTCATAAGAAAACATCATGTCAATAACAAAGATTTAAAGAAAGAGTTTTCTATTACATGGTATCAAGCTAAGGAGAATATAAAGAAGTGTGCTACTTGTTCTTTCTATAACCAAACACGGTTGCCTGCAGGAAATAACCCTAAGAGTATTCAAAGGAATGAAATCTGGCAGATAGATTTCTCCCACTTTATGGAATTTGGTAAATTGAAATATGTACACCACACCAAAGATACATATTCAGGTTTTCAATGGGCAACTGCCTTGAGCTCAGAAAAGGCTGATCATTAATCACACATTTATTAGAAGTTATAGCCATCATAGGCATTCCTGCACAAATAAATACAGACAATGGTCCAGCATATGTATCTAAGAAAATGAAATGGTTTTTTGCTTATTATCATATAAAGCACATTACAAGTATACCAAATAATGCGACAGGTCAGGCAGTTATAAAAAGGTCAAACTGTATTATTAAGGATATTCTGAACAAGCAGAAAGGGATGGAAAATACCCCCAGAAATAGATAGCATAATGCTTTATTAACCTTGAATTTTCTTAATGCTAATGAGAAAGGAACAACAGTATCAGAGAGGTATTGGATAATGAAAAAAATAACTTCAGCATTGAATCAACCAATATATTTCAAAGATGTGTTGACTTCACAATGGCAACCAGGAGATGTGCTACATTGGGGAAGGGGTTTTGCTCTTGTTTCCAGAGGAAGAAAAAACTGGATATCATCAAAATTAATAAAGATTCTTTTTGAAAAGGAGAAACCTATTGAAACAGAGAAATAACAGCTCATCCACTACAGTGACAACCATACAGGTGGTAAGGAAAGCCATATAGGGTTGGGGCAAGGTTCTGCTCTTATCTTTTCAGGAAAATTACACATCATCAAAAACTCAAGAGACCCTGGAAGTTTGAATGCTGACAGAAGAAAGCTAAAGATCCACTAAGGAGCATCTAGAAAACAGGATATGGTTTATGAATCCAGGTACTGTTCACACTTACATTTATACACACACACATAAACATGTACACACCCATATATATACACACATTATATATATATATATATATATATATATATATATATATATATATATGGTTTTCAAGTTGGACAATGGCTCTGTACTTCTATAAATCCAAGCTTGTTATTAAAAGGAAGATTCAGAAATTTTGTCTCATATCAGGAGCCATCTGGTATGTGACAGAAGGTTGACTTTAGGAAAAAATTACTTTTTCCATGCCTATTTTGTCTATAACATATTCTTCATTTAATATATGTTTATATGAATGTTATTAATGATGTTTAAGATTTCCATGATGAACAATAGATTTTCCTAGAGATCCTTTTCCTACAGTAATGTGTGAAATTTCCATGAAGAAGATGGGGCCTCACAGCAACTACTCCACCTAGTTGAAATGACATTGTGATGTAGACAGCGCTACTATAAGACCATTTTGGGTACCAGTTGCTGAAATGGTGCACCTTCTCATATCTGGCCAGAACTGCAAATGAGAACTTTGAAAAAAAAAAAAACCTATTGACTGTAAACTTTTTGCAACTATACTAGACAGGATCCCATTAAGAAAACATTGCCCCCAATACATCGAGAAGCAATTCTAGAAGACGACACCCCATCCAAAAAAGTTTGTCCATAGGGTAGGGAACACTATTTAGGGATTGCTAATTATTACTTTTACTAGATAGAGGGTTTGGGAGAAAACTATGTTTGTTCAAAAAAAGGGGGGAGGGAATAGTAATAGTGGCTAATAGAGTGAATACTTGTGAGCTATTATTTATGTATAATTTATATTGGTATAGTTTTTGTATATTGATACAAATTCAAATTATATTTGTTACTTTTGTTTACATTATCTGTACATATATGCAAAGTTATTTTTTCAGATTGTGTATATGCATGTTTCTACCTCAGCTTAGGACATTTTGTATATTGATACAAATTTTAGAGTATATTTTCATATTGCATTATATATTACTCCTACCTCTGATCAAGATACTTATACATCATTTACATTTTGAGGTCATTGTCCTCATTTGTTGCATATTTGTTTACAGATTATTTAGTATTCTTACATGAAGTTTTACTCTTTAAGTTATACAGGTATTAATTATTATAGGTCAATAGTTTTTCATGTTTTTGTACATACAGTTAGATTAATTAGGTTCGTTAGATACATAGTAATTGTATTCTATCTAGATATGTATTCTTTAAACACTTCAAGGATCTGTGAAACATGGCATTTAAATAATTTAGGGTTCTGTTGACATGGGACATGATTGCTTCTGATAGCACCAATTTATTCCCAAGAGAATGTTGAGAAAAAAAAAAAAAAAACACCACTTGGAGCTTGTTTTCTTCTTAGCCAATCTGGCCTTTAGGAAAGGAACTGACAATGCATCAACCATTGACAAGTTACATGATATCCTGAAATGGATATGCAGCAATGTCAAATCTTGCCAAGACAGGGTAAAATGTTTTTTAAAAATTTCCAGCCTTTGAAAATGGTATGTCAGTTACACTAGGCCTTAGCCAAAGTTGGTTGCTTGAACATTGCAAAATAAGTCTTTGGGTGATTGCTTAGGTAGCTAATTGTCTCTGTCATATATTGCTCACTTTGTAAGCTACTTGATTGTACTTCTTGCCTATTCAAGTAAAATCATCTCCCTTCTCAGGCCTTCGATGGATCATACTTTTTTGATCTAACCAAGCCATTTCCTATCCAAGACTTAGATTCCATAGGATAGAATGTTTATTAAAACATTTAACATATGTTCTTTGCTTAATATTGTTTTGGTGGTTATAATTCTAATTATACTTGATATCTGTTCCTAGTGTATATAGTTTTGTATTGGGTTTGGAAGTTTCTTTTTTAAACAAAGAGGGGAGGTGCTGTGGGAGCACATTCTGTTCCTTCAGCAAATAGCCTTTAAGATACCAGCCCACTTGGGCATGGTCTCTTATGGTTTAAAAAGCAGCAGGAACTGTGCACCTGCTTTCTTGCTTCCAGCTTTCATTCCAGATGCTAAACTCTGTTCCTGTTTGTACTCAGAGGACTATTGTTTAAAATGGTGTTCTGTCAATTTTTTCCCTTAAATAAATAACCCTTTTATCATCCTAATTCTGAACTGGTATGGGATTGTTTTATAGCATCAATAACTTACTAACCCTGTCTCTAGAATATAATATCTAAGATCCAATATGTTGTTACAAGTATTTCTTCAATCTACATTTGACATATTTCATAAGAGCATGGATTAACATTTAATTTATGTTAGTTAAAAAGCCATCAATTATCTCTGTTGACTGAGTTTTCTGTCCCTGCCCAGTTCCCACAGTCATAACTATCCTCCCTTTTTTTGAACAAACATAGTTTTCTCCCCATACCTTTATTCTTTCCTATTTCCACAATTGTTTCCATGGGTAGATGACTTATGGAAGACTATTGTGATGGGACATGCACAATAGAGCCTGTGTGCAGTTGTAGAGTTACTCAACATGTCTCTCGTAGAGCCTTATTATCAAAATCAAACAAGAGACTTTAGCATGCTGAAGAACCATTTCTCATATTACTTTTATTTTCTAATCCAAGTTTGCATTTTCACTAAAGCAAATTAAAAGTGGCACTTACTTGACACTTTCAAGTAATATTGGTGAAGATAATTAGAAATATTTTTGTGAAGTTAAGAATTGCAATGTCCTAGATGATCTTGTCCTCATTTAGCTAAGTACAAAGAACCCATAAAATGTAAAGTAGACACTATTTACTTTGGTTTACACACACACACACACACACACACACACAAACACACACACACATTCACATTCATGTATATTCATATGCACATGCATATATCTGAATCTGTACGTCCCATGAATAAAACACCATAATTTCTTTTGTGTCAGGAAATATACTTAACTTTCTTTGATCAGGAAAATTATGCTTTGTTTTTTTTTAAAGACTCATTTTCATTCAAACTTTCCTATGATTATTAATTGAATGTATATAAATCTTCAGAGTTTAGATATAAATCAAGTTCTTTTCATATGAGAGTTTCTTTAACCTTCTGAGCAATGAAGTCCCCAGAATTTGATTTTTTTTCCCTGCTCTTTGTCTATATAAAATAGAGTTTAAAAATCAAATTTTCTAAATCAAATTTTGTCCCATATTATACTCTGGACCTTTAATGAGTTATTTTGCCTCTACGAACTTCTGTAACTAGACAATAGGAATAAGGAAATAGCACATTCAGGCTGCTGATAATAAAACCAGTGCTTGGAATATATTCAAGGTAGTGATATAAAATGACCATTTCAGGAGAGGACTTAAGAGGTGAGTGAACAGCCACAAGGTAGGACACCCCACTCTCCAGGACCTCTACAATGGGACAAACCTGAGCCCCTCCTCCAACTCCCTGTGCTTTCCTAGCCAGTCAGCAGGAAGTTTTCCTGCAGGTAGGCTCCCCCATTACCCAAACCCATCCATCTGATCCTGCCAAATTAGTTTCTAACTAACCATGATCTCATGACATGGCTGTGCCCATTTCTCAAAAGACCTTGTTCTAGAGCCTACAGCACCACAATGAATGTTTGTTTACTTATATATGTGTATAGGTGTGTATATACACACACACACATATATATGTCTGGAGTTATAAGTATACATTATATATAATCTACACATGTATAGTATATGTGTATATAATATATGTATATAAGTATGTTATGTTTATAAGATTATATATAATCTACACATGTATAGTATATGTGTATATAATATATGTATATAAGTATGTTATGTTTACATTATTCAAATCAACTTTTTATGTTTACCGTTATTTGAAATTAATCTTATTTAATATTATTAAATTATCTTGATTCTAGATTTCTGGTTTGATTCTATATCTCTATTCTGTTTCCTTTTAGAATACGTGGCTTGTTTATTTTATAACATAAAACTTCAAGTCACTGACAAAGTTCTTTATTACTTAAACTAAAGCATATTAATGGAGATAATTTCTGTTGATTTTTGGAATTCATTTTCTCTGTGACAGGGCTGGTTCCCAGGAAGCATGCAACTAGAACTCACTGAGTATTTCTTGCCTATATGTACTCATGAGCTAGAGCAAGAGCCGAGCTCTAATGGCAGCTCCCGGAGACTGAATTACTTAAAGACTGGAGGAGCTACAACTACCACAACTGGCTCTCCACCCTCAATCATATGACCAAACAGCACAATTCCATGCTGATCCAGAGGGCAGATAGAAGACAAGTGTATAGATTGGAAAGAGCTAAAGAGAAAGGATAGAAGGTAAAGAGGCATGTAAGGAAAAACAGATTATTGAGGAATGGTAGGTTGAGAATGGGAAAGAGAAAAGTGATCAAAGAAAAGGAAAACTTAGTGGCAAATGGGGTTCAATATTTAACCAAGGTCAGCACTTACCAGGAAAGATGATATTCCTGAGTCCTACAAGTCGATGTAACAAGGACTTGAAGTTGAAATCTTTAAGAGGCTGCTGGTATGTGTCGGTCTTAAATAGATTTAATGCCTGTCTCACCCAAACAGAAACTCAAATTCAAGGAAACTCAGTTAGATAACTAAGTAACATACCCAAGGCCCACAAATGTGGGGACCCACAAATGTGAGAACATGTATTACCTTGTCTGGAGGTCAGAAAATTTGAGCTTATTTTTGTTTTCTCAAAGTTGTTGACAACAGATGTGGCTATAAACAAAAGATTTTGATTTAGAGTGTGATTAATTAGCATTTTGGGTATAGAGGTGGATTTGCTCCATCTGGACGAAAGGTCGGAGAATTCAAGTCTATTCCTTATAGCATGCTAATGAAATCTGTTGCCTTTCCCCTCCCCTTTTGGAGTGAAGTTTATAAGCATGGGGAAAATAAACAAAGCAGATTCTGTATTCACCGAATGTCCCTCCTGATGAAGCTCTGTGTTTCTGTCTCTTATTTCTCTTTTCCTTTTGTTCAATAATTCTAATCCTCATGCTCCTACCCTGGAATGTACAAATTTTGTCAAGGCACACAGAAGACCCCAGATTCCATTCCTGACATTCTCCTATGTATCCAGAAGCATAATTCTTTAAGCAACAGAGCAGTCTATTACTCACTTTGGTGAAATACAAGCTGTAGAACCTAGCTCTCCTATTCCCAAACTTTACCTTATACATGCCCTGTCACTGTCTCCAGGTACCTTTGAGGTCTCCTGTGGTTACCATGGAAGCTTGCCTGATATTCTTGCAGTGCTACATCGGAGACACACCTGTATTGTCACAGCATAGGTGAAGAGTATAAACTACCATCCACATCCAGGCATCCTCATCTCACAAAGCCTATTTTCTTTCTTTCTTGTTCTTTTTTGTTCTTTCTTTCTTTCTTTCTTTCTTTCTTTCTTTCTTCCTTCCTTCCTTCCTTCCTTCCTCCCTCACTCCCTCCCTCCCTCCCTCTCTCCCTCCCTTCTTTCCTTCCTTCCTTAGTCCCTCCCTTCTCCCTCCCTCCCTCCCTCTCTCCCTCCCTTCTTTCCTTCCTTCCTTCGTCCCTCCCTCCTCCCTCCCTCCCTCCCTCTCTTCCTCGCTCCCTCCCTCCTTCCCTCCCTCCATCCCTCCCTTCCATTCTTTCTTTCCTTGCTTACTTTCTTCCTTACTTTCTTTCTTTCTTTTTACTGTTTGGTTTTTGGAGACAGGGTTTCTCTGTGTAAACAGTCTTGGCTGTCCTGGAGCTCACTCTGTAGATTAGGCTGGCTGGCCTCAAACTCACAGAGATCCATTTGCCACAGCCTTCCTAGTGCTGGGATTAAAGGCATATGCCACCACCACCTTTCTTCGCATAGCCTAACTTAACACACACGGAGCTATATCAATGCATTTGCAGGACAACTGACAGATGAGGTGTTACCACTATAGGATAGGCCCTTACCATCTCATGACATGGGACAAGTCCACCTTCTATTCAAGGTAAAAAAAAAAAAAAGAACCAGCATATAGATAACTTTTGATGGCCATGCTAGCCTAACTTTACACTCATTTCTTTTCTTTTTAAAAATTATTATTATTATTATTATTATTATTATTATTATTATTAATGGGTTTTTTGAGACTGAGTTACTCTGTAGCTTTGTAGCCTGTTCTGGAACTAGCTCTGTAGACCAGACTGACCTTGAACTCACAGAGATCTGCCAACCTCTGCCTCTTGAGTGCTGGTATACCATTGAAAGTTCTATATATTTCTATGACATATATTGCTCATATCCATGAGTCACTTCCCTATCTATCTTTATTTAGTGCCTCCTGCTGGAGCCCCTTCATGTATTCACATGATCTAAAATTTTGTTTTTTTACATTAACAGTTACTGAGTTCAATTAGTGCTACTAATTTGCACATAAGTGTGTATATCCTACCAAGAGCAATCTATAGACTCATTCAAATCCTCATTAAATTTCAAAGGCAATTCTTCACATGAATTGTACAAAACATTTAGTATGGAAAAACAAAAGTCGCTGGGTAGCCAAAATAATCCTTAACATAAAACAAACAAACAAACGAACAGAAAACACTTAGAGTTATCATCATCACAGATTTCAAGCTTTCCTACAGAAATATAGTATTAAAAACATCAAGGTCCTGGCATAAAAAACAGACATATTTAACAGTGAAATTGAATTGAAGACCCAGACATAAGCACATTCTGAAGATTTATAGAAAGACCAAATCAAACACTGTACAAAAGACAACATTTTCACCAAGTCATCTGCTTAAACTGGACAATTCTCTGTAGAAAAACAACAAAAAAAGAGACCCTTACCTACCATCCTAAGTAAAACTCAATTCTAAATGGATCAAGGACTTTAATATAAGAGTTGATACCTTAAATCTGACAGATGATAAAGTAGGAAATACAAATAGTTACAGGTATGGGCTGTATGAATAGTTTCCCCTGTAGCACAAGAAGTAAGACTAGGAAGTATCTGATGCAAATTCACAAAATTCCAAGAACTTATATAGCAATGGTATCTGTCAATAAAGTGAAGAACAGTCCATAGAATGGGAGAAAATTTCTTTCCAGTGTACACCTGACAAGATACTTCTTTAAAATGAACTTATAAAACTAAACGTGAAAAAAAAATCAACCCAGAAAAGACATTCTATGTAACTGAAGAGAAGGTTCTCAAAGCAAGAAATACAAAGAGCTATTAAACACTTTGATAAGTATTAGCACTTTTAACTGTTAGAGAAATACAGATTAAACTACTTGATGATTCTGTCTCATACAAGTTGAAGCCATCATCACCAAGAAATCCAATGACCACAAACTCTGACCTGAATGCAGGGAAAATTGAACTTAACAGAGCTAAATAACACAGAGATTTCCTTTTATTTTTTTAAATTTATTTCTCTTTATTCTATATGCATTGGTGTTTTGCCTGCATGCATGTCTTTGTGATGATATTGGATCTCCTGAAACTGAAGTTACATACAGTTCTGAACTGCCATGTGCTGGGAATTGAACTCAGATCCTCTGGAAGAACAGCCAGTGCTCTTAACCAGTGGATCACTGGATTTCCTTTCCAACTCGACTGTAGCCAGTAAATATAGATTTTCACAGAAGAGCAATGGGAAAGATGCCATAAAGAACTTGACATATATCCATGTTCTTCTTAAAGACCCTTGATTTTGATGGGATGATTGGTGTTTGTGAGTTATTGTTTTTAGAAAATTGTATTGATGCTGATTCTTGTAAATAGATATATTGAATATTGTATGTATGTTTTTACCTCTATTTATTGTATGAGAGTATGCTTTTACCTCTGTTTAAAGCAATTGTTTTATTGATATATTTATCATATTATAATGTACATTTTTATCTCTGATATTATTTATACAACGACATTTGTCTACATTTGGAGATCATTGTCTTCAGGTTAGATAGGTATCGAAAATTATAAATTAATAGTCATATATGTTTGTCATATTTATATTTAGGATATTTAGGTTTTTTAGATACATAGAGATTATATTTAGTATAGTTAGTATAATCTTTGACCTCTTCGAAGAGCTGTAGAAAATGGCCTTTAATCCAACCTAGAGTTTTGTACTAATGAGACACAATTACTCCTAGCAACATTGCTCTACTCCCAAGAGAACATTGAGCACCAAAGACATTCCATTTGGAGCTTGTCTTCCTTTTGGCAGAACTGGCCTTTGGGCAAAGAAAAGCCCATACCTCGACCACAGACAGAGTTTCAGAGTATCCGTAAATGGATAAAAAGAAAATTTTCTTATCTTGCCAAGACAGGGTAGAATAGTTCTAAAAGAAAAGTTCCTTGCCTTTGAAAAATGGTATGTCAGTTGTGTTAGGTCTTAGCCAAAGTTGGTTGCCTCAACATTGCAAAACGAGACTTTGGGTAATTGCCCAGGTAGTCAGATGTCTCTGTCATTTGTTGCACATTTTGTAAGTTTCCTGTTTGTACTTCCTGGTTGCTTAAGCAATATTACTTCCCTTCTCAGATCTTTGATGGAGTTGAAGATTAGATAATTGTAGTTACCCTCTACATTATTTAGACTCCTTGAAATGAAATGCTTAGCAAAACTTTTGTTATATATTTCTTGCTTAATATTGTTTGTTGTTTGTATTTTTTACTTATTACTTGTTCTTATTTTATATAGTTGTATTTAGATTGGGTCTGTCTTATTTAGTAAAAAGGGGGAGATGAAGGGGAACCTCGGCCAATCACATTCAGTTTTGGGCCAAAAGAAACATATAAAACATCCATGTGCATTTGTTTTCCTTTGTTTTCCTGTGCTCCTCTGGAACCCTGGCTTTGTAAGCTCCCCTTCTTCCCCTTATTAAAGCTGAATATTTTATATTAAAGCTAGTCGGTTAATTCTATCGACTGCTTGCCAACAGACCCTAATGTCCTACATATGATTCAGCCAAGTAAAATACTCGGTTTTTCTAAAGTATCTGATATAAAGCAGTGGTACCAGGGAGAGTAATGGACCAGAACAACCATCCATCCAGTCAATAATAATAAAAATAATGGCTTTGGCAAATTGGGATCTCCAATTGGGTTGACTTGTTAAACACTGGTTGTCACTGCCCTACAGTCCCAAGGCCCTCTGCAGTATCTGACAGAGTCAGTGGTTTACTTTTAGTGATTTCCAAACATTATTTGCTTCAAATTTAATAAATTTTCAAACTTACTTCCTGCAAGAAAGTAAAAATGGATTTATACCATTTGATACTGTACAAAAATATTCTGATATGAGACATAAGAAATATGTAAAGACAACTTCTAAGTCACAGAAGTTCAGAGTTAACAAAATCACCACTGGTGACAAGAAGAAGTCTTAGTTGTTAAATTTTAATTTTTAATTTTTTAATATTTAATGGAGATATTTTATTCTACAAAAACTAATCACTTAACTAATAATGCTAAAGAAATGCAATCACACTGCAAATTGTTTTATATTAATATCACACAACCTTTGATTCAAGCTGGTGATTCTGAGGTGAAAATTCTACCTGTTATATTGCTGATTTCAAGAATAGTTCTAGTTTATTTTCCATCCTTAAGTTTGGCAAAAAGTGCCATCGAATATTGTGTTTATTCTAAAAAAGCTATGTTCTATTGCTACTATATTTTTCTTATGTTCATATAAATGAAACATGGCAGATGGTATAATATTAGGGTTTCTATTGCAAATACTTTGGCTTGTCCATCTTAATAAGTTTCACTTGGTACTCCATGAAGCAAACCCTTTTGCCTGCCAGCTTACCTCTAAGATCTAGAAATAATGAACACTCTGGGCACTGACCTCCAGCAATGTTCTTCCTGATTTGTTCCCTTTCACAAAACACTCAGGTTCTGCCCCATTACTTACCATGCATCAGTTCTTCTCATGAGTTTCTCACAAAATGGAGAGGTGGAGAGAGAGGAACAAATAGAACAGATGATAGATTTTCCAGTCATAAAAAAATGCTTTGAAATTTACAATCCACAGCAACTCTGTATGAAAGACGGACATCATAGATTCCTCCTGCCCTCTGTGATTCGAAAAGACATTTGTTGTTTTTTTACCTAATGTGATCTTGACTAGTATGAAACCTTGTCGTCTGCATGAGTGCCTTGTTTTGATTTAAATGTGTGTGCCTGTTCCTGGCTGCTCATTCTGAGAAGTCTATTGTGCTACATAAACAAATAATATAATACTTACTTCAACAATTACTAAATTCAGTAGAACTTTGTTATTTGGTTCCTTAACAATGCTTTTAAAGCTTTAAAATGTGAAAGCAGCCACTTCCCAGCATATGCTTGCCATTTGTAGGAACTTGCTTGTACATTGTCTTGTTTGCTTCCTCTCCCGTTTCTGTTACACACATACCTTGCTTTCCAATTCTCTGTTCCTATAATTCAGAGAAATCCTCACATATATATTTATTTTAATTATGCAAAATAGTTGGAAAATAAACTAGGCATTCTAGATTGAGTTTTGAGTATTAATATCTTTTTTTTGATTTTTTGAGACAGGGTTTATCTGTAGCTTGGGAGTCTGTCCTGGAACTAGGTATTGTAGCCCAGGCTAGCCTCGAACTCACAGAGATCTGCCTGCCTCTGCCTAATATCTTAACAACAACAAAGCTAGAATATAAAACAACCAAATTACCCAATATTCCTGCAGTCCCATTCTTCTGAAAACTAGGAAACAATAATATAAGGTACAAGAACTTTAGAAACTGGTTCCACACAACCCTGCCCTCCCCCCAAGTTCACCCTTCTGTCTGCAGGGGGGTGGGGTGTCCATGAAATACTGGGAGTCCCGGTTCCTGTGATAAGGAGATCAGTCCAGACTGAACCTTCATCTGGCAATGGATGGAGATAGAGACAGAGACCCACATAGGAGCACTGGACTGAGCTCCCAAGGTCCAGATGAAGAGCAGAAGGAGGGAGAAGATGAGCAAGGAAGTCAGGACGGCAAAGGGTGCATCTACCCACTGTGATGGTGGGTAGATCTAATGGGAGATCACCAAGGCCAGCTGGACTGGGACTGATGGAGCATGTGATTAAACCGGACTCTCTGAATGTGGCTGACAATGAGGGCTGACTGAGAAGCCAATGATAATGACACTGGGTTTTGATTCTACTCATGTACTGGCTTTTGGGGAGCCTAGTCTGTTTGGATGCATGCCTTCCTAGACCTGCATGGAGGATGGAGGGCCTTGGACTTCCCACAAGGCAGGGCACCCGGACTTCTCTTAGGACTGGAGAGCAAAGGGGAGGGTGAGTGGGGGAGGGGGAGGGAAATGGGAGGATGGTAGGAGGTGGAAATTTTTAATAAATAAATAAAATTAAAAAACTTTAGAAATCACATGAGCTGACAATGTTCAGTAGCTCCTGAGTCAATGTTTTACAACTAAAATTTAAGTTAATTTAATTTAAAAATTCAACCTCATTTCTCAATATTTTACTTAAACATATAAATACAAAATCTCTGCTAATGACAAATGAAGGAAATATTTAAAATGTAGGTTAATTATTGAAAAGTTATAATAAATACATAAGTTTTAAATTATGCAAAGTATTTTATTGCTTTTAGAAAGAAGTCACTACTATGAATTATAGAAAACAATTAAAATGCATGATTTAAGATACCACATAATTTGATTTTCAAGTTTATTACAGAGGATCTGGTAGTCATTTGAATTTATAAGATCTATTTCTACCCGATTATAATATTTTCCTTTTATTAAAAAATTACAAATATTTTGGTCATGATTCTTTCCTTTTGCAACTTCTCCCAACTCTTCCCACCTCCTCTCTGATCAATTGGATCTTCAAAATTTGTACTTTTTATAAAGTAATCCTAATTCTATAGAGCTAATAAAAAGCTATAACTTTTTGTACTGTAATATATATATATATATATATATATATATATATATATATATATAGTTAAATCACAAAATAAATTACTGAGCCTCATGTTAAGTAAAGTAATGAAATATGGCATAGGTTCAAGGGCACAGCTTGGGAACACTGGAACACTATAGAAAAAAGTAGGACATATGTGTATGTTAGCTAAGATATGAGATATTAACTTGGTGACTGGTACTCAGAACAAGCTAAAGACTAATAGCAATGCTCCGCAGAATGGAAATAAAATGAAATATTCCAAGGTAGCCTCAAAGTCAGAGCAAAGAAAAATTCTCAATAACTAATGATCTAGACTGGGTAATGCTTCAACGTGTGCCCTCTGTAAGTACACAAATAGGTTTTAGAAGTCACAATGATTTGTCAGGCTGTCTAACAAGCATATTTCTTAGCATTTTCTTTGCATATATAAAAGTGGAAAAGATAATAGTATCATATAATAAGAATGCAATTTAGAGAAAATGATATAATGTTAATACACTGGACAAACATTTACTGCATGTATGTTTAAATATTGCTAATATATGTGAACTGACAGCTGTTTAGAATAATATGATCTTCTCCTTGGAAGTATAAAGCATAGACAGATAGCTATACTCAATGCAGAAAATTTGAACCATGTAATCTCTAATGTAATAAAACTTCAAAGTATCTCTTATTCTTTGAATAAATATTCTAAATGAAAATGTAGCCTTTTGTAGAATTAGAAATGTGCAGCATAATAGGCTGGATTATGAAAGTGCATTAGTTATTAACATAGAGAGTTCTTGAATAATCTATTATACTGAATTGGGTAGATTTAAAAGTTTATGTTGTTGACATTCTCTACATACAAATATGAGAAAAGTGAATAAACACAGCAAATGAGGTTTGACCCAAACTGGTCCTTATTAAGTACTGTTTATACTACTTCATATTTCAAGATAAGCTGGAGGTAATAGCTATGCATCAATTTACCTTTACACTTCCAGCACAATAATATCTGCCATGTTTTCCTTTGAATCTTAAAGTGATAGACCAATAACTCCTGCAGTTGGGAAGGAGACATTTTACATGGATGCCAGTGTAAAGCTAAATCAACTTACTGAGAGAAAACCAACAAAAATGAATTGTTACAAAACTAATTTCCCCAAAGAATACCTATCAAGTCACTATGTCATTGAGGTAACTCAAAATGCCAATGAAACTGACCACTGCTGATAGTCTTTGTATAATTTTTTTACCTGTATTACTCACTGAAAATATTTGATCCAGTATTTTAAATTATGAAAGAAAATGATTTTATGATTTTAGCACTTCATCTGAAAATTTCTTTATTTAAAAATTAAAAGTTTGATTCAAACTTTTTAAAAACTGTGTAGTGAAATTCCTGTATATACATTGTGACAGATGTGTCAAAATAAAAGTGGAATGTTTCATATATAGTCATCTTTACAGCATGCCGTTTTTGTTTTGTTCAAATAGATGAAGGACTGCAACATTAGGTCAGAGATGTTGTTCGCTTTGGATAAAAGAAAACAGAATATCTGAGTGTGAAAATCTGATTTTCTTTCCATAGGAGATGCAATAGTCTCAAATTGAAAAACATATTTCTAGGCAGTCTTGGGAAAACAATCCACCTCTCCCAAATCAGAAGGTAATATGAAAGACAAATTTGCTGAGAATTTATTTATCAGGAAAACCTTACATTATCCAAATACATCTAGAGGTCTCAATCAGGGTGATACTAATATAATCAATTTTAGATATTTTATTTGTACTTTAAACAATCATCCTAGTAGAAGCTAGTGTATTTTAACTCGACAATTACAGTTTCTGATATATTTTGTGAAATAAAATATATGATTAGATTATAATTGTTTAGAAACTAAAATTTGAAAATAAAATGGGATAACATTAATTATTGGCTAAGCTTCTGGTCAATAAATGTGACACCAACATTAGTGTTAATGTATTTTTATGTTTTCTTACAACTCAAGATGTATAAGATCATGATTCATTTTCATTGTCATTTATTATTTATTTGACCCTTATGTTGACAAAACAAGATGATTTACACTAGCTAACATCATGTACTGCATAAAATAAAACTCATTTTCTATTTATATATGAAAAGTAAAAGAAACATATAAAAATACTTAGACACACCAACATGCATATAAACTTTACAAAGAAGACTATATTTGACTTCAGTGTTTATATTCATAGTACAAAATTTAGCAAATATAAAGACACTGTAATGATTTTGAGAATTGGAACAAACTGGGGATATCCTTACACACACACACACACACACACACACACACACACATGCACACAAGCATGCACGCACGCACACACATGCACACACACATATAAGATTTAATTAATTAATTAGTTTGTTTATTAGAAAAACAGATAATAGCATATACAGCCACAATGCATGTACTGGCTGATAGACTGGCACCCAGCTCTTTCTGTTCTTTCATGCACACAAAGCTTATCTGTCTTCATTTGCATTTCACAGGACATAGAGATGCAGCTTCACACAGGGCACATTAGAAAGTCACATTTTAGCCACTGCTGAGAGAGTGATGGAGACATGTTATTTTCAAAGAAAACAATTTATCAGAAAAAGCATCATGTGCTATGAGCTGTGTAAGGCCATGGACATTATAAGGTTCACAGTTTGTGTCTTGGCTTCTTTAAAAAATATTTTCTCATTTTGTTAACATATTCTAAGTTATAATTTCAAAAATAAAACAACTCTTTTTTTATTTGTTCTGTTTTACGGAAGCGTAGCTTTAATTCACTAAACATATATTGTGTTCCTGAAAACTTCGATCATTTTAAAAAATTTTACTGCTGCTTTTGTAAAGCCTAAATTTCCTGTCCTGTATATATTTTTAATGATTTCATTGAGGCACCTAGCCTCTTGTCTTCATTCTGCACATTCCATTCCACAGTCTGAAGTTTTTCCTTTATAGTAACATCTCATCCTTGGACATTATTTGGATAGCGTGCAGATTGCCTTCCTGGAGAGATGCTTTATCTACTAACCTATCATAACTTTTAACAGATTTTGAATGTCAAATTAAACAGTATGAATTCTTTCAAATATTTTTCATTACTCTTTGACATTTTTTGAATTTTGTTTGTCAAATTAATGTTATCCTTTTCAATAATATCATTTTAAGGTAACTTTTGATTTTTGATGGTATTAACCCTGAAAGCTAGCTGTTCATTACCAGTTTGTAAAGACTATCATTTCTAAAAGTGCCTCATTTTTGGCTCTGTTATCAAACCATTTTTCTAAGGATATAATATGAAGAAAACAAACTGAGTCCCAATATACAATAAATGGACTACCACAATAACCATATAAGCCTTGCAGAATACATTCCATAGTATCAGCAAAAAGGTTATTAAATTTCTTCATGGTAACATTGTCTGAAATTATATAACTTTTAAGTTTATTGATTTATTTATTAACCAAATAGTTACCTTTTATGAGATTTTGGTAAATTATTTTAGGTGTACTAATATTTATTGTCCAGCAGGTGTTGCTGTTGCAGCCATGTGGCAAATGGTTGACACTGGCGGTGGCACAAACATTTCTGTGCTACTTTGGTTTTTTGCCTTGGTTCCTGGTTAAATATTGACAAATATGCTTTGCTTGACAAATTAAAAGCAATTAAATCAATTCTGTACATGGAACAAGGAGACCAGAACTTACAAGCCAGGTGCATAAAGCAAAAGCTGCCCAAGTCACCGAGTGGCAGGGAATGTGACACTGTCTGTGGTGGGGAATGCCCATGAGCCTGGGAAATTTACAAGTCACTGCACTTAGCTCTGCTGTGGCAGAGTTTTATAAAAACCCCTTTAGTAGATGAATAGTTCAATACAAGCCAGGAAGGTGTGGGTGGAAGACCTTCTGGGCTCTGGACATTTTGGTGGGTGTGGAGGTGATATCCATGTGGGTGTCAGATGAAGAAGGACGCTAAAACAAAATCCCACATTAGCTCAGAATTGAGTATAATAAAGGATTATTTATTTAGGGGTAGACTCACAGATCACAGTCCTCTGCTTGAACAGTGAACAGCAACTGAATCCAGTAGCAGAAAGAGAGAGAGAGAGCACACACACACTTTACATCAGTGTTTCTAGTATAAGAGCCAACACCCAAGTGAACTGCTAACATAAAAGCTATTGGCTGAAGGATATCCTACAGCAGTTGTTCATTCTCTACTTGAAATGTGCTGATTTGTATCACCTCATGAAACACATTCTGAGATCCAATTCCATGTTTTTTTATATGTGACTAATTGAAAACAGATCATTCTGATTGTTTAAAAAAATCATTCAGGTTAAATGAGATCACAAGACAGATATCATCCAAGGCATCTGGACAATAGGATACAGGCAGCTAAAAGGTTAATCATGTGACTTATTAGAAAAGTTATCTCCAAGCCGGGCGGTGGTGGCGCACGCCTTTAATCCCAGTACTCGGGAGGCAGAGGCAGGCGGATCTCTGTGAGTTCGAGAACAGCCTGGTCTACAAGAGCTAGTTCCAGGACAGGCTCCAAAGCCACAGAGAAACCCTGTCTCGAAAAAAAAAAAAAAAAAGAAAAGAAAAGTTATCTCCAGATTTGGAAAAGATCCAACCTTCTGAAGAAATAAACCTTCATGAAATATTGATCTTGAAGTCTATCATGCAGTATCTTTAGGAAGTACATCCTGCTTGTTGCTCAGTATAGTGCTGTGTTAAGGTTACCAACCAACATATATAGTATTGTTCATAAAAAGAAATATATGTACTGTTGGTCATTTTTCTACATGGACATGTTGTCAAATTGTTTTCAAATATATATTTATGTCCTCCGCCGGCCATGTCAGAAAAGCGTGTTTTGCTTTTGCCATTGGCAGCATGCCTACAGAGATTTACTTGTTGAAGTACAGAAAATAAGGATGGTTAACTGCTGATTCCAAATGATACAGTGATAGCATTCTGAATCAGTAGGCTCAGAGAACACTTTGGAAATGGAAGCGGGGGCTGAAGGGATGTTGACTCTGGAGCAGGGCAATGGTTCTGTGAGACCTTCCCTTCAGTCATTGTCATTCTATCCATCACACTCGTAAACTCATGGCATCCATGGGATCTTCTGTACTACATGGGCAAGACTGGCCTGTCAGCATGCTGTCATGCACAGAGGATTGACTTGTGAGTTCTTACCTTGTACTGAGGAGATAATGGTATTCAACATTTGCTTGGAGCAAAAAAAACTATCTACTTCAGCACATAAAACATGTCCATAATATGGTAAACAACTTCCCATCCAAATTCATGCAAACCAGTGTCTTTAAATTAAGAAATTTCTTTAAATTAAGAAATCTCCCTCCACCACACACAAAGACATAAAATAGAAGGGGACATGTTGTTAAGTGAAATGGATTCAGTGGGTCTTGAAAGGAGATAAGAGAATACTTAGGGAATAATGTGATAAACACATATTTAAATGTATGAATTAAACATGGAAAGACTTTGAGGACCTTGTAGACTCTGAAGACATAGATAAATAGACAGGACACAGGGGAAAAAGTCATATTTGCTGAACATGTTTGCCTCTTATAGGTTATTATTGGCTTTGACAGCTTTAACTGGGTAGGGCGAAATCTCAGTGCAGTTGTGATTTGTACATCCATGATACCTAAGGACACTGAACACTTTCAAACTGTTTTCTTTTCTTTTTTTTTTTTTTTTTTTTTTTTTTTTTTTTTTTTTTTTGGTTTTTCGAGACAGGGTTTCTCTGCAGCTTTTTTAGAGCCTGTCCTGGACCTAGCTCTTGTAGACCAGGCTGGCCTCGAACTCACAGAGATCCGCCTGCCTCTGCCTCCCGAGTGCTGGGATTAAAGGCATGCGCCACCACCGCCCGGCTTCTTTTCTTTTTTTTTAAAGACAGGGTTTCTCTGTAGCTTTAGAGCCTGTCTTAAAACTAGATCTGTAGACCAGGGTGGCCTTGAACTGACAGATATCAGTCTGTCTCAGCCTTCTGAATGCAGGGATTAAAGGCGTGTTCTACCACCACCCAGCTGGAAAATGTTTCTTAGCCACTTGTTTTCCACCTTTTGAGAACATTTTATTTAACTTCTTGCCTAAATTTTAAGTTTTTTTTCCTTAAATTGCATTTGTAACTTAAATGATGGTATTCTTAACGGCACAAAATCTTTTTAGTTTTATAGGAGATTATTTATTTATTATGTGGTTCAGTATCTGTGCTATCAGGATCCTTCTCAGAAACACAAAGGACCCTAAATAGCCAAATGAATGAATCCCGAAACCCAACCTACCTCAAAATGTTGAAAATATTATTATCCCAGATTTTTTGTTATATTACAGTGCTGTAGTATTTAAGACAGCATAGTACAGGATATTAAATGAGACAACATGATAAATGGAATAGAATTAAGGACCCACATGCGAGCTGTCATTTCTATAACCCCCCCCCCCCCCGATTACTGACTAATAAGTCAGTACACAATGAAGAAAAGATGCCATCACCAACTGATGGTGCTCATACCATAATGATGACAGGTAAAACGAAGCTGGAACCTGTAGAAAGGAGCACCGGGGCTGTGTCCCGCCACATGGCGGCTGGCTAGCTTTACACCCGAAATAATTACACGGAAACTGTATTCTTTTAAAACACTGCCTGGCCCATTATCTGTAGCCTCTTATTGGTTAATTCTCGCATCTTCCTTTAACCCATATTTAGTAATCCGTGTAGCACCATGAGGTGTGGCTTACCAGGAGAGATCTTAACCTGCGTCCATCTCAGAGAGGAGAATCATGGCAACTGCCTGAAGCGTCTCCCCTCTCTTTCCCAGAATTCTGTTTTGTCTACTCCACCTACCTAATTTTCTGTCTCTTAAAGGGCCAAGTCAGTTTTCTTTATTAATTAACCAATGAAAGTAACATAGACAGATAACTCTCCTCCATCAGGAACCTTCTGCTCTTGATGTACAAACATCTCTTTCAAAGGACTCCAGAACTCCCAGAGATGCCTGACATTCTGAAAGCATTGGAGAAGAAAGGAGGGGACAGGATGGATAATACTTGGTTTTGTCACCCAAACTACCCTTATTTAAATAAATTTCTACATGCCAAATTCTCAACATAAATGATACTTTTTCAAGGTTATACATAAGTATATATTTTTTCTTTTTTGCTAAGTTTATTTTGGTTTTAAAACTTACTAAGTATTCTTTCTTTGGAAAGACGTTTTTAAAATAAAAATTAAAAAAAATGTTCAATTATTTTGCTAATAAAATAGAGGATTAGTATAAGCCTTTAACCAAAATTTGTGTATTTTTTTCATACTGGAACTTAAGTTCTTGATTTTTCTATTAAGAATATAGCAATATCAAGGCAAGTCTAACTAAATAACTCATCAGTTTGTTTTATTCACTGGTCACACTCAAATGGCTATATTAAAAGCTATTCATCTTAACAATACTGTTCAGTGTATGGAAGGAATAGAATGGAGAAGAAAAATAGCTGCAGCACTGTGATTCTTAAATTGAAATCTATAGCTACAAATGCTCAGATGAAAATCGCTGCATTTTCTGACACTATGAGCTTCTCCCTTCATGTTCCTCCACGGCTAGTGCTCACACCAAAGATCACCTTGTTCAATTGCTCTTTGTAAGTGCAACTATAAATCAACATAAGAGATATGTCTTTAGCATGAACAGGAAAGCACTGCTTGTGAATGACAAACAGCCACACGGGGCTTTTTATTTGACCTCTAACCTTTCCTGTAAAGCCTGGGCAAAAAAAAAAAAATTGTCTTTATTTAGTTCCTTAAGTGCAAAAAATATTGATTTGCTTTGATGATTTTTTTCAAAGACCAAAAAATCCCTCTGAAATATTTATGTTTCCTATCCACCTTACTGGATGTTTGCTGAAAGCTTAGCGTTTTTATTAAAATTCAGAGATGTCTGATCCTTCACCTTTTCAATAATTGAAAATTTGGAAGTTTACTGTAAACATATTACATCAAAGTCTAGAAAGTCCTTTGTTACAAAAGAATCAATTTTATTGAAATTGAATTCCGCAAACAAAATGCAAGAGCAATCGACCAGTTTAATGGGGTTGTCAGTAGCTTTCAACTTTACTCAAGATGCCCTGCTGTCTGGATTTTCAAAGGGACTTATTAAAATTGGGAATGTTAGGAAATTATGATGTTATGGTGTTATCTGCTTGATCACATCAAAATATGAAAGTCACATTTGATATGTATCCATTACTGCTTAGTGCACTGTTTTTAAATAGTTAGTGATAGCTATAGCATCTAAACAATATAAGGCAAAATTTACTATTTCATAATTGGTTTCACTCTGCAGAAAGAAAAGTGACAATTCTGCCAGTTCCTTAGATAATCACCCTAGCTAATTCAGAACTCATAGAATATATGGCTTAATATTTATTACTTGATTTTTTCATAAATAACTCATTGTATTATATAATGTAGCTTGTGATTATAAATATCCAGAAATTTTGACTAATGTCTTTAATATTTTATTACACAAATTTTTGAATATGATATATTTCAATATTAGATCCAAAAACTCTAATCAGACAGATTGTACTCAAATTTAGAAAGTAGACTAGAGTCAGTTGTATTTTAGTTCAACTGAGTGCTTCAAAAATGTAATTACTTTCTATTGGTGTTACTAAAAACTATGACCAAAGAAACATATGGAAGAAAGAATATATTTGGACTTATGGTTCAACAGATATATGGGATTAGTATGGTGAGGAGAATGTAGCAAGCTGTGTGTCTTGTTTCCTAGAGCATAAAACTGAGAGTTCATATCTTGAGTCACAAGGCAGGGTGAAAAAGAATTAGTGTAAAGTTTATAATCTCAATGGCATCTCCTAGTGATGCAATTTCTCTGGTAAGTAAGGTTTCACTATCCATTCCTTGCAAAATAGCACCATCATTGAGCAAGCGTTCAGATGCCTGAGACTATGAAGGATCATTTCTCACTCAAACCAGCACAATGTGTGTTAGCCTCTCAGTAACTATAGAAATATACCTGAAAATTAAATTATAAAGATATAATACCTATTTTAGATTTATCCTGAAATATATAAATATTCCAAAAATATATAAACTTCCAAAGTTTCAGGATGTAATTAATTGATGACATTTGTTTTGGCAAGTTTGGTGGCAGACTATCACCCAGAGAATAAGACAACAGTACATCAGAAGCCAGAAGGCAAAAAGATAGAGAGGAGAAAGCAGGGCCTCCACAGTATTTTCAAAGGTTAAATTTTTCTTAATACAACATCTTGGGTACCAAGCAAAAACACTTCCCACACTCCCACTAGGTACCACCTTTCAAAATTCCACTGTATCCCAGAAGCACCAACCTGAGAATGAGACTGTTAATCATAGACTAATGTGTATTAAAGAGATAAGATCCCTAAATAGAACTCTTTATAGTCCTAGTAAAAACCTCCTGATCCAGTAAATGATTAATGGGACTGAGTTGTTATGATAATTGTTAATTGTATAAGGTTTTACCATGTACGGAGGCTACTTGTATCAATGTGCTTTTCATCTCTGAAGCAAAATGTATGATCTTCCTAAGGCAGATTGGCTTATTTGGAGTCAGAGAATCAGAGGATTTGTGGGGCTTGTGGGAAGCAGCACACCATGGTGAGAGCACATGACAGAGGAAGTTGCTCAGTTCCTGGTAATAAAGAAATAAAGAGACAAGAAAAGTTCAAGAATTTAATATGTCTCAATAACCTAAAGTAAAAGTCTTACAACTCCTATAAGGGTCAAGCATAGAGTCAACCCTTCATCCCATGGGTTTGGTGGAATGTTCAGTATTTTTTTTTGCCATGACAATTTTAACAATTGAGTATTTTAATTAAAAAATAGTATTTACATATGGCACAGACTTCTTCTTGAGAGTTATTCACTTTATTTTTCAGTCATAAACAAAAATTAACAAAACTTGTTACTTGTTTACTCCAATAAATATTCCCTGCCCTATCATATGAAAGAAAGATAAGTTGATAATATTTAAATTTTCATTAATATTTACATGTGATGTGTACAGTAATCATGGCATATTTTGCCTATAATGAATTTCATGAGAAATTTTGTGATATATAACTTATATAAGAGTTTTTCACAAGTTATTATTATGAGCAAATCACCATGACTAAGCTTTTCCTGGATATGGAAGACTTCAAAGGGAAGAATGACAGCTAATCAGCACAAACACTTGAGATGGATTTTTTTAATATGGTTTATTTTTTTATATTTAAAAATTTCCATCTCCACCCCTCCTCCTCCTCTTTCCCTCCCCTCCACCCATACCCCCCTCCCTCCCTCTCCAGGACAAGGAGCCATCGGGGTTCCCTACTCTATGTTAAGACCAAGGTCAGCCGGGCGGTGGTGGCGCACGCCTTTAATCCCAGCACTCGGGAAGCAGAGGCAGGCAGATCTCTGAGTTCGAGGCCAGCCTGGTCTACAAGAGCTAGTTCCAGGACAGGCTCTAGAAACTACAGGGAAACCCTGTCTCGAAAAACCAAAAAAAAAAAAAAAAAACCAAGGTCCTCCCAACTCCCCCCAGGTCCAGGAAGGTGATCAACCAAGCTGAGAAGGCTCCCACAGAGCCCGTCCATGCAGAAGAATCAAAGCCCAGCGCCATTGTCCTTGGCTTCTCAGTCAGCCTCCACCGTCGGCCACATTCAGAGAATCCGGTTTGGTCTCGTGTTCCATCAGTCCCATTCCAACTGGAGTTGGTGATCTCCAGTTAGTTCTGTCCTACCGTCTCCATGGGTGAATGCATCCCTCACTGTCCTGACTTTCTTCCTCATGTTCTCCCTCCTTCTGCTCCTCATCAGGACCCTGGAAGCTCAGTCCGGTGCTCCAATGTGGGGCTCAGTCATTTTCTTCATCTATCGCCAGGTGGAGGTTCTATGGTGATATGCAAGAAATTCATCAGTATGGCTTTAGGAACTGGCCTTTTCAGGTTCCCTCTCCTCAGCTGCCCAAGGAACTAGCTGGGGGTGTCTCCCTGGAAACCCCGGAACCCCTCTAGAGTCAAGTCTCTTAACAACCCTCAGATGGCTCCCTTAATTAAGATATATGCTTCCCTGCTCCCATATCCACCCTTCCTGTATCCCAAGCATCCCAGTAATTCTACTCTTGGGAATTTACCCAAGAGATGCCCAATCATACTACAAAAGCATTTGCTCATCTATGTTCATAGCAGCATTATTTGTAATAGCCAGATCCTGGAAACAACCTAGATGCCCTTCAGTGGAAGAATGGATGAAGAAACTGTGGAATATATACATTTTAGAATACTACTCAGCGATAAAAAACAATGACATCTTGAATTTTGCATGCAAATGGATGGAAATAGAAAACACTATTCTGAGTGAGGTTATCCAGACCCAAAAAGATGAACATGGGATGTATTTACTCATAATCGGTTTCTAGCCATAATTAAAGGACATCAAGCCTATAATTAGGGATCCTTGAGAAGATAATAAGAAGTTGAGATGGATTTTTCATTTGACATTTTAACCTCAGAAAAATGAAATATTTTAGCTTACTACATGACTTCTGAATGCATTGAAACTCTTTTGTAGGTTTCAACAACACATCAACAACAAATACTATAAACAATTCTTAAATTCTAAATTTTATCGTGTCATAGTAGTAAACTACATACACTTACTGACAAAGTTTATAAACAAAGCTTTATTGGATATTTAATCAATATTTCAATTTTATATGAATTTTAAAATTAGTCAAATTAAGAAAAAGGTTCAAACATTTTTATGTTATCCTTATTTTTTTTTATCCAGTGACAGGATTATTTATTTTCTATGTTTGTTATGCAATAGAAAGCAAAATGTCTATTCTGTACTTTTGGAATTTACTCGTCTCTAGTCTGCATTTTTTGATCTCTCTGGGAACTGTATGTACAGGAAAGCCAAGCTATTACATTGGAATGATATGAGTGACTTTGCATTGATTTTCATTAGTGAGCTACCACAGCAGGCTTGTCGGTATTCTTAAAAGCATTTCTCTTCTCGGCAACATTTTCTATAAAATAGTATTTATGTATTTTCTTGATTGGACAATGACTTGTATTTCTACCACCTAATATTAGCATTTGAATCAAGTATCATATATAATTGATAAATAATGTAATATTAAATTTTCCTCTTGACTGCCCGCCAAAACTAGAGGATAAGTTCGTAACATAGAAGACACCACATACTTTGATTGTAAGATATAGAGAAAGCAGACATAAAAAGAGGTAGAAACTTTCCTGATGCTGGCTCGTATTCAAACTACTCTCAAGGGATAAACAGGCTGGGGTGCAGGAGAAGGCATCTTTGGTCTAGTTCAACTGTGAATCTTATGAACAAGAAAGCAAACCAATTGAACTAGATACGTTCACTTGAGCCTTCGAGGTTTGGCACTGGAGTGTATAATCAACTCCAATCTGGATCCGAGGATTGCTCCCAGAAGAGAGGGCAGGGGAGACCATGCCTGGTGTTATAAAGCTGAATAGACATCTAGAAATAGGGAGGTCGTAGGCTAAGGAAATTTTTAAACCAATTTTTAACCAGTTCCACACAGCACTGGACTGCATTCTAATTATCTGTGTTTATACCCATAGACAAAATCACTCTCTGTCTTGGTAAGAGAATAATCCCCCCAAAGCAAAACAAAATAAAAACAGAACCTAACCAAGCTAACACTAAACAAACAAAATAAAACACAAAACAAAATCTAGTGAATGAGGAGACTCATAAATGCCCAATACGCGGAGAATAAGTAGTCATTTCTAGCCAATAAGTATATAGTCTGCCTGGCTTATCCAAGAAAGAGAATCTTTAGTCCCTAGCTGACAACTACGAGAGTGTGATGCTACCAAAAAAATGCATTGAGAATGCTAACAAAATTTCCAAGGGTTTTGAGGACTTTTGATTCACTCCATCCATTTTCTACAGGTTTAGTCTGTTTGATGTATAAGTGAGCAATTGGCTTATTTACATTATGACATGCACATCATAACTGTGTACTGGATTACTCCAAAGTACTTACCATCCAGAACCCATTTTAGGTTACAGAAGTAGAAATCAAACAGTGTATCTGAGCAAAAATAAACAGCTAAACAGATCCTTCAATATAGACACAATTCCAGTGAAAATTATGGAATCGTGAATATTATTTCAGTGTGTTAAGTAAGTTTGTAGTTTAGATTAGTAGAAACATTATGAAAATGCCATTGCACCTGATTTTATTATGACTACTACTGCTGCAGATGCTGCAACTTAGAATTACAGACTTATGCAACCAGTCACTCTTGCGTTACTCTGATCATCTTAGCTCCTGTTATGACTACTCTGAGAATACTTTGCTCTCCTCTGGTATGAATGGGAATAAGAACACATTTTATCAGGTTACTTGAAAACTGTGACAATCTCTACATAGTATAGTTCATAAGATACCAGACACACTTTCAAATATGGAGTGACCACAAAGTGTACTAAGAATCCCTGTAAAAATTGATGTAGATAAAAATCCTCCTTTTGATCAGAAGAATTACCAGTATTCATTTGCAAAATAATTCCACATTATATATGTTTTGATTCCAGGGAAAAATATATATATATATATATATATATATATATATATATATATATCAGATGGGGAAATGTACAATTGGAGTAGAAACAAAATCATGTAGCACATGGAAGAAAATTAGGGAAATGACAAAACTATTTAGCCTATTCTGGGGAGCACTTTGCATCAAATACATCCTGCAAGCATGCATGTTGTTAAGAAAAAGGGCAAATACTTGTACTCTATGCTCACCATGATTGTCTTTGAGCTTTGCATAGGATAGGATAGTGGTAGGGAGGCAAAATTTCCCCTATTGACTAGTCATTACTAAGTGGGAGACCATTACGGAATTCATGAACTGCCACCCAAATCCCAACCCAATTGCAGTCAAAACAAATGATTTGTACCAAATACATGCACATTCTCTCTCTCTCTCTCTCTCTCTCTCTCTCTCTCTCTCTCTCTCTCTCTCTCTCTCTCCCTACCTCCTTTCCCATCTCCTTTATTCACTCTTCCTCCTTGCTTTGACTCTACCTTTCTCCTTCCTCTATCTTCAGAAAAAAGAAATGTGCCAAGTTTTTATATGGATATGAAAGTTACAAATATTTAACAAAAGAACAATTTATATATACTTTTTAACTATGTTTTAACTTAAGATGTTTGTCATCATAATCCTACCATTTGGCACATTTTGCAAAGTCCATTCTTACAAGGAAATCCAACAATATGAAGCTACATTTATTAGATATGTAAACATCATGTATTATATATTTTAGTTATGAATTTATAAAGTAGTTTGATTCTGCATCCAGTAGTAAAAATTATCCCCCTGGCAGAATAGAAAATAAACAAGCACCAAGATTATCAGGTATTCTAACATATTTCCACAAAAGCACACACTTCTATAAACTTCTAAACAGATTCTTTGAGAAGGGCTTGCTTATCTCTCTATTTAAACTTACATATATTCAAGTATATATCAAGATTATGATAAATGTTTTCTTCAAAGCAATAAATGGTAAGACAATATTCAGATTTTTATATCCATTTAAGAACACTGAATAAAAGGGCTCATATATATTAAATTATTAAATTATATTTTCCTCAGAAGAACACATAATATGAAAAGTAAAGAAATAGGTCAGGTGTGTTTATTTTTCATAAAGTACAAATGTGTAGGGAATTATGAAATAACTCCACTTTCCTTAAGAATATATAATTTATCATTGAAAACACAAATGTTGTAGAATTCATACTCTATTCACTGTAGCTCTTAGATATACAGGGCAGAATTAATAGAAATTTTAAATGCCACCTTTTCTCAGAGAGAAATATCATAGAATTTCTTCTGGGGTTACATCTCAGTATGCATCTTTATTTATCTTTATAAGATTATAACACAATTAACAATATTTTTCCACTCTCCTTCTCCCTACAAACACTGTACTTTTCTCTTCCCCACTCTCCTTCAAATTCATGGCCTTTTAATTCATTAATTTTTATTGTAACACTGGACAATAAAGTGTAGTTCATTCTTTATCAAGGAGCTTTGTCTTTGCACCATATATACAACTGTAATAAGCAACAGCTAATAAAAATGCAGAGTAGTGGAAAATAGTTCAAATTAATCCATGGGCAAAATACTTGTACAACTGAAGCTTGATACACACTGTAGAGAGGGCACAGAGATTGTAAGACCCAGAGTATCAGAGAGTTTCCTTTGAGATTGTGTCTCCTAAGTAACATCAGTAGCCAGATCTAGAAGGCTCAGCAATGTTAACAGTCTAAACATCAACTGAGCTAGGATACCAGTGAAAGTGTCTAAAAAAAATGCCATGTGATCTCAATTATAGACAATGAACTTTGTGCAACTAAGAAACGCTGGGAATGGAAGGGGTGGCCTTTCCCAGGTATAATAGGTTCTTCAGATTGCTTTTGAAAAATAAATAAAATTACTTCCCTGAACTATTTTCCCCTAGGTGTGAAGTATTTACTGAAACTGCAAAGAAACATGTGGCATGGAATATTATGCTTACATCTTTAATAAATTAATACTTTACAGTGAGTCAGAAAAAAACATTTTTTAAATTGATTTTAGTGAGCTGTGTATTTTTCTCTATACCTATCCTTTCTTCCCTCACTGCTTCTACCCTCTCCAATGGTCCTCATGATCCAGTTTACACAGGAGATCTTGCCTTTTTCTACTTCCCATGTAGATTAGATCCACGTGTGTGTCTTTTAGGGTTCTCATTGTTGTCGAGGTTCTCTGGGATTATGAATTGTAGGTTGGTTTTCTTTGCTTTATGTATAAAAAGCCACTTATGAGTGATCACATATGGTATTTTGTCTTCCTGGGTCTGGGTTGCCTCATTCAATTTGATGCTGTCTAGATCCATCCATTTGCCTGCCATTTTCAAGGTGTACTTCCTGCTGTATAGTACTCCATTGTGTATTATAGACATTGTTTTGTGAAGACATTATAATTAGAGTCCTTTCTTCTGCATGTGGATTGAGAAAGAACCTTCGTGAATACCAAATTTTTCAGATGAAAACCTCTATTATATGTAACGTCAGCAGATAAAAATGGATACCTCCTAAATTTCATTTTACTTTAGAGTTTTGTATTAATTTTTTCTCAGCTCTTTTCATAGGAAAATGCTAGCCTAACTAGGTACGTGAGTGAAATATTGGGGGAACTCAGGAGAAAATAAGACAAGAAATCTGGGTGTGTAGGACACTGGAGGAGTTAAAGTAAGAAAGCAATGGTGGGAATGAGTTAAATAATGTACATATCTATAAAACCTTTAAGAAATACAAAATTTAGATAATATCATTTTAACAGTGAAAGAATATACTGTCACTCACAAGATGAAAATGAATATTTTTATTTTCATGAGATAATATATTTAATTTACATCGTATGTCTGACATTTTGAAAGTTTTGTTTCACCAAATACTTCAGTAATAAAATTTAAATTATATTAATTGAAAGAAGTCTGTATAAATTAGTCTTATACACACACACACACACACACACATATATATATATGTATATATGTATATATGTATATATGCTTTCTAGTTAGGGACATGAAAATTATGTTGAAATTTACAGATTCAATTTTAATATATTTATATTTTTAGATATAAAAGTTGATGTGCAAATCTTTATAAAAATGATAGGGCTAGTACAAAGAGAAGTTTCGCTAATGACGGGTGAGGGTTATACATTTTTCTATGTACAGGGACACATATTTAGGACATAGTGGAATATTGTGCTGGTTTTGTAAAGTGGAGGTTCTAATTTCTCTTCTAATATCCGTGACTTTCTTAGTTGACTAGATTTTCAATATCAGGCATACTTTCCCTTTTCCTGAGTGGATCTTAAGCCCAGTTATATAACTACGGTCACCTCCATGTTAAGACTGCCACCACTGCATCCTTAGGGTTGGTTGTTATTCCATGCTGTCATTAGTGTGGTTTATTGGCATCATAGCTAGGTAGGACTGTTGGTTGTTTTTCTCCTTTGAAAGCTTGCACGAACATTCTGATACAATGAAAACTATTCCTCAGGGAGTGGTTTCTAAGAAGCTCGGGGGTCCTCTGTCTCATGTGTATGGTGTTTTCAGCAATAGTGACTTACTGTTCTAAGAATATCAGAAGTTACAGCCAAGAAGTCTCATCAACATAGCAAGCAAATATGACCTGAACAAAGAGGAAGCCAATATCATGAAAATGTGGACTGAGGTAAGGGAGCTCACAAGTCCTCAATGCTACACAAAGAAATACAGAAAACTAGTGAACGCTGGGTGCAGGATTAATAGTCTCCCCCAAAGAAAACCACACCAACTGATTTTCAAATATGAAAGGATCATCCCAGAATTCATAGACTGATTTATATATGTTTTATGTATTGCTATGTATTTAGTCATACCTCTCTCTCCCCAGATTTCTCTTCTCTGTATGGAGAATAACACACATACACACACACACACTCATACATATACACACACATATGTATATTCATTCTTATATGCAGAATTATGTATATAAAAATTATATGTAAAAGAGGCTATGATTTTAAAAGTGAGCAAGGGGTTTCCATGGGAGAGTTCGAAGGGAGAACAATGAAAGGAAATTATGCAACTATAGTAGATTCTCAAAAATGTTTAAACAACAAAGTGATATTTGGTGTTCAGAACAAAATACTATAATTGAATCAAAATCCATTTTGATGCTAAATCTATAGTAAAAGTTCACTGATATGTTTTTCATTCATTTTCATGTCCCTTATTATGTACAACATTGAATAGCTAACTCAATTCAGATATATTCAGAAAACATTTTTCTTTCTAAATATTATTATATACAAGTAGCAAAATATGAATATGATATCTCCTTTTCTAGAAAATGTTATGCCTGTGTCATGAAATGTGCTCCATCAGGCTACCAAGATCGTATGCAAAAGCAAAGGGCTTCCATTGCAAGTTTGAGCTTGGACTCTCTGCCCTTTTGATGTAACAGTTGGATCAGAAGGTGCTGAGCTCAGTTATGGCAGGGTATTTAAGGTGGGGTTGGAGTAAGGAAATTCCAGATTCAAATGGGGTTTGAATTTCTATTTGGGCAGTAGGGCAACAGAAGCCTTGCCAAACAGGGATTGATGCTGATGCTGCTGCAAGGAAATTAACAACATATATACAAGTTTTATAAAATACCTTTAGTGTTCTGGAATATCAGGTACTTGTTTGTCTCAATTCTGACTAGTTACTGGATGCGGGCCATTGTATGGGTAAGACCCAGTTCCAGTATTGCTAGTCTGCAGCCTGTCTTGACTGCACTGATATTAAGTTAGGCCTCCTCACTAAATTATTCAATATATTTGAAAATTAAAAATATCATTTGTTTATTCTTTATCCATTTACTGATTTATTAAAAAGATATTCATTGATATTACACTGTGTTAGGGTCTGTTTTTTTGTATTATTTTATGTGTAATAGACATTGCATTTTCATGGACTTTCAAGTCTCCACAAAATGTAAAGGGTAGGTCTCAATCATGTGTGCATGGGTGAAATTATATGCATATGAGATTGCATATGATATATGTTAGATAAAATACATACATAATACACATATCCAGACATAAATGTTAAAAATATATTTTGCCAAATTAGTCTTGTGACATATAATATTATTTCTATTATTAATTATGTTTATAAAGATTCCCCAAAGTTTCAGTTATCATACAAAATATGGTTTTTATTCTCAATTAAATATTTTTCTCTTAAATCAAATACAAACAGAACACAATTTTATAGAGAATATTGTCTCGTTTTATGAAGTGAACATCCAAACACTGAAAAACTCTGGAAACAGACGGCATGATGTATGAAAATGAAGGAGTCAGTGAGTCGGGTGACCCCTGGTCACCCTTGTCGGTCTAATCCAGTTTAGCATCTGTAAGAAGCCTCCCTGGAGTCAAGTTGTCTGCCATCATTGTCCTTAGGAAGCTGGGACCATTCTAAGCACCAACATCAAATAAACATGAAATAAAGTTAACTATTATTGTAAAACCCTCATTCTCAAAGGAACAAAAAGAAATTTCCTAGCAGAGTGTTTTAAAATCAAAAACCCGAGACTAGCTTCATGTTCCCAGAAAAGATAGTGCCCTCACTCCCGGGAAATTCCAAAGCACAAAGTTGAGGCGCCAGGCCACCTGATGGAGACTCTAATAAAGATGTCGTGACACAGGGACAGGATGATCTTGCCCTAAAGACAAAGACAAGCTGACTAAACAAGATGTGAGAGAGAGCAAAGACCTTACACCCGTGCCAAGCGCCCCTGACTGCCCCGAAGGGCTGCTTGTGATTTTTGCCTTTAAAAAAGCTAACACCACAAAGGAACTCTTACCTCCTCTCTACCTCATTGTGATGGGCTGTTGGAGACAGGTTCCGAGCTAGCTCACATTAACAATAAACCTTTTTTGCAGTCTGGACTTCTCTGGTTGCTGGTGGTCTCTCTGGGGGTTGTAATCTGGACATACCATTATTTGCTGTAACAAATAATAACAGTATTCTATGCCTTCAACTAGTATTTAACTTAATTTTTATTTAAGATTTATTTCTTCTTATTTTATGTGTAAAGGTGCTTCTCTGCACGTATACATATACACAGCGTGCGTGCCTGGTGCCCAAAGAGTCCACAGGATGATATCAGATCTTCTGGAACTGGAGTTATGAAATGCTGTGAGCTGACATGTTTCTTTGAAGACCCGAACCCAAGTTCTTAGCGAGCAAACCCTGTGCTCTTAACAGCTGAGTCATCTTCAATTCCTTACTTTTTATTTTTTCTAACAAAAACTTTTGAAAGATTTTGCTTTCATGTTTCTATGGGACATAGCTAGTGAACAACATTTTAAGAAATTTCTAGAAAGACAAGTCACTAGGATATAGGACATCCCCCTTCTGTTTTGTTTTTAAATGTGGTAACTTAGAAGAGAAACAAAACCCTTTATACAAGTGTAAAAAGAAACATTCTAAATTATAATAATGTACTTGTTTGGTCTTATGAAAAGACATTCGAGTTTGGTAATATTTTTCTAAACAATTTAATCTGTATGTGAGGGCTTTTTCAAATATTTTTTTCATAATAAAATAATTAAAAGCCAAAGTGAGAAAAGGAAAAAAAAACCTTTTAATTGTAGCAGAGTTCTTTTTCTTTGCGGGGGGAGGCTGCTATCCAGTTCCCAAATCATGACACAGAGACTTATTATTAGTTATAAATGTTCAACCTTTTCTTATGCTTGTCCCTCTAGCTCTTATAATTTAATTTCTCCTGTTTCTCATCATCTATGTTTTGCCTTGTGAATTTTTACCTTTCTTTTATTCTGTATGTCTTACTTTCACAGCTTCCTCCCTGTCTGGCTGTCTGGTCTCAGATATCTCCTGCTTTTTCTCCCTCATTCTCTTCTCTGTCATTCTCTCTATCCAGCAGCACCATCTATCCCTCTACTGCCTAACTACTGGTTGTTCAGCTTCTTATGAGACCAATCAACACATCTTTGCACCATTAAACAAGTACAGCATAAGCAAATGTTGTACACCCTACATAGTTAAATTATATTCCACACCATTTAATTAATTACTGACAATAAGAATATATTATGAAACAATTCCTGAAAAATATGGGACATGTTTTGAACATAGCAAAAGCTTTGCTGTTCATGACAATATACTCCATGATAGAGTATTGCTTGTGATATTATGGTTTGCTCTTGTCACTGAGTACTCTGACAGTTGTGACTAATGTATATTAAGACTTATCCATTATTGTTATATTACATAGAGAGACTCCACTTTTTAAAAGAAAATCTTGGAACTGGAAATATGGCTTAGGAGTTAAAAGCACTGATTGTGTTTACAAAGGACTGGAGTTTCTTCCCAGCATTCATTCCAGGATGCTCACAGGCACTTGTAGCTCCAGTTCCAGGGAGCCTAACATCTTCTTGCCTTTAAGGGCAAAAACACACAGTGTACATATCAACACACACACACACACACACACACAGACAAACATACATACACATGCGCACACAGACAGACAGACACACACACACAAACACACAGACAGACATACACACACATGCACACACACACATACACACACACACACACAGAGAGAGAGAAGTTAGAAATTTTAAAAGTAACCTGTGACCTGTTTAAAAATTACATCTCTTCATTCCCTGGGAATTCAAATACATGAAGCAATAAAATCGTAATGAATGAAATGAATGGAAAGCACTAAATAGGTCAGAACATTTCTGATTTCAAAATCTTTGATGGCAGGATAGCAATTGGTAGTAGATATTCACCAGGACACACAGTCCAATCACCACTCTTAAGCAAGAATATACTTCTGGTAGGTCAGTATCATGAAGCTAACAAAACAAACATGTTTGTAAATGTGTGTTTGTGTGCATGTGTATATGACAAGATGGTCTGAATAACTACCTAGACAATTCTGAACATTTCTGAAAAGGCTTAGATTGATATACACATGATAATGATGTTGATGCTGTTGTTACTTTCCTAACAATGAAGAGCTGGAAATTAAAAGAAAATATATAAACAACACTATATAATTCCATATTCTTTTCTTTAAAGGTCCTCTTTGTTGTCTAGGTTCTTGGGGGATATGAACTGCAGGTTGATTTTTCTTTGCTTTATGTCAAAAATCCACTTATGAGTGAGGTCAAAAATCCACTTATGAGCGAGTACATATGATATTTGTCAATATGGTGTTTGCTAGGTCCACCAATTCAACATGTCATTATTCTTTTTCTGCTGTGTAGTACTCCAGTGTTTTACTATACCACATTTTCTTTACCCATTTTTCAGTTGAGGGGCATTTAGATTGTTTCCAGGTTCTGGCTATTACAAACAATGCTGCTATGAATGTATCTGTGCACATGTCCTTTTGGTATGACTGAGCAAGCATCCTTTGGATATGAACCCAAAAGTGGTATTGCTGGGTCTCGAGATAGATTGTGTTGGGGCAGCTGGCCCAATCCCTGCATTCAGGGGCGTGGCTGCTCCAGCAGGGTAGCATTCCCCTTAAATAGGATCGGGGTGCCGGAAGGCGCCCCGTTCTTTGCTCTCCCCCGCGCTCACCTTCTGCTCCGCTGGACCCTTGGTTCTGTAAGTTCCCTTATCTCCCCTTGTATTAAAATTGAGTAATTATAAAAGGACTATCGTGGTTATTTCGTAACCCCTCCGACCGCTGGCAGCGGGCACATCTGGCGCCCAACATGGCTAAATCCACTTAAAAACCTTACGTGGGACAAACCGCGACTCGCGCGTTCCCCCTCCCTCCCAGACGAAACCGCGGCTTGCTCCGGCCCGCCAAGCCACCTGAAACCAGGCCTGCTGCTTTGCTCTGCCCAGGAGCTGTTTGCCCAGCCTCACGGGCCGCTCCGCGCTGCAGG